>NC_136019.1:13632904-14232904 GCF_048128805.1 Centroberyx gerrardi
AAGGAGTTATTAAGGAGGCCCTGAAATAAATGTGACATGTTTGTGTCCCTCAAATGATCATGTATAGAGAATTACTATGAAAATAAATAAGGACTAAGATGGAAAGGGAGAGAGGGAGAGTATTTTCAGAGCAAGCGATGGAAGATATGGGAGAAGGGGTGTGATTCAGTGTGGAGAGACGGACGTGATGCATTTCTTGCACAGATGAGATGACTCTACCAGCTGCATGCGAGGTGAACTCTATTTAGTGCTTTTCAGACTCCCTCCAAGCAGCCACGGTGTCAAATTTAATTTAGTGTCGCATCTGTCCGTATAACCTTGACAAGTTTTTTGGAATCATTTGATTAGTCTCCGCCACTTAAAACTGGTCTATTGGTTTAATGACATTAGTGTTCCTTTTTAAAAAACACCCCTACCTACTGCCTGAGCGATCATGCATATGTAGGAGGATAGGCGCTGAGGGGAAGAGTGGCACGCTTTATGGGAGAGAGGTAAAGAAGTTTTACCAGACAAATACGGTGCAGATGAGGAGGAATTTCAAATGTCAAACGAACCACAATCACGGCTAGCCATTAACAATCCTTTACCAGCAGACAGTATGTGAATATGTATTGGAAATGTGGCAACAACTGACAGCATCTCAAGTATACAGTAGAAAATTGTGTACAGCAAAATATAAAATATTTAAATTCCTTTTTCTACTGTTGTGGCCAATTTATTTTCCAACTGAGAATACATTGACCTTTCCTGGCCCTCTGTATAAAAGCATTTCCCCCCTTTTACACTGAAAAGCGGGTGCGTGTGAGGTACAGTAGATTACAATATCAGTAGAGCTCTTGCTCTGGGGAGACTGGTGGCTCAAGATTTACGATGATCAGGAAGCTCATCAGAGAAAGGGAGGAGAGAGAGAGAGAGAGGGAGGGAGGGGCAGAGAGGGAGTGAGAAAAAGGGAGAAGAAAACATTGACGGAGAGGAAAAGCTCCAATAATCATAAACATCCGGCTCGTATTCCCAGAACAGTAAGTCCTGTGTGAAGCTCATTAGCATTCAGCGGACCCACCAGATTACTCGGGGCACTCTGTAATTTGCAATAAAAAATAAAGATGATGCCAAAACAAAAACAAATCTGAGATGATACAAATTAGGAGGAGCGCGCTTGGTTAGTCTGTCAAAGCAGTAAATTTCCCGGCGCCGCGTGAGAAACTCAGGTCGCTAGGCCCGAGCGCAGGCCGGGAAATTAATGAGCTGTCTGTTTGCGTGATTTTATTCCCCTTGTATCTCCACCATTTCGCCCGGACAGTGTATCAATCTGCCTTTATGGTAATGATGCTTCAGTGCTGGAAATTATTGCATTAAATTGATTGGATTCATTTTGGGTGCGAAAAGGGAGACATCACACTTCAACATATTCCGCTGGGCGCCGTATTCTCCTGGGACGGGCCTACAAGCAGAACCATTCAATCCTGACACTTATTGGAATATACTGTACATCCCCAGCATTTTCTAGATGGTCTTTCCTGGTGAAGACAACATTTCATATTGCCCCATCCCCCACCTACAATCTTTAAAGTGTCCCCTTTTACTATAGTGATCTACTATGGGACATTTATCAAATCGCCACAGTTGCCCTGAGCCGGTTTATCAGCCAAAGCAGTGATGTCACCCAATCCCAGGATGTTTTAATGAAGCCAATCCTTTTCCCCGACACCAGTGAGGGTCTCTCTCAGCATGGAGGCCACAGCTGCCGGCTGACACCACGATAAGCCGGACTGCTCGCTCCCGCACCTCCCATTCCTCACGCTGACTCATCACTTGGCCTTTCAGATTAAGAGAAAGGTCTGGTGGGTGACGCCGCATGGGAGCGCCAAGCCACCTGCCCGCTCTCAAAAATATACCTAACCTCTGTTTACACTGATTGAAACATGCTGATATGGGAGATACCTCCCCCCGAAAAAAAACGTTGGAGTATTTACAGACCAAAATAGGTTAGGGAATGATACGCTTGCTGATGCTGCACTAACGTGGCAGATGGGAAATGAAATTGCCGGCTCTTTCCGCTGTGTCCCCCTATCTATTCATCCATCCATCCATCTAGTGATCTATCCTCCAGCAGCAGATGAGGCAGGGGCGGGGAAGTAACCCACCTGAAGCTTCTAGGTCAGCTCTCGCGGGACCTCACCCCGCATCCTCCACCATTGTGACTCCTAACCTTGGAGCGCGGTACACTTCTCCTCGTCAGCATGCCGCGCGCAAACTTTCCCTCGTGGGGGCGCGGCGCAGCACTGAGGGACTGTCATACGCTGGACAGCTGTGTCCGACCTCGCTGCTTGTGTATGCATTAGGCAATTTTCTGAGACTTGTAACGGAGGGGAAACATGGTTCCTTGTCTTTCAGAGCTGCATGCTAACCTGCTCCACCCCCCCACCCCCCACCCCCCCCCCCCCTCCCCCAACTGCTAAGCCGTTGTTTCCTCTTGTCTCTGCTTGTGTTCCACTTGAGACCGACAAAACCAACATTATGGGTCACTGGTGAAGTCACAAATGGTTGTAAAAATGAAAATGCTACAAAACCCGCTCAGCGACTGTACAACATAAAGGCAGGACAGAAACAGAAAATAGGATGCGTCTGTCTGTTAACAAATGAGTTTCTTCCAATAGAATGGTCAAATACAAAAAAAGCAATTGTACCATGGAAGCTTATACCATGATATATTCACACACATCCACATATAATACTAGCATGTGCATGTGTCTTGTTATCAACTGAACTATTCTGCTCACATATGCACACAGTGTACCGTTCTTTTCAGAACTTCTGTCATCTGTTTCATTTATTTCCACACAGGCTCTGATACGGAGCTGACTGAAGCAGTTGGACAGCTAGTCCTGCCGCTGTCACCTTCACATAAATCCCTGACATGGCTGTCTGGAGATATTTACAGATAGAGAGAGGCGTCAGGGGACGACAAACTGCTGAGACAAACCTCCCCTTACGCCCACCCATTTTTATATCTGAACCCATAAATATAAACATATACATTCATATTTGCCAAATCGGTATGGCGGTCGAGATGCATGGCTGGCGACAGAGGAGGAGAGGCGAGAAATAATCCATCATGCCAGAAACTGAAATAGCAACCCTAACCCTCGGCGGACCTCCCGGTCTGTGTCTACTGGCCTGGGAATGGGACTGCGCCGGTGCTTCGCGGGACCCCTTGAGCGTCTCGAAGAGGAGAGTTTATGGGAAGAGAAAAAACAAAAATACCCTCTTCGTCTGTTCCCCAAGCGTGGCCGAGGTTCTTATTGCCGACTATGTATCCATTACTGCCTTCCTCTAGTGCCCCCGCATCAATATGGCCCAGAGAAAATCTGGTCCGGCGGCACCTTCCATTGACAAAGCATGTCTGGGTGGGTCGATAGCGTATTAATATGGGACAATGGTGCTGGCCGCGTGTGGCTCGCACCACTAGGCCACATCGGAGTCTGCAGCACGCCCAGTGGCTGTGTGAATGGCCTTGAGCTCCACTGGGGCGGTGCATGCTGCGTGTGCATGTGCGTGTGTGCGCGTTAGCTACAACTGTTTTCACCCCCAGAAGTCCCAATAACTGACCAGCAGACCAGAGAAAGAGAAAAACCATGGTCCATCACTAACAATGCTATCATTTGCCTGGGAAGGCTATGACAAAGGCAACAGAGACAGAAAATGACGTGCCTTTTCTACATGGTTTGCGGGTGTGTAGGGACATTTGGTTTGCATGAAAACAACTGAGTTTGTTTCACTGTGTCTATACATGGCAGATGAGAATTGGTGGTAAACCGTATTGGCAGTGATGGCTGTTTACAATGCCCAATGTGTTTTTACTGAGCTTATTGGTCTGTGTAACTCAACATCATATCCTGACAAATATACCTGGGTGAACATCTATATTTTAAAGCGAAACAGCCTTAAACACATACAATAAATCAATGTTAAAAACATCCATGTTGGCATTAACATTGTATTAGCTTATTTATGGGCCTATCGTACCTAGCCTTTGTTTGTGAGATACCATGCAACCATGTTAATTTATCAGTGAGAGCTTGCTTTGGCTTAAATGGTCTTTGTCAGTTCAATCCATTTTGTGTTCCATGCGTGTCACTGCGTAGGTACTAGATCAAGATGTGCTACTGTGTCACTCTAGTCCTTGCTTAATTTGGTTAAAAGGCAGAGAGTAAATCATTTTTTTTAATCACAAAGCCTATGCAAATCCTGGGTACAAATCTGCACGTCTGCGAACATGTACACACGCACAAACATATAGATAATCATTGATCATTATCTGTGTGTGTTTCTTTCGTCCCCTTCACATGTGGAAGACAAAGTGAGGCACACAGAAATGATAGTCGCATAAGCCAACAGACACACTGTGACACTCACAACACAAACACACACACACGTGTTCGGTCACATGCGTGTGTGTGTTCTGTCGCATGCATGCTCGCTCTCTTTTACACACAGACACACGTGGTGCGGTGATTTACTGGTGTAGATGAAGCCCTGGGAGTCCCTCTCCCACCATAGGGCTCAAATCAAAGCTGTCAACAGGGACCCTGGAGGAAGGGAGGAATCAAAAAATACCTCCTCACTTTTCTGCCTCACCATGACCTGTGTGTATTCGTGTGCGCTTGTGTGTATGTGCGTGCTCGGAGTTGGCGTGCACATTGAGTATAGGCATATATCTATTTGTGCGTGCGTGTGTGTGAGGAGATGGGGGAAACCTATCAGCTGGCTACGTGGGCGATCGGTGGGACGCCGGCAGGGCCCCGATTCACCTCTTCCTCCTCGGCACGGCCATTATTCCTGGGGAAATATACGCCTTTGGAGGCACGGCGGCCAGGGGCTTGTTTACTTGCTAAACAACCTTGGTAGCCGAGTGGCATTTTCAGCGATGCGGCGGAGAAGATTGACTGTCTGCCGGCGCTGGGTGGGTGTCCACACTCCCAATGCATTCTTTACTCTCCCTGCCAGGTTGCTCTCCTCCCATTACATACCACCTCGCTCGCCTCACAAGCAGGAGCACACACACAGGCTTCATTTGCGTACACATCTGTGCGCATACGTGGACAGATGCAACACACACACACACACACACACACACACACACACACACACACACACACACACACACACACACAACATCAGCCCATTTTCATCCAAATGAATTGGATGTTCCACACGTGAATGATATCTATCCCACCCCGGACCCAATTTCCATGTTGATGAAACTGTGAATTTACAGTATAAATGCATCCAAACATACTGGTGTGCGAGACGTCTATTATAATACAGTTGATGAGAGATTGCACGGGTTTTACCATGCCATTATCATTGTAATCATTGTAATCAATTGACCCTCTTTTGGCCATTTCAATACACGTGCAACCTTCATACCTGGCGGTATCTCTCTGTGAAGCGATGCGGGAATGACTCGGGGAACGGGGCAAATTGATTTAGGGAGGCAGGGGAGAAACGCCTGCCAGTTCGCTATCAAAGTTCATGCATTGTATTTACCCGAGCCCGATTACCTTAACAAGGCACATATATCACATAATTAATCCAGAAGATTACCATCAAAAATCCATAAACCAGTAACATGCTTCCTTGCGCTCTGCCATTAATTATATTTGTGGCCCTGACAAAAAGAAGAGATTCAATGCAAAGAGAGAGACAAAGAAAGAGGGAGAGAAAGAGAGACAGAGGCAGACACAGACAAACAGACAGATGGGGTGACATTTTAAATAAACAGACCAATTAGACTGTAATTTGTTTTACAGAAGATGGCTTCCTATCATCAGCATAGCCTCGCCTTATTGAGTTACAACCACCACTATCTGAATATATGAGCAGTGACATGCAGATTTAAGTCATATCACTGGGGTATCATAAGGTAAATAAATACAAATACATAGCAATGTATAATAAGAGGTATACAGGTAGCACCTATTATGCTGAGATTCAGCAAATCAACATTGACTACTGTATTATTGATCAATTTTTGTCAAATTATATGAATTCCTTCTCTGCTGATTGAGGTTTGAAGGCGTAGGGGTGGATTTCTAAAACCCATTATTTCTGATTGATAGATATAGACATTGCCAGCTAGACATTTAGGCCTCCAGGCATAGCTGGAGGATGATGCTGGGACCCGTTGCTTGGCTTTGATTCCGCTTCAACCAACTTGCTCTCTTTTCCCAGACATTTTTCTTTTGTCCATTGACCAACTTTGTTGCATTTTTGTCTTTCAAGGTAGAGTGTTTTAAAATAAACGTATGTCTTTCACAAAGTCTCTGCCAGTGTGCGTAACAGCTTTATCATTCTTGGTGTTGCGCTGCGTTTGCTACCCTTGCCTATGGCATGTTCGACAAAAGAGAGAGCACCCTGTCAAAAGGTCATAGCCTCAAGCATAAACAGCAAGACAAAGCAAGATATAGATGTCAAAATCTTCACCATCGGATGTTGTTTATTTTCTTTTAGACCATCTCGAACTGTTGCTTATTTTTATGACCTCGGAATTTGATGCATCAAACTGAGCTGCCCGATTATGGGACAGATATTGTTTGATACAGCAAATGCTCAGCTGTATCCTTCGGATTTCAGTCTCCATTTTTGTCTCAATAAAAATGAGACAGAGCATCTCTACCTCTCTTTGCCCTTTTCACCTGGTGTCCCAGTTTCATCCCTCACCTCTCTGTCATTTCCTCCTCAAGTGTTTTTTCTCTCCTTTTTTTGTGACGATCTCTGTGCATCTCCATTTTTTTTTCCCCCACTCGCAGCGTCTCTCTCACTGATGCTAACATCTGACTTTTCGCCTTTGTGGATCTTGGGTGTCTCTTCTCCTTCTTCTCCTGTCTTTGCTCATATGTCTGCTCCCCTCCCTCCTTCTCTTTCTGTGTGATGGTGATGGATGGGGCCTATGGATGAGTGGGCTGTGAGAGGGGCTGTGATGAAGACCGGCCTTGGAGGAGAGAAAGAAAGAGACGGAGGGAGCGAGAGGTGTAGGAACAACGTGAGAGAGAGGGGGAAAGGGAGAAGGGTATCCAGAAAGACAGGGAGAGGTTGAGGGAGCAAGAGAGGGAGAAAATGAGAGGACGAGAGGTAGAAGACGATGAAAGGGTGGAGGCCTGGGGGCTTTGTGGTTGGGGGTGGGGGGGTGGGGGGGTCGGGGGGGGTGCACTAACCCTGCCCTGTGCCCGCGGCTGTGACTTGACAATAGGCCCGGTCCTCTGAGGGCCTTCTGGGCCCGTCCAACACCAGGTGATGAGGTGAGAGGGGAGAGGGGAGGCAGAGAAGCTGTAGACGCTGCATAGAACGAGCTGAGAAGAAACATTTCATACATGTAGGAGGTGGATTTACACACAGGAACACAAATATGAAGCACGCACACAGACGTGCACACACAAACAAGCTCTCTCTTTGCCTTTGCAAGGCATGGGTGTCCAGTTCAAACGCACACTAACATGCAAGCTTCTCCAACTTCCAATTAGGACTAGAGAGATCAAACATGACGGATATCATGTGATTTGTACAACGCAAAGTGTGCGAGTACAGCGCATTCGGAGAGGAATGTTTTAATATTGAATGAGCAAATCGGTTTGACTCAGCCATATATCTTTACATCTCATCACGTCGCATCATAAATACGCCACATCCCATCGTGTCAAAGAGGTCCCTCATCCATCCGACCTCGTGCTCTCGTCCTAATACCGGGCCAGGAAGTGACAGATCTCTTGAGAGACCCTAAAGGGGCTCCATTCAGAGAGGAGGGGAGTGGCGCGCTGGGACATTTTTGACCCTTTCCACCCCTGTCTTGCAGCCCGTGGGGACTGCAAGGGTCTCGCACAGCTCTGTCACCGGGTAAGCCCTGGGGTCCTGACACCAGCACAGCTCTACGATGTGACAACCAGAGACACAGTAGCCCAAGACCAGGTTCCTGATGACAGACCTCTATAATGTGTACCGGCTCCCACAGCTCCCAGACAGGTGAAAAGGGTCACACAGGGCAGATGGGAGGAGAAAGCTGTCAAAATTGGTTGGTCCCCTTCAAGGGTCTGTGGGACGTCATTTTTCCTGCTTTGTGGTGTTTTTGACACATCATTAGGCCTGATCTTTTTGTTTTACGATGTCTGCCACTGTGCATGACTTATTTCTCTTGACAGCTGTGAACATAGCAGCACCTTGACAGTGTGTTGGGATCACCTAGCTAGTTAGCCAGGTAGCTTGCCATTGACAAAAATGCCGAAAATGTCTACAGATCTATCCAAACAACAGAAAAATGCCAAACTCTCTTTGAGATGTGATGTACTGTGATATAGATCTGGCATCTATAGGCCAAGTGACAGCAACGTCTAGAGAAAGGTGTCTCAAAACTGGACAGATATTGTGACAGAGGGGACGTTGAAATAGGAAAAAGGCAATAGAGGTTATGTGGCCTTTAACAATTGCGACAGACATTTAAAGTGCTTCTGCCCTTTGGGCTTTATGCTAGGGATGGAAAAATAGACAATGGGCTGGAGAACAAGAGAAAGATTGAGAGACTGAGGTGTGTGTGTGTGTGTGTGTGTGTGCTTGTGTGTGTGTGTGCGCATGCAGCCATTTAAGTGACCATCAGCTCTCACTCAAGTCCATGTGGTCGGAGCGCTGGACAAACATCTATCAGTGGCGACAGGCCTCTTCCCCTGGGCCTTCACCCCGGCGCCCAAGTGAAGCCGACCTGTCCAATCTTATCTGGACCCCGAGTCCGCTGTCTGCCTCCGTCTGGGGGTCCCCACCACCCGACCAACCCCTGCCCCCACTAACTGCCAACCTTCATCTGTGGACAATCTCATCTGGCCCACATCAATCAAGGCTGATGTTGTTGGCTGGGGAAGCAGTTTTTCTATTTCTCTGGCTTCCTGTACTGTGAGGATACAGGATCCTGACTGACTGACTGACTGACTGACTGACTGACTGACTGACTGACTGACAGCATGGTGGCTTAACTACAGGAGGAAGACAAAGCAATGACACCTAACTCACCTACACTTAAATCTGTAGCTCAATTGCTCTGGCAGAGAATGGCTTGGAGGGTGGTATTGTTTGTTTGTACTGTGTGCAGAGCATTCACATGGTTTATTTGTTGACTTGCATAATTTATATAAATAATCACTGGCATTATTGTAGTTTAATGTGATAATTTTATGCCAAGTAAGGAAATGAGCTGTATTGAGTAAATCTATGACCTAATATGTCTATTAATTTGCAACCCAAAATCAGAATTCCCAACATGATCTTTGTATTGACAGAGGACACAAAAAAATATTCTTTATCAGTTATGATGTGGGTCAAAAGCGCAAGCTGCTAACTCAATGTACAGTATGGGTTTGGGGAGAGAAAAAGAGGAAGAGTTAATTAGCATTGCAAAGTGCATCTAGAGCTTGTTTGCGCATAACCTTGTAAGGCATCGCATGTCTGTTTGCATGCTACACAAATAAATCAACTAATTGAATATGCAAAGAACAGCGGTATGTCAGTGGCAAACACAAACACAACAAGAAACAAAAGTAGGACGCCAACGTGAGCTATTTATTAAAACCAAACGATAGACAAACAAACAATGGAAATGTCCATCAGGGCTGCCAACGGGAAGCATCGAGTCAACATATAACATCAGGCAAAAATCCATAAACAACAATCTGCAAAACATATCCTCTATTCATTGTGTGGTGTAAAATAGATGACTGGGTAAAGGTATGCCAATAACCAGACCTTAATGTAACAGGTAAGAGGATTTACCATAGTATGACCATTACCAAAGCTTTCTATCTTAGTATATAGTGTAGCATATGCAAGGATTGGGATTGATCAGAAGTTTTGCAGCATTTCCATTTGCCATCGATATTTGTTGTGGCTGCCGAACTCTCAAAAATCCATTGAATAGACTGCAGAGTTGAAATGACCTGAAAGTGAAACCTTCTCTGACAAGGTGATAATTTCAAACTAAGGCAGTAAAGGCTAACCAATGGCATTCCTGGCTCAGCCAAAAATGGGATGTAGCAGGTCATTATGGCTTGGCTGCTACCTGGCTTTTCATAATGTGCTGCTAAATGAGATGAAAGGGTGGAGTGCTCAGTGACTGTCAGGCCTGTATGTGTGAGTGTGTGTGAGTGTGTGTGTGTGTGTGTGTGTGTGTGTGTGTGTGTGTGTGTGTGTGTATGTGTGTGTGTATGTGTGTGTGCGTGTGTGTTTGCGTCTGTCTATCTGTCTGTCTGATCACTTGAGTGTCAGGCTAAAATGTGGATGTCTTCTTTGAATGAGAGCTGAAATGGCGAGGTCGTCCCATCCCTCCCCATGGTACAACATGATCTAGTACAGGTGAGCCCATTAGCATGGGGAAAAGGTCACTTTGAAAAGTAGAAATCAAATACGGGGATTTGGGCAGGGCCATTAAGCCACCAGGGCTATTAGTATTCATGCGGTGCAGATTAATGGAAAATATGAGCCCTACAGAGGGGCCATAGTATTAAACTCAATAAGAGCTGATTTGCCCAACCTCCGACACCCCTGTTTTTCCAAACCCCATTTCTACTCCCTTTTCCGTATTAATATTAATGGTCATATTTTCTCTTTTTTTTATTTGAAGGCACAATGCTGTCAGATTGCAGTGTTTTGTGACTCACCCAGCTGTCACTGGTATGATCAGCAAAGGTGTGATTGATTGTAATCCATTGGAATGGGAACATTGCTGGCCATGCTTGGGTAATGTGTTACTAAATGTTTTTATGTGGTGATGCTGCTTAATAATTGAAGTCTAAAAAGTAACATTCTTCTTCCTGATCTGTTCCCAGTGTGGTGGGAGCTTGTTAGTATGTTGCATTCAGTAACATGGAGAAGGGATTTAAAACATGCACACTAGACAAGTCAATACAATAAGTTTGTTTTTTTCTTCATACTGTAGCTAGCCAGTTCCTGTGCTGCATGAAAAAAGCCAAACTGCACTTATAAGAAACATTTATTGCCATGTAAAATATGCATTATTGTAATGCTACCATGGTTTTTTTTATGCCTATCCAGTCTTCTTATAATCTAAGAAGTATCAAAGGAGTGTGGCAAAAAAGGGTGAAATATCTGAAACTTTGTACCATCAATGTACCTGCTGCTGTATTAACCATAGAATAGTGAGTAGGCCTGGGCAAATATATACATCTGATATATACACAGTATTTAATTATCTACAGTATATATCTGAACGTGGGTTCAAATATTTGACTACTGGGGTACGTTTGATTCATTTTGCCAGACAACAAAACTGCCTCAAACATAAATGTGTCACCTGCAAGTTAAGATTAATCAAGCATTCCTCATATCTTGTTGGTCTGTATTTAGCTCCTTTTGTTGCCCAGGTCTGATAAACATAGCATGAGTCTTCATTGGGCGTGACAGGGCCCGGGTCATGCGGACAGTACAAGGAGCTTGGACGCCTGGCAGATCCCCACCCAACGGCGGCCATGCCCCTCCCTCTCCATCAACTCCCACCCCACCCCACCACCACCCCACCCCACCCCGCACTGGCCCCTATCCCCCGCCCCGCCTTCCGCTCCATCTGTCGGCCAATAACCTGCTGGAGCCCGCCATGCCGCTAGCGCACCTGTGCCTGCCACCTCAAATAGAGCCGTTTGACGCACGCAGGCGGCATGCAACCCCACACACACACACACACACACACACACACACACACACACACACACACACACACACACACACACACGCAGAGTTTACCTCTAGACATACACACACATGGACTACATACTGATGGGCAGGTGTAAGTAGTCAGCTGAGGACTTTGCCTAGTTAAGTCATCCGTTTGTGAGAGTGACGACAGTGAGACGGTGGCTGATTGTAGCAGAGAGGAAGATGCACACAGCTTGCTGCTTTTTTATGTTTCTCTGCGCTGTGACGTAAAGAGGACAATGGAACCGCCTGAGGCCACGCTCTCACAGTGCCATTACCTCGCACGGTGTACACTCGCATCCCTGGCCACACACACACACACACGGCACACATGCCACAGGGAGATCACCCACCTCTTTCCTCATTAGCTATAAAGTAATGGCCGTGGTCCACAGGGTCTTGGTCTCCGTTCCCCCTGCACAACGCCAGTGCCATCAGAGAGGGAGAAGTGTCAGCCAACCCCAACCCATGTGTTGGAGTGTCACTCTGCAACTCCTTGGGCCATCTGCTTACCAACAAATGGAAAATTAGAATAAATTAATTAATAAGAGAGGAAAAGAACAACTTTCCCTAGGCATGTACTGTGATTTTGTTGAGTTTGTTTTGATGTTAAGAGAAAAGATGTACAAGCATGTGGCTTCCGTCCCACAATGCAGTGTTCATCTCTATGCACCTGGTGCATTGCCAGGTTGGTGACTCATTACAGAAGCCATATTATAGGATTTCAACATTTTCTATATTTATATAGGTGTGTGATCAAGGATGTTTAATGAAAAGGCTGGTTGAGCAGTTGGATTTGAAGTTATTGCATTTTCAAAAACTCCATTCATTTTGCAGACATTTACAGATTAGCTCCAGATAATGCATCCCAACTGGGTCTTGCATGGCACTCCTCCATAAACAACTGCTTTAATCCCTCCATTCAGGCAGGAGCATGCTGTTCAAACATCTGTCATGCAGTTCAAATGTGATTCTAGCATTTGAACTGACACACACTTTGAAATGACTCCACTCAACAGTTTGCATTTGAATCAAGGGAACATGTGGGAACTTAGCCGTCAAAGAAATTCAAGAAATAGCCTATTAACTAAATTATATTTATTCGAAAAACATCATAATCAAGCACATTATAATCATCCTGAGACATATTACATTTGAAAACAAATTCATGAAAAGTGAATAATATTTAAGTGGTTAGCAGTTTAATTTGCCCTGTTACATGTAGGACCAGCTACAGTGTTCTTTTATTTTCATTGTTTACAGCACAGTTTAATACGTGAAAGAGAGGAAACCCCTGAAAGTACTGAGCACAACGGGTGGCACTCCACTCAATGGGAAGCTGTTGGGAAAAAAGAATAAAGTCAACTGTTGATTGACAGGCCATTACTGAAACACCTGTTCTGGTTTTTAGGAAAATGTCAAGACTTGAGATCAGCTGATGAACATGAGAGCTAATATTCAGATCAAATGAAGGATCATTATCAGGCAAAGCACCATAAGAGCTATTTGATGGCGAGGCAAATATTCTTAATGCAAATCCACCTGAGACAGACGGAGAGAAAAGTACGACTAGTTTCTTCCACAAAGTCACAAGTGGCGCCGCCGTGCTCACAGAGCTTGAGTGGTGTTCTTTTCTCATCCCCTCTCGCTTTCTCTCTTAGCATGAGGGAGAAAAAAGGCCACAATTAGTCAGCATTAGTCATAAATGAATAATTGATTCCAATTTGAAATTTAGATGAGGCTGCCGGCATATTCCCGCATGGAGGCCTTGGCACAACAAAAAGCCTGTCAGAGGGAAGATGTATGTTTAAGTAATGCTACAGGAAGCCCCAACACAACCCCAGTGGTGAGCGATAGTACCATACCATGTCAGCCCAACACCCCGACCTACTTCTTGATGCGCCGCATTCATTTTCGATAATCAAAGGGAAAAGCTGTTTGAAAAACTGAGACGATAGCCGTTTTTAAAATGGGAGAGTTAGTGGGTTTTAGACGGACTAGGTGGATTGGAATGAAAGAACTTCTCTTGCAACTAATCTTTTAATGCCTGTGTTGCGTTCTGCTTTTTTTTTGAAAGGACACTTTTAATGGCAGTGATGTGACAGAGCAATGCTGCCATTTTTCAAATTGTTGTGTATCCCTAAAAGTGGTTGGCGACAATAACGCCTGGAAGAAGATGTCTTCCATTCAACGCCCAAATGTTCCCTCGGCTACAAGATGACCTCTCAACGGCCAAGCAATCACAAGCGCCAACATTCGTAAGCCTAGTGCTTGGCAGAACCAACAGGTTTTCACTCAGTTTGATAAGACAGTAATACTGAGAAAATAACCTTGCCAGGTTACGCCTATACACTACCTTTGATCCTCCACAACAGTAAATAAGGAAAAGGCAGACGACAGGAAAGAAACGGGACATCTCCCGTCTCTTGTGTCCTTTTAACAGTGAAACGGTACTTTTTCCTCCTTGCCGTCCTCAGCGCATTGCGTTCCTCCTCCTTTTACAATTTAATAACCACCTCTCTTCCTTATCGAAAAGAGATTTTTTTGGGGTGCTTGTCAGATAAAGGCCAGGGTTGTCACCAAACTTCTCTTGCTGCTGCCAGACAAAGTCTGTTTACTTTTTGAGCCAAATTCAGTCATCTCTCTCCTCTATCTGTCAGGGAAGGGAGATGCATCGTTCTCTATAGAAATCTCCAGGGCATTTTCTTTGCTCTTCTCTGTTCCCCCATTTACTCTCCTTTTCTCTTTCATCCACTTTGTGTAGTTAAATGCTGATTGATATTCTGTTGGTCAACATGAGGGCCAATAGACCTTTTCCCATCAGGATTCGGGAGTGGCCACTTGCAGATTGCTCCTGACACCGGCTGATGATAATTTAACAAAGCATGGCACTGATGAAAAGGCTTATGAGTTGGGATGAGTTTTCCCCCTCCTCTCACATCATGTTCGGCACTAATTGCTTCTGACATCTTGGTTGTTTATTGTGCGAGTGTCATGGCAGCTTGGTATAATTCCAACACCCTTCATCTCTGTGAGTTATTATAGAGATTTGCCTTCAGATTGGCATTCATCAAGATGCAGTGTCGGAATAAACATTGATTGGGTCATGTTAAGAAGTTTTTCAGAGTGAAATGAAGACCGTCTAGTGCAGACTGGTGGAAATTAAAATGACAATTAGCCATTGGTCGCATGCTATTAGAGCAACACATTGAATGATCGGCTACTTGTTTATACAGTGTGTATATCCATGTCTGATCAAATTAACCACAGTTAAGGCCCCACTAGAATGGAGTTGTCCAAGTGAAATTCCAATCTGATGCCATATGTGTACAGGCTCGTTCTTCTCAGATGCAAAGAGCCTTGCGTTGGACGAGTTGCTGACCTGAATCTCAGCTGCAAATCTACTTTTGAAATAGCAGCAACTGTGTAACTTATACGGCACACTTTGTCCCAGTTTGCAGCATGCTGCTGAAGAGCTATCTTAAAATAGAGAAAAAAACATAGGTAATGTCTGGGCAATCCCCAACCTCCTCACCTCCTCTGTCAATCAATAGTCTCTTTCATCGGCAGGGGTTGAGATATCATTAATAATAGCTGACACGCTCCTATAGTGGTAATAAACTGGGGGAATCTGGTGTGTAATGGTACAGTAATGGCACCTGGGCAGTGTGTTACACACTCGACAGCTGCTGATGGATAAACCCTAGGTAAATGGATTTGGGCTCATCCAGGGGAGAGAGCTGCTGCTTTCGGATTGCCTCTGCTTTTGTGAGTTGTAGTGGGTGAATAGGGGAGATACAATTGCTGGAGAATGGAACCCCGCACGTGGAAGTGCGCTTTTCAAATTAGGCTGGACGGTGGGCCATTGATGGGCGCCGTGGATGGACATGGAGATTTCACTTCAGCCCCGTAGCAATGAGTTGTGAGAGTGCGTGAGCGGGGATGAATGAGAATGTACTGGGTAAGTGAGTGCTAACTGGGGCATGTTAAGGCAATTGTCATTCCCCCACCCTCTCGTCACTATGAAGAATGATTTGCTGGTTGGCGTGCCATTTTATCTCCTCAAAACATAGACAAATGTGGACCAGAGGAGCGCTAAAAAAGAGCCAAACTTCCTCAGTCGTTTCAGGAGCCTAAAGAATCTAGAATTATATGATTGATTTTTAGAGATGATGAGTTGTCATTTTAGACAGTGGGAATAGGAGGAGAGAAAAAGTCGAGCAAAAGATGAGAGATATTTTTACTCCTCTAACTGACAAGCTTGAAATATGGTCTATCCTGGTTAACCAAAAGGAACACATACATTTTCTACATTAGAAAGAATTCCCATTATTTCTCTCTGAGCCATGAAAATCAATTCTGAAATGATTGCATTCAGGGACGATGGGGAGAGGGGAGAGAAAATAGTTGATGTGCCTTTGGCTGGTCCAATAGATAGAAATAGAGGTTGTTTTTTCCCATTCTATTTTCTCATGAGAAATGGCTGAGATGGGGAGCGTCTAACTATTTCAGTTGTTCTTTCTTCATTTTCTTGTCATCTTTCAATGCAAGCCTTTGTTTATTTCTCAACACAAGGCCCCACATCTTTGAGGACTGCACTTTTCTTCTTCAGTTCCAAACCCATTGGCTTAAACCTTTTGTCAAATTTTGAAGCAAACAAACAAACAAACAACAAAACAGGTCCTCTCAAACCATTGGCAATGCTCAACACCATTTATTATTATGTTTTTTCCCATTGTATTGTCTTTCCTATTAAGTGAGGCCATAAGCATCGGGTTGGATAGGAGCTCATCAAGTACCAGCTTAACAGCTTAAGCAACTTCTTAACTATGGTCCAAATTGAGAATTTTCAATTACAAAGTGCTGTATTGGCTTTACCTTGCTTCTCACCCCTCTTTACATTCAAATTTAAGTGCTGCGGTGATGAAGCAAGTCTTGAATATCTTATTACTGCGCCTGGATTAAGTTCCTCAAGTCATCAAGCAAAACAGGCATGCGTGAGGGCCAATGACACAATTTACTTGCTACACAGTCCCCGTCCCTCTGCAGCTGAATCAAGAACGAATGTCAATGTGGCATTGGAGCATGCATGATCCCAGGGAGTAGCACGTATGTGGCGCCGTGGCCGCCGTGTAACCCCTGTCTAGGAACCCCACATGGCCATGGCGTCATTCACTTTAGCCCCCCCCCTTCTCTACAGTACACCATGTCAAGTGCACAATCACTACGCCTTCTAAAGGCCTGGGCCACTTTCAGGCAAAAGAGGCAAGAGGCGATTCACTTAACCCCATTCTTATTTCATGAGTACCGGATAGGGTTTCATGGCTCTGCCCTGCATGTAATGTGACCCCCTGCATATAGATTCGAGCGGGGTCTAAAATAAGCAAGGGTAGAATCGCCTTCTGAGAGCCACAGGAGACCCGAGACCCCTTGGTGCCCTCTTCACACTGATACTCTTTCTAGGATAGAGTGGCTTTCAAAGGTAATACTGATTTCACTGATGGACAAGGGTAGAGGGTAATGGACTAGGTGTTTGTGCTCTGTCTGGCTTTGTGTATTGAGCATTTTTGAGGCTGCATGAATGTTCAAACATGTCTGAGAGTGTGTGTCTACATATGTGCGGGTAAAGAGGAGAGGGAGGAGGAGGATTAAAATGCCAAAGACACATCTGTCGGAGTGGCCCTGGCCCCATAGCTCATTCCAGATACGCTCATCTGTTAAAGTGGTGGCGACTGACACCCTCAAGGAGCCATCGCTTCTCCACCGAGGGGCAGTAAAATAAACGAGGCCCTGCCAGAGGACAGAGAGAGAGAAAGAGAGAGAGAGAAAAGGCAGCAAAAGACAGAGAGATATAAATCCTTCACCTTTTCAGAGGGACCCCGCATTCCTAAAAATATCTTCATCAGTTCCAACACTGCACCTCTCGTCTAATGCCCCGTCGTCGGGGAAAGGAAGACATTTTGCTCATTTGGGGAGCATGTGGAAACGGCGGTGAAACTTTTCAGTGGCACTGTAGCGCACAGAGACCAAGAAATGCAACACACACACACACACACACACACATTTACGCACACCCATGCACGTGCACACACCTCTCGTCTTTCCTTATGGTTTTCAATGCTCAGTGACCCATCTAAACTGACCCCACATCTCCAATTTGACTCCTCATCCATGTGTGTATTAAACATGAATGAGATGGGCTCAATATCTCACTCATGGCTTCTTTGACACTTAGTGAGTTCACCACAACCACAGCCGCCTTTCTAGGCTTCCCTACCCTGTTTCTGCCCCGCTCCTTTTTCCTCCCCCCATCCTTTTCAAAGATTATTCAAGGTTATTACTTTCTCCAAAAGGCCACTTAGGATGCGCAGTGGTAATATGTTGACTCTCTTCGATTTTTGAAGGGGTTTGAGTGTATTTCTAATTCGCTGGTGGCATGGTTCACTACATATGAAGCCGCAGTGTGGCTTTCAGTGG
The DNA here is from genome assembly GCF_048128805.1 of Centroberyx gerrardi. Taxonomy (NCBI): domain Eukaryota; kingdom Metazoa; phylum Chordata; class Actinopteri; order Beryciformes; family Berycidae; genus Centroberyx; species Centroberyx gerrardi. The sequence continues at coordinate 13,651,127 of NC_136019.1, forward strand.
ACCTGGGGGGGAACACATTTATAAACTGGATTCTGAGCCAATGGGGACTAGGAGGGAGGTATTTGCCTTCCAAAGCATTAAAGTGGAGGGAACACCATTTGCGGCACTATATTATACATTAAAAATTGAGATGGGGTGACTCTGCTCCGCCGGTGACCTCTATCAATATTTGATGGCAGTAAACAGCAACAAGTAAACAATGGGGAAAAGAAGGGAAAGAAGGTGATTCGAGGGAGGGGTGAAGGGGAGGGCACGCGCATGAAGAGCAGCCGACTGCATCCCTGGAAAATGTGCGCGCTAGAAACTTCATAGCATGCCAGTCAAGCATGATCCACCTTCTGACAGTTTGCAGCTCAGAAAGTATTGGGTTGCAATGAAATAGAAATGTGGGGTCACCGAAGAGAAAAGCTTCCCTCTTAACTCATCTGTCCATCAGCCGATTGATTAGAGACGTCGCACACTTCTTCTTGGTTCTTCTACAGGGAAAAAAAAAATCACAAAAAGGAGGTGTGCACGTTGTCTTTCAAACTTGTGCAGGTCAAAGAAGTTTGTAGGTTGCTTGTTGCTTGGCGTGGCTCCAGTACAAGTGCAGTGCCTTAGGGCTGCGCTGACCCTGTGACCCGAGCATAACTGATGATGCAGCAATTATCTGCAGGCAAATGGAAAAGCTGTTTGCTTGAAGGTAAGGAGAAGTATATGTTCACATGCACGCACTTGCAGAAACACTGTGCTGGATGCTGCAGAAGCTGACACAATTTTGGGGCCATGTTCTTAAGGAAAGCACATATAGAGCTTACATAATGTAGACCTACTATATCATAGTATCACACTAAAGGGCCAAAGACTATTCAGGGAGCGAAATAGACGATGTGCGCTCTGTCGATGGTACCGCCGCCTGTCACACATGAACTGACAAATACGGGCTCGCTTCTATGTATGATAAAATTAGAGATTGCCTCGGTGGTATGTGGAGAGGAAGAGACAGAGGGATGGGGGGATGAGTTAATCATCTCAGAGTAGCTTCTCCCATCAACTGGCAGCCACTTTAATCAAATTATGACCTTGTAAAGCATGCACTTGTCATTTGGGACCCTAATCTCTTCGCTAATGACTAATTAGCCCCATCACCTGTTCCTCCAAACTTCCATTACACCCCCAACAAAGCTTTAAGATAATGGAATAAACAAAGGGGAAAAAATAATACTTCCCTTGCCACCCAAAAAAAAAAAAAAAATCTGAGTAGACATCAATCAAAAAACTGGGAGATTGATTATAGACCGACATAGAATAGCTTTTTAAAAAAAAAAAATCCTCTCTGACAAGAGGCCACTCTTCAGTGCTCTAGAGGACAATAAGGATATACGAATTCATTAGGAGTAATTAGCCGAAAATAGCTACGGAACACAGGCGGGAAACAGTGAGAGAATACAGCACAGTGATGCTGCCCCAGCGTGAGGTCACCACTGGCAGACTCTGGGGCTCTGGAAGTAATCTAGTGGCCTTGTCTCATCAATAACTTCACCTTACGCTGGGACAAAGCCCATTGGACTGAAGTTACAAATGAGTAAAGCACACTCGTTTGTTTTTTGTGTTAGGTCTCGTTACGGATTAACTCAATTGGAGGAAGTTGCCCTCAATCCGAGGTCGCGCACGTGCAACATCCTGGCTTTTGGAGAGGATTTGCAGAAGGGGGGACGGGAGGCTTTTGTTTGTGCCATCCAGCGCCTGTGCAGCTGCGCTACTTGGCGGCAGGCACACAAACAGGCGGCTCCCATTCATTAGGCCTTTTTATATCAGAGACACTCTCTCCTTCTGGGGGCCCGAAGCATCTGCCTCCACATCAGTAAGAGTGAGAGGAGGGAGGAAGAGATAGAGACAGACTGAGTGGAAAAAGAGAGGGAGTACGCTGGGAAACGGAGAAAAGAGGGAAGATTGACAAAATCTGGGAGGGAGATAAGAGGCGCAGAGGAGTAAGGAGAAGCAGAAGAAACTCAAATATAGAAGAACAGCAAACTGGGAGAGTGAGTGAAAGAGCATTGGAGAGAGGAGCTACTCTGATGCAGCGATCCTGATTATTTGGCTGTCCCCCCTCTTCATCTGTCCCTCCTCATCCTCCCATCACAGAAACATCTGGCTCTAAAGATGGCTAATAAAAGTGTTCTTGGCTGGGCATTCACCGATCTGACAGACACACACACACACACACACACACCCACACCTCAACGAGTCAGCCTATAGAACACCCATGGGAGACCAGTGCACACAGCCATACACAGCTGTAACGCTTATTGTTGTGTCCATAACTGTTTTTTACTGATTCAGTATCAGTACTACTGTGTTTTACAGATGAACACATGACCCATTAAAACATTTGTAAGTATCTTCCAGTTCAGTACTCCTTATCAATCACTGTTTGAGTCTGGTTCAAATCTGATCAGATATGGAATTCTGGGAACGATGCAACTGGCTCAGTCAAACTAAACATGATGAAAAGTTGCATGCTGTGAATTGTGCTAGCACTGACAGATACCGTAGCCTTTGGTTCTTTATCTTACAGTGATGAATGAGACACGCCACATCCCAAAACCAAGATATCCCACAGGCCCCACCACTGCTATAATGAAGCACTTCAAAATAATGTGCCCAACCCCAATAGAGGTTGTGCTAAATTTCATCTCATTGAATTTCATTAAACTATATGCCGGCAGGTGCAAGGACAATGGCTGTCATCTTTTTTTTTTTTATTTATTTTTTTTTTTAACACGTCGAAATCATGACACACAGAGGGTCCCTGCGGGTTGTCCCAGAGGGCATAAATAAATAAAACATCACCTAGATCTTCACACAAATCCAATTTGATGAGAAGTGACAGGGAAATGTGTGGTAGAAACGGCTGAACGTGTCAGCTAACATTGTGTTGGTCCCCCTCAGCACTTGCAATTATGACAGGACGTGGCAAGGTGGGAGTTTGATCTATGGTTTGTCTAGGCAGCGAAAAAGAAAAAAAGGAAGAGGATATTTAAAATGCATGATTGCCAATTGGAGGAATGCCCATTTGACCTGCTATAATGACCTAAATAGCTATTTTCGCTCAATTTTCTCAATCACAAGGTTGCCAGTTAAAACAATATACAGACTTGACTGTATCCGTTTTGTGCAACAGTATGCACTCTGAGCACTGCAGAATTCATCAGGCTGCCAATGTGCGTGCCAACCACTGTCAACAGTGTTTTGAAGGAAAGATAGTGGGACATTATGGAACCTGGATGGCAAATCAGCTTCATTATATCCGCAATCTGTGTAAATTAACATCCACAATTAACCTTTATTTATTGCGGACAATGCACCTCTGGCCGGGTCAGACAACCCATTTGCATGACATTTAAGACAAAGCATCCCCGAATGCAGAGCGGGGACCTGTTATATGTTATAAACACCGCCTCAAATCTAAATGGAAATCCTGCAGGCTATGGGCCCAAGAGGAGGAAAATAACCTTGCTTTGTTGAACCGGGCCCAAAGAATACAGATACATGAAAGAGAAGGGAGGCTGTGGATACAGCAAACAAAATGATTACACATTTTAGAGCAATTTCTGGGTCCTGCGGTCGTAATCACTTTGTCGATAGCCTTCCAGTGTGCAGGTGCGCTGATACAGATGGTTTTATGAAGATCCATTAAAAATAATTTCGCTCGTCGCCAGGCCCAGGAGGGGCCCAACCCGGCAACTGGGAGACAAGCCCAGATGCCTACTTAAGCTACAGCTCTCCCCCACCCCACACTCCTGATGTGGGCCACCCTGTCACCATGGGAACGCAGCGCTCGAATAAAACCTGTGGAGGTAGGAAGCGTGAGTGTGTTTGTCGACACATGCACACGTATGCACACACACACACACTCTCTCTCACACACACACACACACACACACACACACACACACACACACACACAAACGTAAACACACATCTTAGAGAGAGAAGATACTGGAGAGGGCAAAAAGCTTGTAGTTTGTAGCAACTTATGTCAAATATCTCTTGGTTGAGGTTGAGCGCTACATCAACAGAATGGCAGTAATAAGAAAAGCATTTGTAGAAATGCAAATGCTAAAAAAATAGAGGTACACACTACTGTGTTGCAACACAAGACCGCTGCTCTGACTGTCACTTATCGGCTATTCCAATTACAAAACTATAGTCATATCCTTAAACTATTCTGCGTATCGCATCGGCGTGTGCTGAACTGAAGCGCTGCTGCAAAACAAGGCAGGCTGCGAGCAAGGAATTTCTTTTGACGTGGGCGTCCTTGGTGGCGAACATTTGATGTGTTTTGATTAGACTCCGGTGGGGGGGATTATCAAAAGCTAAGAGAAATCAATGTTCTTTTAATAAAGAGGACTTGGGTGGGAGGGAGACAGACAGTTCTGTTCATGACAGGGCCTGTCTCTGCCTTATCTCCTGCTTCTCAGATCCCCCAGACAGGCAAATATTTTAACTGTAAACACCCGTGGCTCGACAGCCTGCGTGGGCCTCCTGTCAGGCTTTTCCACTCGCTACTTACTCACCTACTCTCTCATATGACCAAAATCGTGTTTGTGTTGATACAGAAACACACACACAAAACCCACAGGCTCACGCACACGCACACACCGCACTGCATGTATAGCACCTGCTACAATTATCGCACAAATGAACACGCACACGCAATCTAGGAGCGGATGTGTTCAGAACGGTGCTGCGTATACTAAGTGATACCTGCATCCTCCAGCCGGCATCCAAATCCACTGTCATCCAGATTAGCCTGGACAACACCAGATGCCTTGGAGACGCCAGGAGAGGAGAGGCGCGGCGCGGTGCACTGAATTCCAGTAATTAATCCCAGATTACATCCTGCGCCTCTCCATCATGCCAGTTAGCTCTGCAGAGTGCCTCGCTAGGTTGTGAGGAACACAGCGATACAAGGCAAATATAGGCATGCTTGAGTGCTCTTGGGATGAAGGCAGAGTTTGAAATGCAGAGGTGTATTGTGCATCGCTAGAAATGATTTGCTAGAGCTGTGCTGCTGTCCAGCAAAAAAAAAAAGTTTTTTAACCCATACTGGAGTAGCTGCAATGGAAGGAAAGTTATACAATTAATCACTTAAGTTTTTTCAAGTCAACTTTTTGAAGGCACGTGCATGACCTGGACCCCTTTTTTGTGAGCCAACGAATCACCGCAAAGAACAGGTGGGGTTTCTGGGTACATGGGCAGCTGACAGTTTACACCAACAAGCAGAATGAAAGCAGAGAAAGCAGCGATAGAAAAGTTGGCAGTGGTTGTTACTTTGATGGAGCACATTGGCTATTTTGCCAGAGTTTCTGCAAAGTGTTTGTGAGCTTGACATAAGTACTGTTTGCAGATATAGTGGCAGCCGGTTGTTACGGAAACAAAGTGCATGTGGCACGACCTATTTTGTCAAATTATCAACACAAAATGCGGTCGAGGCAGTGCTTTATCTACAAAAAAAATGGAATATGTGAGCACATGGTTAGGAGCTGCCCAGTGTTACCATGGTCTTGAACTGGTGACCACTGACCACTTCACTATCGAAGTTCAACTTTTTTCAGGCGCACTTCAATAGTGAGAGAGGCGAACACACTTTTTGTTCACTCCCTCTAATGGCAAACCGGCAACCTAGATTTACAGTCTCACTTTTTAACCTTTATGCACAGTGAAAATAGACCAGGAATCATGAAGAATAGAATCAACATGCATCAAATATCCTGCAAATTTCACTACATGCAACCTGGCTCTAAGTAGCAGGTAAGTGTTGCAGACTGACAGTAAGAGAATGCTTTACATGTGTTGATGGGCTGTGCATGGCACATATAAGGCACATGTAGTGCCTCGGCTGCAAGGAGACAGATAAAAGCATCCCTTTAATAGTATGCTGTATCCCCCGCATACTGAACAACAACCCCCACCCCCTTATCCTTAAAGTGAGGTTTTTACTCTATCATCAATAAAACTTTGAGGCAATTTGCAGCTGCCCAAAAAGTTCACGGCACATTTTCAAAGTCTGTGAAGGTAGATTTGTTTGAAAAACTAATAGAGCTGGTGTGCTGTGGAATGCTTATATTTCGTCTGACCTTTCCAGCTCAATTCCTCTTCCATGGCTATCGAATCTAAATTAAATAAATGAACTACATTATACATTAAAAGGCATTTCAATTAAAAATGGTAATCCCTTTGATGCTGCGGCTTGGTTGGCTGATGTGCTTGAGAAGCCGCGACGCCCCCCATTTGGCTGCGAGGCCTTGAGAGCCTGTTTACTTCAGATTAGGCCCACAGTCATTTCTCACTGGGGAGGGAAAATGGAGCTCGCTTTCTCTGTCAATCTTTGTAATGCACCGGACTTGTTTTGCAAACTAACTATGAAAGACTCCATCTGACAAAGAAAAATATGTGGCCTTTTCATTTTGCCGGTTGAAAAACGTGTACATGCAATTGTTGCAATAAAGTGCCGTTCAAACTCAAATCTCTCTCTCTCTCTCTGTCTGTCTCTGTTTTCTTCCTCTGATATCTGATATGGAAAGGCATCTGCAAGTCATCTGCAAGCAGAACCCCGTGCCCCCGCCCTCCCCGAAGACAAGCCATGAGCCCTTGAATTAAGTCAATCATTTAGTCGTAACAAATTAATTAAAAGAATAATTAAATCATTAACACATTAAATACGGCAATTAGAAATCTTGTCCTACATGAGTGAATTTGAGTGAATTTAATGGGGGAAGCAAATGGAGCAATGGGGTGTGCCAAAACATAATTTTTATTTAATACTTTTTTCTCTCTATAACATGCTCTTTAGGGTAACCCTCCACTAAAGAAATGGTTGAGTAATGCTGTCATCTACAAACAATAATCCAAAAATATTTTTTTTAAAAAGTGAATTTACAGCATTACAACTTCAGGAGGCGCAGTCTAGGAATTAGCTTTGTTGCGGACTGCATGGACTCAAGCGTATTTGTCACAATCATGACCATTCTATAATAACTGGGCACCCTACCACCACATACATACACACACACACACACCCCTCCTGTTGCCTAGTAACAGCAGCATACCCTTGGGGAGGCAGAGCAGGGGGGGGGGGGCGGGGGTCAGGAGGAGGGTGGGGGGGTCAAGGGATAAAAAAGCCCAAACTGCCTGTTGGCTTATGCAGCCCCGCGGGATCGATGGCCCGGCCGCAGCGTCGCCCCCCTGATAGCTAGCTAAGTCGTAAGCAATGCTGCGGCGATGGTTAATTCCAGGCTGTAATACCCTCCGTATCCCCTGTCAACAGGCGTGATCTTTCAGTTCCCAACCTGCTGACGAGAGCACATTTGAGTAACATCGCATTGTACCGGGCAGAGCTCGGCCAAATCCGGTTTGGGGGACACGGGTGATGGGATGGAGTTATTGCTAAATCCACTGTTGTGAAAAGCTAAGACTAAGACTTCTGGGGTCATTAGCCGCAGTACAGTGGAACGACTTGGTTACCGCGTAATTGGAAACAAAGATAAAGCCGACCTAGAAGGGGCGAAACCGGCCGCAGCGCTCGCACCTCGTCTCAGTGGCGAGGCGACTGAGGAGGCTCAACACCTCACAGCCACTCCTGGTCCAATTTCATAGATCAATAATCAAAAGCATCCTCACATCCTCACATCATAGTCTGATATAGCTCCACTTCCTCCTGTTTCAAGGACAAGCTCTAATGCTAAACAGGTGATTGGCTGTCAGTTGCCCTCCATTACGGTTTACTGCTCATGGCCACACCTTGCTGGGGTAAAATTGACCAATTAGTTGTCTGTTTATCATCGCGGGAGGATGAACGGAAGCAAATTTGCATGTCAGCACACACACACATTCACACAGACACACTGCTTTTCATGGTTATTTAATACACCGTTGATGGCATAATGAGTCCTGAGGGAATGCTGGTGTGAGAGTGGATATGTTACACAGGTAGTGACTGTGCACTGGTGTGTGTATGTGTGTGTGACAAAAAGTGTGTGAGAGAGAGAGAGAGAGAGCAGACAGCCAGATACAAAGATAGAGATAGAGAGAGCAGGGCTTGCCATCATCTTATTAAGTCCATTAAGCAACACTTAACTTTTCTCAAGGGTTGGAAACAGCAGCAGCAGCAGTGCCAACAGATCCTTCTCTAACAGTATCAGTGGAAATCAGGTCATTCGCTGTGCTGTGCTGCGCTAGCAACAGACAACAGTTGACACTTCCAGACTGCTTTTACATCCCTGTGTGCAGCATTAGTCAGATAGCGATCAAATGGCTTTACAAGAAAGTCTAATGCAAACGACTTGACAACGGCTGGGTTCCAAAAGTTTGGCACGAGATCGCAGATAGAAAAGTAGTCCTCTGTTCAAACTTTTGGCATCGGAAAATCTCCCGACATAATCGCATTCCAAAGGCTGGTGTCTCTGACGGGGCACGCGCTGCCTCTCACAGGCGTTATTCTAAGCCTGAGGTTTTATTCTCTGCGAGACAAGCTCAACCTCGCATTATGAGATGTAAAAAGCTCCGGGGTGCACCGGGGGAAGAGGAGCCAGCTATAGTAGGCGTGCGGCCGTGCTCCGACCCGGGCGATGCCATCACCTCGACAGCAAGGCAACATAACCATAGACCCCTAAGGGCACTCAATACCATCAATGGGCTATTTGTGTATACATACCGCAGGAGAATGAGGATGATCTCTCACATCGATCCCCCCTGGTCTAAATATTTTTAGAAAGCCATCGATTCTATCGGCCAGTGTGTTCCGGGAAGCATTAACAGACAAATGTTGACTGTGTGTGTGTGTGTGTGTGTGTGTGTGTGTGTGTGTGTGAGAGAGAGAGAGAATGTACAGTGTGTCTACAGTGTGTGTTGAGGAGTGCGAGACAAAGGGCTTTGATTTCAGACATATGGGTGAATAGATGAGTTCTTGCCATGTCAAATGCTCCAAACAAAACAAAACAAAATACATCATGCACCACAGTGACCCTATTTTTATCTGCCCTCTGTGTACGCACTCCATCAAATCGTTCAAAATACACCCGTACCCCTGTGAAGATGTATAGTTTGCAAGGTAATATCTAGTCTCTCCCAAACACACCAGTTCCTTGTGTCGGCAGTGCAGTGGTGCTCAGTGTTATCTCCTAACTGCTGCTTGTTTCGATGGAGGAGGCCCGCTGGCCCTATAGGCAGTGGCACAGCGGCAAGCCAAATCAAAAAGCAAGCACACACTGCGCCCATATTTCTACACACCGCAAGGGCTGTCTAATACTGCGGGCATACACAGAGAGAGCAGGTTCGACCAATCTCTCTCTCCCTCTCACATCCGCACACAAAAGCACACACACACACACGTGTATTCACACACACACACTGCAATTTTCACAAGAACAACATTTGTCTTCTCAGACGCCCTCGCCAGTGCTGCTAAATGGTGCAAATGGATGCTTTAAGAAATTGATTTCTCTGCGCGGTTAATCTATGGTTGCCTTTTTAATGAAACTATTGCGAATTAGCACTACCCAACATTAAAATGCATAAATAATTGATTCGCATCCAGAATTTATTTAAGGAGAGGCAATACTTAGATTCTAATTGCACAGAGTTAACTTATAGCATGTGTTGTGTGTAATCTTTCTGGAAAATTGCTGGGTGCCGATTCTGCAGATATCCTGGGAGATATGCATCAACACGGCTAATCGTACTGCAGGCGAGTTTTGTACCTAAAATCAAAGTTATTCAAATTCAATGAGTTTTAAAACATCAAAGTATTTACTTTGAAGGAAAAACACAAGATACTTCTTTTCATCACAGGGCTACTGGAGCTCTTATGTAAAGCTAATGGGCCAACAGTTAATACAAAGCTGAAAACGAACAGCAGATATTTTCATTTTACACTACAGGGTGCATATATCTTACAAATTAAGCACTTAAAACTATAATTAACAGCTACAATTATGCATTTACTATAATCTAGAAACTGTAAAAAATAGGCATATATAATGCAATGCGGAACAATGGTTCTAACGCATAAATATTACAATGTTTTGTCCTGGCTCTAAACCGTTTATGGTGGCACACTGCAATTCATTGTTTGATTATGCTTCAATGACCAGAAGCCATTTGTGTGACAAAATACTATTAATATGCTTATGAAGGGCCAAAAGGGATCAACAAATTTGAATAACACTCCCTAAAACTAATGTATTCAGCATCTTTGAAGTGCGCTAGCTATACAAAGCGGGGTTAGATAAGGATTTTCAAAAGTCGGGGACAGAGCTTTTCTAATGCATCCTTCGTTGCATCTCCAACATTTGAGAAAGCTTCCTCTTCTGAGCCTAGTTACTCCATCAATATTCCATTAAGACAAGGCTTTGCTTACACTTTATCTCTGTCCTAACAAAATGTTGGCATTGCTTTTAGCCAGTCTAAATTGGTCCACTCCACAGGGAGGGCAGGCTATTTAGCACCTACAGAATTGTCTTGGTTGAAAGCAAAGCCATAGCTAGAGCCAACAAGAGCTGCATGAGCCTATGGTGACAGATGATGCCTATGTTTACATCCAGAACAGAAGATAAGAAAAAACTTAGATGGACCATGTTGATCATGAAGTAAGCAATCATTCAGTCTTCCTGGCTCATCCCAAAATGCTGTGTATACCATATAGACTCTCTTTTCTTGCTGGGTGTTTGTTTAAAAAAAGAGAGCTCTCTGGTTCCACTGGTGGGATTTTTAAATGGGTTCAGATGATGGGTATGGTGAGTGGAAGATGCAACATTTAGTGCCACACATTTATGCTAAAAACCACTCTGAATAGCATGTAAATTAGAAAGGCTAAGAGGCGAGGGTTATTTTCACTTTGTGAAGGAGCAGCTTACCGGCGACCTTAGCCGGTTAGCTTGATACCAATTCACTACCGTTGTAAACATTTGAACGCTCTGCCGCACCTATTCCTTGGCCGGGCAGCCCCGAGTGCGCTCTGCACAGTCAGAGAGGGTGTTCTCCAAAAACAGAAATGCAAAATGCTCTGAATTAACAAACAGTTCAGCTATGCCAGAGTGCCAATTTACAAATGCACCCAACATTTTAAGTTTTAATCCAAGGGTGGGGTATGAACAAAAAAGTGTGAAACCAGGCAGCTGAGCAGTATATGCAGACGCTGCACAAGGTACAGACGGAGCATATGTCTGCAAGTTTGAATTAGCTTCTCTAGCGCTGATTATGGCTGCAGAGCTCATCTCAGATCTGTGTCGGAGAAATGATTTCACCACCTTTTCTCACGCACTTGTGTCAGTTCTCCCTCTTTGCTTCCGTGACAGACTGCCCCTTCACCATGCCAGGCACGCACACTCGTGCACATACACTTACACACACACACACACACACACACAGCAACCGTCATGAAACACTCTGATGTGACATGATTGAGAAAAGGGAAGGTGCATGTCAGCGGGTGTCTTTGTGTGTGTGTGTGTGTGTGTCTGTCTATGTGAATGTAACAAAATTGTTTAGTGAGTGGTAATTTTTTCATCGCACCATCATAGCCGCTCATTGGAATGCCTGTCAGATCCCAATCCATTTGCGGTGATGAACCCCATAAGCACACACGCACGCTCATTCACGCACACACACACACACACACACACACACACACACACACACACAAACTCACACACACACACACACACACACACACACACACCTCTTTCCCTATTTATCAAGCAAATCATTTGTGATGAGTATCACGTGAGAGGAAGCCTGGCAGTCTGATTCATGGCCAGATATTCATGTGGATCGTTTTAGTAGACGGCTATGGGCCTGATCCCCCCCCCCCACCCCTCCCCACCCAAGAGAGGCACGACGTACATCTCTGAGCAGACCATCAGCGGTTGTAAAACTGTAGAGTCGTAATGTTCCCCAGCCTTGGGGGCTTATTAGGAGGCATAAAAGCTGCATGCTACCTTCATTCATATTCTCCATAAACGCCCCGCCACATCTCGGGTTTTTTGCTGCCTTCCGACTCCGGGCAGTTGGAAAATATAAGCCTCGGCGCCACTATTTTGTGCTGCATGATTGATTTGCAAAATAGGCCTGTACTGGAAATGTATCTGAATAAGGCTAGGATTTGCCTGTGTGTATAAGTGCAAATTGCAGTGTCAGATCTGCGTGTGGATGTTGTTTGTCAGGCGTAAACTCAGCATGGCGGCAATTTTTATTCCTCTCCTTACGCCAACGTCTGTATAATCTGCAAAAATAGGAGTTGTCGTTGATTATAGTTGAGAAAAGAGAGAGAACCGGGCAACTTGACATTTCCAACTCGGAGAAGTCTGGTGAATAAAAAGCACAGTATGCCTGAGATAGTTCTCGGTTATAAGAACAGAATTATTCATTCCCCGGTACTGTGCAAAAGTTCAGTGTGGGAGAAATCCGCCGCGGCTCGAGAGCAGACAATTACAGGGGCCAGTGTGCCGTCGTGGGAATCTGATTTTGGGGAGAGTGTATTATCTGGGTTTGAAAACAGGGCCGGGCCACGGAGATCGCGCCTCTTATCTCCTGCGCGCGGCGTGGCGGTATATTGAAGACAGCCTGAATTCAAATCTAACTGTTGGTTCAACTTAGAACTAGGTCGCTCGCGTCACATGACAGGCAGAAGGGGAGGGGGGTGGGTGGGGGGGGGAGTGGAAAGTTAGTTTCGGTATGTGTGTGTGAGTGAGACGCCGAGAAAGAGACAGAGGAAAATAAAGCGAGGGAGAAAGAAACAGAGGTAGGCGCAGACACGAGGAGGATGTGAGGGAGACAGAAGTGGAGATGGGAGGGAGGGGAGAGAAAGGAGAGAACAGGGAAGATGGGGAGAGGGAATCTTTATATTGTGTGCCAGGAAATGAGCTACCCCCGATGCTACAAGTCATTTGGTTGCCCCTCCCCCTTCACCGCTTTCCCTCTCTCTCTCTCTCTCTCTCTCTCTCTCTCTCTCTCTCTCTCCCACCTCATCCTCGCATCGCAGGAACATCTGGCTTTAAAGCGGCCCAATAAAAGAGCCATTGGGAGTCGATGGGGGGTGGGTGGGGGTGGGGAGTGAGAGAAAAGGTGTGAGAGAATGTGTGAGGGATAGATAGGCAGCAAGAGATAGCGATACAGAGATGGCAGAAAGACAGTGTGAGTGTGTGTGTGTGTGAGAGAGAGAGAGAGAGTGCTCGGGGGCTGTCATAACTGCAGAACTGGGCGCCTTCAAATGACATCCTTCGCCAAATCATATTTCACACGTGGCTACAAAGGCCACACCACATTTAGAGTACTCTATCTACTCCCCTGCAGGGCTGGCAATGGCACTCTGGGTCCTAAATCTCCTTTCTCCCAAAAATGGAAACTTGCTAAGATTGTGTCTACATTTATACCGTGTGTACTCGAAGATGCTGACACCACCCACATACAAATGCACTGTAGCTCGACAATAATTCAAAAAGTACTGGATTTGCATGTATATATATATAATGGTAAAAACGTCAATACAGCCAGGAGCAGGGATACAGTGATAAACCCACCTAAATTCAATTTTTCCACCTTTTTATTTGCAGAATAGTTTTTTTTTTTGGCTGCAAATATTTTTTCCCGATGTAAATTCATGGTATACATCATAGTAAGTGGCATCAAACTGAGGACGGCTATTTGAGGATAAGGCCTTATCAAGAAAAAAATAAGTCAAATCTTTTCTGAAAACAAATTTTTGTTTATATTGGTGGTTTTGATGCCTTGTTTTGATCACTGGACTTCACAGTTTACCCATCTTTTTATTTATCAGTACTGCTACTACTGTGAATCCACTGCACTGCGAAATGCACTTTGTTGTGGCACTTGCCAATCAAAGTGACAAATCACGCCGAGGCAAACGTTCTCATTGCTGCGGTGCCAGACCAAGATACGACACAATGTGAGACTTGTAAAAAATGGTGACGACGGCAGCAGCTAGGCCATGCAGATGACAGAATAATGACAGGTATCCTTGACAGGTACTTGTCAAGCAGATGGCGTGTACAACGCTCAACTCGCAGTCTGATCACTGTCATTTGCAATGTTGAACAGGTTTACGTATTGGTGCTGTAGGTAAACCAAGCATGCTGCTGCATAATCTTTGTATGGAAACAACCAGAGATATGGAAAATATCGTAGAACATCGATGAGTCTGGATAAGCTTCATCGCTGTCATTCGACTCATTTTTGATCAAGGTCCATAAAAACTGCACTGCTTGACTTCTAGCCATTCTTTCACGTGCATCATGTGCCTGGAAATCCTTGAAATCCAACAGGCAGGAAGCAACAGATTTCATATGCATTGGTGCTCTGTGCCTCAACAATCCCAGCTCCCAAAGTAGGTCAGCACGAATCGGCGCCTCCGAAAATAATAACAAAAGGTGAGCCCCCTCGCTCTCTCAGGGGTGAACGCTCCGCTTTCGTGCGACTCACATGCTTCCGCTGCGAAATGTGCCGTATCAGCACTCTCCAAATCTGTAGGCATTATACCGGGGCATATTAAGGCACAAATATCGCGTTCGGTATGGGAAGGCGCTCGGGCTGCCATTGTAAAAATTTTAACAAGACAATAGTGGATACACACACACATTGTAAATATGCAGAGTTTTGTTAGAAGGCACTGGAGCCGAAATTGTAATGATGTTAGTGTGTGACGGGGCTGCCGCGAGGACCGAGTGTGCCGCTGCAGCCTCATCCTTTTTCATCAGTGTGTTTTCCCAACCCGAAAAGTGAGTTGGAAAACATGGTCTATTCCTTTGGGGGTGTGTGGCTCCGAGCAAAGTGCACTCTGTCTACAAGAGCAAGGCAGGGCGCTGTATATCACCTCAGCACAGACACACACACACATACACACACAGAGGCAAACACACACACAATTACACTATGTCCTCTCTTTCAGATTCACTCACTCACACACAATCACACCATGCCCTTCTTCCTCTTTCTTTCTCTCTGATTCTCTCTCTCTCTCTCTCTCTGTCACACACACACACACACACACACATACACACATGCACGCCCTCTGTCAGTGTTTGAACAGAGTACAGTACATGCAATGCCCAGAGACTGAGCTTCATGCACAGTTAATGTCTCTGCTGTCCAGATGATTAACGTTACCCGATTCCCATTCCCAAACGTCGCCCAAATTCCACTCTCCTCCCGCTTCACCTTCTGCGCTGCGCACACTCCTGGGCTTCAGGTAAAAATAGGTGCTCCACCCCTGTGCCTTCACTCTGTTCCTCTCTGCCTTCACTAAACCTGCCGTGCATCCATTGGGATATCAGACCGGGGAGAAATTGATTTTATAGAGAAAGAAAAAAGTGTTACATGTTTAAAAAAAAAATACAATGTACTGGAGAACTTTGAGCTTTAGGAATTGGCATGACACTACTTTTCCGCAAAGTTCATAGAGCTGCTTATTCACCTAAAGCATCTAGCAGTTTCATACTGCAGCACGGCTTTGTGCTCTTAACTTTGGCTTGTGTGATGCAGGACGCAGTTGTATAAGGGCTCCCAGTCGGGCGGTGACGTACCGGCTGGGCAGAGTATGCACTAATTTTAAAAATGGGCCCTCGCGGCGGCCGGCTTCTGACCCGCCTGCTCTGAATCAGTGGCAAAAAAACTGGAGCCAAAACAGAAATCCACATGGTGTAGGACAAACAATCTGATGGCCAAATGTATTTTGAGGGTCTAAGAGAAGGCCAATAAGCTGGCAGTCAATATAAATCATAACTACTATTTCCTGGCATGGTTTTGAAAATATAACAACACTGGTTTGTGCAGAAAGGAGGGAAGGAAAAGTCATGGAGGGACACTTATAAAGCGATAATTAATTACAGTATTCTCAACTAAACAACATTCAGCAGCATTGATGCTTCTCCTCACATGTTAGCCTACAGGCCCATTCACATATACACAGTGATTACTGAATTCTATGCTCTCTGAGTTGATTTATTAAATGATTAAGTGTATCATTATTTTAATCACAGAATTCCTTATTAACAACAACAAAACATCCTTTTGAAGTATCAGAAAAACAGCCGCTCCTCCTCTCACTCGATCTGTCATGTTTCGGCGGAGGTTTGTTTTGCCGCTGCTATTTATGAACTCCATTACCGCAGTACGCGCCCTTGCCGATGTCCGGCGTCACGTGACCGGGGAGGGTACCGGGCGCCCTCAAACAAGGGTGCGTCCCTTTTGTCTTCACTACAGCTCGGAGGAGGCGAGGAAAGGAAGCGAGGAGAGCGAAGGAGAGAAGGAGTAGAAGTGAACAGAATCGGGATAAAAATCCAAGTTGATTACAGATGAAGCGGCCTGATCACAAACTTCCAGTCCTATAGCCAATCACAGGGCTTCATCATACCTGGCCTATTAAAAATGCAGGAGCCTACTGTTTTATTGCACTATGACCAATATTTCTGTCAGTAAACCTAGTCTGAATCTGCATCTTATAAGTAGGATTAGGTTTTCCTCCAACAATGCTGCTACTTCAGAGATAATGAAGCAGCTTATTTTTTTCATACAGTATTGGGGGCAAACATAAGTTTCCGGGTCACAAAGGAAAGAAGGAGGTAGTGAATGCAAGGAGGAAGCACTTCTAGGGTATCGGGATGCACTCCAAAAGGTACATGGACGCTGGCTGCTCATGTTAGGGCTCATATCTTCCTCTCTCAGCTCTCCACTGATGGCACGGCACATTTGCACATTTTGCAAGTTTAATCTGAAATTCTAAAGGGAAAACATTCACAGCTAACCAAGTTTTCTCAAGTGCTAAGTTTGCCGATAAACTTCTCCTTTGCAGAGCTGGATAGGCAGTCGTATCAGCTGTGTAGCACGCAGGCGGGCAAGCTGCCGCTCTCCAATCAACGTTGATTGAGTCCAGGTGCGCGTTTGTCCTTCCAAGTGCTATGGAGTTGAATCGATACCAATTCACCCACCAAATTTGTTCATGCTCACAACAAAACTCTTGAATTATGTTGCGTTTTCCATCCAAGCGGTGTCAGATTCACAATGCAGAGATAGCACACGCTGCTCACATCCACTGTATGTCCTGCAGTGTCCTCTTGCAATGAATGTGGGGTCCTGTTGTCCTTGTATCACGCTTGTCAGCATGTACTTATTCAATATGTTCCTGCAGTGTCACAAAGACAAATTCCTGCACATTTATTGTATTTTGTGGAATAAGTGATTCTGATTCTCTGCTGTTTCATCGTATTAGAACTAACCTACAGCAAACCTCAGTGGGCATGCAGCCGTGCATCAAAATGAAGGAGTATTTTGTTTTGAATTTGGCATTAAATCTTGCCAAGGCCAATACTTTGCACTTATTAATTAAGGCATTTTTTGTAACAAGTGTGAAATAGAATGCTTTCTTTCCAACATACACACAAGAAATATTACTCAAAACAGTATAGTGTCTAACTTCACATATTTGGCTAGTCATACATTGTGTCCTTAGGCTACTCCTATAGTTCTACTCACTGTACCACAATAGTTTCTCATCTAACATGACCAACCGGCTTGTCACATTTAAAAATAACCATTGATGAAATGTGAAGACTTCCCACAAACTTCCCTTTGTCCTACAACTTATTGCCCTGTCTCTCTTTAACAAGAAGCAGGCGTGCTTGAATGGAAGAACGGTTCTGTCCTTCACACTGTCTGATTTGCTTAGGAAAGGCGCTCACGTCTAATACTAATCTGAACGACAGCAGTGGAAATCTTGGCTGGGTTTCAGAGGCTAGATTGGGGCTGGCCCAATGACCTTCTCTGAGAGAACATGGAAAGTTTGCCGGCTCAATATGTCACAGCCAGCGTGAGCTTAGAAAGAGAACAAGAAAGGAGTGATTAAATGGGTTAGATCCGTGGCCGGCTTTGGTAGATGTCAGGACGAGTGCAGCTCTGGTTGTACTATGAGATTATCGAAAACTGGATCAGGCTGAAACTCTCATCACGGATGTATCCAACTTTTTTTGGAACAGTCATAAACGCAGCAGAGAATATTTCTGATTTCAGATGTGATTGATCAATGTACTGCAGCAGTACACCATTTGTTTTTATCACTCACCAGTTCAGTTACAGTATCAGTGCAACACGTCTAATGCATCAATGGTGATCAACACAGACAGTGCAGCTCATTAAGAAATGCCAGTGCTATAATTTTAGAATCCGACTCCAAGAGTTCCCCCTTCAGTTATCCAGTTAGATGGGAATTTCAGTCAGTCTCTTTGATGACATCCACCGCAAACCACTGCTCCACTGACACAAACAACTGATAGTTCTCAAATTGGACAATTCTTAAAACATAATTATAGCAACTGAAGTAAGTTTTGAGCAAATTAGCCTTGCGCAGGAAGTTGAAACAAAGTGTTAAAACGGGGTTAATTGAATTGTAAGCCTTGTCACAGAAGATTACCAAGCCCAAGAAACACCACTTTAATTGCGTTATTACCATGTGGATTAAGGCATAGGGTATTTTTACCCAGTAATTATAGCTTGACTGTCCATGCATTTTAATGCACTTTAGTCAAGATGATTTGGGTCGAAAAATTTTGACAATCCAAACAGAGGAAAGTTCCATTACAAAATGTACCGGTAATGCTTTAGGATAATGATGGCATTTCAGCTGTAATCTTGCTCACAAAACAGGGATTAAAAGGATATATGGTGTTAATGAGTAATTAATTTGACAAGACAAAGCGATGATTTGATGCTATTTATGTATTAGAGGAGCAACATAAAAGCAACAGAACTCCCACTTCACTGTGGACATTTTTCCAGTTTCAGGTTGTATTTCATGTCATGGCTCAAAACTACCAGCTACATTTAAAGCCCCTCCCAATTCATCAACAATACAAAATCTTAAAACAATCCTCAGCAGCAAATCACTGGTTACATCACAAAGTATGAGTAACAACAGATTCTTGCCAACTGATCAAAACACAGCTACTGCTGCACAAATGAACTTCATTTTGCTTGGAATTGTGACGGGTGAAATAATCATACATTATTTTGAAATGGACTGTTTTTAGAGAAGCTTAGAAATGAGTGATGACGTCACTGTAGGTGCACATGAACAGGGGTCAGAGTTCAGCTACAGAACAGAGCCCTGCAGCTGGTAGGGATTCAGCGTCTTGCTCAATTACACTTCAGCAGGGAGGATGCTTGCTGACACGGGGGCTTGAACCCCGGTCCTCCAGTTGAAGAGAGTTCTCCCTTCTCACATTCATGATTTCAATAGTCAGTTAACCCAGGACGGTTTCTGAGGAAGCCATTGTCAGAATTACAGAATAGCATCAGTCTAATGGATGAGGGCACACAATGACAAGAATGAATGACCGCATTACTGCTGCATCATGATAATGTAAGATCATTTGCTGCAGACTCTACATTGACATAAATAGTGCAAACAAACAATGACTGTCCGCATCCCCGTTCTGATGTTTCCTGATGGCCTGTCATGTGATAATGCATGGGTTCAAGCCTGGGTCTAAGACAGAGAGGGGGGGGGGGGGGGGGGGGGGGGGATAGCTGGGAACTGGCCTTAGACACAACTCTGAGATCCGCCAGGACCACTCTGCAAAAAGACAAGGAGCAGATAAGAGAGAGAGAGAGAGAGAGAGAGAGAGAGAGAGAGAAAGAGAGAGAGAGAGAGCACTCAGCTTTTCTCTCCTTCCAAGCCATCTTGTCAGGAATGCTTGAGTGGAGCCATGCTTTAGCCATTATAAAACCTGGATCCAACTACTATGGGACATTCTGCTGAACGTCAAGAATAAAACCTAGCTAGCTTTACATTATCTTTGGTTATAGAATGACGTCAATGGCGTTTTAGAGGTCTGATGTTTACTTCTGTGTAAAACCTACTTGAGGCTCCCCAAAGTGATCTTGATATTCAGGTCTTGTGCTGCTTTTTATTTGTAGCGCTTGATGTTCTTCATCCAGTCTGTAACAGACTGTAAATGACCTATTTGTGTGGGGGAAATAAGCATATTTGATTTGTCAGTATTTTGACTCAAGTCATTAAGGACTTAAGTCATGCTAATTGTTATTGATGCTCCTTGATGATTGCCAAATAATTACTGATGATACGGCACTCACATCATCGCATTTACATGTCATTCACGACACCGGCTTGTCAGCCTCAGACATTAGCAATGGTGCTGCAATGCCGGGCCTATCTGGATCCTTCCTCACCACCTGCACACACAGAGCCGGGGGAGCGAGGGGGAATAAGGACGGGGCGAGGGGGTATCTGCGGGGCGGCGGCGCAGCTTTGGCCCGTAGAGCAGCCCTTGCAGCCTTGTCACGTCGAGTCAATCCCGCTCTCTCTCTCTCCCTCTCCGTCTCTCTTTTTCGGTCAGGTGATGCGCACACAGAAAAAGCCCGGCCGTCTGCGTCCGGAGCCCTAACGCTCTCTGTCAGCTGGCTGTCCCTGCGGTCACGGCGGAGATTCATCTTTCTGCTGACGTCCCCGCTGTGTGGCGGAGAGTTGCCAGCCCCAGCATTCTGAAAGGCCTGCCGTGGCCCCGAGGCACAGGCGGCACAGCAGTTATGGTAAAGGTACAACACAAGTGCGTCAAGGCAACACCGCTCTGTTAGTAACTGATCAAAGGGGCAAATTACCAAAGGATTGCCTTCTGGATCTAGCGGCTATGCTAATCCACTAGCACAATCTTTATGAACGCACACACACACACTATTACAGACACGGGAACATTGGAATCATTTAGAAGGTTTCCCTTTTTTGTTGTTCTAATTAATACGCCACGTCTTGGGCACACTCGAGGTAATTAACATTGTTTTTCGCCAGCAACACACAGCAGATGGTGATTGAAAATAGAGGGATGAGTCGCTCAATCAACCACCATTTGTCTGTAGCCATTAATTATCTAGCGAAGAATACATTCAGTCCCCAAAGTTGATAGTTTGGGGGGAAGAAGAATACTGTCCTTCTGTTCCTCATTACTCTTTAAAGCAGAAACTGCTGAAACAAGAACGCCGAATAGGGAGATTGCGATTTTAATAGCACTGTCATTATCTTCTCCCATAAGGTGGCATACGATAGAAGGCTTGTAGGGAAAAAAGGGCGCTAACAAAGTAGTGTTTCAACAAATGGATGCTAAGCAACATCTAGTGGTTCGTTCTGTACTGATTCTTGAAGGACTGCGTTCACAGCTGATGGGGACGAAATGGTCAGTTTGATTCAAGATGAAAAAAACTTGATGGGATCAAATGAGAGCCACTAGACCACTGGCATTATAGTTGTTTGCCTATGCGACCATCACAGCAGAACACTGCAGGCCATACGACTTAAGCAATCATCCCCCGTTTCTTTTAAATGGAAACTGATTGGAATAGCAACTTCTCGCCTCCAGCTGTGGGAATAATGATATGATGTTTCAAGATTTAGCTACTTCCTCCGGTTCTGGCAAGTCTTGTTGGTTTCGCTTCGCTGGGGCTCTCCAGGAGCGTCAAGTTCTGCCTGGCAACAGATTAACAGTACACACTCAGCTTATATAAAACTCTCTAAAAATAAAAGGAGACAGGAGGGACAGAGAGAGAAGAGTTTGGGGGATTGAGCAAAGGGAAACCTTGAAGTGACACTAGAGGCAAGAACTCAACCGTCCAGGACCAAGCCTTGCCACCATTTCTTTGATGTTATTTTGTCATCGCTAACAGTTCCCTAATCCTACATTTTGGCACATTATAATCTTGTTTTTATTCTCCCTGTCTGCCCACCTCATAGTCCTATCTGTGTCAACTCCCTTTAATTATCGTGATAGAATTATAGAGACGGATTAAATGCCAGTTGTACCCTATTAAGAGAGCGGGGGAAATGACTTAAATGACTTTTTCAGCAATGGAATATTTTGTATCTTGATATATCACGTGCTAGTACAAGAAAAAAAAAAAAAAAGAGTTCTTGATAGTAAATTACCGGTAGGATTGCTCATGTTCCACCCCACAGGCTTTAATTAACTAGTCCCAGGTAGTCTAATCTTATTATCAAAGACGGCTTTTTTTTCACACCCTGACCTGCTTACAAGATACTGAGAGAGGCAAGAGCCCTAAAAGAAACATGAGAGAAATGCAGAAGATGGATGCAGTGTTAGGCGATGTCCTCTCTCAGCAAGGCCACCTGAACTGTCAGAATTATGCGCGTCTCTGAAGGCTGTCACTTGCAATTTGCTCTCCGCCTCCTGGCCACCAGATTTCATGAAATACTACCCATTTACATAGATGCTCTTGTCACTCTGCTGAAAACAAAGACGGATTAGTCAGACCATGCCAGTTAAGTAGTCTCTTTTAACTGGTCCCATTTTCAGGGTTTCAATGGCATCAACACAGAAGAAAGAGCAACCTCCGCTAGGCGCCAAAAAAAAAAAAAAAAAAAAAAAAGATGGCTATACAACTCTCAGCAGCAACATCTCAGTGTTTGTCCCAGAGAGAGCCCAACCCCATCAAACCCCATTATCTCCAAGGCTACCACTTACTTCCAACTGGAGTAGAGATAGCTGCTTATCTACTGGTTAATAATAAAAAAGACACATAACAGATAAAAACAGCCATCCTATCGTGCCGGAAAGAGAGAAGTGGGGGGGGGGGGGGGGGGGGGGGGAAAGCCGACGGGGAGCGGAGAGATTTCCAGGGACAGTTTCATTCTGTGGAAAGGGCAAGCAGAGGGAGACCTCCCGCTGGAGCGCTGCGGCCGAGCCGAAATGAAAGCCGGCCGCTCTCTTCTCCGGGGCTAAACAGCGGCCTTAATAAAAAACACAATCAGACCCCCAGCCTTAAAGTTTAATGCACATTCTTCCCATATTTCTCTTTGCGCCAGTGAAAAAAAAAAAAAAAGGTTATGGCGGAGGCTCCCAGTGTGAGCCCAGCTCCCAGGCTAAGAGGTGTGGGGGGCTGGGAGGGAGGGAGGGAGGGAGGGGGGGGGTTTATAGTCATAATGAAGCGCCATTGCATATCAAGCACACCATCGACTCGCTATAAGCTCTCCATCGCGTTAATGAATTTGTTCCCCCCAACTTTTTAATTAACTCGCAGACGCATGGTGTGGAGTCAAGTTGTGGACACAGACAAAGACTACAGTGTTCTCTCCCAGGTGATATGAATATCAAAGAGGGAAGTTGCACTGAATTAAGTTGAGTTTCTTTATTAGGGGGGAAACTTCAGAGAGAGACAGATGTGCTGAGGATGGGCTTGTGTCATTTGCACTGAGCCAGTCAGCTTTCATTCAACTCTTTGTTATGCAAGCATAGGAAGCAGTGATGTTAAATGTATTGTGAATCCACATTTGCAGCATGCAGTGTTTTCATCACTCCAAAATACTTCAAATTTTCAAGGATGTCTTCTTAATAGTGATGGTAGACAGCACAGATATGCTATAATCACGGCATAGTGCTGACTGAAAGTGGTGAGACTGTACTGGATGGAGGGAGATTCAACACAACAAAGGGAAGACGACTGGGAAGCCGAAGAAAGAAAGGTTCCTGCTACGGTTTCTTTCAAACACATTTCCCTTTATTGGCATGGTGAGGCTGATGAGAATTGCACATAAAAAATAAAATTCACAAGAAAGTCATACAATAGGTAGAACCACAAAGGCATTGGTAAGGACTTGGCAGAAGGCAACGTGGATAGGACACAAACAGGTAACAACCCAAAGCGACCCCCCCCCCCCCCCCCCCCCCACACACACACTTCCAAACACACACACACATACCTGCCTAAAAACACAAACTCACACACACAGTTGCTCACACTCACACACATATTGTCCTTCCAAAAGAAACATGATTACCCAACAAACGTTTAAGCAGTGGCAAATTCCTCAATAGGTCACATTATTAAAAAGTCCGCCACAGTTGAAATTTGAACCATAAGGTTTTATAATATATTGCTACTCTAGGCGATTTACAAAGCGTTTTTTTTTTTTTTTATTACAATGATTAAAGCCACATCTATCAAATGGGACACGACACCATTACCCAAACGCTATACAGACAGCAAAAAGTAAAACAATGTCGTAAAACACAGGTAAAGGGATTTTTTTTTCTCTCCCTCGACCAATTTTTGCCTCTTTGCATCATAAAAATTAGCCGCTTTCTCGTCTCCGCAGTCAAACTCCATGAAAGGTAGCCTGTGATCAGCGAAGCTTTCATACAAAAAGGCTTCTCCTTTCCTCTGATGGAAGCTGGTTCTCTCATTACTTGGCGCGGCGCTAGAAAACGGGATATTAATTGAACCAGAAACCGCAAGGTTACCTTTTATGTCATGTCGACGGGCGCTGTGATATCTGGACTGCGAGGCGGTGAGGCGGGCGGGCGGGGGGGTTGGGGGGGGGGTAGCGGGGCGGGACAGGGCCGGGTGGTGATGGGAAGTGGTGCGGCATGCGATACATTGTTGAGTAGTTTTCTCTAGGCTTATAGAATGTCATTTAAGATCTGCCATTCAGACAGCTGGGAGCCAGATATCCAAAGTGGTATGCGCCGTACCGACTGTCATCCTCTAAGAGCCATGCACTACACAACAAACAGGTTTGGTGCCAAAGTCAACTCTACACATTTTACACACAGAGTGGAGTTAGAGTCCGTTACAGTTGCACACATGTCACAAGGTGATGGGGGCATTACAATTACACATAGTGACTCAAATACATATTAAAGGGAGGCATTAGAGGGTGATGTCACGGTGTGAGATGCCAAGACACTGGAATGGAGTCGTCCTAGCTAGCCAGCGACTGGGTAATGGGTCAAGTCCAAAATCACACAACAGTAGGAGCTAAAATACAACTCTGAAAAATAATTTATTGCTTTTTATATACTTTTTTCTTTCATTTATATTATTATCATTATTATTATTAATCATCTTGTAATTATTGTGAATAATATTAGTAGTATCATCATCGTGTATATATATTTTGTACATCAAATACAAGATCTTTAAAAAATTCAGGAAAGAAAATTGTAAACTTTTGTTTGGCATTCACATAATCAAGCGTGTGTGGAGCGATGACACGGGTGTTTACAGTGGTACAACAAAAAAATTCCTGCAAAATCATTTTATTGCTTCATGTTCTACTGTGTAGAAAGAAAACCGATGACGTGCTGCAGATCTGATTTATAGCTGCGGACCACTGCTGTGGAGACAGAAATCACTAGAATGATGAGCAGCATATCTCAAGAGGGGCTGACTGCTGGAGTGATTAGCTGAATGTTTTGATTGTTTCTGAAAGGCATAGAAAGTAATATTCCCCACCAAAGCATTTATTGTACACCCTATCCAGTGATTGTAAGTTAAATAACACAAATCAAAGAACAACATAAATAGCAAATAAATTTCGTGAGGTACGCCATGTGAAATGGAGCCCATAAATATTTTGATTCAAATATTAAAATAAATAGATAAATATGTGTGTTTATACTGATTGAAAAGATTTGAATGCAGTATTCTTTCTCACTGAGAGGGAAATCAAAACGAGAACCATAAAAAGCAATGAAATCAAACCGAGTTATATATATATATATACTGATTGTTTCAGAAATAATTAATAAAAAAAATGGGGTTCTTTTTTACAATCATGAAAAACACGTTAAAAATGCATTTTACACTGGTTGTATAAGCAAAAAACACTGATTGAGAAACTTTATAAACAGAGAAAACTATACATGGTTGACTGTTTTTTTCCCAACAAAATAACTCTTAAAAAAGGAAGTTTTGTTCACATGCTCCCTCAAAATGAGCAATCTGACACGTCTTTTTTTCTTTTTTACAATCATATCATGTCTTCTAAACATCATGTAGGTGTACAATATGTCTTACATTATTGTAATAACTACAGATCGACATTCTGAATTAAGAAATTTTCTTCCTCATTTTTAAAAAAGGCTGCGTTTTACAGTGCATAGCTGTAACAAATAAAGAACTTTGTCCGATATGTACATAAAATAAAAATATTCCTTTTTATAATATCTGTAAATACAGGGCTACATTTCTCCTCAAAATGTAGACAGCAATGTTACCTTGAGAATTTTACCTCCAAGATACAATTCCCTATACTCTTGTTCGTAATGTAACACCACATCCAAACACCAGATTTAAAAAAAAAAAAAAGAAGAAAGAAAGAAAATCAACAGCAAAGAAAAAAGAATCTGACTGAACAAGCTGCATGTTTTCACCCCCCAAAGAATTTTGGGTGTTGTAGTGCTTGGAGGAAAAAAAAAAAAAAAACCTCATGAATGTTTTTTTTTTATATATCTTTCACTGACCGTTGTACAGCAGTAGAAGTGCACTGAATCTGTGCACAGGTTCTGAGGGTTCACTGGCTCTCCCAGTATGCAATGTCTCTTCCCAGCTTCTTCAGCAGCTATGTTCATGTAAACTTTATTTTTGATATATTCATATATAGATATAGGTCTATAGACTTATTTTTATATACTCTACGACATAGAGTGTAAAACTTCTGGTAGTCTCGTCGTCAAAGGAGCGAGAAACAACAGTGAGGTATCAGAAGTCCCTCTGTGTGGACAGACCGCAGGTGCCACTGAACTTGTTACCTTCTCAGGCTGCGCTGGGCCTCCCTCAGCAAGCTGTCAAAATCCATGGAGTCGTACTTGCTTTTTGTGGAGGCTGGATCAAAGTCGTCCGAATGGGAGTCTGAAAGGGTAAAGTTTTCTGTCGGTCAGTGTCGAGCAAACCAGGGTTTCTTTTTTTTTTTTTGACATCAAAGAGGAAGTTCACCTTTTGTAAACTCTTGTCACATAAAATTGTATGTTTGACGGCGGAGATCGGCGGTCACAGAATGTTTCCGCCTCCCCCCCCCCCCCCCGTTATTGCTCGGTCATCTGTGGCCTCAGTGTTAATCTGACGGTTACTACGCCATTAAGCTTAGCAGTTTTCAGATCTGCATCTACCTGGAAGACGATCAGACAATGAAATTCTATGTTCCCTGTCAAAGTAGATTCCTTGGCTACAGTGTGTGTATTGGTGCCAATTTGCTACTTTATTGGACAGTGTTCAGTCCAGAGGGACAGGAAAATGGGAAAAAGAGAGGGGATGATACGCAACCTAAATCCTGGGCCAGACTTGAATACACAACAGTGGAAATAGCTGGCAAGTGTCTTAATCCAAAACTACACGTTTAGACACCAACCTTTTAACTCAACATTCAAATAAGAAGGGTAGAATATAATGTGTATTTCACCAAAAAAAGCCAAAGCCGGTAGACACATATATTTTTATTGGTGGATCCGATAATAAATAAAGAGTATCTTATCTCTGGCGGCAGACAGCTTCACAAATGGGGCCCCCACAGGGGCCAGCGGCACACTCCAAGAGCTTTGAGAAATGGGAATGACCATGGCAGCCAGGAGATGCCAGTCGTGATCTAATGCTATGGCCAAGGGGTGGATTGTGTCACGCTGCGCACCTTGAGGGATGAAAAATACCCCGGTGCTCTACTTAAAACTAATGGACAGTGTCTCAGAAAACACCAAAAAAGAAGTGAGAGCCCACAAGATTGAGTAGAGGGAGGGGAGGTCTGGATGCCGCGCTATTATAATAGTCTTTCTCTCCCCTCCTCTCGCTCTCTTTATCCTGCGCTATCAGTAGAGGGACGGCCGAAATAGCCTGTTCCTGACAAAGAGGCAGTCGAACGAAGGCCTTTTCATTCCAGGAGACTGATTAGTCAATCTGGGCACAATGTCTATCCTCAAGGCTCTTGGATTAGCAAATGTTTCTGTGTGTGTCAATTTCACATCATGTCCTCTCTGGAAATGCCAATGGCTTCGAGCCTGCACTTTGGAAATGTATAGTAACCTCTTCATTTATTGAAGAAAATGCTCTCTGTCTCTCGAGTGACCTATTGACCCTCTTGTAGCGCTGCATTATACATTCCTGACCTCACATATTGCTGCTAAATAAATGCCAGTGGAAAACCGACTGGCGATAAAAGAGTCAATATCTATCTTACACTCCATCATCAAATGGAGCAGATGATCTTTTGTGGCTGTGCGACGACTAATGTAATGGAGTGTCTCTCCCTGAAGTTTCAACATGGCTGCTCAAGTGTCTCTTCCAGCCTCAGACAGCGGAGAGGAAAAACACCATTTTCTGTTCACATGTCCAAAGTGGGGCATCACGCCAGAGGGGAAGGCTTTGATTTCATCGATAGCTTGCATTATTTATCAAATGCGTCATTCAACCCTATAGCTGCATCCATCTGAGCATTGCGTACTGTCTGAGATGCATGTATAGAAGCTACATGTAGGCTGCATGCGCACGTTTACTCACATGAATTGATTAGTTCATATCTCTGCTTTTATGTTAAGGGCATTCAGCTATACTGCAGTCCCCCCCCCCTCCGAGCCCCCCTAAAAAAGGCATAAGTAGACATAGGTTTGCTCCCTCCCTCTATATAAATGACAAGCTCCTATGTGCCACATCAAGGTCCTGCCTCGTTTCAGCGCCGCAACAGCTGGCAACAGATGGAGCCTCACTCTGGTGGTGGGGGGGGTGGGGGGGGGGTTGCTGGGACTTAACCTTGCTCCCACCTTCCTCTTCCTCGCCTCATCTCTCTTCTTTCTTCTACCATGTCCTTCTCCTCCTAATTTCATCTCTTCCTCTCCACCCCTCCTCTTCTGTTCTCTCCACGCTCTTACAATGATTCCCCCCCCCCCCCGCCCACACACACACACACACACACACATACGCGACAACTAGCCCATGAAAACATACCTTGTAATGCATATCCAAACAGCCGCACACATGCTTTTAAGTGCTATCTTTCTCCCTAATGCCTTGCTTCTCATATCAACAAAGTAGAAACACGTAGCCTGTGTCCACATGAGTAATGGAAGGGGCCTCGTATTGTTGGAGATGCAGCAGCGACCTCTCTCACCAGCGGAGGGGAAAAGACGCTCTATTCCTGGCGTGTTCACAGAGTGACCCCTGAACTCTATTTGCCCTTTTTGAACCATGAATACCTGCTAGATGCATTCAGAGCTGGAGGGATTGTTCGCAACGTAGAGATGCTCTATTTTAATCTGAAAGCATCACTCAAGCCTTTTTGCTTTCTCGTATACCCCCCCCCCCTTCTTTTCCCTTTTGACGGTCTGCCCGCTGTGTGAGCCACGCAAAATACTGCGTGACTCCAGGGGGCTGATGGGGGCGAACAACAAAGCTGCACTTACCCAAGTCTGTGTAATTTGATTTGCAGAACTGCTTTTGTCCGCCAAAGCACAGCTCGAACTGAGGCTCGTTTGACCTGCGTAAGGTGTGTCCATTCTCAAGGGCGGCGAAGGCGTCACAAGTGTAGCGGTACGTGATGAAGCCAAAATTGTCCCTGGTCAAGAATAGAAAATGAAACATCAGAGTGGCGCAGTGGGGCAACAACAACAGAACAGGGGGGCCTTGTCTTAGCTGACGTCCACACTATTTATATGCAAAAGAGAAATCAATAAAAGTGTATTTTGGGGCTCCTTAGGCCTAGAAATAGATGGATCGAGAGATGCTCTGAGAATGCAGAAGATCTATCTTACCTTAGACCTTACGTACTTGCCTTTGCTTTGACTCTTAGTTCAACAGTTAAAGCGAAAGATTTATTTCTGTATTACATGTTACCCAGAGGGGAGAAATGAAGCTACTAATAAATAGGCTTCCTATCCCCCTACCCCTGATTCACAACTACCCTACAGATGCACGTACTCACACACACACACACACACACACAGAGAGAGAGTCCTGGGGCCTTACCCATCGTCCCTCAGGTTCACTGCACACTCTTCAATCTCGCCGAAGACTTCAAAGCGGCGCTTCAGCTCTGTCCGGGTGCTGTCGGACCTCAGCCGCCCCACGTACACCACCCGTCTCTCCTCCTGCTCGTTAACAGGAAAGACAGAGCGAGAGAGGGAGATTAAAAAGGGGGAGGGGGGTCTGTTTTTCCTTTTTTCCTCCCTCCTCACCAAGGCCTAATGAATTGGTCTTGATCACCCCTGTGGCTAGACCTGACTTAGGGCCCCCTTTTTGTCCCTCTTCTGTCTGTTTTGTTCCTCTGTGGTTGGTTCAACTTTTCTAACTGGCTTTTCTCTTATCTGATGCAGTTGCAGTTTGGAAGTGCCTTCCATCTCCCTTGGCACCGCAATTCCTCTTTCTCCCCGCAACTAATCAACCAGAGTCGGAGTGATTTTTATCAAATGATGCCATGTCTTAAGTTGGGACTGCTTCTTCTTTCGTGGAGTCTAAAAATAAAGTTGATTCAGCTTTACGTATATGTCAGAAAAGCCTGTTTCTGAACCGATTTGGAAGTTGAACTTGCAACGCTGCCTTGAAACACAGCAAACTAAGCGAGGCTGCTAATTGAGGCCTGTTAATATTACAAAGATATTCGTATCCAGGGAGAGGGAGCATTAAGAGCAACAGCACTGAGCCACAGGGCAAAAAAACATGGTGTTCCTTGAACCTCAGAGGACATGGGGGTCATAGCAGAATAATTTAGGAACAAACTGCGCCAGGCTGCAATTATAGCTTTTGAGTAGTTTAATTGCGTCTGCTAATCATATAATACAGCACAAGCCCGGGGCTATGGTGTATCACTAGTATTATTTATTTATTCATTCATTTACTTGCCATTACTGGGGCAAGTCCATTGAGACCCGTTCAAATTTTGAATGCCTGTCTCGGGGGCGCTGGTAACTTATACATGTAAATCAGTTGCCTGGCACTAAACTCAAAGTTCACCTTCGCCCCGTTTGAAATGTGGAGAATAGCAGAGAAAAATACATATTAACTAGAATATACTGTTTTTGTGCTTCCCCCACTCTCTTTAATGCTTACATACTGTTTGAGACAAAAGTGTTTGCTGAATTAGGGGTTTAGTTGCTGACAACTGATAAATAGGCGGTCTTTTCTTGATGGCACCCTGAGGGCTGCCTGTGTGTGGGTGTGTGAGTGAGTGAGAGAGAGTGTGAGAGAGAGAGAGAGAGAGAGAGAGAGAGAGATGCTTTCACATCCCTGGCCTCCCAAACCTCGGCTGACAGCTTGGGCTTTACTGCTCATAATTGTTTCTCTCTCCATGTCTGAAAATGTATGCATGCCAAGCCAAGTGTGCATTATTGCATTATTTGATGTGTGCATTTATCAGCGGGTGGTAGTGGCGTTGCCCTGTTGGAAACCTGAGTAATTTCACACTGAGACAAGGGGACCGGAGATGCGGGAGAAATATGATATTCGCTGCATCAGACTGAATTTTGAAAAAGATAACCAAAATGATCCTCACTCTAGAGAATACACATTTCCCTGGGCGGTCATTTCCTTTTTCCTCCTCTCCCCTCTTGCTCTCCCAGTTCCTGTTTTCCACTATTTTAACATTTTACCCCCGTGGTGTGATTAATAAGAGTCGACAGTGTTTCCAGACGACAGAGACGTTAAAAATACACAACCCGGAGATAAAGAGGAAGGGCCTGTCGCCTGAATCATTCAGGAACTCACTTTGTATGTATTCTTTCAGTGGAGAGACACTGCGGCACGTGGCACTGGGCTGCGGGCTGTCTCACTCTAAGTAATGCGCGCGCGTGTGTGTCTGTGTGTACATGAGTGTATCTGTGTGTGTGTGTGTGTGTGTGTGCGTGTTTGTATCTGTGAGACAGCCGTGATTGTATGTGGCCCTTCATCAGCGTCAGCAGGCTGGACGCAGAGTGTAGAGTAGAAAAAAACAACCAAACAGGGCCATAGAGAAAATGAGATGGCAGTTGGGTCAGTTGACTCACTATTGCTTTTTGCCTTTGCCTCTCCCTCTGCTCGGCCCTTTCGAACTCCCGCTTCTCGTAGTCCCGGCGGTACTCCTCCCTCTTCAGCCTCTCGTGCTGGTATTCCTCGTAGCTGTCGTACCTGCGGAGGACAAGACACGTGTGACATCACCGTCCTCTCCCGTCGCGTCCTCTAAATTCACCCTTCCCGTTGACGTTGACAAAGAACAACCGGTCAGTATTCACCGAGGAGCAGCCCCCTATTTTCTCGCCGCTGACGGTTGAGGGGCGGGGGGGAGAAGGAGGGGGTTGCACGCGGACGAAAGAAAGAAACGGACGTGTTAATAAGACGTCTCCTCGCCACCGCCATGATTACGGATCCCGCAGGAGAGGCCCACGGGAGCGCCGGCGAGCGGCGCGGTCGGGGAGCCAGGCAGCTGCCACTGTCAGCACAACTTCACATGTCATTACTTTCTGCTTAGTTAGGGCTTCATCAAGAAGGAAAGTGCAACTTTCTCCCCCCCGTACCCCCAGACTAGCGCGAGACGCGTCCGTTAAGTTTTCGACTGATGAGCAACTCTCGGGCTTGTCGGGTGTCATTAGGCACGTGGGTGCCAAATCAGCTCGGAGCGGCGGGATGGTGTCAGTCTCTCTCTCCCTCTGCACAGTGCCAGTGCTTCTCTGCATAGGAAATGGTCCCTCTGCAGTGGCTGCGAGGGCTCATGGGAAACTACAGAGACACTAAGTTGAATAAGTGTCACCATACAGCTGGGGGCATAAACTCATGAGTGAACTATGAATTTGCATCATTATGATTTGGGATTGTTCTGTCACTAGTCCAATAAAACATGATCAATTATACATATTCGCCCTGAATCTTTGTCACTGGTTCCCCATGTCGATGGGACAGACTGCAGGAAGGCGTCCTTTCTTGATGCGTAAAGGGATTCACAGAGATATCAAACTATTTCTGAGCGGTGACAAGGAAAACTGCCTGTTTCTGCATTGCCCTTTTGTCTTTGTCTACGTCGACTCCTCTTTTTGTTTTTTATTTCGGTCACAATCCCCTGCATACCATCAGGAGGTCTTGTGACTTTTGCCAGACTGTCGCTGTGAATAAGCATTTGTCCTTAACCGAACCGTGCGGTTAAACAAAGGTTAATAACACATAATAAAGTAGAGGTTAAATAATAGAACTTAAATAATCACCTTGGCCTGCGGCTGAGAGGAGATCGAGACTGAGAGTGGGGGCTCTTGTGAGTCCTGGAGCGAAGAGTGTTCGAATCTGTGTTGTGACGGGACCTGAGGGGAAAACACAACACCAATCATCAATTAGCAAAACATTATTGATGGCAATAGTATGAGTTCATTCAAGTGGGAAATTCATATTTTTCATCCCAATACCTAGGAGTGATGTTTTCAGACCATCAGAACAAAATGTAAAAACATTGTACTACATACCGTCGACTTAGACTTACATTGTCGATGGTGCATAGCTCCAGAGCTAAAGTCCTTTTCAGTGCTTTGTGCAAATTTGTGACACCTTGTTTGACTTGTTCTTGATTGGTTTAGTCATGGACTTGGGAACTAAATCCAATTTTACTTAATCCATATTCATAAAAGCCACTTACGTGTTAGAAATAATCTTAATTCCAGATTAAAGCATTCTTTATTCTCCTAGCCTAGTCTCACCCATGGCCATTGAACCGGCTCATGATGTTTTACAGAACTTCCTATGTTTCGGCTCCATTTGAGGAAAAATGTCCTCAACTTTTTCCTCACCGGAGCTGG
Source organism: Centroberyx gerrardi (assembly GCF_048128805.1). NCBI lineage: Eukaryota > Metazoa > Chordata > Actinopteri > Beryciformes > Berycidae > Centroberyx > Centroberyx gerrardi. The sequence continues at coordinate 13,684,714 of NC_136019.1, forward strand.
CATATACACGCACCTGCTATCTATGTTGTATGAGGGAGAGGTCAATAGGCCCCAGTGGCCCGACTATAGAGCTTGTACCCCTACACTCCTTTAGCTCCTGATGCTTAATTATTGAAGTGTTGCTGAAGAAGGTGGACTTGAATAATGGAGGGGGAGAAGTTTGGGTAGCTCAGCGAAGCAAAGGAATGGCAGTCAGTTTGGAGAGATGGAGGATCTGAGTTGTGAAACTTGAAACACAGAAGAGGGATTTGGAGAATTATGTTGCTGAAATTCTCCCATTGAAGCCTCTTCAGAAAACTTGCTTGAAAAGATAAGAGGCTGCCTGTCGTCTAGTGTTCTTTCACATTGCAAACACTAAACCCAATATTTTCAGAAATCTTCTGAATGCCTGTGTTAGCATCTGTATAGATCGCCTTGAGACTATCAGTGTATAATTTGTGAGCAAGTTGGTTTTTTAACTGACTTGGTTATAGCACAGAAAAGAAAAAGGGCCTGACACAGAAAAAAGCCTGTGATTCTATTGGGTCTGCAGAGTAAACTGACCTTTAAGTAATCAGGCAAACAAACTGAGTCACTTCAGCAGAGTCCTCTACACTGTGCAGCACTCAATGAACAACTACTGACAAACTAAATTGACTTACTTCCCAGTCCTTCTCAGCAACTGAGGGTTTGCCTCTGCTCCTCTACCAAAAACCCAACAGAAACCCCCTTGGCTCTGATCAAAGTGAAGCATGGGAAATGTAGTTCTCACAGAGAGCTACAATGATAAGAGTCTCTTTTGAGAAAAGGGGTTCCGGGACTACATTCCCACAGCCTGGATTTGGCTTTCATCTCTGGGGATGTGAAAGAGGGGGGTTTTGCCGCTCAGTAAAAACAACAGCTGCTGCTTAAAACAATAGCCCCAGCATCAAACAGAGAAACGGGAGTAGGCAAGGGAGGGAGTGAGAGGGATGAGTGTTAGGAAGAAACTCAAATAAAACTCCCTGCCTGGGGATGAAAACTCATACTGTTCAAAAGTCCAATGCCTCCGGCACCATTCATTCTCTTGGTTTTCTCTTTTTTTTGGTTCGTTGTGTGCTGTTGATAGTGTGGGGAGATCTCACATTTCAACCAATCTCTTTCCAGATTCTCAGTTCAGATTGTGGCTGCCACCTGGTTGAATAGGCAGAGAAGGATGAACTTGGCTAGTCAAACACATGCTGGCCATTTGGTTAGTATTCACTCTTTGTAAAATCTCTTTGTTTAAGACATGACGAATCAATCCTGTGTTTAGCACAGGCAACGCATGGTGCAGCAGTTGAAGGACCCATGCTAAGAGACTCACAGGTCTATCCTCTCTGACACCGGCTCTGACGACTGAGCCGGCCTGTTTTACACCGCTAAGCTGGACCCCTGCCATGTCCTAGCCCCATTTAAACACACATAAGGGGGGAGCAGCCAAGGGTTGGCCAAAGGACGTGGGAGGTGTGTGTGTGTGTGTGTGAGATGACAAGCAACTTACCAGGAGGAGGGGCGTCCATCGGGCGAGCTGGAGAGGGAGCGCCTCCGGTGGCGAGAGGAGGAGCTGCGGGAGCCGGAGCGGGAACGAGAACGGGAGCGGGACCCACTGCTGGGCCAACAGAAAGGCCTGCTGGGTGAGAGGAGGAGGGAGGAAGGTGGGGAGACAGAGCCTCGCGAGGGCGAGCAGCTGGATGGCGGGGAGCAGGAGGGCGAGCAGGGGGGGCAGTCAAAGAGCAGGTCCAGAGGGGTGCCCTCCCACGGGTAGAGGAAGCGACCCTCGCGGCCCTCGCCCAGCTCCAGCTCATCATGGAAGGGCAGGAACCCTGGGTGCAGGTAGCCTGAACCAGGCAGCTTCTGGGAGTAGCAGTCATCACCCTCTCCCTGCTCAAGGGATTGAGGCGCAGCAGCCTTGTTCCCCTTGCTGCCTGCTTCCTCCACCCTCTCCTGGCCACCCTGGCTATAAATGGCTTGTGGGGGGTGGCCAAAGTGCTTGTTGAGTTCTGCTCTGATTTCCTGGTCGCGCAGGAGCTTCCGGCTGGTGGCAGACGGGTGCTGTTGGTCCCTGTCGGTAGTGGCCTGTTGTGAGGGGATCTGGGTGTTTTGGGTGAGGGTCTGCTCCCCTAACCCCTGGCCCCGGGCTGCTTCTCGATCCACAGAGGGAAAACTCTGCTGCAACTGCTTAGCCAAAGAACAGGATGAAGCTGATGATGGAGTAGAAGAAGATGATGATGATGATGATGATGAAGAGGAGAGCGGCATGGCTGAGTCCTTACATTCCACATGCCTGTCCTCCACCACGCCTGCAGCAGGCATGGGAGCAGCAATGGCACCTGGGGTGACCATGGTTGCCGCTGTTGTAGTCATGGTAACAGTGGCGTTGGCTGTGCCGCCGTCCTTCTTTGCGCCAGCTGACGCCTGGCAATAGTCGTGGTCACCATAGCCACGGGGTGCCGCCCGCTTATTGTTGCTAGTGCTGCGTTGCTCCTCAAGGCCGCCCCCCGCTGTGTGCAGGGTGACAGAGGAGGGGAGGGCGGCGGACGCTTTGCTCAGCTGGGCATATAGCTCAGTCTGTTCGGGACCCTTCCTGGTGGGGCCCCCGCCTGAGGCACCTGGGGCCAGGGCCAGAGCGCCGGGGCCCGACTCGCTCAGCCTGGCCCTTTTGCACGCCAAGGCAGAGGAGGAACATGAAGACAACTTGGTTTTGAGCGATGCTTTGAAAGGGTTCTCTTGACTGGCTTTGTGTGGGGGCGTGGTAGGTGGTGTCAGACCTGGAGAGGGAGGGAGAGACAAGGAATGGCGGGGGGGGGGGGGGGGGGGGGGGGGGGGCGGATCAATAAAAAGGAAATGGAATCATAATGCAAAACCTCCCTAAATATCCCCCTCTCCCTCCTCCCCCCACTCATCTATAAACTTCCAGCTCAGTTTATGGACAGTGGACACACACATGCCTGATTAAAATATTCACTTTCACTTGGCCTAATCCTGATCTCTATTTTATTGCAATCTTGACAGATTAATGTAATGCTCAGTGTAACTTAATATGGTGGTGCTGTAATACGGATGACTTGCTATCCCCTTCCTCTCTGACCTTGGATAGATCCCCTCTTTCATGAAAGAAGAAAAAAACAAACGTCACACACATCCCTGTAGAGGACAAAGGTAATCCATCCGATGTAAAAAAAAAAAAATTACAGAACGTATATCGCATCTCTGCCTGCCTCACGCAAATGTCCACACTGGACAGCAGCCAATTTATTTGAATAAAACCAAAGACCTTTCTCTCGTTTTGAAAAAAAAAAAAAAACGATCACTGACATGAAGCCATGCATTTTTTTCCAGATTATCCAGCACCATCTCCCTCTTCTGCCAGACAAGGCAGGGAGATATGTCACTACTCTTTATGTAGATGTTGGCGTGCTTGGTGATGTTGCCTTCACTTGATATAGGGCTGGAGCGGTGAGATGTCTCGTCTGCTGTGTAATGGAGGCACAGGAACTACTGGGGAATGGGTTGTCACTCTTCTCAGATGGCATGTCCCTACTGCTCGTGCCCAGGCCGACCCCCCCCCCCCCCCCCCACCCCCACCGACAGATTTACAGCCAGACAGATGGCAGTTATATGGGAAGTCCTGAGATGAGCCCGCTTTATAGCATTGTTAATGCACTCACACAAACAGCCGCTGCCATTACTCTCATTCTCTCTTCCCTGCTCTCCTTTAGTCTTGTCTTCTCCCTTTCTCGCTCTTCCTGTCTGCCATCTTCCCTGGATCAATCTCTGCTTCTCCCTTTCCGTCTCTCAGCATCTTTTCCTCTTTCTGTCTCACGCAGAACAAATGTGCCCACACACACACACACACACACACACTCGTCGCTAACAGTCTCTCGCTGGAGTCAAACTCAGGCACTTTGAAACACCTACGCTCTCCCCTCTTCTTTGCCTTTCTTATAATGCACATCATTCTTCCCTTGCTGGTGAATTGCACCAAATGACAGCTATTAGTATCAAATCCAGTGTAAGAGTACGTACCAGGGAGGCAGCTTGGCAAAGAGAGTGCAGGAGGCTGATACATAAATATGCGAGTTTCTGAAGCCATTTGCTGTGTTTGGGATGCCTGATCCAACAGCTTATCATCCCACTTATTATCTGGATGTGTCGGTAAGTAGGATTGCAAGCCCTCCCTCCCCTCTCCCCTCCTTTTCTTCCCTCCTTCTCCCAGCTCTGATAGTGACACAAGGATTGCTTCTGTGTTCCACAACGCCGAGGAAGGCACCTATATATATATCATTATGCCAATGAAATGAGCTATGAAAAGGAGGAGAAGGGGCGCCACACACTGCCTGAGGAACTTCTGTTTCACCGATGAAGCGCCATCTGTCCAAAACAATGGGCGCGTGGGGTCATAAACTAGGAGCCATTAGCGATGGGGGTGAAATAAATCAGAATTAGATAAATATGTGCCTCTCAGTCAAACCTGCTCGTGATGGATGATCCGCAGACACAAACACCAATCATACAGCCACCAGAGAGAAAAAGATGGAGCAAGTGAGCGAGAGAGAAAGAGAGAGAAGGGTTTTCTAATCTTTTTCCGTCCAGCTGTAAATTGCGAGGAGACCTCGGAGCGAATAACAACTCTGGGCTTAAAGAGTTGATCCGGCAGTAAGCCATGCAAATAGCAACACACAGACCACCCCAGTGTCATGAGATACAGTAATTAAAGACAACACGGCAGCACAGGGTAAATCTATTAGCTCGGCAGAGATTAGGCCCTAACAGTCAAATCCCCAGGGCCGCACTGCCTGTTGTTGCTTCACTGTACCTCTCTGAGAGGTGTCAATAAGAAACACAGTCAATAGTCAAAAAGGCTGCCATTAGTTGGTGTAAAAGACCTATACAAGCTGTTCAGGTCTATGTTCCACTGATAATACACCATGGAAAATTTTATGAAACAGGAACCACTACTACTACAACTCCTCGTAAAGGCATAAAATAATATGTCACTGGCAAAAAAAAATCACGGAAAGTTCCATCAGTGAACTGCTGACCTGCCTCGAAGGTGGAACCGCCCACTTGGCTAACCTCCATCTGGTTATCAATTACACCGCCATAATCTCTATTGTAGTGGAATGCTACTCTGAATCTGCTAAGGACACGTAACACCGGACCATAAAGCTTTACCGAGATCCATATCCATCTGCCTCGTACAGCACGAGACTCAAAAACTATAATCCCCAAGTAGAAAAGGGGGGGGTCAGTATCCGGGAGCTTTCTGCACTAATGACTTTCCTGCTAATATTCAATCCCAGATCTGCATGGGACGGGACGGTGAAGTCAGGTGAAGGGCTTTGTTTGACTGCGCTTGTAACGGGGACGCAGTGGAACAGAACGGACGCCCGGATTTGGCCACAGGTCAACGGGCTCACCCAGATGCAGTAAAACAGGAAGAAATATTAACTGCGCTTGATTGCCCCAGAGCTTAAGCAGCCGTCCCCTCTCCCTCCTGCAGGTCTCCACAGGCATCCCCCTTTGACCCCCAGTGCTTATCTACACAAAAGGGTTAAACGGCACCTCGAACAAGGTCAACGAGCGGAGCACTCTTGGGCTTTGTTGTGCCACAAATTTCTGCTCTGTCCCCCCCCCCCATAGAGCTAAGCAGAAGGTGCAGAGGGCGGGCGCGAGGTGTGCGGGTCGAGGACCATTTCCCCTGCCGGTAACAACATCGCCCATTGCGAGAGGCACAAGGGCAGCCATTTTGTTTTTATTGACTTTAGATGATTAATCGGAGGCGGGAGAGAGTGAAAGGGAGAAAGAGCGAGAGATAGATTGATAGATAGAGAGAGAGAGAGATGACCCCCAATGTTGCAGCTTTGGCTGACATTCTCTTCACTTTGCTCTTTTAATTACCTTTTGCCTATAGCTTCCTTCTGATGCAGTTAATTAATAACTCTATAATACAAAGGGATGACGACAATAATGATGCTTAAAATCCCTGGCATTGACCCCATTTGCAAAATAGCATCCTTCGCATAAATACTAAGTCTTAACATTGGAGAATGACTCCCATGTCAGTTGATCTAATTGCCTGACCGTCTGGGGACTAAAAGAAAGGAAGGCACAGATTATATAAGCAAAACTGAATTACGCAGCAAAACCAATTAAGACAATAACACTGCCATTTCAATTTGCCAGTCGTATAGGCTAAGTAAGCCGTCAGTCAGACAGCATTAGGATCTGACAGAGGAAGAGGAGTGGCAGCATATTAACTCTTCGGTAGCGGGGGAGGGGAGGTGGCGGTGGTGAGGGGGGGTTCGCTAATAAACCCTAAGGAGATTGGAAAGCCTAATCAATACTCAGGCACATAAAAGTGTTCTCCTTTGCCTTCACCTTGAACTCTGAACTGTGATGGAACTGTCAAGATGTTAACCCGTTATTAGCTATGAAAGGGAGCTGGGAATTTCCACTGACTCCTCTCTTTCTAACCTGGACCAAATGTATTTTGAAATATTTTTTTACTTCGGATTAAAACTAAATATCGAAAGTGTGCTTACCTGGGGTTCCAGCGATCTCCACACTTAATGTGCGTTCAATGGTTTTGTTCTCAAACGGTGATCCCTTGTGGTCACTGGAAGACAAAAAAAAAAAAAAAAGTGCAACGTTTCACTTTTCGGGTGACAGAGACACTTTAAAGGCTTTTTGTGATCTAAGAAATGGAAATGAGCGTTACAACAATGCCTCATCTTGGGTGCTAGTCTGTACAGTTTTCTTTTGCTTTGTCTTTTTTCTGTGTTTTTGTTGCTGTTGTTGTTGCGTTTTGCCTAGAAGAATGTGGAAAAACTTCTCGCACTTACTTTGGAGACTCTGGGGTCAAAGGAAGTGGCAAGGTGGTTGGTTTGGCTGCAGAACACAAAGGAGCATGGGTAATTATTGACCTAGGTATGACACTCATGGCAGAAGAGAACAGGGCCACATTCTGCAAAAATCAATCTCAAATTGGATCATTAAAAGCAAGTATCACTACAAAACACCCATCCCCGGTTAGAAAGTCTCTCTACGGCTACTACTTTACAGAGCATACGTTTTTAGATTGACCCCGTTTTAACAATTTATTTTCTGAGGATAGACTGTTCACTCCGTGAGGCAGGATGAAGTGATGGCACGTGTTTCAGGTACACAGGTGTCTGGACACAGACATACCCCGCTCAAGACAACAGACAGATCGAAATGAAATAAAGACATACAAAGACGATGCCACAAACAAGACACATGACAGTGGGTGAGCCCCCTCCCGGACAATAAAGTCATAATCGCATGCACCAACAGCAGAGGAGGAAAAAAAAGAAGGAAGAAAGGAGAGTCAAGGAAGCTTGTGCAGTTGCCCGAGGCTCTGGCCGACTTGTGCTCCAGCTAAGGGAGCGTGGCTTTAGTAATACGACGAGAGTCGCTAAAGAGCAGCACCCGGGCCCTGAGACTAAATGTACATATTCAGCACACTCAGCTCAATCAGCCAAGATAGTTCAAGGGTCGACTTTATGAATGCCAGGGTGTACAGTAGCAAGACAAGGCTCGCCCCTTTTCCCACCTCCTCCTTTTAATTTCACTCTATTCCAATTTGAAAGAATGCCTCTGGGACTAGAAAAAAGCATCGGCTAGCAGGCTGTTTGTTGTCGTTGTTTATGCTCTCAGAGTGACTGTTAGGCTCGAATTAGAATAGGGGTTAGTCGTGAAGTCAAACTGGGAAGTGGTTAGAGCAGGAGAGGGAGAAGAGAGAGCAGAGATAAGGGCGGTGGGGGGGATGCAGCGATGATTACCTAACAACGGGTGGCCCTGGTCGTCGGGGTACTCGCTGAGTGCCTGCCTGTGTGGGTGCCCTTGCCCTTGTATGATGCAGGGAGGGGCGGGCTCTGCAATTCTAGTATCTGGGAAGAGCGGGCTCGCTGGGCCCTGTGAGAGCACCGCTGTGGGGCTGCCCGTCACATGGTCATCATCATCATCATCATCATCATGGTCAACATCCTCCCCAAAGCCCCCCGGGCTTGGCCATCCCAGCTCTAGTCCCAAGCCCAAGTCTAGCTCTGGATCTAGCTGGCTAACCCAGCTCTCGAGGTCTAAGGCGAGAGGCGACAACAGGGGCTTTGACTCAGGCTCTTCAGCCTGGCTTATTCCCCGGTCGCTAACATCAATGGTCCCTCTAACCTCCTCCTCCTCCTCCTCTGCAACAGCCTGGATGGGGCTCTCAGACCTCTTGCCTGTTAATTTGCTCTGGGTGCTAGGTAAAGGGGTGATCTTGGGTGGGAGCAGGTGGGCCCAGTAGTGGGTGGGCCTCTGTTTGGAGGTGAGCAGCTGGCTAAGTAAGGGGTGCCCCGGCTTCTCATCTCTTTTCTTAATGGTCACTGTGATGTGCCTACGTGGTGCGCTGGCGGCACCACCCTTGTTACTACGGCCTTGCCTGCCCCGGCCCTCACTAGCCTGAGTGGCGCCCGCAGCCTCTCGGCAATGCTCACAGCTGTGACTCACCTCTCGGGGAGGGAGGGAATAAGAATGCATGTACCTAATGAACCTAGCGGCGGCCAGGCGGCCCGCGTCGCCTGGCGGCCTTCCTTCTTCACTGGACGGCCCGTGCTCCAGTTTGGGGCGGGCGTGGCCGCAGGCGGAGCTCCTGCGGCCGACGGGGACGGGAGCACCCTCCGACTCCTCAACCCCGTCATCGTGAGCGCAACGCCGCCACTTCCCAGCCCCAACACCAGCCACACTACAATCGCCTGCAGCCCGGCTCTCACCTCGCTGGTGATGCTGCTGCGGCGGCTGCTGCTGCTGCTGCTGCTGCTGCTGCTGCTGCTGAGACGGCACGGCTGACTTCTTCTTAGCGGTGGAGGAGGTAGAGGAGGAGGAGGTGGAGGAGAGGGAAGAGAACGAGGAGGTGGACGACGAGGACGGCGAGGAGGAGGAGGAAGAGGCGCCGAGACACAGGCCGCTCTTGTCCCTGCTGCCGGCAGCCCCCCAGGTGCTCTTGGCTTCGCTGGCTTTGGTGTGGAGCAGGATGTCATCGGTGGCCGTCAGGTATTTCAGCAGCTCGGTGCAGGGCCGCCTCACCGGGCGGTTCTGTTGGCTGGAGCCCCCCCTCGCTTTGCCGTTCCAGGGGCTCTCCGTCTGCAAGGCACAGGGGCAGGGAAGAGAGAGGGGAAAACAGAAGATAGGTTTTTTGCTGAAATATAAACCTTAACGTTTTGCTCACAAGTGTTAGTAGACTGGAGTTGATGCAGTGCAAGTTGTGAGACTTTGTTATAGAAAGTGAAAATTTAAGTGCTTTAGCCGAAAGGTCGAAAGAGATGGAGCCAGAGAGAGAGACAGAAAGAGCGAGTCAGACAGGCTCGGCACAGCGGTTGGCCAACTGTCTGGGAGGCGATGGTGGGAGCGCGGTCCGCCCATCATCTTAATTGCGTGGCCCCCCGAGCGCCACCGCGCCGCTCTGTACGCGCACCATGTCCTCCGGGAGCCCTCATTCGCTGTGCTCCAGAAATGGATGACTCAAAGGCACAGTATGAAAATAGACTCTGTGAGGAAGGTTGCACTGCATGTGCAAACATAGTACACACAGCACACACACACACTGCTGTCTGTGTCGCGCACTGTTTACCAAACAATATGAGCACATAGAAATGCATTTTAAATTCAGAGGGTTTTAAGCACCGAGGAAAGCATAGCAAATGCAAATTTCAGACATTTTCCCCAAACAAGAGCAAGTAAACGAGTGCTTTATTTATGCTGTTTATGTCAGTAAATAAGAGTAAACTTGTCAAGAGCATCCATCATGTTCCAACACCAAACTGCAAACAGATTACTGAAATCACATACTTCATTTAATTCACATTCCTAAGCCTATGATACTTAAACTGACTAACATTAATCTTAATCGACCCCAGCTCCCCCCAAAAAACTGTGACTCTTATGAGAGCCATCTAATGAGAACATCAAGCCTGGTATTTTGATCTTGTCGTCTCAAGGCATCAATCTCGCGGCAAGAGCGCCTGTCGCTGTTAGATTTTTTTTTTTTTTTCTCAACAGGCACCATACCAAGGCGGGTAAGTGCTGGAGCTAATGAGACAACGGTGCCGATGCCTCGCCTGGAAAGCCCAACAGCAATCAGCCTGTTTTCATTACGAGATGGCCCCCTGGGAGAGTAGACTAGAGCAGTAGTCTAACATCTTCTAAAGGCGGCCACCAAAACAAGAAAGTGTGAGGGAGAGAGAGAGAGAGAGGGAGAGACAGACAGAGAGAGAGAGAGAGAGAGAGAACAAGCAGCAAGAGAGAGCAAGAACAGAGCGAGAGAGATAAACAAACACGGAGAGGGCTGACAAAAAGTGTGTGTAGAGGAGTAAGCAGCACGATGGTGTGTGTATTTGTGTGTGTGTGTGTGCGTGTGTGTGTGTGCGTGCTCGTGTCTACCTTGACGACGGCAGGTGGTGGTCTGATCCGGTGGTTGCTGCTGGCTGCATGGTTCTGTGCCTTGCCACCTGTGTATTGATTATAGCTGAGCTGGGAGTTTGCGGGCGCCAGAAGGAGCTTCTTCAGCTGCAAATGGACCCAAACAGAACAAGAGAGAGGGGTGAAGGAGGGGGGAAGGGGGGGAGTGAGTGCGGTTTATGCAAATGGTCATTTCCTTTCAATTAGACAGTCGATGCTTTGTAAATGTGCAACTAGAGGGCCACTTTCTTGATACTGCAGTCCAAAAAAAAAAAAAAAGATAAGAGCCCTAACGTATTTAAAATCCCATTTACAGCAAGACTTTTTGAAACCGGTTTACAGTACTTGAAAGGACAAGTCAAGTAAGAAAAAAAAAAGAAATCGGTCTTGCTGTAGGTGTTTTTGTGTACACAAAGCCAGGCTTCTCTACTGTGATTGAATAAACACTGCCGGGGCACGTGGGTAAAGGTCATTTGGAAGGGACCGGCATGGAATAAAATGGAGTATAACTGAACATAACAGAACAACATTTTAGGTCAAAGCCTTAAAGCTAGAGAAATGCCCAGATGGTAGGGTTATGTGTAAAAATAACACCACAAAGGTAAGCCGAATTCTCATCAAGAGGCCTGTCTTTTTGCCAAAAGATGACTCGGGCACAGGGGGATTAGTCGAGGCCCACTGAGAGTAGATGAGATGAGATGGATTTCTTTTTTTCCCCTTACTTTCATTATGCCCCAGCTTGATTTCAGGGCCTGTGGCACAGTGTCACCCATAGTTGGCCCCACCACAGCGCGCATATCATTGAATTGGCGCCACAATAGTGCTGTTATGTAATTAGCACCGAGCAGCAAACACTAATCCATTCCATTTATTCCTCCTCCCTGCATCTGCATCTCTGCCTGTTCCTCGTACTCACACTCTTCCACACACACATACAGTACACACTTTGTGGCAAGTGTGGCGGTGTGGTGGATCGGGCGCTGCCAAATACAGAAGTCTAGAGGACAAACAGCCGCTGTTGGTGCCCGGCCTAGTGGAAGGGTCTTATCTGGTGTCTGCCGTGGACTGGCATGGAAGCGGCGACGGGGACGGGGGGGTCGGTGCGGGGAGAAAGGGGGGCGCTGGAGGTTATGGCTCAGGAATAACATGGGTTGAGTCTGGAGTGGGGGTGATGGGAGTATCATGGGAAGGCGAGGGAGCGGGGCCGGTGGTCTTACCAGGGAAGGCTCCTCCGGCTCTGGGGTGCGCGGCGAGCCGTCGGGGGAGGAGGGACAGCTCCGGTCACTGGCATTGGTCACGTCCCCATCTGCCAGGGCCTCAAACGAAGGCAATCCGTCCTCATCCACCGGGATGCTGTCCAGGGTCTCTGTAAGCACTGCCAGCAAGTTGGCCTCATTTTCTTCATCTATCTTCTTAGGAGGGGGAAAAGGGGGAAGACAGAGAGACAGAAAAATAGGACATTTTAGTTGGGAGAAGTTGCATCTCTTTTTTTTTTTCTTCCAGGGAAGTAAGGAGGGTGGGTGGTTGCATGCAAGCTTTCATTGTTAATAGAGTGGGAAGATTTTTTTTTTCTTTTTTTGCAGCAGAGCTGCCTCTTTTCTGGCAGCCTTTTTAAAAACAAAATTCTCTCCCTGTGCAAGTGAGTCAAGCCTGTCACTCATATTTTAAGCACGCAGCTTACTGGACCCAAAATAATATCTCCCCCAAGAAACCCATTACCAGGGCTGACACATAGCAAGTATCTAGGGAAGAGAGGAATGGGGTGGGGTGTGGGGGCGGTGGGGGTAAAGGAAACAATGAGTGGAAGTTGAGTCTCGTCAATCCAACTCTCTCTCTCCCCGCGCAGAAAGAGAAACGATCGGCTTGCCGACAACATGTTTGCAAGCAATCCTCAGATAAGGCGAATTACCGCCCGCTAATGCCAAATGAATGTGATATATTTAAAATGTCGGCGCGACAGCTGACGCTCGCGAGGGGCGGGAAGTTACCATCAACATTTCATGAAAATAAAGCCTGTTCTTGCCACTCAGCTCCTCTTTGATGTACCGGGGCTGTTGTGTGTTTGCTGCAGCTGACTCCCCCATTTAATGGGTGAGATTATAACTCTGTGTGTGTGTGTGAGAGAGAGAGAGAGACCGACAGATAAATACAAAGAGATGGATACTGAGAGCCAGAGAAAGAGTTTGTTTGAGAGTGATATATAGAGAGAGAGAGAGATGTGAGCTGCCTAGTATCAACAAGGGAGGTGTTAGGGGGATAATAACTGCGCATGTGTGCCTGTGTGTGAGAGAGAAATAACTGTGTGTGTGTTTGTGTGTATGTGTGAAGAGAAAAATAGGGAGAATAGAGAGAAAAAGTATGTATATAGATAGATATTAAGAGTGAGAGCGAAGCAGTTTGGTAGAAAAAGACAGGGTGACAGAAAGAGGTGTGTGTGTGTGTGTGTGTGTGTGTGTGTGTGTGTGTGTGTGTGTGCGCAACAGTGTGCCTTCGCGCGGTGACAAGTGACAACAGGAACTGTAAGTTCCAGGGCCATAAAAGCCCAGGGGACTTTAAGACAGCGGAAAGATAAACAGCGTCGTCACCCTGGGACGCTCTGTGGCCAGCCCAACAAGAACAAATCCCTTTATGCACACGGCGGGATTAGCATCGCTCGGCGACGGCGTGCGGCCATCATTATGCCGAGGGGGCAACCAACCCCTCAGATAGCAGCGCTCCGCCGCTCGCATTCAGGCTCCCACATGCGGGCAATTTCCCCACCCGCTCGTCTTCTGCTCCCCCCTCCAATTTTGCACAATTACGCACCCACCGTGAATACCTATTTTGGACTAGCTTTGGAGCTATCCAGGAGATAGCAGCCTTTTTAATGTCCCCCCTCTTCCAATTTTCATTTTAAGATGACAGAGATAGCTTGGACGTTAAGTTAGCTAGCTAACGGTGAGGAAAGCGCTAATCTGATGCTCATTGAGTAGATATTCTCCTAACAACATGAGCATTCAGTCATTATTAAAAAATGATAAAGGGGACATATTTCACAGAGATAACACGATGCAGACTGGGGCCACGTCGCACTGGCAAGTAAACGCCTTGCAGGAAATTGCTCTCTATGAGGTGGCATGCTGTTTAATTACTTGCAAAGAGCTTCAAATCCACTGTGCTGGAACCCCGCGCAACCGTTCACTATTTTCCGGCATCCCAATTTATTAGCCGAGCGCTAAGCGGGTGGGTAATAACAGTTGATAAAGCCGCAGCCTTTTCTTAGCCCAAACATGCATCCTCACTTGAGAAATTGAAAGCGGGATCATTTTAGATTATCTCAAATGAGTCTTTAATGGACCAGCCATCTGTTTAGGTTCAACCTCACCAGCTATCCAAGCAAGGCTGGATTTGGGTGGGGCTTTATTCGCCTCCCAAGAGTAATTTCAAACCCATACATTCTGTAGAATTTGCAGTCACATCTATGCCACTGTCTGACACTAGTTACATTAAAAGTTGAGAAGGCTGTGCAGGCTTCATTATGTCATGGTGGGGCAGGGATTGGGGAATTTCTGCGGCTGTGGCTGGGTTTCACTCAGGCTGACACGTGGCCATTTCAATCCTGTTTCAAAAACCTCCCCCGATTGGCAGGCTCCCGCAGGCACACTGTATCCCCAAAGATAACCCAGAAGGGACTCTCATACTCTGAAAGGGACACTTGTAAAACCCTGAGTCGTGACGATCATGCTGCAGACCTAGCTGCAGCTCTGGTGGAGGCACTCATAGGCCAAGTGGGGATTTGAGAAACTGGGTAAAGAGCAAACCTCAGTAAACGGTTCTACTCTAGAGAGAGCATGAGCAAACGCCCCTGTCCAGCAGGGCAAGCTTTTCCATGCCAGCTTAGGGACCACACCATGCAGCGCTGCCGGACCACAGACTCCTCTGCCCCTTGTATATGTATATATAAAATCTCTGTGTGGGTGGAGCTATGGCACCCAAAGGGGGTGACGCCAGGATAACCTGGCAACTTGCTGACGGCCATGTCCACTTATATTGATTACTCCAGCAGCTGCTGAGAGGAAAAAAAAGGGCAGGAAGGAACAAAGCGAGAAGAGAGAAAAATCGTCTCGACGGGAGCACTTTCTCGCCCATCCCGCTTAATGGACCTCACCGAATTAAAGAGATCTTAACAATCCTGGGCTAATTGTGGGATCACAATATATTAACCCCGCTCCAATTCTAAAGGGTGCCATTTTGTGGCTGTTTTATTCCAAATGCTTCAATTAGCCATAAAACATGCTGGCAAGTGCTGGCAGAGCTTCTTCCCCCCCTCCTTCCCCCAAGCCTCCCCACGTCAGAGAAAAGAAAGCCAACTCCAGTTCATTATTAGGTGAGGCCCTTTTGTTATCAGGCAGGCCGTCTTTGAAATTGTCCTTGCCTTTAACTCTTTTATTGAGTTCCACACCACAGCATTGTGTTCCAGGAGATACTATTCACGCCGCTGATAACGGAAGGCGAAGGTGTTGTTTTTTTCCAAACACTTACTTCTCAACTCTGGGGCAAATAGCCAAATTAAATCTGCTAATTGCTTCTTGAGGATTCCAAGCTCCTGAGCAAATTTGCCAGGGATCAAATTTTAACGAGCTTTTCAGGGCAATGCATCATTTACATGTTGAAAGGATCCAAATGTGTTGTGAAGGTGCCAGAATGATAGACCTGACCACTGAATAACAGAGATGAAATTGCAACAGACAAAACAGTCCCGCCGTTATCTTCAAATGAGAGCGAGAACATGTGACAGAGACACTCTGGATGTGGGAAGATAAAAAATTTCCCACTAAATGGGTCATCTGGTATTGAAAATACTGTTTATCCTCGCTCTCTCTCTCTCTGTCTCTTGCTCACTCTCTCGCTCGCTCTCTCTGCAAATAGAGGAAAAGAAACCGGTCCGTTCAGACAGAAAACATTCTTAATAAATTGGCCCCCGAATTGCTCGGGGTTAAATCTGCGCCTTGACAATTTAATTGCGCTGCTTCGTCTCGATCTTTTTTTTTTTTTTCTTCTGCTCTCTGCTCTGTCAGATTTCAAAAGCATTCCCTCGGACGAGGTTAAACGAGTAGCCAGACCTTCTAATCACAGCACAATCAGAAATAGGGGGGAGAAGGTGTGTGTGTGTGTGTGTGTGTGTGTGTGTGTGTGTATGTGTGTGTGTGTGCGGTGGGTGGGGGGGGTTGGTATCGAGTCGCCACATCTTGACTCCGCCAAGAAAAGCAGCCTTGGATTTGATAAACAAATAATGTCATTCTGTGTTATTACCCCCGGCCCCCAGATTTCAGAGGAAATAAATCAAAGTCAGGCTTGCCGTTAAGGCGTTAGTCAGGCCTGACACGTCGGCCGGTCACACAGGCACAACATATGGCAGCAGAGAGGGAGGGAGGGAGGGAGGGGAAGGTACGGCACGATGCGCGGCGGAGAGACAAATCATGGCAGCCGCCAGAGACGTCTGGTCATTTAGCATGGGCTTACTGAGATGGAGAGAGGGTGATTATGGCCTATACGGAGCGATGAAACCATACATAACACTGTTAAGTCCCTCTGTGCGTCTGTGTCTCTCTCCGTGTCTCTGTGTGTGTGTGTGTGTGTGTGTGTGTGTGCGGTGGCAGCGGCACAGTCTGACGATGTTCCAAATCATAAAACTAAATGTTAAGCCGCCGTTGTGGTCAAGGCTGTGACTGGGCCTGTAACAGATATCAGCATGCTGAAGGCCCTTGTCGTTTTCCATCTGACGACCGGAGTCAACAGAGCGCCTCGTTATTCCGAAACAATTTCCCAAGCAAATGATCCTATGGACCGGATGTTGAGGGCCTGCCTGCTTTGGACACAAAAATCACAGTACCCCCTGACTCCAACAACTCTCTCTCTCTCTCTATTCTGGTCTATCACAATGCTTCAAGCTGTAAGTGTCTAAATCCTGCGCCCCTCTAAATACACTTAAGATTGTCCGGTCCAAGCACCAGGGGAGATCCAGATCCGGGCAGCTGATTTTAGGCTTTCACATCCCACTTAGCTATAATACCACAACTGGCCTTGTCATAATCCCCTCCTCCCAGCAGGACTTCACTAGTTTTTTGCCTCCATTGGAGTTGTTTGAACCAAAATGGCAGCTCTCACCCACAGCCACCATTTGGGGTTGCTTTGCATCAACATGTGTGGTCACGGCAGCGTGTTGCCAGTTGACATGTCAGCTGTCTGTCTCCGTTGAGAAGGCTGTGTGACTTATAAAACAGTGGGGAAGTGCTTCGACCCATCAATGAGAACTGGGAAGTGTGTGTGCATGTCTATGTGTGTGTGTGTGCAGAGATGATGTGCCTCCTGGGGACCATTTGAGACTGTTAGAGCACTATCAGATGAGCTGATGGGGAAAGAGAGAGGACCGAGAGAGAGACAGAGAGAGAGGGAGAAATAGTGTGTGTGTATGTGTGTGTGTGTGTGTGTGTGAAAGACACAGAGAGAGAAAGAGCTGTTGCTACAAAACCTGACACAGGCCAAATCTGATTGAGACACCTACCCAAGGGATGCTGCAGAACCATGTGCAATGGTGTTCTTTCTGGTTTTCTCTGGAAAAGCCCTTTGACCGGTAACCCCGCCGCCCCGGTTGGGAAAACTAACCACCTGAACTCTGTCACAGATCTGCTGAGCTCGGCTGAGGCTGTCATGCGACTGCAGACAGGCAGGCCCTTTCTTTCTAACTTGGGGGCGAAAATCGTGGAGTCCGAGAGGTTTACAGTTTGCAACTGAGGCCATTATGAAGACATAGTCTGACTCTTGTTCAGTTGTGTACTTTTCCACACACACACACGCACACACACACACACACACACGCACACACAACCACAAAGCTTCCTAGTGTACCCCAGAAATGAAACATTAGTTGGAAAGAGAAGAGAAGTTATTCCAGAGAGTATTTCATATGCATATGACAGAGACACCATACCAATCCCATGTGGTATGGTACAATGATCACCCAATCACTTCCTTCCAAACACACACACACATGCATAAAAACACACAAACACACACTGATCCGGCTAACTTGCCTAACGACAACTGTAAGGCTCTTAGTGACTGCTGAAGCTACTTTGGAGAGTGGATGCTTCATCGTGAGCCCAGAAGAGCATAGGTGCACATGCATGTACTGTATGCATGCACACTTGCATGTGGCTACACACACACGCACTTATGCAGGAATGCAAACAGCTATCCAAACAGCCGATAGGACCACAGGGGGGTTGAGTGTGTCCTGGTGGAGTATCCCCATCTACAGTCCTGCCCTGAGCTGCTGTTGTTTTCCTACTCCAGCCGTCCAACAGATGGTCCAAGCCCGCGTTTCCTAACACCGCACAATCACACACCAGCGTAACGATTGGACGCTCAATCTTTTGTTTGGCAACCACTTCCCAATCGACTTGGCACGAGAAAACACTGATTGCTGTGATTGCCCTGACTCCGGTCGCAGCAGGAGGGGGAGAAAAACAGAGATTTGGAACCTCGGATCAGGAATATTCAGCTAGATGCAGAGATGGAGTGAGGAATGCTGCTTCCCTCTGCTTTTTCGCCTAATGGCATGCAAATAGCTATTTGCTTAAGTCGGCAGCTCTGAATGTGCAGCACTAAGCAAGGGGCCTTTGAACATACCGTTACGCTGTTGATAATGGGCTGGCGGAGGAGAGGGAGAGAGGCGCTGAGAGAGAGAGACAGAAGAGGAGGGTGGATGTTGTTTTCAATGTCCATCTAAAAAGCTAAATGGACACTGCCACATTTCCTGGCCGGAGCGCAAGTCAGTAACTGCCATCAGCAGTCATGCGTAGATATACATAAAAACAATTACTAACACACACACACACACACACACACACACACACACACACACAGAAGGCCGGTCGCTTTTGGTTGTGACATTTGCATAGATTTGCGAATGGAGCAGAATGGACCAGGAGTTCTTGTTTTTCACACAGAAGACTCAATGTTATTATCCACTGCTGACACAACCAACACACACACACACACACACACACAGAGCTCCTGACCTTTCAGGCCCTGCCAAGCCCATCGAGGGCTTGTGCCTTTTCATTTGTCACAGTAATATCTGCCTAGGAGAGATGCCAACGCGAGGAGAGCCGGGGTCGACAAGATACAGTGGCCTACAGTGTTTTATACAAACAATAGTGTGCATGTGTCTCTGTGTCATTGTATTATTCTACATTTCTGCGTACACATGTGCACGTGTTTGTGCATGCGGCGTGGGACCCAATATCACAAATTTATGGTAATTGAAATGGCAGAATCTTTTGGGGGGAATGCAGTCAATTTGATTCTGTGGCAAAAAAGGTCACCCTATTCAATTTGCACTCAATGCCGTGCGCGGTGCGACAGGGAAACACCTGAAAGCAAATGATCTTATCAAGGCCTCACAGGCTTCACCACTTACCCACTGCATAAAAGCTATTTGCTGATTACTAAATAAACGCATTATCTTTTACCTTGACTTGTGCGTGCGTGAGTGCGAGTGCCTTGTCGCTCCTGGATCCAGGTAGGGGGTTGCCACTGCAGTGCGTATGCCTCTTATCCATGTCGTGACTTTGTGAGCGTGTTATCTGAGTGGGGTTTTTTTTTTTTTTGCACTTTCTAGTGGCGTTTGTGTACGGGCCGCACACGACAGCGGCCGGACACGGAGGACTTCACAAGCCTTCGCATGTTGTGCGAGAGGGAACGATGTGGGGATGCGCCTATCTTTACGAGTAGAGAAATGAGCACATCAAAGGAAGCGCGCGCACAGGCACACAGGCTTGAGTCGATGCAATCCCACCTCATCGACATGAGGCAGGGATACTATGGGAAGGGATTGGGGGGGGGGGGGGGGGGGGGGCATGAAAGCTCTCAAAGAGTCTTTCTTTGTAGCATCAACATGGACTCCTACAGTGTATTTCATCTAAATCCCACATCTATTTTCAGTGGAATACTGATCATGCTCCCTTCAGTTGGGATAGCCTTACCTTTCACTGCTTACAACATTACTCGCCACACCTGCATGCAGTACTAGACTTTGCAATAACTGCCAGATGCAGAATGATCGATGGCCACTTGATGACAAGTGTCCAACACTCAAAATCCTTCCCCAGTCTGTCCATCCAGTTATTACACAACACAGTCACACCCATGTGAAAAGAGGTTTTGCTGGCCGCAGTCTAGTCTGAAAATGGTCTTCTCCTGGTAAGAGCTGATTAAAACAACCAGGCAATTTTTAGAACTGTTGAGTCCCGCAGGTCAACAGCCCTATCATGGTAGATATATACAGCAGATTTATCCAGGATGTACCACTTCCTAACAAAGACATATTCACAGTCCAGTTGATGATACACCAAGCTTGCCGTTAGTGCTGTGGCTACGCTAAACATCATTATGTTTACATGTTTAGCATCATGGTAGGAGTAGGATTTGCCTTGTCAATTCTTTATTAACTATTTGCAAGGGCTGATTGGTTCATTTATAAAAGGTAAAGAATGTATCTCTTCATGATCATGTCACTGACTTGAGACTGACTTTTCTTCAGCTGCAATTCTGCATCTTCACACATACGGGCTTTTGTTTCACAAAGATGAGAGAGGAGGGAATATTTTCCATCTGCAGTGGCCAAATGTCTGTGAAAAAGCCGAGCTTCTGCTTTCAGTTTGGACTCAGAAGCCACTGATTGGACAGCAAGTGTGAGTCATCCAAGCATCCAGTCACTCACGCATCAGTAGAGCCTCGGAGAGCCTCTTGAACTATTTGAGGCCTGTGCAGACCTAAATGCTTCAGGTGGGGGGGAATGAGCTAGAGCTATAAGCATGCAGTGCACATCATATAGCTTAGTGAGAATTGAGAGATTTTTTTTTCTGCATGGATGACAAAGCTCTTAAAACTAAACTCTCAACCGAGGAAAACTAGTCCTTTGCATGCCTGATTCCGGTGCACACAACCAGAGATGTGTTGAAATAAGATGACCTAAATTATCCAACATCGCAGAATCAAACACAGAGCTCGTTTCCTAAAGAATCCAATCCAAGTGATGTAAAAATGATGCCGTCATAATTCTTCATTCTTGGCTTTTTTGGACAAAATAGCCCTCTCTTTCCCTGACTTGGCAAGAAGGGCAGAGCAGGCACCGGTGCAGAAATGCTAGCTGTAGCATTCAGTCATTAACTTGGTTTCTGCTACAAGGACTAACGGGGCTAGCCGGGGCCTAACTTAATTTCTGTCACTCAATTCCTCCATAAACTTCATTACTGTGTTTTATTTAATCTTATTGCTAGAAGAGATGATTTGTCAACCGAGTTATAGTTTCCAGGAGACCAAGTCCTTGGGTTGCCATGTTAAAAATACACAGAGCGGGACAGGATGTGGTAAACTATTGGAGCATAAGGGCCGGGCTAGGCTGCTGCCACTGCTAGGCATGCTGGGACTGCACACACACACACACACACACAGAGCACACAGAGACACACACCTGGGATCGATCGGCCTTTCCTGGAGAGGGGAAGCGGCCCATCACCCAAGACTGATAGCGCTTCACATTGAATCACGGCGCTCACTCACTGAAGGCCTCCCTCTCTCTCTCTCTCTCTCTCTCTCTCTCTCTCTACCCCCCACCCCCCGCCCCTCCCTCCTCCCTCTCTCCATCCTCCTCCCTCTCTCTTTCGAGGTTTCCCCTTTCGCTGTCCTGCTGTCTGTTATTCATACCGTTCTCTCGCTGTCGGGTATCGCTTTCGCTCACTTTCTCTTGTACCTCGCTCTCTGTCGTTCTTTGATCAATTCATTTCATCTCCACGCACACCGCTTTGTGTTCTCCCTCCCTCCCTCCCTCTCTCTCTCACTTCCTCTTTCTCTCTCTCTTCATTGCATAAGGGGAAAGAGTATAAAAAGCATTCTAGGAATCCACTGTTTATGCCTTCCTCCCACTCCAAAGTATACACCATTAAATAATACAGGAAGGCTCGGCTTATCGTGTTGGGTCTCCCGTTGCTGCATGTTGGTGTGTGTGTGTGTGTGTGTGTGTGTGTGTGTTTTGAGGGGGGTGGCTTATTGGCTTAGTGTTTCTGGCCAGGTTAAAGTGAAACGGCCCTGAAAGGCTCTTAGTGGAGATTACCCCTGATACTAAAAATAGCCACTCCCACCCCTCACCCCTACCACCACCCCACCACCCCACCCACCACACACACACACACACACACACACACACACACACACACACACACACACACACAAAGCTATATTAAGTGTTGTGTCTAGCCAGAAAAAGACCAAAACTTTTTTACAGGGTGTCTCAATTACACAAAGACAGACACACACACCCATGCAAACACACACACACACACACACACACACACACACACATACACATCATCGGCTCCAGCGTGATGAGAGAGATGGGTATCCACTGGGGGCAGGGGATCAGCTGGGGCAGGAGCACCAAACCCTGCCTCAATCAGCAGCAGTGGCCTATTGGGAATGTGGGGTGGGTGTGTGTGTGTGAGAGAGAGAGAGAGAGAGAGAGAGAGAGAGAGAGACAGAGACAGAGACAGCTAGCCAGGCAGCCAAGCAGCCACCACCAGACCAGAAGATGTTCCCTTGCTCTTTTTCCAAACATTCCCCGAGGGGACGATTTCTCTGGCCAAATTTTTCTCTCTTCCCCCCCCTCCCTCTATTGCCTTGCTCTCTATCCCTTCCTTTTTATTCTCCCTCGCTCCTTTCCTCCTTCCAGCCTTTCTTTCAAGGAAGGAGGCCTGAATGTATTTGTTTAGCCCACTGCAGCTTCAACTCTCCATCAGCCTGTTTGGGGAAGGGATGCTCACGCCTCGGGAGCGAGAGACAGCGGGGGGAAGGGAGAGAGGGAGCGAGGGAGTAAAAGAGGGAGAGGGACGGGAGACAGCAGAGCCCCACGGTGTTGCGGGGCGGCGGATTGAGAGCTCTCGTTGCGGAGTGGATCTGACAGACGCTGCGAGATAACAGCGGCTCGGACAGCCCCGAGTCTGCATCTCTATACGTCCGCGCCCGCTCGCATACGCTCGCTCTCATTTGTGTGTCGAAACAACGCCGCCGCCGGTCTGAAGGAGCCGCTCGCCTTCAGCTCGACAGTGATGGAGGACATCTTCCATCAGACAAATACTGTGTCTGACGTGCTAAAATCGAGGGGGGGGGGGGGGGGGGGGGGGAGAGAAACTCAAGATGAGGAAAGTATGGTGTATTCTAATAAGACTCACTTGAGAAAATCATATTATACAGTGGAATATGATAATTCATACACCCTTTGCTGGAGCGGTGAACCGGTGCGGGCGGTGTACTCTCAAATGTCAGCATAAATTTGCAAAATAAACGCAACCGGCATTCAGCAGGGAGTAGGAACAGGGACAATGAGGGTCTCTGCTGTCTGTGTGTTTGTGTGTGTGTGTGTGTGTGTGTGTGTGTGTGTGTGTGTGTGTGTGTGTGTGTGTGTGTGACAGTTCCTCTCAGTCGGTCCACAGCTCTCTACGCACTCTTATTTCGGCTCATACGAGTGCCTTTCGCCAACAAGTGTGTGAGGTAATCTGTGCTTACCGGTGTTCGGAGAGGAGGAGGGGGAGAGGGGGAGAGGGGGAGGCGCCGAGCAAAACGTTTCTATCACAACATGTTCGGCATCTTCTCCCAAAGCCTACTAAAGATGACCCAATCAATGTAATCTGCCTTTACTTAGGAGTAAGCGCCGGAGCATCTGTCCGCAAGCGGCACAGACAAAGCGAGACAAAGCGGCGTAACGCCTCTCGAAGTCTGACGGCAACAAACTATCGCGTCCGCGCCGCAGGGAGCGACGGCGGAGAGGCTGCGCGACCGACGCAGCCCGCATGCAGCATGCGCGCTCACACACGCGCGGCATTTCCCTATACATTATCTCAGTAATGCCTTAAGCCCCGCCGTCTTTCTGTTTTACGATCTGAAAAGCCCCGAGCCTTTTATTCCGAATCCCCGGGCTTTGATTTTTGCCTGGCACCGGGCCAAGCTTCTGTCTGTCTGCCTATATGTTTCTCCGATTGTCTCATCCCGCTGCCCATCTGTCTGTCCGTCTCGTCATCTGTCTGCCTCTCTCCGCCTGTCTCCCTTTGTCTCTCCTGACGGTCTATCTGTCCTTGTCCCTTTCTCCCATCTGTCCGTCTATCGTCAGCGTATCTCTCAGCTAGACAGGTACGACACAGATAACGTGTCAGCGGGCAAAGTTAGTCCCAATTGTCTTGCATACTCACGCAGGGTGACTGACACCCTACAACAAGTGTTAATGCCTTGATCTGCGCATGTGATGTTGCCATGCCGCGTCCCGATCAGGCTGCCACCAAAACGTCCACGCAGGAATCCAAACAACCCGACCCACATGAGACGCGCTTCCCCCGGCCAAACGGTTAAAAGCTTGATATGAAATCTGACCGGAGATCTGCGGCTGAGGAGACACTGGGTCATGCTTACATGCTGTTATCTTTGGCAGTACATTGGGAACTCATTGGAGTGGCCAGCCCTTAACAACTGCAGCCCAAAATAGAGTGTGGACATTCACGGTCGGTCCGTTTTGAAGAGGTGTCAAACGCGCCGTGCCAGGAGTGATAGCTGTTATGAGAGTGTGTGTGTGTGCGTGTGTGTTACAGGGAGGCGTGGTGTATCATTTTCCTCATTTCGTGTCGGGGACAGTTGGGACAGTGGCAGGGGACAGAGCAAAAGGCCAGCCAGGGGACAGCTTGTGGTCTAAGACCGTATGCTGCTTACGAAACAGTCACCCCCCCACCACCACCACCACACACACACACACACACACACAAGCACACACACACACACACACACACACAAGCGCAAAGACACGCTTACAGGGCTCGTGCAGGATGTAAACAGTTTCCATCGGCCCGTTAATGATCAAATGAGACTTACATGTGGGACGGCACCTTGTGAGATGTGACAGCTACAGTTCCTGTCCCAACTGTATAACCAAGTCACCGCCTGTTTACTCATTTGCCGCCGCCTGTCACGCGGCTCCGCGGTCTGGAGGAAGCACCGACGCAAGGAAAACAGTAGGTGTTGTTCTTTCTGACTGAGCTGCAAATCATTCGAAGGGTTTCTTTGTTTCGCTCTTTGATTCATTGTTTCCCTTTCTTTCCTTCCTCTCTGTCTTTCTTTCCCTCTGTGTCTGTTAAAGTTGTTAAGAGGGGGATGGGGTCGTGTTTTGGTTCCACTCCCACGCTCCGTGTGAGCGCGGGGCCGTGGGTGACAGCTGCACCCAGCTGTGACACGGAGCCGCCTTGATCCTCCCCTACCTGCTCTCTCTCGCTATTATTCACACACGTGCGCGCTCACGCACACGCACGCACAAAACACACACTGTTTTGTTAAAGTGGCTGTATGTGTGTACGTCCGTGAGAAGACGGAGCGTGAAAAAAGCAAGAAAAGCATAAAAAAAAACCAGGCTTTAAATCTGGCCATTTATTAACACGCTCTATAATCTTCAACTTTTGATTGGATGCCTCTCTGCCCCGCGTACAGGCCAATCAGAGGAGGGCAGGAAGTACAGCTGCAGCCCTAGCCTTCTGATCCCTGCCGAGCGGCAAACTTTCCCCTGTCAGATTAAGTAGGATTAGCTGAGTCCTGCCGTATGATGAACTGAGCACTTCATATGGTGACTTGAAACTTCCAAAGATGGAAGAAAAAAAAAAATCCCCGGTCAGGGAAATGTATTACTGTTCTGAGGCTTGCTTTGAAACCCACTTTTCACTGCTTGATTAGAAGGCTCTCCGTGTTCGGGGCATAATACAATAGCTGCTGGCTTGTTGAGTGTGTGGAAACGTCCCCTGCTGCTGCGATGTACAGTATTCATCTGTATGCAGACACGTGCACAAGCACATACACACACACACACACACACACACACAGTCAAACTCTCACACACACGGCTTCTTTTTCAGAGCCGGTTCCCTCATCCAGATCCTCAGCGGGTGCTAAGTTCCATTGTGTTTTAAAATGATACACACATTCTCACACACACACACACACACACACACACACACACACTCTTGCTGGTATTTTTATCCATCCCCAGAGCCACTCATCGGCTGCAGGCCATATCACTCTCAGACGACAGAGGAGCCACGGTCACACCAGCTAGCACTCAAGACCCCCCTGTCCATGTGTGTGTGTGTGTGTGTGTTTGTCGGGGTGGTCGACAGAGGTAGTGTGTGGTGATATAAAGAGACTTTGGAGGTGGTGGTGGTGGGGAGGTCAAATGTGGAAAGAATTCAGGCTGTTATCAACTGTTGCCTGCAAGACCACCGAGGACACACACACACACACACACACACACACAGCCCCTGAAAACGTGACTGCATGACAGGCCATGGGCACACACACAGCGCCTTCACAGACAGGGTTTTTCCTCCTGAGGCGAGGCTAAAGCGCCCAATCTCAGTCTTTCTTGTCTATCTCTGGCACTGATAAAGGCCTATAATGAACCGGGGGCTGCAGCTCAGTCCCAGGACCAGCGGCTTTATGGCCCCGGCCAGCTCCCCACTCTCTGTGGACTTTGTTTCTCACTGCGCGAGAGGCAGGAAGAGAGAGTGAGACGGAAAGAGAGGAGGACAGGGGAAGAGAGAGAGAGAGAGAGAGAGGCCGAGCAAAGATTAAAGTTTTACTCTCGCACCTTTGGAGAGGAGTGTTGCAATATGGCCGCCAAGTCCAGAGTTTACAAGTGGCACATTCTGCCTTCTTTCTGATGTGTGCCGCACAACTGGGTCTGTGCTGAAATAAATGGCTGCAAGTTTTGATAAGGGAGCCTACAGTCACGGCCAGGATCCAAACAAGGGGACAAAGGTCCGCCTGGGCTTATCGCGCCCCACGTTATCTCCCCCTTTGTACTCCCGGGCAATGTGAAGGCATGTTTGTAAACTGGTAACTGTTGCACATTTTGTTTGGCTGGCGTTCAAGAACGCGATAGTGCGTAGTGTTTGCTGTGTCTCTGATATAAATTGATCCAAAGATGTTCCAGGCGACCATCATGCTCATAAACAGCTATCCACCATGTCATAAACAACGCTCAAACACAATGACAAAAACCCTTTCACCTGGATGACAAAATAAAAAAATAATATATGCCGTGATAAAAACTGTAATGCAACCTTTACTTACCTCGAAGAGATTGGATGCCTCGTTGCCATACTGAGTGGAAATGATCTCTGATTGGTCGCTGTACCATTTGAGGCCACCCAGGAAACTGTCTGCGTCCAAGTCGCTGACATCCAGCTCTGAGAGGTCAAGTTCGGGGAGGTCTGGGCAGAGGGGCTGGTCTTCACCAACCAAGGCAGCACACTGCAGGAGGGAAACAACCGGGACGGTCAGAGGCAAATCAAAATCCTTGCACATGCAAATCATACGTCAAATTCTATATATGTGCCAAGTTGGCAAATAAGGTGGTAATTGAGATTTGGAGAGGAATCAACAGCCTGTCTTACAACCTGCTGTCGAATTCCTAGACAAAGGAAACCCAGATTATGTTTATCATGCAACGATTTAAATCACTCAACAGGGATGCCTCTCTTCACAGTGACAGTTAAAGTGATAAATTCCCTTTATTGATCATTTTGAATACATCTTTGCCACAAACTTTCTACAGACTTTCTATGTTTAGCTTATAGGCTATAATTAAGTAATACTCTTATTGTAATAATCTGGTTATTATTTTCTATGCCAACTTTTCTTTCCACCTGCAAGCCTTGTCCTCCCACCATCACACCCCAAGCATTGTGATTGGTGCGCCTCCTCTGTGCTATTAAATGCTGCCTGTTGACATTTCATTATTCACAAATCGCTTTTATGTAAACTAGCCTATGTGTATATAGCAGCTGTTCCTCCGTCCTGCACTCACAAATCATCAGCTCCACAGTGGCTGCAGAGAGGTTTTGGTGATGTGAACAGAGGCGGCAACAAGTTTATATGGCTCTGGATCACGATTTTGCAGGATCATTATGAACAAGTTGGAGGGACGGCCTATAGTTACCATATGTCTTATCCACATGCCTTGACGTTACATAATGTTAATTACATTGGTCCTGCAAGGTTACACTTATCATTTTTGGATAATGTACTCATTTCAACATGTAATCCCCAGACAGGCAACCAATGAGAGGTCAACAGCTGCACTGAGGCACACTCAGGTAGACTGTAGCTTAGTAGTAAATACAAAGAGGGCTAAACTATGAGCTCCAGTCAGTGATCATCATAAGCCAAAAACACACCAATTAAACCAAAAACAGCTATATTTTCAGAAAAGCATTCATTTCGTTTTTTTCCTTAAATATCCCTCGAATTTGCATCAGTTTGATACTACTTGTGTACACTGTGTAAGTGCTAATGTATCCTGTGAATTATTTATGTCATAAAGATTAAAGAAGATGTCAGTCTGAAAAGGTGGGCAAACACTGTTCCACAAATAAAACGGTGGGTAAATTGAGTTGAGGCGCGTTTACCCTCTACTACATCTCATTCAAATCCCAGCCTCGTTATTATGAGGGAAAAAAACAGCTTTTCGGCTGTTGTCTAATAGCCTACAAACTCCTAATTTTGTTGGCAGCACATCAGCCAATGCACGAGCGGCACGCGAGAGGCTTACGGCAGATATAAGATAGATATCCTCGGGCAAAGCCGGGAGATATTTGGCCCAAAGGCTGAGGAAGGATGAGACTCGGGTTCGGCTCAGGGCAACGCTGGGAGACGGATGCTGTGCCAAGTAGGAAAAAACGCCCAGACACAAGTGTCACAGTTCATCTGTCCTCGGAACTGCACCAACACGATGACTTAGGCTATATGAGACAAATCCCGTTTCCTTGCAACCGCAGCAGGAATGGGGACAAATTCACTGCGCGTCTTAGGCTCTAACCTGGGGATGATCCACTTTGACAAGGCATGGGATGCAAAAAAAAAAGAAAAGCAAACAAATAAAGATCTCGTGATAGTAAAAATATTCAGAAGGCGGATTTCCTACCCCCAATCATCTTATAGACTTCTTGGTGAACTAATGAAATAGCGCCGCCAGACAGACAATCAGGGCGCACCACAGCGCTCCAGTGATTTACGCACGCAGAGCACATAAAAGCACCTGCTATGGGAAGATTATTAGGAGGACTATGGTCTTGGGAGGCAATTCCCTTAGTGTAAAGCAAGGCTTTATGAGCATGATTTACGCTCAAGTCTGAATGCATAGAGAATATAGCGTCAGTGAGTCGAAAAAGAGGGACAAGCTTCAAGAACATGCGTACATTTGTTTCACCGGGACTGCCAGGTAACTAAACGCTATCGCAGTCCAGACGGAGCAAGTACAGCCAAACAGAAAATAAGACACTGTCCTGGAGCCCACCTGGCTCAGACCACAAAGTATGAGTCTATCTCAATAAACTGCAAGGCAGTGCGTCTGACTTAAAGCATTCACTGGGATCGGTCGTAAAGAATGCATGTATACTTTTTGAATACATGTTTCTTCCAATCGAGTCTTCGTCAAACAGCCTAGATAGCCAGCAAAATGCAGACAGACTGCAGTCACATCATGTAGTTTTTCTTAATACTGAGAAAAGCTTTCTGATGCATCAATAAGCTGCTGTGTGCAGACAATTAAGTACAGCTACGCAGATCTAAACGTCCATAACAAACTGGACATTTGGGGAGGAGGAGACGAATAAGTATCCCTTTGATGTGCGCTATTATTTGCATGCACTGCGCTCAATTCAATCGAAATCGCTGTAAACAGACAATATTCCTCTCTGAGGTTGCCAAAAATAGCGACGGGAGCGAGATATCCAGTAATTGCACAGATAAAGACTTTGGAAAAGGTAAAATCAAATTCACATATAATCAAAACTATCCATTCGGCTGGATGCGAATGCGCTACAGCCCATGCAACGGTCCTCCAACGGGGATGTTGGCACACAGACGCGCCCGGTACCGTTATTATCATGATGCTCCTGCGCAATGCCAAATAGCGGTCCCTCCGCGTGGACAACCTCTGCTCTTGCCTGTGAAAATAACACGCTCGGTCCCGATACAGCACATCAAAGGGATTATTATCGCCAGTGGATTTTTTATGCGTCAGTAAAATACCTGACTTCGAGACATTTACGGACGCTTCTCAGCACCAGAGCGCGTACAGTCCGTGGCTGGAAATATATCCGCCAGCTTGCAAGCACTCTCTCCGACTGAACCGAGATCCTATGGGGAGGAAAGCAAGCGTCCTGCGCCTACGCACGCTTTACAACAACTAAAACAGCATTACTCGAGGTCAAAAAGGGAGATTCTGCATATTCCCTCCACTTGTCATATATTCCCGTGCTTGTATATCCCCCGCATCCTCTCCTGTGTCCAGACGCGCTCTACACCAGCATGCCACGGCCAGCGCCAGCAAAAGGGAGAGGAGAGCGTAGACTTTAGACTAAAGGAAATCACCGTCTTGGATATTCAGTGTGGTCCATCGTCCCCGGGAAGAAAAAAAAAGACGGTCCAGAGGGCTACACGGATGACAAACAAGTCGGATATTTAGATGCGCTCACCTCTAATTCTCTCCACACCGAGTCCTGGTTACACCTGTCCCACGCCATCCAGCCACTGAATGACGGTCCGAAAAATTAAAAAAAAAAAAGAAATTAAGCAAAAAAAAAAAAGAAATCCACACACGCTTCCCACTCGCTCTCACACAGGCAACTGCTGCCCCTCGCCGAGAATGAACCGAGGGCACCTGTCTTACAACTGCTTTCCATCACATGACAAAGCTATTAAAAGTAGGCAGGGGAGTGACTCCGCGTCCACACTACTCGCCAATGACGCGCAGTGAGCAGGCGGGGTCTGGCTGCGCACATAGTAAAACCTTTTCCATGCACTGCAAAAAATGTCTATCTTAACAAGTCATGTGTCTATGTATAATGTAGTATGGGGTTCTTAATCTGAATAAAAAATCTGACAGTGGTGGATGAGATACTTTTGCTTATTTCCAGTGCAGTTTTCAGCTACTTTTGAGTGACGAAACAACAATATCTTGAAAAATATCACCTATATCACCTGATTCAAGACGATTCTTGAAACAAGCTGATTTGCATTGGAAACAGTTGAAATGATTTTATCCCATTGGTGAAAGAAAATATTAGGACTCAATACAAGATTAAAAGACTTATGAAGTCGGGCGGTTTTTGCACTGTGGGCTCAACTAGGTATGACAAGGTATGGGCACTCGCCAAAACTTTAGTTAAAATGGATGCAAATTTGATTTTGTGCTCAAGTGTAATGGGAAGCAAATATCAAACAAAAGCCACCAGATTTTGTTCTTCAAAAATAATAATAAAAAAAAAATTCTGCTAATGGGCAAAGATAATTCCACTTCTTACAATGCAGTTTCACTAATAGGCTAAGGCAGATAACTCTACTAGTATTAATATAATTTAGGCTACTATCAAGAAAAAGTTGACTTGAGTTGGAAATAAGCAAATCATCTCGCCCCCATTGTAAGATTGTTTTAACAATAATAAGGTTTTGGGACATTTTTTTGCAGTGTGGACGTCAATTGGTTACGGAAAGGTATAGACACTCGCCATTCCCTTGCCTACATGAGTAAATGAGTGCAAAATTGATATTTAGCTTTTTAATCATTATACTGGAGAGCAAAGATCAAGCAAAAATCACCAGAAATGTATTTGGAAAGTATACATCAGTGGAGCAATGTTCCTGCTAAGCTGTGCGCAAGACATTTTGGCAATCTCCATCTAATAATTTATCACATTGACCAAATTATGATAATGTCTCGTCCACCATCAGCCGTTGCACCACTTATCCCTGGAAATTTAGCCAATGTAAGCGGGTTTGGATGTTCTGGTGGAACATGGGGAACCTTGGGGTTTAGTGAATTAACATCCCTGATCTATCCCAACTCTAAAATTCATTCGCTCAATTCATGACACTGCAAAGATAAAAAAAAAATAAAAAAATAAAAAGATATTTCAAAAATCTGTTCATGTAAAACAGTCAGTGCACTTACTGGGACTCCTTTGCCAGACTGCACATTGCAATAATGATCAGACATTCAAATCATTGTGCGCACAAACAGACCATACAATGTATGAAATGATGCTGTAATCTCCTTTAATCAAGGCTCTCATCACACTAAGAGCTATAGCTTTTGGGAAATTAATGCCACTGGCAACATCATGAATATACAAAGCAATAGCAACCTATACCATAAGCAATCACCTTTTTCCTCCAAAGAGATTAAGTGATTAGGGAATAATGAAAATACACTCTAATGGGGTAAGAGTTTACAAGAGTGGGATTATGGTGGATTTCGTTCACATTTCTTAAGGTTTCAGCCACATAATTACAGGTTTTTCTCCACACTGAAATTGGTGTTGCTGGCCTCCTGAAAGCTTTATGGCTTACACAGTTGCTACAGTGCAGTTCAACAGATAAACTATCCGGCCCACAGCTTATTATCATGTTGTAACTATAAAAACATTTTCTTGGAATTTGTAGTTTTCTTCCCTAGCCGCTGGAATAAAAACTATTTTGCATGTTTTGACGTTATTCCAGTCCTATGCCCTTAAAGCATGTAAAAAGTCCAGACAGTATTGTAATTTGAATTGGATGTTTTTGGGTCTAGGGTATCAAAAGCAGTAATTCAGTCAGTTTGAGAGTGTTTCTTTCTACATTCAGAGGGAATAAAAGGGCAGGTGGCAGTATCAACCATGTAT
The DNA here is from genome assembly GCF_048128805.1 of Centroberyx gerrardi. Classification (NCBI taxonomy): domain Eukaryota; kingdom Metazoa; phylum Chordata; class Actinopteri; order Beryciformes; family Berycidae; genus Centroberyx; species Centroberyx gerrardi. The sequence continues at coordinate 13,716,963 of NC_136019.1, forward strand.
ACAGTGTCAACAGGATGTGTATAGGCAACACCACGTCAGTAAAATAAAAACAAAAGCTATGTGGACATTTCAAACAAAGTGGCTGGGCTGTTGGTTAGGGTGAGGAGTGATAAACCTATTGTAGGAGGGATTCTCTTGCTACATATCAGGTACATTATTGCCTTCCTCTGATCACATTTTAAATAGAAACTTCATTTCATATGTATATGAACATGAGTTAGCCACATAGGGGTTTTCATAGCAGTTTAATGAATTGAGTTATTCTAAAAATGTCCTGTTGCATGGCTTTATTGTATCAAATAACACTTGTGAATAGGATATCAACAGCTTTGCTCCTGAAGTAAATCTATTTTTCTGTTTAGATATTACTTTCAGAACAGAACCAAGTTAGCCTCCAACAATGCATTTCGGTAATAAGAAACTCACTCCATGGAATAGGCCAACCCCAGTTCAATTTTTGTTCTTGTAAGCCTATTAAGTCCACCTGAGCATGCAAGGAGCAATTGTCTCCCTAAATTAGCGAGCCACATACAATAAGTCTCATTAAACACAAAATTGCACAGAAACCTGTAAAAAGGTTCTGGGACCGGAAATCTGAATCTTACACAGTGTGTGTGTGTGCGTGCGTGTGCATGCCCTGTGTGTGTGTGTGTGTGTGTATGTGTGTGTATGCATACATTGTGAGCGTGCATGCGTGCTTACAGCCATCTGAGGGCATTTGTACCAGTAAATCTATACATCTGCCCCTCCACGCGTGCCCAGAGATACTACCCAGAAGCCACAGCGACACCCGAGCGGAGCAGGTGGCGTGTGCAGTGACCTCACAGAGCCCAGATGGACCAGTACCACACAGGCTATATTATAGGGGCAACATGGGAGTGACACGGAGCCCGATGCTAGCTGGCTCTGGGACTGCGGCGGAAATAAAACGCTCAGACAACGGGGATGTAATGCTGTGGGTAGGAAAATATGTTATTAAGACAAATACCGACACCGCAGTCGCTTTAGGTGTTTGTTTAGGTGTTTGTGTAGTATGTGTCAAACAGATGTATTACATATACGCCATAAACCATGCTATGAAGCAGCATTGCATCGGGTCAAAGTTGAGAGAGATATTTTAAGGATGAACCCAGGTGACACATAAACCAACACTATATGTAGCAGGCTCAGAAGATTCCTCACAGTTCTAAATGCGGTTCAGTAATAGCACCGTAATGAACACAGACTTAAAAAAAAAAAACAGCAGGGCATCCTTTTTTTTTTCGGCATGAGGCATGCTGGTAAATGATATTTCTCTCTCTCCTGAAGCGGCATGTGACTCACTCTCAAAAGGCTTATCTGATTGTACTCTCCATGCCAATTAAGACAACGGCAGCTAAATATAGCAATACTGTTACGATTTTCTTTCCTGAATGGCCTTTGATTTTTTTTTCTTTTTTCTTTTTTCCCCTCCAAATACATTCTTGCTAGGGGCCGGATATTTATGTACGCAGCGGTAGAGATTTGTAGATTTAGGAATCATTTCAAAAAGGAAAAAAGGGATTCTACAATCCTACTGAAGTACAGGTAATCTTTGAAATGCTACAGCTCGTGTTTCAGTTACAGATAGCCGATAATGAACGGGGGGGCAACTATGAGGAGGTTGTCAAGGACTGTTGCAGGATGGGAAAGTGGAAATGTTTATTAGCCCGCATCAGAGAGGGTATTTGGGCCAAAGCGCTGACAGCGATGGTGCCGTCATCCCCGTGTATACGAAATGGCCTCAGGTCTTGCTTTCACACTGCCCTTGCATTAAGCCGCTCTTATAGATATCATGTCTCAAGGGGACTGAATCTATAGGATGGAGTGTGAAAAGTTGTTCACACCCATTTGCTGCAAAGCATGTTGTCATGTGATGGACCTGACTTCTATAAAGGCTCTGGATATAGCAAATAACTGACCCATAACCTTGCAGACACATACACTTCTAAAGGATTCATTTAAACCCCAATTAATTGAAAGTGACTGTTGGTTAATTGCTAAATGGCTCACGACTCAAAAATAACGCGATGTGACAACTTCTCTGTATCCGCATATGGAGGAACACGCCCAGGTCCACATGCTGAGGAACTACAACTGGACTTACATGTGTGGAGTTCTGCTGCTGGCGGTTCACAGAAAGCAAAGGGTCTTAATGATTAAACGATTTCTCCCAAGAGTCAGCTGAGCAAGAGGAGCTCTCGAAGCCAAAATGAGGCTAATCCACAGATAATTATCTCTGTTTGAATATTCAACGTGACCTGACTCATACTACAGAATCAATCTCCCATGTTCAACAGTTCACAAAGGAAATGTGCATTACATTTCTCTTAATGCATGAATACATAAAGAGCTGAATTAGTGTTGATCCTGAATTTACATGCATGAGTTTTATTCGGATCTAATCTTTTCTGACATACTGTAATCTTTTGAGTGTTACCACAGCTACACCTTATGTAAGTGACCATCCATACATCCATATATCCATACTTAGGTGACCATGTTTGTTTTTCTTTCTCCCAGAAAGTGTGTGACTGGCTTTCCGCGACTGTGCCGCTGCTATTAGTGCGGGGGATGATTCATATCACTTTGTCGCATGTCATCGCTCCCAACAGAATCTATCCTAGCATCTGGCCACTTTGATACACGGCGGCTGAATTCATATGAATTAATTGAGGGTGGAGGCACAGCGGAGTGCGACATCTATTCATGTATTGTTCAGGAACATGATAAGAAAGCCTATCCTTTTCCCCCCCCCTGGTCGCCGGTCGACGTGCTCGGGGCTTTGGCGCCCAGGTCGTTTTTTCCTCTGATAAGTCACGCAGCGTTGCGTCCTCTGTATTAGGGGACAGCGGAGGAAGTGGTCGCGTTTCATTTCACAATACTCAAATGCCCTGCCATAACATAGGATGCAGTGGCATTCCAAACTGGCTACAGGAAATGTAAGGGGATACACAGCACAAATACATGAGGCTTTATTATGGTATCAAATGATGGCACAGGACTTCCTCAAGTGCAAGGTACTCTATTGATAAACCAGTATGAGATAATGCTTTTACTGGAGCTGGTCCACACATCTGAAACCTTTTATGCAACTATAATGATTTTTAATTTATAGCCCTATACAATTTGGAGTTCCAGTATTAGGATTGTTAATCTCCCATATCAGCCTAACAAGGCAACCATAGCAAAGCGGCAGACAGAATTAAACTACAGCATGCCGAGGATGTAGAAATATCTCTCACAATGTCCATACATCTAGTTGGCTGCCATTGGCTCCTGTGCAACACGTGCATTTGGCAACAGGATAAACAGCGTGACGCCACACATTATGCCACTGTTCACCCTTTGACATACAGTAAGCTTGCACATTCTCCCCTATGAAGATTTTGCATTGCCTCCCTTTGTAGTGCCCTTCATAGAACCTGTCGCCTTGCCGCCCTGCGTGCGAGCGTGTAATCCTTTCCATCAATGAACTCCACTGTGTCATTTAGCCGCTCTCAGGATGGCGGCTACTATCCCCGCGGAGAGTCCGGCCCACATTATTAAGGCAAATGGCATGAAGAGGCCGGGGCCAGTTAGCCATGGCTGAGCCTCGGAATTGAAAATAACATCAATCCCACGCAGGGGCTGGTAAACACAAAAAGGAGCCCGGGGCGCGACACGGGACGGTTCCACCCTCCCTCCCCCTGCAGCCTTATTGCGAGGGAGCAGGGGAACAGCAGCGGGTCTCGCTCCCCCACAGACGAATAATATCATGGTCGCACGGCGATGCGAGTCGGAGTCTCCCGTCGGAGCTCTCTGTTGTAGGGCCGTTACTGGGCTTGTTTAAAATCGCCAGCGAGTCATGAAAGATGCATGTGGAAAGTGGCGGTGGAAAGAGGGCGAGCTGCGAGCGCAGGCATGGCGTGTAATGCGTTTGGTGGAGAGCTGTGGTAAGCTAACGCTCTGGGCAGGGACTTGTGAGGCACTTTGGGTTTTGCTTGGGTATAGCACTCACAAGGAATATTAAAATTTATGGACCATGAGGGTTGGGTTGCACACACACACACACACACACACATAAACAAGAAAAACCGACTTGCACACCCCCTGTGCTTAAATTTCTACAAACCCAAACTTTAAGATGGCTGTAAAATTCCAACAGATGCCACATGCCTGGCAATGTAACTGGAGGAAATGAGACGTGCATGTGTGGGAGAGATGCACAGTCACATCCTTTTCTACAGAAAGAGCACATTTTTATCATGCTGAATATCCGGTAAGGTACTTTTTGAAGTTGGATGTATTGCAACATTTATTAGAATATTTAGCAACTTCTGAATTTGTTAAGGTTTGTCTGAGTCAAGAGTCATGGCCAGTAAAAACACAGCAGTGTAGTGTAAGGTGTACACAGGTATTAGAAGAATGGATGGTCGCTCAGGTGATATCTTTTCAACTGTAGATATAAAATAAACCAGTGTTTTGATTGTGAATTGCATCAGTGAAAATATTTGTTGTCTCTGCCACTGAAAACAAACTCAGCAAGAGCAGGAATCAAAATGAACTCTGGAATGCGAAAAACACATTAATGAGATCGCATCATTGGCTGCAGGCAAATTTAGGTGCATCTCTCTGCAAACTGCAAAAAAAAAAGAAAAACTCCACTGAGTCACGAGGGGGCCCAAAGCACAACAGATGTTGCTTGATTCCTAAAATAATAGAGAGGCAGGGCCGAATACCTTGACAGCGCGGTCCTTATGTACTCTTAGCACTGGATGAGCGCCAGGGAAGAATTAGGTCAGCTGAAGTGCAGTGTGCCTTGTGGAACTCCGCGTTAAAACCGTATCAAGGGAGAGGGGGGTGGTGGCACACAGGTAGAAATTTCTGGAGCAGCACAACCAGTTTTTTCTCTTGTGTCATAGAAACGTGAGCAGAAACGTTACGCCCCAGAGTCCAGACTGCAGCCTAATTATTTTGAGCAATGAAAAGAGAAGGGGAAGGAGAGAGAGAGAGACAGAGAGAGAGAGAGAGAGAGAGAGAGAGAGAAAAGCATGCGAATTGCAATTCTTTCATACAGCCTGCATACGGGGTGTGTAACCACAAGCCTGAAAAAATCCTTACAGCACAATAAAACTGATTGTATCATCACCTTTTTTTCCCCTTACAGGGTGCATTTCTACTACTCTTCTCATCACCTCCTAAAAGGAGCATGTACCACTGGAGAACACACTAAAGGAGAAAGGCAAAAGCAATAGGGACGATGAGGAAAGAGAAGGCGCAGTCGATACCCATTTTCGCCGAGGCATCCCACTGAAAAAGACCAAAGAGACAATGGGAACAGATGGATAGAGATGGAGCTAATGCTGAAAGAGAGGGTGACAGAAAGCAACAAAAGCAAGAGCGAGTGAGCCAGTGTGAGTGATAGAAATAGCCGGACAAAGAAGGGGCATGAATTAGAGACAGATATGGATGGGGAGGGAAGTGAGATGGAAGTTAAGGACAAGAGGGATTTGAACGAAGGGTGAGAGCGAAGGGGCAAGAAATGACCAGCAACCACCATCCCGACCCGATCCGTCTCTCTCATCTGAGGATAAACCACCACACTGTCCCCCCCCCCCCCCCCCCCCCTTGTGGGGTCTGACCCGGGTCCCAACCGGCCCCCGAACGCCGGCCCTGCCAAGTCCACTATCTCGCTGCTAATCTAAATACACGGTTACCACTCCCCCCCCCCCCCCCCCCCCCCCCCTCCCCCGCCATTCCCGTCACGGTCTGAGATCTTCCTGCTTACGATGGGTATCTGGCTCACATGTGCTACGTATTCATTTACAGGAAGGTCTAGATTTCCACACAGACACACACACACACGCACGCTCCCTCCCACTGCCGACGTGACCTCACTGCCCCGCGCGACTATCACGTTTCGGGAAATAAAATTGTGGTGCAAATTCACTATCTCCCTTGTTAGCAGAATTAAATTGCGAGAACTAATGAGTTGAGGATTCAAAGATGGCAGGCGGTAATTGGCTTTGATGTGTGTAAAATCAGGATTTTAACAGACAGTCTACTGGACATGATATTCAAATGACTTGGCAGCCATCCCTCATCGTGAAAGTGTGTGTAAGCATGTCGCAATTTGTGCTGAGCAACAACGTTTGGCTTTTCCTCGTGAGTAGACTGTAGACTAATGCTTTTCTGGTTTTTCCAGACACTCATTGTTAACCCTCAAGCCATTCCCATGGTGACGATATGAAATAATTTCCATCACTGTTCATGATATGCACCTGATGCCTAAATGGAAAGATGCCCCACTGATAAGACATAGTTCGCACAGTCTGTAAGTGCGAGCTCAACTGTTAGACAGTCATTCAATCAGTCAACGCTCAGTCTGACCACGCCATCCCTGCAGCCCTCCCCATGTCCCGACCGTAATCTCTCTTTGTGTGTTTTGTGGTGCTGTGCGTCCACCGGGACTCTCATCACCACCACAATAAACAGGATTAATCAGCCCTGGCGTTGGGCACTTTGGTCCAGATGACGCGTGTAATTAAGGAGTAATTGGCATGTCATCTGTACATGAGGAAAGATGACATGCGTGAGCCAGATATACTCTGGTGCGCCGCTCGGCAACAACTGAGGCCTCAGAGGCTTGCAGAGCAAACTTCCTTCGCACTGCCGACACTTTCTGTTCCGTAACGTCTTTATTTACCCCGCAAACTCCCTCACATTGTAATTCACTCGCTTATTCATTTATTTACATGCTAACACACTTAAACACTAATTTGCTAACTTATTCATTTATTTACATGCTAACCCACTTACTGCCGCTCGCATTCCGCGACTTATTCATTTATCCACATCCAAGATGACACAGTCACTCGCTTGAGTATTCATTTATGCACATAGGAAGTCACTTACATTCTCGCTTGCTTAATTACTAGGCCCCTCGCTTTTCACTTCGCACAAAGGATGGGTTTATGCAGCTCAATATATACTGTAGCTGCACACAATAGGAGATGGCCAAGATGCCCTTAGATGTTTAGGGTCATGCTGGCTGCAACAATAGGTCTGAACTGCCCTTATCTCTCCTTGTAAACGTGGAGCTCCGGGATAAGTCAGAGCCCGATTTCATGGCTCATGTGGGAGATGTTAGGGTGAACATAACTGAGGAGAGAGTTTTCTTATTTGCCCTTGCGCCTTATATTTCCTCGGCTTTTAGTGAAGTTTGTAATAAAAAAGAAATACACTGCCAGGCTTTAGGGTGATACTCTAAGCTGTTATGAAACATATCAAACATTTATTATTATAGCGTAGTTACTTAGATAGACTATCCACAGCCATTTGTCATTTGGCCTGGAATAAATGTAAATGCAATTTTCAATTGCAGCATCTTAAGAACTAACATTAAGTATGCCAAATCTGCACCGCCTCTTCTCTGTAAAGTCAATTGACTCAAGGATATTAAAGGGGTGCCAAGGCAAATGATCATTAGGGTTCATACATGTTCCTTTCCTACTTCATGTGGCTGAATTAAACAAAGGCATTAGAATAAATTCCACAGCAAAGGACGCCCGGCACCACTGAAACAAAGTTGTGGTGAGGCTGGAGCTGGTTGCAGAAGGGGCGAGCTTGGCAGGGAGCGAGGTCAGCGATGCACTTGGCTGGTAACCTCAGATAGCTGCTGGCTAATTTGCAGTATGCCCCCAATCGCAACAGACAGCCCAGAGTCATGCTGAGGGGAGAGAGGGTGGCCATAATGGCAAAGCAAATGGCTCATAGAGATATCCCAGTTGTTTTTCATCACATCAATTTCACGCCTGCGCTGCCGGTCTCTTCGTGTGACAAGATGGAGAAGGGAGGACAAAACGAGAAAGTAGAGGAAAAGGGACGGAGGAGATAGTGGGAAGGAAGAGAGATGCATAGAGTTGGCAATGTTAATCTCAAGGCCTGCTCCCGGCGGCAGTGATGGCTGTCACAGCTGTCTGTTGAACAAACAAATGAGAGCGTCTCCAAAGTTCATATCATCACGGACAATATTGCTCACCCACTTCACAATGTACTGATGCAACAAAGGAGTTGTTCCAGTAATAGGTTTACTCTTTCCGGAGTGTTTACAGAGAGTTAAAGGCGGTAATTTCTTCTTAGTGCAATGAGGCTTTGAAGTGAACACAGCTGAACTTTACCTGACTCATCCTTTTAGTGCAGCTTCCCAGAAGCATAGGTACTGATTGTTATTTGGCATGTGTCTGTATATTACCAGTGTATTCTGCTATGTCTCCTGATTATTTGTTGTTGTATGTACTGTCGCTCGTTGTGTTGTCAGTGCTGAAGAAATTTCCCACTGTGGATCAATAAAGTGATAGTACTACTATGACTACTACTACTTCTACTACTACTGTCATGTCTAAGGTAGTATCTTTCATGCCACTCCTAGCTAGGAGGGAAACTTATTACCATGATCCACCAAAAAACTTTCCTTCCACTGAGACTTTAAAGGTGCGACAGTTATCACAAGATTTCATCTATGCTGCAAACAAGTCTGTTTATCCAAGCTAAGATAGTAGATAGTTAACCTGACATTGCTTTGTGGTTTCTTGACCTGAACACATTTTATAGCACCTTGAAAATAGGCAGTTTGATGGTAATCCTATGGAGAAAGCCTGTCTCTTGACCAAAGAGGGGCTATCTTCACTTCATTTGCCTGTTGGCAAACAAGTGGGTTTAGACTTTACATCCTGTCTTTCATCTGTTAGAAGTTGAAAGGAGCCGCGTGCTCAACAGGATTACAACCCAATGGTAAAGCATCAACTTACACAGACTAACACTGAAGATCTCTTCATCTGTATTATTGCAAAATAAGGGTGTACAAAAAGTCACTCTATATTCGGTTCATGTATATATAGACTACAACGCTGCAGGTGGACAGCAGGACGTCTGGGCCTGATGCTAAACTGACTCACTGCTCTCACCAAGGGCCTCTAGCCTGGGGAGGGAACAAGTCAACAAGACCTCAACTCATTGGACAATCTTCCCCCCCAACATAATTAATGACAGAGCATTTTTAATTACCCCTGCGTGGCGGTGGGCACTACGGCTTTTGTTTATCGAGCCCTGCTGATCCCCATATTAACGAAGTTAGGTTAATGATAGAGGTATTTTACTTAATAGCATTTTTATTACTCCCGGTAAGTATGCGGCAATTAATTAACAATGGGCGAATTAAGTTCCTCTCCTATAATGGCCCACCAACACAGGACATCATTACCAATAGTCAGAATAATTCATAAAGCGAGGAGTCAGGTGGCGTGATGGCGGTGAGAAAAATGAATATTCCCCGGCATACGTTTGATTTTTCATTTTAGAATGGAATAAATTATGGATATGGCCTGTCAGCCGACATGTTGGTGGTACTGCATGCCGAGTAAGCCGCAGGATCAAAGATGCAGCAAGTAAAGTCATGGATTTGACATAGGTGTCTGGCGGGAAAAAAAAAAAAAAAGTTTCAGTGAACAATGTGTGCCAAGTGAAGGTGAGCAGTGTATTAGAATAGATAAAGCAGTGAATTAAAGATAGACAGATAAATGAGTGAACAACTAAGAGAGAAGGAGAGACGGGGGAGCGAGGGAGAGGACTGACTGTTCAAGAAATGACATCGAATAATGGACTACACAGACGTATATGAAAGCACATAATCTTTTAAGCTTGAATTTAAAGGTAATCTTCCATTAAAGAATACTAGCTATTTCTTTTGTGGAGGGGAAATGCAAAGACAGCAGAACTGATGGGGACTATCGGTGTGACTTTGAATAGAGGGAAGACTGAAATGGCAAAAGGTGCAATTTCTCAGGCTCTGGACTTCTGTGGTGAATTCTTTCATTCCAACAGAACTACTAAAACAGTGGCTGCTGAGAAACATGAATATAATCCCCCCCATCACACACACACACACACACTGAGCCCGAGTACACATGCAACAAAGAGGGAGAGATTAAAGCATTAATTCAGTGAGAGGGAATAGGATCCTGGCATAAATTCAGAGTGAATGTTTGGGGTTATCTTCTCTGCTGACTGCCATTTCTACTCTCTTTACTCTGTTGCACTCCGCATGCAAATGCAAACCGGGGTCACACCCTGTATCCTGTAACATATCAGCCTGTAAACTCTTGTTTTTCTTTGATAAGCTCTGTTTATGTGTGTGTGTGTGTGTGTGTGTGTGTGTGTCTGTGTGTGCGTACAGCGACAACAGGTGCACTCTTCTGTGTGAAGGTGGAAAAATACCAAAACCATTCATGTGCACAGTGCTTTTTGTGTACGTGTGTGTATTTGTGTGGGTAGGTGTGTCTGTCTGCGTCTGTGAATCAGGGTGAATTTACATCTCCAAGTGTGCATTTCAAGCTGCAGTGCTTGCCTAAAAAAAATGCAGCAGACAGAGATGCTTGTTTGCTCGCTTGTCGTTCATGGGCGGGGCACAGCAGCCTTCCCCTGGCTTCACACTGGATACCAGCTGGCGGGCATTGGGGCGCCACAACGTATCGTGCCAGTGTCACAAACGAAGGGGAAAGTGAGCCTCATCATATAGAAAAGTAGTCTGGCAGCCTCCAGTCCTCATTAAAAATGCAGTAACGCTGAACGCTCCCATTAATCTAAGCATGCTGTATTTAGCAAGGGTAGCCTTGTGTACAGTCTATAAAACACAGCAATTAAAGCAGGTACTTTTGGCTTCATCAAGGCCCGGCCAAGCAGAACGGGCCAGAAATGTGAAATATTCCTCCAGCAGCCAAAGCGCTATTTGAGGAGAGCCAGCATGGAGTCCATAGCACAAAGACAGATATGGAATTGGAAGATGACATGATTTGATCTTGCTCTGGCCTGATAATGGAAAGAAAATCTGTTAATGTCCTATCTACAATGCTCCAGATAATCGTCTCTGAGGTATCCATTTTTATTTCAAGGCATCAATCACCCAAATGTATATTAGAGTATGAGGCATAATGATATCATAATGGTAGAGACATATTGTATATGCCTTTCTTATATCTTTAAACTGACATGATACCAATATGCGGGGGCAAATGTCACTGCGATAACATAAATTTGTGACAAGGCTTGTCATCTTGTCAGCAATTAATTCACCATGCATGACTTCAGCAACATAATACCAAAGTTATTTAGGCTATTTGTGTCGTACCAGTCAGGTGATATCCTTGTCAGTGCAGTACATGGGGGACATTTATTAACTACATCTGTTATGGCATCATCATGGCTGCTGTATGAACTTCTTATAGCGGGGGTTCAAGGAGAAGTGCTAAGATGCTAGCATGCTTTCAACTGTAACCCGAGTAGGTTACAACGTGGGGAGATCACATGCGCAGACTCTTGAAGACTTTGAAGATTGCTCAAAGGACCGGACAGAATAGCTCACGTCGCTCCATCCCATAGCAACAAAAGGTTGTTTTTTTCTAAAGTTGACACACACACACAAACATGCATACATGTGTGCATGGATGCTCCCTGATTTGACCCCTCACCACACATGCAGGTCCACAAACACACATGCGCACATACATGGGCAAGTAGTGGTTAGCTGTAGGTCTCGATGTTGCTACTGGTTTTGAAGGCACTGGTCACAAGGACAGGCCAGGCATCAATGACAACACTTGAACTGCGGTGCCCTTTTCTCTGGGCTACACCTGTTTAGCACACTTAGCACCACTGTGTGAGCTAGAAAGTGCACACTTAAACCACATCAGCATAGCTTTCAACCTTGAATGGTATAGGTTTGTGGGTCACACAAGCATTTGTTAGAGTTACGCCCATTGAAAGCAGCACTAGATGGGTGGGAGGGGCAAGACTGGCACAGCATTAAAGCAGACTCAGTGGTCATGTCACAATAACTTACAAGCAATTATTTTTTCATGTGCGCGCCAAGTCACAAAGGATAACAGCATTAGCCGCATAAATGTATAATGAGGCCACGTTCATTATAAAGGGATGCATCAGCCACAAGGTAGCATTGCAGTCCAAAGGGGATCAGGGACAGATGTATCAGGAAGGAAGGCAGACCTCCAGAAACAGTGAAGTCACTCCAGAGACCTCAATCGACGTTGGAGTGCCTCCCATATGAACAGGTGTGATTTACTGTGCGTCACTGTGTGTGTGTGTGCGTGTGTGCTTGTGTGTGTTTGTGCAAGTAAAGCAGGGTGGGCTATGTAAAGCTGTCAACATTTCCATACCCTAATAATAATTAGCCTCAATTTAGCCTCTGCCCCACAGGCAGCTGAAGTAAACAGGCCAAGGATAAAACCACCTCCATACTAAAATGTATGCGATTTCTCATCACCAGGTGGCCACATGGTATGGAAGATAAATCATTTTCTATATGTATGAGAACTACAGTGCAGCCCATGTGCAAGATAAGAAGTCAACTGACTCCACTGTTGTTTACAAGGTTCCATTTTATGGATTTCATTTATAGTGGATCATGACCTTGAATAATATTAGTGAGTCAATAACATGAATGTGCTAAGTTGCATTCACTGATAAGAACGCATTGTGAAATTGTTGCATATAAGATACTTCCCATGGGTAATGAAACTGTGACATGGTGATGTGTAACAGTGAAGCTGTAAAGCCCAACTATTAAAAGTGGTACGATTTTAATGGCAGCTGCTGCTGCCATGCACTAATTCTGAAATGATTAACCTTGTTTTCCTTTTCTTCCCTGAAAGGACATGTATGTCTTCAAATTTGGATACATTGAGCATGATAGTACTGTGGGATAATTCAAGTGGCCAATTACCACTATGTTGTTCATTACATCACAGGTATTCTAATAGATGCTACTGATGTACATACAGCCTGTGGATAATTACCTACTGACTGAATTTCATGTTTGTGTATCTCTATGAGAGAGGTTGTTCTCAACACTGAAAATAATTGTCAGTTTGTAACTATTCATTTCAGTTTCCAGTGATATAAAATGCGGTAAGACTGAAACTACATGATAGGATTTGATAGTTTGATACTTTTGTTAAGACTTAGTATGGTTGAGCTGAACTCAAGCAACAGTGAAGCCACAGAGGGTGGAGGCAAACGTACCCACACCTGGGCCCATGATGCTGGAGGGCCCATGTAGAGGTTTCTTCAAGACCGAGTAATACTACTGCCAGTACATAAAATGACTAACAATTATCAGTCAGTTACACGGAAGGGTCCCATAGGTATTCTTGCACCTTGGCCAAATGTGGCATAACCTTGCCAGAGTATACAATTTTGAGGCAAGGAGATTGACTTGTTATTGCATAAAATTCTGCTATGTTTCAGGTTCTGGGTTTTAAATTTGGAATTGAGGTCTGGAAGCATCCGTTCAGGTACGAGAGAGACAATACATTTTGTCTATCTGCATTTCACTGTTAAGGTCTCCAACACTAGCTCTCCTTGGGGAGCGGCCAAGCTCAAACCACAACTGTTCCTCAACCATTTCACATTCAGTTGGCCCAGACTGGGGCAAGGCAATTTGGCTCTCCGGCCATCTATACAGTGCCTCGTCTGGGAATGGATTCAGTGATTCTGATCTTTTTTGTGCCTATGCTCTTTGTCTCCATTGTGAAGACTTGGGGAAAGAGAGAGAGAGGAAAAAAACAAGTTTGACCGAAGCCCAGTCAATTATCTCCCAGGTGTTTGACTGAAGTGATTGTAAGCGATCCCGGCAGTTCCCACGAGCCCTGGACTGAGACGGGCTGGAATTAGCCAGGAACAAAACCCAATTCAGCAGAAGTGAAGAAACAGCAGTTTTGAATAAAACCAGGCAGAGAATGCAAAAGAAAAGGCTCCCCGCCGAAGATAAAGTCGAATCTTGGCTCCTTTTTTCCCTCTTCCTCCATTCCCCCGCTACACACAGCCTATCATATAGCCTAGTCTTTTAAACAAACTGTGGGACTGGAATTGTGTCTGTGGCGCTTCCAATACCTTATTGTGCGGAGGTTAATTACTGGCAAGGCATGAGAAAATTACATTCTCAAAATAAAGTATTATGATTGGCCCTTCCGCTGGCTATTTTAAGTCATGCGTGGTCGTCATACAAGATAGCTGGGAAACCGGATTTTTAGACTTGTCCGATATCAAGTAACCTCGTTTCAAGTCCCCTATTAAAGCGACTATTCTGACTTGCAAATTACCTTTCTTTCCCAGGCCCCAAACACCATTTCCTCACGAAGATTAAGTTATAGCCTGTACTTGAGTGCACACAGTGTCATAATAACACAAGACACTTTTCTATTGATAGCAGTGAATTTCCTTGTGTCTTTCCACATCTCTCTCCCTGAAAGAAGTCAGTCATGCTGAAGGGCAGCATTTCTGTATGGGGAAGACATTGTGGAGATTGACATTTAGAAATAGAGGGGGAGGAAGGAGGTGGATTCTCATGCACAACCTGCGGTGGTATAAGCTAACGTAGGTCTAGCCTAAGCTAGCCGCTGCAGGAGACCAGGCACATTCCTCAAGTCAATTCTTAACCACTAAAAAACATCCTGACCTAGGAGAATGGTTAACTGGGCAAGGACTTTAACTCAGCCTCTGTGGATAGTCTAAGCAGGAGCCTGCTTGGGTTTGCATGAATCTCATGACGGGAGGCCCCGGCTCCCAGGCAATGATTGTGCATTTTCCTCCCCGCTGGAATCTTATTTACTCTCGCCTTCCACATGAGATGGCCACGTCAAGCATGGTTTGCGTCCGCTGCGCTTTCGCTCGGCTGCTCATGCTCCATGCCAGCTCACACACATCAGGGCTAATAAATGCGAGGCCTGGGGAAATGGGCTTCGCCCGGCGCAGCGAGGCTGGAGGTATCTGCCGAACTGGCAACCCGGAGTCATAGAGCGCATCACGTGCAAGTTAGCGCTGTTTTAGACTGTGATGAGCATGTAATCGCAAACTGGCAAACGACACCGGGGGGCTGCGAGGCATTGGGCATGTTCAACATCACCCCGACACACACATACACACACCCCACGCTCACCCACTGACCCCTCCATAACCAGCAAATGTCAGCTAGATGGTTTTGTAAATAATAGATGGGCAATGGCTTTTTTTGGTGTGGCTCTGTTTGGTTAGCGTTATACAGTAGACCAACATTTGGCTTTTCTGGACAAGAAAGAACACGTTTTCTCTCATTCATAATACTGCGTTGTACTCCTCACAGCTCAGTGATCAAACATGGCTGCGTGAGAACGTCACACAGCACAGCAGCGTGGGTTCAACCATTCATAGTATGATGTCACACGTTCTTTTCCACTGTTGAGATGGTAACTGTAAAATAGGGAGTAACAGGACAGTGCAGAGCTGGATAGATTGGGGCGTCCTCGTGGCTCTTTTGGCCAAGGCCCATACTATGCATCTGTGACATCCTGGACTAGAATCTAGCCTAGGACATTTGTTAAGCCATTCTCCTGTCTTCTCTGTTTATCAAATAAAGAAAACATACAATGAGTACGATTGTTACTCATTTTTACTCCCCCGTAGCACAAAATGTTCACAAAACGTTAGGTTCAATAGGGTTGTTGATCAATGCCAATGATTTGCAACACAAAGCAAATGACAAAGCAGTATTATTACTATTACAGTATTGTGGATCTCTCCTCTAACTAGCAAGCTTACTCATCTCTATTATGAAAATGTGACAAGTTGATGCTGTTGCAATTCCTTGGTCACTGATAGACGTCGATAAAAGTCATAGATTACTTAATGTCCCTTTAAAATAGCAAGGAACAGCTCAACAGTACAACACTCGCGCCTTGAAATAACTGCTTCCTCCTTCCTCAATCAGATTTCAAGGGGATCTCACATTGAGCTGTGGCTCACCCTCCAAAAGCAGAAGGAAGGTGGGTGGGGGCAATGAAAGGTCCATATGTCCCGGGCCGGCACTCCTTCACAGGACAAGCGTGGCTTGGGAACCTCTCCTGCAAAGTGGAGGCCTGAGCCAGGCGACACCTCTGGTTGGTGATGAAGTGTGACATCCTGGCAAGAATGAACCTCTTTTTTTTTCCTTATGACCCTCTGATATGCAAACCAGCCTCTACCATCAGGCTCATTTGTAGTGTCAACCACCCCCCCCATTCACACATTAGGTGCCCTAAGTTAAATATCTAGGGGAAGAGCAGTAAGCAGTGGGCAGTACCGGGAATTTCACACACTGTATAATGTGGTCAAATATTTCCCACTGAATTTGAAACTGATTTAACTGCACAAATCAGTTATAAGGTAATACATATGTTGAGATTTAGTGTGTATGTGTGTATACAGTCATATTCAGAACAAAAGGTCCTTAAGCCCATAAGTGTATACATTAACAGTAATAACAGTTAAAGTGATAATCCGTGAGAGTCTTGGTTTTGGTGCCACATTCGGCGATAAGCGGTAATTGCTTTAGCGTTTTGCACTGCATTTCCCAGCGATCATTTCGCAACAGTGTTGCCAGTACTTTGACGTGACTAGACCCAAAGCAGCTGCCACACCCCAAACAAACACGCATGGGCTTCTACTGAGACTAGTGAAGCGACTACAAATAACAGCAGAACAATATTTCAGCGGGTGCTTAAGAGTAATCATGTCTACAGAGACGGTATTACATCATATTAATATATCAAGCATTTTTTATAAAGCGACGTGATAACTGTTAAGTTACATTATCACTGCATATCTTCTACAAACAATTGCCACAAGCCGATACTGATAATATCGTTATATCGACAAAAGACAGTGACTGCTTACAGTAACGTTAGCAATAGACCTACATTTAATACTTTTAACTTGCTAACCGAGCTATCACTAAACTTACGAAACTGAACTAATCAGACAAGTTTGCTGTTATTTGAGTTAGCTGTGAAACGTTTACCTGGTTTTTGACTACCGAAAAAATTGTGTTCACTGTAGTTTTGGCTATGAGGTAGTCGCTTTCCTTTTTAGCCCTTTTGCCTTCCTCTGAGCAATTCATCTGTGTCTTTTTTTGTCTTTTTTTTGCCTTGCATTTTCTGTTGATGAAGTTTGAGTGTCTGTAGGTACCTGCCTTTTCGACCCAGTTCTTCTTCTGTTTATTCCAAACAAACCGCTGTTGCCGCAAACGTAAAACGCATCGCTTCCTGTGCGCCAGAGGATTTTTTTTCCCCAGGTGTTTAAAACAGCAAATATAAAAGCTTTCATGTACTGGATATCGGTTGAATTACTATTGTACGGTATCAGTGATGGAGAGTAGTAAAATGGACATTTATTTATATGAAAAAGTGGCAGATGATTATGTTAAATATGCATGAAATCGCGAGTGACATGTTACACTCAGCCACCGTGACCTAGGTGAAAATGAAATGGTCTGCCAGCGATTCCGTTTTCTTTCTCTTTACTGTGTCTGTTCACCTCTTCCATGGCAAACCCCTCCACACATGCACTATTAAAAAACAGCAGACGATATCGACACCTCCCGGTGCAACAAAAGGACAGACAAACCGATCGAACCCAAATGGATTTGGAATCACGGCATTCGCTTCGGGTTTTGCCACTGAGAATTCAGGCCCGGTTACGAGGGACCAAATGGCGTGGGCGTGTGTGTGTGTGTGTGCAAGAGAGAGAATGAAAGTACACAGTGAGAAAGAGAGCGCATGAGAGAGAGAGAAAGAGAGAATCAAACAGGAAGCCTCTGTACTGTAATACACAGAAAAATAAGCGAGACAGAAGCGGGGGGGGTGTCAATCGGGGGGAAAAAGGAGCAAGATAGAGCGACGACTAGTATTTGCCGTTACAAAGGCCTCGCTGGCTGGAGCTCAGGGCTTTCACGGCCGTGCCAAGGAACCTGTTTGTAACATCTTATTTCCAGCGTGCGCCCAGGGGCCTCTTCCATGTGTCTTAGAAGGCTGTGCTTCGCAGTCACACTAGCGTGAAGCCCCTGATGACTGGCAGAGCCCTCTGATCTGGCTGCTCACACTCTAGTCCACACTCTGGGGACCGGGGATAAAGGGCCCCTCTCTCTTCTCACCCCTCCCTCCCTCCCCTTTTTCTCTCTTTCCTTCCCCTCCTTTTCCCCTTTCCCTCCCCCTCCCAACGTTCCCCACACTGCCTCTACCGCCATCACTCACTCACTTTTTGCCCTTTTTTCCCCCCTTCTCATCTCTTTCCTTTGTTGCTCTCCCTCTCCCCTTCCTCTCTTCCTTCCCCTCTTTCTCCCTCTCTCTCCCTTCCCCTCTCTCCCACTCGCTGATGAGTGGAGCCAAGGCTTTTGTGTTGCCGAGTGGCTCTTTATTGAGTGTCACGCTGGCCGATAATCGCTGTTTAGCGGTTATCGCCCCTCCACACCAGGCCCATTAATTAGGCTTAATAGTCGAAGAAGCAACTCTTAAGGATGCACTCGTACAGCAATAAGGCCGCGGGTATGAAGCCGACACTTGTTCGCCCCCCCCCCCCCCCCGAGTGTGTTTTTCATTCACGTGTGTTTTTTTATTTTGCGCGTTTGCCTGCCGCCGCGGCTAATCAGGGGGAGCCGATTGTAACTGACATGTCCGCGGTTTATCTAGCCGATGATGTGGCAGACGAACAATGGCGGCAGAAACAATGAACGGGGGAAGCGGTGTCAGCCGAGATTACAAACGTCTCGGGGAGCGGCGAGAGCCCTCGGGGATGTCGGATCACCATATTGTAGGGCTAATGAGATGGCGACACACTGTACACAAAGGTGTTGTAAAATCCTTTCCCTGTGATGGCTCAGCCGGCTCGCGGTGACATTTCAGCAGGGGTCATATTGAGGTGACACACAAAGGCGAGGTCTCCCGCGCTAACCTGCCCGCCGAAGAATATAAGCCGGGATTGTCTTTTGAAGCAAATGCTGCAGACAGATTTCTGAATGTTAATCAGATAGTAAAATAGCGTTGTCAAGTTTGGAGACACAATATGTCTGTTTTGTTGCTATTTTTAGCCGTAGTATAATCTAGGCATAAACATGTCAGTTTGCGCGAGTAAAGTGGTTTTGAATTCCCATGCCCATTAAAAGCCACAGGCCCGCTTTTTGATGAGAAACCCCCAGTGAAATAAACTCCAAATATTTGTGCATGGCATCAAAAGGGGCTTACATCGCAGACGCCACGTCCTCAAACAAATATTGGCAAAAATGTTGGGGAGGGATTTTGTTAATTGATGCTGTCCTCTTCCCCTTTTAATCACATAAGCCCTGGATGAATCTTAGTTTAATTCGCTGATAGCACGCCTCTTTTTCCAGCCCTCCTCCGGCTCGTGCCGAAAGCTGAAGGGATCACCGTCTAATCCAAACTTCCCCGCCCCGGTTCAACGTCCCATGGCTGGTCAGGTCCGGGCTGCTCGGGAGGGAGAACGGGAGGGGGGAAACAGGAAAACTGGCAGGCGGAGGTGGGGGACTGTTTGTCGGACCTGGTTATTCCGCTCCGTGGATCCCATCAGGCGAGTCGTGACATGTCTCGTCCGAGGCCACGTCCCACCTGAGCGCCGTGCAGGGGGCTGGGCTCAGCGAAGGGGAAGAGTGTGTACAACTGTCTCATCTGGTCACATTCAGTTTGCATCCCCGGAGTAGCTTGTTATATGCGGTCTCACCGTGCCAAAGCTCTCCCTTTTAGCGGTCAGCCTACCTCAAAATTTTATCAAATGTTCTTTTTGTTTTCTTCAACTGTTAAATTAAAATGGCTCAAACCAAGATAAGCACATCACCCCAAAGGCTTACAGCTGCAGCTCAATTTCCCATAATCTTTATATTCCTCATATTTCGATATTTTCTCATCGTTTTTTTTCTCAAGTTCTCTGACTCTCCATTTAATAAACTGTGTACCTCCTCCATTTGGAAACATTCAACTCCTTCATAGCCTAGGGTGTGAATATGTCAACTTAAGCAGAACCTTTATGGCAGCCAACATAGTGCGTCTCTCATTTGGACTGTCTCTGGGACTCCTCCAAGGCATTGGAGTTGTGTGTGTGTGTGTGTGTGTGTGTGTGTGTGTGTGAGCAATTCAAGAATCCTTCTCTGAAAGGGGAGAAACCGCATGCATTAGCTGTTCCATGATTAGTTCGGAGAGGAAGACGCGACGGTAACGTCTGCCCAGGTTCCCCTGGCGAGGCGTGAGAGCCTTTCGAACACCCCGACCCTGTTGACAGTGGTGTCCCAGGACCCCCCGGGGAGAAGGACTGCCTAGAAATCTGCCCCACTGAAAAGCTCATCTGCTTGGCATCTCGACTTACTGAGTGAGTGCCAGTTGATGAGTCTGTGTGTGTGTGTGTGTGAGTGTCTGGGAGAGGAAGTACGGAGCGTGACAAGAAACAAAAAGACAGAAGAGGAGTGGGCGAAGGAGCAAGCAAGTGAGCAAGAGTAAAGAGAAAGAGATGCTACAATGAAATGGCATGTGTTTCTAATGAATTGAAAGTGCGCATCTATGGCGTGAAGATGCGCGCACATGAGTGTGACAGAAAGCGCGCCGATTTGCATGTTTTGCATAATGTTTACAATGTTTACATCAGAGCCTACAAACACCTAGAATGTGTGTGCCAGTGTACAGACAAGCATACCTGTCAGTGGATCTGTCTTTGTAGGATATTCATGTGCGTGTGTGTGTGTGCGCATGGTGCAGGAATCTGTGTGTCTTTATGTGTGTTTGCTCATGTGCTAACATTTATGTCTTTGTTTGTACTTGTGTCCCCTCTCCTCACATCCAGCCCATAACATGAGCACGGCTGAGTACAACCAGCGTAAACCTCTATCCCACTTTAGTGGCCGGCACAACGCCTGTTGCCCCCCCATGTTTCACATTCTCTGACCCCCTGGCTTGACCCCTCTGCTCTCAGCACAGCTGTCCGCCTCATAAAACCGGCCCCTCTCTCTGTCACGAATTGTCACCCAGACCCCATCATTCCCCTCAAAAGGCCTATTTCAAACCACCAATCGCCACGACGGACCATTTTTGGCACGCTATCTTTGTTAGCCTCGTCTCCAAAACGATGCGGCGGTGTTGTGGAACGGTCTGTCTGTAAGCTTGTAGCGAACCTATTCCATTGATTCATTTCTAAATACACTATGTAATGAATACCGATGTTTAGTCAGCAAAACGGTGTCTACAGTGACCCATAAAATGCCACCATAAAAAGGAAGATAAAGGCTGATATGATAACATAACAATCAAAAAACGTCCATGATTTGAAATGGAGTGGAATTATTTCTGTTTTATGACCTTTGCAGTGCACAATGCTTTTTATTATTTCCTTGTAGATACATTTTTGAGAACAAGGCGGTCCACTGCTTCAGATAAGGCTTTTTTATGATTTGATCTTAAAGCAGGGATTATGGGATAGCTTTTAGATGTAGAGGAACACCTGGGAGAGTCATCTCCCCGGAAGACTGTTCAAATTGCAAAAAAAAAAAAAAAAGGCACCTCAAAAGCTGTTTTCGAGGAATACAGTCGTCCGTTGACAAACATGGTTGTCTGCGTGTGTGTGTGTGTGTTGGGGTGGGGCACTTGGGGGAAGGTGGGTGTAAAGACAAGAGTGACGGGAGCCTGTGTGGCAGGTCGGCGTTGTAAAGCAGACATACCGGCGCGAGTTCCAGTGAGCGCACATGCTGTCTTTGACTATATGTGCACGTCGTTTAGCAGCACGCACAAGTGTCAGGAGACGCGTTGGAGCATTCTGAGACTGCGATACTGCTATCGCAAAGCCCACATGCGTCTGCCCACATGACTCCACACACAAACAGAAGCAGGCATGTGACAGTGTGTGCCTTCCGTATTTAAGGGATATGTCTGCGTTTGTGTGTGTGTGTGTGTGTGTGTGTGTGAGTGTGTTAGAATAGAAAGGGTTCAAGTTGACAAACTGCAGACGCCAACACTCCGAGAGAGAGAGAGAGAGAGAGAGAGAGAGAGAGAGAGAGAGAGAGAGGGCCTGAGCAGAGAGGGGGGAGGAGAGGAAGAGGTGGGGGTGAAGTGGAGGGGAGCAAGGGGAAGTGGGGGTGTGGGGGGGGGGTCTAAATCTGTGAGAAAACGTCTAATCCCTGGATTGCTGAAGCTTCGGAAATCCTGGAAATAGATTAGGAGCTTCGCTGGCCCAGCCGCCTTTAATAAGAAGGCCCGTTTGGCTCCAAAGTCATGGCACAGCACTTGCATAATGTGCAAAGCCGCCACTTCTTGTAATTATCGTTTCCCCTATTTGGAAAATGATTCAATAAACACTGATCCAAGGTGTCCCGCGCATACTGACAAGCCGTCGATGGAACACGCAGAAGCCCGGGCCCATGTGCGGCGCCCGCTCCGGTCCGGCCGCTAATCCAAATACAGGAGGAGGAGGAGGGCCGCGCTAATCGAATGAGGACTGACCGTATCGACGGGAGGATCTTTGCGCGGTCTCTCTCGCGCCGGGCGGCCACCGAGCTGAAGAGGCTCCCGATACATTTAGAAAGGTCCGCCATCAGATAAGAGAAAGTTCTGACGCGTCTCCCGACTTTATCTGCTTTCGCACATCAGCAAACTTTGGTCCTTTTTTTTCTCTTTTGGCATTCTCTGCCACCGACGTTGTCTCTGATATCTTTTTTGGAATGAGCGAGCGCCGAGGGCCGGGGGGGGGAATAAGTCATCTTCATCTATTTGCTCACAATGGGATTGCATTTTCCCTCTCCACTGGCTCTGGTGCATGAGAGCATATTTTTTTTCTCCTCAGCAGAGAGGCTGACAGTTGCTGAACGCGGTTGGAAACGTGTTGAAACAAGGATTTGATCTTGGGCTGCAAACTAGATGAAGCAAATTCACTGATTATTAAAAGTGAAACAGTGTGTGAACACCTCTAAAAGACATATCATCATGAAATAACGTTTCTGATATTGTATTGAAGAAATTCTACAGATTTGTCAATTGACCAAAACCATGGGATACTTATTTAACCTTTATTTAACCAGGAAGTCCCATTGAGATTAATATCCTCTTTTTCAAGGGAGACCTGGCCAAGATTGGCAGCAGCACAGATAAAAACAAGTAGTCTCAGACAGACTACAATACTACAATAAGCACCACTGAAATACTACATGACCAGGTTGTTGAACTCACCACCTGAAACACTGCAAATGCCATTCTCAACCAGCCTACAAAGCACCACAGGTCAGTAGTGTACATAACTTATCACGTCCATCATGTTTGACATTGACAGAACACGAGGCGAGCGGCTGCTTTCTGCCACAATGTCCAGAAGGTCAGAAAAAAACAACGGGCTGTGGCAGAGAATATAATCACAGTTGACATTATTAATGTGCGAAAACAACAATTGTAAAACTGTGATTTGCATATCAGCATCACAAATTTGAATTTTCTGTATGTGCGAGAGAGAACCACGACGTCATCAACAATGACAAATAGTGCTTGACTTCAGTATGCATTACACAAAGACCCTATTACCAGACACTGGTTCCTCAGATGCTTGTCACTTTAAAGCTCCCCTATCACTAGCAATTCATTCTCATCTATTGACACATCCATGGCTCCAGTAGACAAGGCCGCACTGCCATAATGGACGTGTCAAAATGACAAATATTAGCTCTCCTTTCCCTCAATCAATTAAGAAAACTAGTCAATGAGGGACTATCAATAAGTGGATCCATGATCGCAGGTCTTTTAGAGAAGTAAGAGATTTCACTCCAATATAAATAACTGCCTCCCTTCTGGTTTTCCCTGCCTCCTTTGTGTCTGTCTCTCTCTCTCTCTCTGTCTCTTTTTGCCAAAATGAGGGTAATGTGCTATGAAAGGTATCCCAGATTTCACACCTTCTGGGGCCCTGGGAGATGGAGCGACCAGCTGTCCATATCACAGCACCCGTGTTCCTGGCTACCCCCGGCCAGAGAGAGCCACGGGCAGCCAGGGAGAGCGGTGGGGAGAGAGAGGGATATAGAGCGAGAGAGGGAGAGAGCGAGAGAGGGAGAGAGAGAGAGAAACAGAGGGCCAAGAAGGATGGAATGAAAGGGTCGGACCAGCTGGATTCTGCCTGGTAGAACGAAACCTCCTCCAAAAGTGTTTGTTTGTGTGTGTGAGGATGTCTGTATGAGTGTTTACAAATGTGTATGTGCAAGCGTGTGTGTGTGTGTGTGCGTGTGTATGCATGTGTGTGTGTGTATGCATGTGTGTGTAGGGTATCTATAACTGGTGTCTGTGTGGGGGTTTAAAGCCAAGTCACCTTATTGAGTCGTGGGAAGTCTAACACTCCCTCTCTCTCTCTCGCACACACACACACACACACACACTTGAGGGGTCAAGACGAGCCAGGATTGCAAAATGCCAGAAAAGCAGCGACCTAAGCAACCTGGAAATAGCATTAAATCTGGCAATATCATGGATCACAACAGCTCAGACCCTTGCAACGTCTCTCTCCGACATCCCCCTCATTTAAAGAGCTGTTCAAAGTAAGATATTCTTTCACTTTTTGTGTGAAACTGCCGATAAACCTCTCCTCCCACACACACCCAAACACCAATCTTATATATGCGGGTGCCATAATGCTAGTGTGGTGTACTGCTCTAGGGCGCAATTTTCCATAGACTTGCTCTATATTGCCATCCGAGAGAGCTGGATCAAAATGGTATGGTTTCAGTTGGGAAGCCTGAATATTATTCCAGGAATAATCATAGCAGGGTTTGGTTTCAGCTATCTATTGTATTCATGTCACAGTGTCAGTACATTTATGCCTTAAAACCTCACCCGTCTGCAGAAAGCTCTGACGTGTATATTATTCCAAATCTAAAACACCAATGACTAGTGGGCCTCATGCAAGAACATTGTTGTATTCTTATCTTAAATTTCTCGTACTTTTTTCGTGAGGTGGACTCGTACGAGTGTGCCACGTCAGATTCACCAAACGCTCGTGTCTTCAGAAAACAGTCGTAAATGACCTGCGTAAACATGATGAATGGCACTTGTTCTAAATGAACGCGCGTTCATGAGAATTGTGAATTTGCATAATTGACGCCCCAATAATGCCATATAAGATTAGGCGTCCGGCCCATATGTCGGGAAGCTTCATTCATAAAAATGACACGGAAGACTAAGGAGAAGTCTACGAGCTCTGAGACTGAAGTCCTACTATCAGAAATAAGTCAACCAAAGCATATAATATTTAATATAATTCAATAGTGGAATCAAAGGTCCTGCTAAAGCCAAGGAATGGGAGAAAATAACTTGTGCTGTTAATGCAGTGTTGTCTGTTGTGCGTTCCCTTACGAAAAACAACTATAGTATTCCTATACATTTTAGATGAATACTAAATAAATATCCCAACAAAGCTAATTCCCTATAGGAATATTATAGTGATACTACAGAAGACAAAAATACCATGATAAGGTCACTATAAACTCACTATTGAGTACCACAGACACTCTAAGTCCATATCGGAGTATTATAGGAATATTATAGGACTATAGTGATTTGTCGTTAGGGCACCGTCACAGAAATTGACGGTGATCCATGACTATAACAGGAGGGCCAGTTGGAATTCTCCGTTACACAGACAGATGAAAGAATAGGCCTACACCTGCCATAATTGGCGATATAGCAGTGTCAGGTGTCCAGCGATGTCGCCCTGGACAGCGACTTGCACCTCAACCTGGTAAGACCTAAAGCCATTTCTCTTTTTAAAGTTTAGATTCACTTGCACCCACATTAACGTTATCAACTGGAGTAAAAGCCTAGAAATCAGATTTATCTCCCTCTATAATGTATTTCCCCCAATACAATCTAACCTTGCCTTTGTCTCACCTGAGTGTTTGTCAAATAACCTGGCAAATTAGTGTTTTTTGTTTTGTCTTTGTATTGAGCGCACTTATAGGCTACTATGTAACCCGCATGGATACTTATGAAATTTTATGCGGCTCTGGTAAAATAAATTACGCACTACCTTCTTTTGAAAAAGCCAACAGTGCTCCCTTGCTATTTTTCCTATGACTATAACCACTGTACTGGTTAATTTCAACATGATTATACATTACTTTACAGTGTCATTTATATATTCAAACTCAACATTTCTTCAAAGTGACAGAGATACAATCCATTAGTCAACAACAAAGTTTTTTTTTGCTTTGGAGAACGGCAGGTTGATTGTACGTGACTCGTACGACAGGTCTGGACCACTCGTACATTTTGTTCGTACCTAAGAGAAAGTTCTAAATACGAGAAAATTGGTGAATGCGGCAAGTTCTCTTAAATCGCTCGTACGAGTGATTTAAGAACGAATCTGTTCCTACGAGTGGTTCTTGCATGAGGCCCAATGAGCCGATTAGCATGTGATTACCAAAGGTGAGTGACAAGTGTTACTTGGAAGGAAATAAAGTCTATCTGGTGTATGCAGGAGTATCATTTTAGGAATGCGTACTCTTAAAGATTACTGGGGAATAAACTGCACAATATACACAATTTAAATTGGAATCTTTCCAAATATCCCTCCTGAATATATAGACATATTTCTTCAGAGAACACAGGTTTGGCCATAGTGTAGCATCTTGCTACAAGGCATTTCAGCATCAAGTTTTGATCAGCCTTTGTACAACTTCATCACCCTGCTCTCCAATGGAAAGGCATGTAAGTGAACATATAATTACAAATAATACCAAAAATCAGAAAATTAGGCATCAAATTCTGCATCACATGGAATCTAAAACTTGGTTGATCAGCTTGAAAGTAAGATATTATTTCTTTCCATTTGCTCTCTGTGGCAGGGCTACCCTTTAAAGCTTGAGCCTTTAATGAATACCTTATTGTGCTGTGCTGTACAATGTAGAATAGTGTAAAACAGATCAATCAGCCTTGACAAGTTAAATCTGTAACAGAATGCATGCGGTCAGTTGCATCACCAAATCCTGCCCGGAAACAGTCTACATCTGTATCTCTGCCCATGTGTCACATAAAGGTGGCAGACCACCACCCAGCCTGCGGATGTGACATCACACTCGCATCACACTCCCTCCTCCGCAACCTCCTTTTAAGTGGAAATAATCATACATTACTTTTTTTTAATAGACTGTTTCCAGAGAAGCTTAGGCCGCTGAATGGGTGCTGGGGTCACTGGAGGTGGCCCCCTCAAAGTTTTCACCTGGAGGGGAGCAAGGCCGTTTATTGATTGAGGAGCGTTCGTCGGACTGTATCAGTGAATGATTGACTGCATGCTAATCCCGCCCATGAGTGTGGTTCAGTAGCTTCATTTTACCCCTCACTGCTTTCTGGTGGTGATCATTTATGCTTAATTTCTGACAACACATTTTCTATGTGAGAAAATGAGAAAAAGAGGGAGAAAAACCTATTTGCTGCACTTTAAATCATGAGGATTAAGTGTGTAAGTGAGAGAGAGAGAGAGAGAGAGACAGAGAGAGAGAGAGAGCGCGTGCAATGCTATTCCAATCACAAGTGCCAGAAATACAGAGCGAATAAGCCACAGCAATTTATTCCAAAACAACAAAAATCTTGTTCTTTTTTTTTCCTTTTCAGAATTAACTTTGTGGTTTTCAGTCGACTAAAAAAGTTGACTAGAGCAAACTCTGTTAGAAGACAAGGAACCAATGCCAGCATCCCTAATTATATGCTATTCATGTTCCCTTTCATCACTTTGCAAGCAAATGAGAGCTGATGTAGCCGTTTTGCGGGCGGCTAATTGTGTGAACAGCAGCGGTGGGCACTGCCAATGCATGAGTAACAAGCAATTGCGCTTAGAGGCTCTCGCTACTGTAGGCTAACAATGGGTGCAAGCAGTCGTGTGTGTTACAAAAAACATCAGCAAAATATTAAAAATAAAACTCAGAGCGCAAGGCGTTGATGGGCCTCGACAACGTGAGCGCTACCTCTTCAGCTCTTTAGTGTTGGCTACTGTGTGTGTCGAGGTCACTGAATAAGCTGCCTGTTCGTTTCCGTCACCTAGTGTGATTTCTTTTAAAGGCCAGCGGTCGCACTGGCCTGCCTTTCATATTTGCACTGATTACGGTGGCTATTTTGATTCCCTTGTTGCTTAGGCCAGACGACCTGCTGTTCATTCCAATCACACGCGCACACACAGCCAGATAGAGGAGGAAGCCATTTTGAAGGAAAGCTCGCTCTCAGCGGAATGAGAAGCGGTGTCTGGTGGCTCGGCGAGGACGGCAATAACAGTAAAAAGCCAATTTCGGCAGTATTTCAGAGTTGTTGTGTTGTGTTGTCTCGTTGGGTCCGTTCTTGTCCGTCCTCGCTGTTGTCTTAAGAATGTGTCCCGTCAGAGTGCGGCGCCTGGGGCGAGGTTGGCCGTGCGCAGCGCGAGGTGCATCTCTCAAGTCAATGTGATCCTCGGGCTCTCTCACTATCCCTGCAGTGTGACGGGGCACTGGGTCCCGAATCCCGACCCAAGACTGCCAGAGTCTTTAAGTGGCTTTGAGATGGGAGAAGTGATAGAGGCTAAGCCCTTAATAGCTATTTCTCTGTAATCTTTCCTATGAAAGGCTAAACTATGGGGGTATTGATTTGTTTGAAGAAGGGGGGAAAAAATGGAGGAGCGGGTGAGAAAAGGACTCCATCAGGACGGGGCATCTTGAAATGTGACAAAGCTGTTCAGCGGCCGAGGAGATAAGCTCAGATTGAGCCCATTTTATCCGATAAACACTGCACAGTTTGGCCCAAATGAGCAAAACAAAGACAAACTCATCAAGTCCAAGTTGACAAGACTCACACACAGTTGTTTTCTTTCTTTCTCTCCCTCTGTCTGTTCTTCCAGAGTCTCATCCCACTGCGCTCCAGTACGGCGGTGGCCGCATCAAAGGCTTTCTGCCTCGACTACGTTGGAGTGAAACCCTGGTCAGGCGCTCGCCTTAACAAACGCACCCATTGTCACGGAAACGCCACAGAAACCCAGCGAGGAGGCCAGGAAGGGAATGTGCCATTGGTGTGTGTGTGGGGACTGCTAAAGTATCATAGATCTGTTTGTACTGGTGTTATTTAGATGACTGCTTTACAAATGACGGTAAGCAGTGCTGCATGCTATATCTCACTGCACACGCCAGCACACGTCTCCCCATAGATACAGCCCTGAAGGATATGGTAATTGAGCTATTATTAGATATGGCAGCGATAGAATTGTTCTCTTTGTAGTCAGAAAGAATACATATCCCTCTGTTTGATGTATTAAGGGAATGCATAGCCTCCTGCTTGGCCATGGAGAATGATATAAGAACCTACTATATAGTGTAATCCCATTCTATATGGTATATAAGCCTGAACTTTTAACGTCAGGGTTTCGCATCAGCATCACGCTGATGGAATTCCACAACGCCAAGAAGCAAGAGACTGTCGCAGAAACAACTCGGGGACTTTTTTTTTTTTTTTTTTTTGTCGGAGCACGGGAGAGACTTTTCCTGGCGAGACTGGTTCATCTGTCACCTGAGGGAGGGCAGGCGGTCTCAGCCTTATTTCTCCATGTTCATGTTCGCTCCGCCTGGTCCCCCTCTCTGCCTCTATAAAAACACAGGAGCCTGATCGGTGTGTTCTGCCAAAAACACACACTTCACGTCGCACTTACACTGTAATTAAGACAGCCATTCTTTACACAAGCCCCTCTCTATTGCTGCGACCTGACAAAAGGCTCGTTGGGAGGGGGACAGTGCATGTGTTTGTGTGTGTGTGTGTGTGGGGGGGTGAGTGTGTGTTTCACTTAAGAGCTATAAAAAAAGAAAATCTTATTAAACTCTATTTGCGCTAGCCTCACTTCCCGAAGATCATGATAAATTACTCTGTTTTACTGCAAAAAAAAAAGAAAGGAGAAAATTAACGGCAAAGAGACAAGCAGAACAAGGCTGTTTTCTTAACAAGCTGTGATGCCACAACTTTAATGTTTTCTGCTACATCTCAACACACACACACACACACACACACACACACACACACACACACACCAGCCAAGCTCCCAGGGACCATTAAAAAGGATATTTTTTTGTTGTTGTTTTTGGGGAGGGATGAGCGGGGTTGGTACTCCTCTCCTGTCTGTCCTCTCCTGTCTTTCTTTCCAACAGTCATTAACCCCCTTAGTGAGATTATCTTCTACACACACAGGGTTCCTGACCCCTTGACCCCAAAAGGTTACTCATTACCGTGTGTGTGTGTGTGTGTGTGTGTGTGTGTGTGTGTCGGGGAGGGATTGTCTTTGTAACGGCCAGTCGACTGAGACTAGTTGAGTCAATAGGCTCCATTGAAAGCCATTGAGTGGGCTGAGAAGGGAATTAGCAATTAGTCATTTATCATTTACAGTGCATTCACCCATATTGTGCGGTGATGCAATGCTCTACTGATATTCTGCTGATATACGATACTGATATTAGCTTCAACTAAAAAAACAAAAAGTAAAACTTAAGAATGAAAGAAAAGAAGAAGAAGAAAGACTAAGAAAAATGATGTAAATATAAGTGAAGCTTATTTGGAAGAGTTTGACAAATTTCAAGCACCGTGGGACATAAAACATCTTAAATATCCATAAACCCAAGAAGAGGCGTTATCATTTATTTTTAATAATCCCCTGACATTTTTCCATGACCCATTCATATCCAAGGCAAACTGACAAATGGCGAAATAAAACCTAACTAGGACGTGCGCTGGAGATTTAGGAGTTGTTCCCCTCATTTATGCACAGTCATGTGTGTGAGGCGGAGGGCGGTCGGGGGGGGGGGGTCGAGCGTCCCGGTGGTAAAAGTCCACAGCAGCCTCGGCCCGTCTGGGTTATTGGCTAACAGGCGATTTGGCTCCGAGAACTAACCTCCCACAGACGTCACTAGTACCAGACTTGTGCAAACATTACAGTGGGGCGCTGAACACACACGCGTACAGTGCACTCGTACGCCGACGTGGAGTAATACCAGCCAATTACACAATCACACACTACTAGACGTGAGAGGGAAGAAAATCATTCACACTCCCTCCCAACCCGCCCACTCTCTCACTTATCTCTCTTTCTCACACACACACACACACACACACACACATACTGCAAGGGGAGACAGAAAAATCAATACTGATCATAGGCCCAGCTGTTTTGGGCCTATCACTCCATTGTGATGCTGCATGTGAGGTGATTCATGACAGGCCGCACTCTCCCACTCCCACGCCTCACGGAACGACTGATGGATTCCTCACTCTCTCTCTCTCCCATCTATTCCTCCCTCCCTCCCTCCCTCTCTCTCTCTCTCTCTCTCCAAGGGTCCGAGGTGATGAGAATGACACCGCACAGAAGGGGTCTTTATGCAAATTAGATCACTGATCCCCTCACACACACCCCCCTCCGCCACCCCCCTCATCTCCCGCTCATTTGCATATCCATGTGTTATGGATGGAATGGACCAATTGCGAAAGCCTGACCAGAGCTGGTGGGCTGGAAAGAGGGGCTTAATGCAGACAAAGTGAAGATGCTACGGGAGAAAATGGATGATTGGGAGAGCAGCTTGCTTGGTTTGAGTTTACCTCAAAATGAAGCAATAAGTCATGAAAGGCCGTTCTAAAATAACTTTCAAGCACGGCCTCTTGTGGCTTATTACTTTCATAAAAAGGAGGTAACAAAGGGAACGCATTGTAATAAAAAAAGACACAATGTTTTTATTTTTAAATCAATAATTATTACATAATAATTAACTGTTATTGTCCCACCAAGCAATATAGTTGTAGTACCGATGATTTCTGGTTAGCGCATTAATATTTAAATGAACTGTTATGGGGTCAAGGGTGTGCATTTATTGGGTGTTTTACAATGGCTTGAAACATGACCAGCCAATCAGAATCAGGCCGGAACTATTTGTTTCATAAGTGGAACTTTTCTTGAGGTAGAATTTTACACATTTTCCTTCTTCTCCAGTGTGAAATTTGAGATCAGCGCCCAGTTGCGTTTTGTTATTGTGTATTAGAATGTCAGTGCGCCTATGTCTTGTTACCCATACAAAGCAGCCTTTCTGTAATATAAATACAGGCCTTGAGGTACGCTTATGAAAATGTCATGATATGGCAAAAATATCACTTATGAAGAAAGCAATTGTTCTCTCTTTCATAACACCAGCATGATAAACACACACGTGTGCATTCACACACACACACAGACAGACACATACATACACAACTATATTACGCGCAAATGGCCATAGTTGTCCCAGCACAGCAGCATGATACACAAACACACACTCACACACATGCACACACACAAACACACACACACACTAGTTTTGACATTTGGGGATTGTTTGTTTTGGTCGACTTGAGGCGGCAACCCCACCTGTGGCGATGACTCTGTTTTGGGTCCTGACTTGTCACAGTGTGTGAGAGGCGTCAGGAGAAATGCCCCAGGCGAAAACTGGCCCTGTTTAGCCCCGCAGTATGCCCGTTTGTAATTGGCCAAAACACCAGGCGGCCTGTGGCCATTTGTCAGTTTGAATAATTGATACAGGGAATGGTCACACTCGCAAACACGCTGGCACTTACGCTCACATTTATATGCGGGCCTTTTCCTTTTCTTTTTTTTTTACAAAGCGCTATTCATGGAATTTTTCATGTGCAATTCCATGTGATGTAATGAATTATGCATTCAGTTTCACTCTCAGATTAACATCTAAAAACATAGACCCATGTGCGATTAGTCCAACTAATCAATTATGAGACATATAGAAATGAGTGAAGATACAAGCTAAGGGAGATTAAATTGGGGAGATAGCCAGTCAAATTAACTGCTGCTTGTTAGGGAGGAGCAGATGAGATTCTTGTCTGCGGTTTTCTTGTTAACGCAGGCTTCATTAATGACACACTCACTTTTCATATTGTCAGAGTCTTTGCAAATCATGCTGCATTTAAAAAAATAAAAAAAACTTGCCTATTTGGCAAAGCCTGATCAACCAATCAAAGTTGTCAAACTCTAGAAATCAGTCAAAACTGTAAATCCCAAACCCTTCATTCTGTGACATGCCCTTTTCATGCTGCACCATCAAGAGAGGGGATAGTTTTGATGAGTGTCTTTTGTTTCATTCACTTTTTCCCCCATTATTTTTCTCTTGTCCCAATTAACTCCCTTTTGTCTCACCATGTTTTCCAAATGAGCGCTGTGATTCTCTATCTTTGTGTTATTTTTTTTGTCGCTAATAAATGAAGGTTGAGCATGCATCGCCTTGTAATTAGTTTGGGGGAACAATGCAAGACTGCAGCATTTTTGGCCTTGGTTCATTTTGGTATGAGTCAGAGAGTGGGAGAGACAGAGAGAGAGAGACAGAGAGAGAGAGAAAGAGAGAGAGAATGCACAGCCAGAACCCCATGACTCCCTATTGAGAGAACATAAGCTGCGTTGCGGGGCTGCGGAATATGCTGCCTGGCTTCTAATGCCAGATTAACGATGGCAAATCATTGTATTGCACGCCACGGCATCAGCATGAGATCACTCTGCATGTATACGGCCTAATGAATGTGTCACTAAGTTTGAGGTGGTTGGCTATGTGCTGGGAATGAAAAGTGTGTGTGTGTGCATGTGAGTTTTGCTTCAGCGGTACGTTGGGAGTCTTGGTACGTTGACCAACCACTGTATGTGCATTTATGTTATGAACGGGGAAGTGGACAGAAGGAGGTGTGTGTGAGCGTCTTTGTTTATGTGTCTCTGCGCGAGTGACGCCAAACACTCCGCGGGTGTGTTCCGCGCATCGCCAACATCCACTTCGATGTGCAGCACCTGCGCACGTATACGCACACACACACACTGCTTCAGCACGCACGTCCCTGCGAGTGTGCCTCCATCGTGACGCGCTGGTGTGTGTGTGTGTGTGTGTGTGTGTGTGTGTGTGTGTGTGTGCGTGGGTGTGTGTTTGTGCGTTCGAGCGACGCACGTGCATATCAGCATCCGAGCCGCATTTGCATTTCACGGCAGCCTCCCTCGCGCATTGTCCCAATCTCTGCCTACTTACACTGTTTTTGTTGTTTTGGTTTTTTTTGGTTTTTTTTTGCATATTCCTCTGTGTATTGTTTTGGCCCGCAGCTATTGTATCTGTTTAGATTGACTGGCGGTTTGGCTTTACAGCTTGGCGTCGGTGTGGGGAGCGGGCGGTGGAGAAGAGAAGGGGGTTAGATAACAGAGACAGACAAGGCCTTGTTCACCCACACTATCCCCCCCCCCCCCCCCCCCCCCTCCCCTCCCAACAGTCACTCCACAATTTACCCCCCTCCACCCAATAAGTGATGGGCATTAAAACGAATAGGGCGTGCTCATTTCCTCTCCTCTTTCTCTTCTCCGTCTCTCACAAGCTCTCTCTCCCTCCTTAGCAACAGTATATGCCGTCCGCTGCCACTCAGCGCTCTCTTTTTCCCTATCGCTTCTTTTTCTCGCTCCATTCTTCTCGATTTTCTCTCTTTCTCTCTCTCCTTCTCTCTCTCTCCCCTCTCAGGTTTAGCAGAGGAGGAGGAGTGCCAGTGATTAGGAGGCGTTAGGGAGAATGGACGTGCTGTTCCCATAGCCCGCTCTGTGCTGTCAACACCAGCTTTGGTGGAATGGAATCAGATAAAAAAAAAAAAAATCAGTGTGTGTATGTGTGTGTGTGTGTGTGTGTGTGTGGGTGTGTGTGTGCGGGAGGGAGGGGGGAGTGGAGGGGGGTCAATTAGGAGTGTAGACCGCCAGCACCAGCGAGACACATGACTCTCTTGCCTACTACTGTAAAGTCAGTTTGCCCTTCAGCTGAACTTTGGCTCACTTGAGCTGAGCAGAGCCGGGCCAGACGGAGATGAGAGGTGGGGGAAAGAGGGAGAAAGAGAGAGCGGCGGGGAAAGGACTGACTCAGAGCGGTGGAATTAATAC
Organism: Centroberyx gerrardi; assembly: GCF_048128805.1. Taxonomy (NCBI): domain Eukaryota; kingdom Metazoa; phylum Chordata; class Actinopteri; order Beryciformes; family Berycidae; genus Centroberyx; species Centroberyx gerrardi. Next base: position 13,751,781 of record NC_136019.1, read on the forward strand.
CCCCCCCCCCCCGACCCCCTCCTCATATATATACACTCGCGCTCGCACACGCGCACACAACTATTTGGCAACATGTGGAGTGAGTGATGTGACACTCTGGCAGGGGACAGAGATAGGGATGGGGGGCAGAGAGCTGTCTGGCAGAGTCCGCCAGAGTCCACCGGCGTATCAGCTGCCTGCTGGGATTCCTCTGTCTCTCTCCCTCTCTGTCTGTTTCATCATGAACTCATCTCTTTCTCAGCAGAACTAGGAACTGTGAAGGTGTTACTGTAGCAGAACACCTGAGAACATGCATGTTGGAATTTACACTCACACAAAATCTTCAACTTAAATTTGCAGAATATTTGAATGAATGGAATAGAAGCTGCAAACTTGTAATTTTGTGAAGGTATCCTCGCAGAGAGGTATGTTTTATCACATGCAAGTAGTTATTATATGACATTCATATTCGATTTGGTTAGTTAAAAGTTGACAGGTTAGATGATATTTCCATTCTCTTGGAGAGAGCATCCATTAAAAAGTCGGACAATTTAATGTTGCCTCATTTATCAGCAAGGCCTTTAACATACATCATAGAACATTACCTTACGGCTAGGAGCCACTGGAACATTCAGCATACAAGTGATTCACCAAGAAACACTTCATTTCAATAAAATCTCAACTTTTGTAGTTGGTTCACTGGCTATTCCTCCAGTTTTTTACCACCAGCATACACCATGGTGGGTGGCAGCAAGCAGTGAGAACTAATTAGAAAAGTTTCGTTTTTTTTTGTTGTTTTTTTCAATAAAATGCTGCTTGGTGGATTAGATGTATGCCAGAAGTCCCTACTCATTTCTAAAAGTTCCTCTGGTGTCAGGTACGGACACTTCTCTGCCCACTAAGTGACGAGTGAAACACAAACAGGGGAGCTCTCCATCCAGAGAAAGCTGGACTGGCCAACATTAGATCTTCTGCCTCTCTCATCCCTTTGGTATTCTTTGGCATAAAGCGAACACAGACTGGCCGGGTTGGTAAACATAAACATGCTGTGCGCAGTTCACTGACGTCTGACGTACCGAAGTTCAAATCCAACAGTTATCTCTTACTGCCATTTGGAGCGGCCAGCGTGCAAAGTTGGCCAGTGCAGCTTTAAGGTGCACTGGCCAACACTGATAAATCACTACCTCATTCATGTTGAGACATAATAATAATTACAGCAAACAAACTTGACCATCGCCAAGATTGGCAGCATCTACACTGCATTTTACATTGTGTACCAACAACAATACTACTGGTGTGAGATAGTAGCCATGGTCTGCTTTGTTTACAGTAGTTATATCAACTTATCACAATTAATTTGATAATGATATATTGATATTTAATACAAGGCCAACTAAATATGTGCATGTGACTGTGTCTGTTTATAGTATAATCACTCTGTGTGTGTATCTCACTTGTACTGTGAGTCTTTCAACATTTTGCTCCTTACATCATTGGCACTTCCATGGCTATGTGGATAGTGTGTAGTGTGTAGTGTGTTGAGTATTTCTCCGCTAAGGGTACATGCAGGTCCCACTCATCTGCCTGCTAAGTGGCCCAACCGGCTCCGCGTCCCATCATAGTAGAATTAGCAGGCTTTGAAATAGAAAACAGTCTGTGTTCAGTACATATTCTCATTGGCAGTGGGCACGCATCATCTGCTTAGAGAAATCAGGGTGAACCATCAGAATATCAAAGAGGCTGACATTTACTCGTAATATAGTTGTGTGTGTGTCTGTGTCTTTAATGTCTACTTAATCATAGTGTTCTCTATTTTTCACTCTCTCCTCCTCCCTCTCTCTCTCTCTCTCTCTCTCTCCACACACACTTACACATGCACACACACACCTCGTTGTGCATCTGAGCTACCCATGTTTACAGGCATTAGTCCTACACACACACACGGCTCCCTCGTGATTCACGGCGACAGGGGAGAGATTGATAAAACAGAAGGAGACACGGCGAAAGAAGAAGGGAGAAAGAGGATGAGAGGAAGGAAGGAAGAAAGAAAGAGCGACAGAGAGAGAGAGGAGCGAGAGGCTATTCTCTCATGCTGAGTGAGTAGAGTGGCAAGACAGGACTGAAGTGCAGTCTGCAGCAGTGCCATGAAAGATTGAATGCGCAGACAGACTCCATGTTCCACATAGCATGTACTAAGAGACAGGAACGGAGGGAGAGAGGAGTCACGGAGAGGATGAGGATGGCCGAAGCATAGAGGAACTGGAGGTTCAGGAAAAACAACATCACAGTGGGGAAGCTTCATGCTGCAGTGGATAATAAGGCTAATATTGTATACTTATGGGTTTGAGTTTGGCATCCCAAGTTAATGCCCGGCTCTCAGCCTCTGTTGCGAGCCATTCCCCCACTCTCCCCTGTTTGCTGTTGCTCTACAGTACCGCCTAATAAAGCCGAAATGCCATAAAAATAATCTTAAAAAAGAACATCAAAGTGTTATGGTTTCTCATAAGCTCAGGAGTCACTCAGATGCTAAAGCTGTGAGACACAAAACTAAACCTGGCACGGCTATTTCAGAAAGTACTCCACCTGTTCTCCCGTGACTGATAGTTATACCTTTAGCCACTAATTGGCACTTATGGGGAAACCCTCCCACATTCACTCCTCCCTCCATCACTCCTCGCATGCACACGTACACACCTAGGAAATGGATTGACCTCATTCACAGGGCTTGGGGGGCTACATTAAAGGGTCTCTCACTCTTTCCCTGGCAGGTTGTCAAAAAGGGGGTGGTCAGTATAAGTGAGAATCATGCCCTAGTTTGACTAGCTCTGTTGGGAACCCAGGGATCTTTTGACAAGGCTTTTTAATGGATAGGGCTGTTCTATATGGGTCCGGACCTTTGCACTACATCCAAGCACCTCTGTGAACCTTCAGCTTGGTGGGCATTGGCTATCAAGCTGTGGGAAACTGCCATCGTTATTCTGAGCTTGGATTCTGTAGGTTTATCAGTGGGCCTAAAATTGAGCCTTGGGGAACCCCATATCATCCTTTCATCTACAGGAGAAGAAAATAGAAGCTTTTGAGCCTTCCTGCAGAACAATGCACTATGAACCATAGGGGTTCCTTTAACTTTCATTGTCATAATAACCTTCTAAATGCCAACTATTCTCCATCATGTTATGGCCAGTCTTTTTTGTTTCCATGAGCAATCTCTCTCTCTCTCCCCCTGAGGTGGCTGTATTCGTGCTGGTCTTCGTTATAGTTGAGATGTTTCATGATGCAAAAGCGCTGCAAACATGCAGGTTAACACGCATGCACCCACGCCAAGACACACAAATGCACACGGAGATACCCACACTAAAAGAGCACACGGCCATAAATCATTTAAAGCTCAAGACTTCTCTGAGAAGTGCTGGGTATAAAAAAAAAAACAGCCCACCTGAGTCCGGCAGCACACAGATCAATCATGTATCACAAGAAAGTCAAGGGAAGAATGGGATAACAGAAAGAGGAGGAGAGGGGGAAGAGAGGCCTTCTCAGCCTTGAGCACCCTGAGGCGTAGATCCCTCAGCTGGGGAAGGTTCTCGCATGTGGGAGAGGTAGTACATGGAATGGTCATGATCTACGTGGCGCTTGTGTGTGCTCATATTCATGTGCGTGCACGTTTATATATCAGGGCCCTACAGTTAAAGGCCTCAGCTCTCTACGCACGCAATGCATAATGCATTGGTTGCTCACCCCGGCGTGCAATTAGCAATGCTTACACGCAACCGGCACACGCATCATGCCTCAACTTCTATAGGCGAGCGCCAAGGCATGAGAAAGTCCGCTCCCTCCCCCACTACGCCTCCTCCTCCTCCCCCTCCTCCTTTCTTCCTCTCGTCAGAGGGAGAGAGGGAGTGAGGATAAGATAAGGCCGGGCTATCAGCTCAGTTTGCCCTCCATTTGAAAGGGGCACCGTGGCAGTATGCAGAGAAGGGAGGGAAAAAAGGGGAGGTCTATCATAAAGCAAGCTTGTTTCAGGTTAGCAAAGGGCGCTCAGTGACAACAACCGGTAATCCCTCTTTCCCAGGCCCAGAGGGGACAGAGCGATAGCGTGGAGAAAGACAGAGAGAGAAAGAACACAGCCAGAGAAAGATAGCAAGGGATATATGGGCTGACCAGGTGCAGGGAATATTTTCCTCATGAATATTTTAGTCAAGTACATTCAGTTCGGCACAAACTCCTTGTTAATGAGGAAAAAAGTTCAAATTCATCTCAGTCTTCTTGACAAATATCTCATTGGCAGGAGCTCCGTCTCAGTCAGGAACTCCCCACTGACCACTGCCAAGAGGCACTGTAGCAATTCAGGTTCCCAAATCCCTCATATACAGTACCTCACCTGTCTCTTTCGACTCCACCACCTTGCCCCACCAGACTTGCAAATGGCCTGCGCCTCTTGGAGGGAATCTGTCTCTGTTGTTGCACTGACTCTGAGAAGCTGGGAGAGCATTCCTTAAAAGAGCCGGGTCACCACTGCCTACAATTTATAAAATTGCTGGGGAGGATCAATCTGGGTCCGGAGACGGATGTAGAGTCAGTCTTCCCCTGAGTAGCAGGGTGTGTGTAGCCTTATCCCCCTGATGGATGTAGAGAGGGCTAGCTTTTAATCCTGGACTAACAGCCAGTTCTCTGGCCCTTGATTGCTGCACAGCACAGAAAAACAGCCCAAGGGACCAAATATAGGCTTCCTTTGATACCCAGGGACCCTGCACAGATTTATATGTGTGGGTATGAGTGCATATGCGCATACAAGAGGTGAGGAAAGGGAAAGAGAGAGTGTGAGAAAGAGAGAGAGAGAGAGAGAGAGAGAGAGAGAGAGAGCATGGGGTTGATTTTATTATTCTTAGGTGTATTGGGTTTTTGTTCACTCCTAAATCCCAGCCATCAATAACAATTTCACTGAATAATAAGGTATGAGGACCTTGAGCAGATAGAGTGAAAGGGCTTTGATTTCACATAAAAGCCAAGACACACACATACACCCCCTTACTTTTCAGCAATATTGTTTTTTTTTTGTATTCTTGTCTTATCTATATATACACTCGATGTATAAAATATTAGGGACATCTTCCTGATATTGAGTTGCAGCCCCTTTTGCACAATCCGCATCTCAAATGTCTCAAAGCTTAAAAATCCTTCTCCAACTCGTCTGCTTCTCTTTACCTACATCTCCTCCTTTGTGATTGGTATAGACTTAATAAGGGAAATCAATGAGGGATAATGGCTTTTACCTGGATTCACTTAATCGGTGCACTTCATGAAAAGATACTTACAATATGCCATTATGGTTGTAGGCTATCTGTCCTTTTAAAAATAAGCCCATACAAGTTGGTAGTGGGGGGTTTTCAGCATGAGGTCTCATGACTTGATGCAAACATTTACGACCACCCTCAGCTGCTTGACCTATGTCCCTTTTGACAGCTACAACGGCAGGCTTCTGTCTGTTTATAAAGACATGGGACACAAATCTTACACGCCATGGTCATTAGCATACCGGACAGACAGCAACAGGTTAAAGTTTTGGATTAGCTGTAAGCTCTGGCTCATGTTAATGTTTGGACGGGGAAGAGATGTTTCAAACAAAGACTTCATTTCAAACGCTTGCTGCACCACTTGCTTCAGGCAATGTTTCTGTATCACTATACAAACTATGTAATGTCACCTAATTATTTAAGAGTGTAGAACATAGAGGATAGTTGTGAGGTTGCATTGCTGAATGCACAATGCAGAGTGTGGAGTATTAAGCGTATGAATCCACCTTGCCTGTGTGAGTTAATTAGAATATAGTTTAGTTGAGTAACAATGCGGATGTGTGCATGCATTTCAATGGATTGGGAATTTATAAAAGGTATCAGGTTATCACTTTATATTTCTCAATAAATATAACCAGTGCTTACTGGGCAAAAGTGTATAAGTAATTAAGATACTCAATCTACAATTACATCTAATTACCCAACTAGAAATGACTATCGTGCCAATCCTCAGGGAGCCAATCATTTGTTTAAAAAAACGAAAATGGCACCCTGTGGTGGCAGTGACGCCCGAGTCATTGAAGGTGACAGTGCCACCTTGGGCTGGCACCATGCCCAGGCTCTCTAGGGACCACATGTGGCATGCACCAATGCACGGGTGTATATCTGTGCCAACAAGCAACCCACCCCCTGCCTTTGCCCTAAAATATGCCCCTTTAAATGCGCTCACCTGCCAAAACGCCCTCATGCACAACGGCCTGTGCAACCTTTGGAAAACCTCACTGTCATCTCTCCAGCTCGCCCAGGAGGGCAGTAAATGGGGGAATATACATTTTAATTGAGCTACTTACAGTACCTTATGCCCTTGTGCAGGCAAAATGACTGTAACTTCTATACGCACACAGTGTACGGCGTTCCGGATCATCCATCTCTGCTGCCAATGAAGCTACCTTGCCCGGGGGTGCAGCTACGCACCGCAGTGGCGTCCTATGGGGGATCGGGCCGCTGACACTTCAAGTCACCTCTTCCAGTCCTATTTCGACTTCTCTCTCTCACTTCCTCTCCTTCTCTGAAAACTTCCCTTCCTCCTTCATGCTGCCGCAAATAAACAGCGAAAAGGGCTTAAGGGTGGCCGAGTGGCTGATTTTTTTTTTTTTTCTTCTCCACGCTCCTTCCCATTTCCTCTAAAGTTACGGTCCCCAAAAATGGGCTTTAATGGGAAACTGAGGACAGGGTAAATGGGGACTTTATCTGGCCATCAGTTTGGCAGTTTGGCGGACGTGGGGGTTGGGGTGGATACATGGTGGGGGGGGGGGGGGGGGTTAGAACTGCTGCGGAAGGGGCTTTGAAATCTCCTTAAGGCAACTCTGGGGCGGGGAGAGGGAGGGGAGGGGGTCGAAAGTAGAAGAGAGAAAGCGAGAGATAAGAGGTATAGGGGACAGAGGGAGGACGGTGAGAAAGAGATTGCGAGTGATGGAGACAAGGGTGGCTGAAAACGAGTGTATGGGAGGGAGAGAGAGAGAGAGAGAGAGTGGGAGAGGAGGAGATATGATCGGTCAGTGAGGACTAGAGGAGGTCAGAGTTGGATTAACCTGCATAAGGATTAGCCAGCGCCGCGAGGAGAGCCTCGGGCCTACAGCAGCCGGTGCCCAGGGTGCCAGTCACTTTTCATTGCTGGGTGTTTGTGTGTGTGTGTGTGTGTGTGTGTGTGTGTGTGTGTATGATCAACAGATAAAATGCGGTAATGTGTGTGTGTGTGTGTGTTTGCTGCACATCTGCAGTACGCTAAAGAGGAGGATTTAGTGGCCATGCAGCTGTAAATATTTGCGTAAAAACGGTCGTAAATAATTTAAATAACTGCGTGGTAAAATGCTCCTGCTGTGAATTTATGACTTCTTACTGACTCTACTATTTTGTGTTTGACTTCAACATTAATGTGCATAACATAAGTTTACATGTGGCCACGTGTCACCTGGCACACATACAAACACACAAACAATTTGCCCTCCACCGCCTGTGGTGCTGCCCATCTCTCTTTCTCTCTTATCTTTTGGACTCGGCTGCAGAGGGGCTCTGGGCTATGTCATCTAGTCCCTACACACACACACACGCACGCGCACACACACACATATCCTTCCTCCATCACAGCTGGAGACAGTGGGCTTGCCTTTTGCTCTGATCTCTCCATGCAGCCTCCGAGCTTCGGAGATAGGGTCAGCTCAGCGCATGATGGCCTCCCAATCCGTCTCTGATACAAACACAATACACACACACACAAACACCCTTGAGTCACACATCACACACACACACACAGAGCACGGGTCAATAACCAGGGTATACCAACAGCAATCACAGGACTGCCGGACGCGGGGGCTGTGTGTGTTTGCGTGACATTCGATCGGATGGATTCGCCTTGTTCTCCGCCCCTCTCCCGGGAGAGGAGTCGAGGGAGGGGAAGCGATCTGTGGCGTTCTCCCCGGGATGATTCTCTCCCTCTCTGATGACGGTGGCCTTGGCTCACAATGGGTACACCAGGGGTCCCGCATTGAAACAATGGCTCCTCCACGGGCCCCTGGCATTCTCTGTTGACCCAAGGGGGGCTGGTGTGTAGACTGTTAAAGGTTTGTTTTTCATCTGTGTGTGTGTGTGTGTTTGTGTGTCTGCGCAAGCATGTGGGGGCCTGTAAGTCTGTGTGTAGGTGTTATAGCAATGTGTTTGAGAAACAGAGAGAGGGAGAGAAAGAGAGAGAGAGAGAGACAATGTGTGTGTTTGTGTGTGAGCTTTTATCTGTATTGTCAGGGGATAATCACACAGCATACCCTTGAATATCCAGTGTGATACAATCTGATGTGACACTGTGGGATAGCAGGGATGATTGAACTCTTGTCTTAAAGAAATCAAGCAAATCCACCGCCACTCCGCTTAACATGGGGATACAATACGGCGATGTCAAATGACTGGGAGCACCAGGCAATAGGGAAACACTGTATTTATGCTACAAGGCAGGCCAGCACACATTACCCTCCGAACATGAAACCTAATGCACACCAGAGACGATTTATCTCCAGCAATTCTTTTGTGGACTGGATCAGAGAGACACAGATTCTGCTCTGTGTCTCCTGTGTACTTCTGAATCAAACAAATGAAACGCTTCAAAAGAATATAGTCCTTTTTGGTGAGGAAAAACTCAAAAGAATCGACTTTCAAAGGAGCAACAAACTTGAAGTCGCTAATTTCTGTGTGTTGGGAGCTTTCCTCCAGTATAATAATGTAAAGCAAATAATAATGTGATACTTTTTGGTTCGCTGTAGGGAATTTGTCTTTTCACCCCAACGTCAATATATTCCAACTGAAAAATGATGTTTACAAGCTCCAAAGAGAGAAAACGCTTCCATGTACCTTCGCCCGCTGTTCCAGGAGCATCTTGGAGGGGGGAAAAAACGCCTAAAATGGCAGCCAGTGTCCATTAGCATGCTATCTGCAGTGCGTGGAGATGTGAGAGAAGCCGAGCTCATAAAGCCTTGCCTCTCTGAAAGATTCTCCACGCTTGACCTTACGGATAATACTTCCGCTAGATTTTGGAGTGCTTAATAAGTAATATTCTGCTAAAGGCCAGCAGGTATTTGGAGCAAGGAATCATTATTGAATGAGGCTCAGACCAGGTTTATGGTCCCAATTATGCCGGGCTATAAAAGTCTGATACTGGCCGAGCAAAAAGTTTCACTTAGTTTCAGAGTTGCTGAGGAGAGACTCCAGATTAGAAATTAATTTGAGAAATATGATATGTAATTATGATTGTGAGATGGGGAAAGAAGTTGCGTAATACTTTCCATTCCAGCTTTTATCTCCGGTCATATCAAGGCTAATATTTGATAAAATGAGCAACTTTCAACGCTCAAAATGATTGGAATGAGACACAAAATGGATGCATCAATTAAAAAAAGTACATAATGAAAACTAATATCCTGGGTTATTTATGTGGAGGTTGGCTGTGATTTAAAACCTCGCACATGCAAATCCAGCTGATGTTTTTTTTACATAAACCCCCTGAATGGATTTGAGGAATATTATTATCTAAATGTGTATGAAGAGAATCCAACCAGTGCAGGAGTATACACAGCAGATGAGTTGTAAATATTTCATCTTGATTTCTGGGATGAGGTTTTATTATTGATGATAAAGGGGGTGTGGGCCTTCTCTCGTGTAAAGATGATGGTAAAACAGATATTACTCTCACTGATAATAATCAACATAAAGCTTTTATGGCATCTCCACCAGTTAAGATAAGATATCAAGAATGAAATCGAGGGAAAGTTCGGTCTTCCATCCTCCCTTGGTATAATATCACCCCCCTCTCTCTCTCTCCTTTACTCTCCTGTCATCTTTATTTCTCTCTCCTGGCCTCGGTCCCGCACCTGCACCCACACCCTCTCCCTTTTTTCTCTTTCATGGTCTCATATGTCTTCTTGCTCTCCTCGCTGCCAGTCTCTGTCACGCTCTCGTCCTCCTCTCATCTCTCCGTTCCTCCCGCCCTCTCAGGAGCGGATTCAGGTGAGCCAATTTCATCTCGGTCATGCCTCTTGTTTGCAACAGTCAATTCGGCTTCTCGGGGGAAAATGGCCTCCTCTCTTCATCGGGGGCCTTTTCATTTGGACAACTCCGCTCCCTTTGCCCTAACCCTGAAATTACTTTTGGGTGCTTGTGAAAAGGGGGCGATGCGTTAGCGTGATAGGGAGGGCTTTTCATGCTGGACCCTCACTTCTGTCCGGCGGCCTTGGTTTTGTTTGGTTCAAGTCAAGACTGAGTGAAGGGCTGCAAAATGTACTGACTGTGAACGTGCCTTTGGTGATTATAGTACTCCAAAGAGTGGGGTGATCTAGTCAACAGATCATTAATGCTTCGTTAACATTTTCTATAATGTCAAAATCCAAATCAGCTACAAGCAATATGCCAAACTCCATTAGAAGAATACTCTTTTACCTGTTCATATGCCTTGGCATTTCAGCAGACCTCTCCAGTGTTAATCAAGGCTCACATTAAGCGACGGGCATGAATATAACCCAATGATGCCGATCCAAGTGTGCGTGCATGCTTTTGATTATGCTCCTCCGACCGCCTTCTCCTCTTCCCGCTCCTCCCCGTCTCTCCCTCTACCTCTCTCTTTTCATCTCGCTCTCTGAGAGATCACACCCTGTCCACAGGCTCCAGCCATTAGCTAATAATTCTCTCAGATCATGAGGCGTTTACTGCACTCTCTCAAGCACCGCCACACTCATCTAATGGTGATGACCCAGGTGTGTGTGTGCGCGAGTGTGACAGAAAGTTTTGTGCGTGTGTGTGTGTGTGTGTGTGTGCGTACACATACTCCAGCGCAGATGCATCTGTTACCTGCGTCGCCTTCACGTGTCATTGGCTGCGGGAAATGAGGAGCCCGCGCCTCTCCGCCTCCCCTCCCGAGGAGCAGGAGCCGAATGGCGCACAGCTCCGACCGCAGGCAATCAGAGTTAGCCTTTAACGGCGGGAGCTAATGAGAGAGCGCTAGTGCTGCGAGTGTGTAAAGAGGGTGCGGAGCCACAGCTAATGCAAACACGCTCAGTTGATTCTGACGCATTGCACACACACACACACACACACACGCTGGAAACGGATGAGCTATTTGGATTGTATTGGCATTTAGGTGGGGAAACAGTGGGGAGGGAACGTGATGCGTTCAATAAAACACTTCAAGTGCCCACAACAGCAAATCAAATACCTTGGCAGCACCTATTCCTTCTAGGGAGAAATGTCTTTGCAATATAATTAATTGGGTCTAAATGGGCAATAGCATTATTGGCCACACCCTTTGATATTATTCTGCTGATTAGGATGCGACCAACTCCACACCACTCGGCTCTTCCCATCATTCCTCTACCCTACATTCTCATATGCACACACGCACACACACACACACACACACACACACACAGTCCATTACAACTGTATCCTCAAGGGAAATCAGGCCATTCTGATGGCTGCATAATATGTCACATGTTGACATTATATGTTTATCATTACTTGATGCACAGGAGTGGAATTAACACAATTTCCCATGAACAATAGGATTCACATTGCTTGATGCTAAAATAAACAAACAGTGGAAATTTGAGAGAGAGAGAGAGAGAGGGAGAGAGAGACAAAAAAACAGAGGCTGGAAGCGTGAAGCCCTAAAACACCCAAACACTCCCCCACTCTCTCACTCAAAGATAGGATCACAATCAGATAACACACACACACACACACACACACACACCTGCTTGTTTGTCTGCTCCCCTCCTCCAACCTCACTGATTCTTCCAGTAAAGAAGTGGGGATAAGGAGAGAGAGAGAGGGAGAGAGAGGGAGGGAAAGAGGGAGGGGTAGGATGGCATTATGTCTATCGGTGTGGATAATTGAATGTTGGAGCGTTTTTCTCCGAGCCTTTGTTGTCCAATCAATACGGCTGTTCCCATGGGAGCTAATCTGTATTAGCGGAATTAGCCTGCTGGCTAACTCAGATGTCTCGACCGCAGGGCCCCCGCTCCTCGTCCACCGGAGTGATGCGGGGATGCGGGGCCGCTGACAGCTGCGTGGGGCCGGGGTGAGGGGTCGTCCGCTGTGATGTAGGGGGAAATAAAAAGGTGGGTAGGCTATGACAGCCAGCCGGTATCATCATATGATAGTCATCCACCAGTAGAAAAAAATCAATTTTCATAAACACATTCAAGACTATATCTTCATCTAATTTGCATTCGTTTGACCCAACTTAGCAGGGACGGGACGATATATCGAAATTCAATATATCGCGATACACAAATGTGACAATACGTATCGTGGGGCAGAAAAATGAATCGCGATATTAGCTCCATTTCATTCTGCTGTAGTATTCACAAATGAGACGTCTTGCCCATCACAATTTCACAAACTCTCCATTGAAATTATATTATTTGTATTTTGCAATGACATTTTTAAATTGTTGTTTACATTTTAGCAAGCCAATGCCATTACTAGAAAGATTTGTGTCTCAGAAATAAACATAATTCTGCACAGTCAGACTTTGTCGTCATTGAACTTTTATTTATTACATCGTATCGTGGTTGTATCGAATCGTGAAACCCATATCGCGTATCGAATCGTATCGTGAGATAAGCATATCGTCCCATCCCTACAACTTAGTATGGTGTATACTATGAATTTACCTCAACACCATAAACTGCAAATAAAAAGGTGGGTAAAACAAAAAAGCTGGGAGGTTAGCTGGCTTCACCCTCCACTTACATCCCTGGTTGTGTGAGATGGATCTGAAGAGCTGACTGTCAGCTGCTGGCTGTTTTAAAACCTAACTATGGTTGTCTTAGTATTGAACACAGCTCACTGAGCCAGAAATCGTCTCTCACGGCGGGGTGGGAGGGGGGCGGGGGGGGGGAGGCCTACTTGAAATAAGAAAATGGGAAATCTATTAAATATTGAGGGAAGGTATGTGCCAAATGATGTCCAAATAATTCCCGGGGTTTGATGGCAACAGCATAAAGCGAGTTGTCAGCGCTGTCTTTCACCGTATTACTTTTTAACTTTATCTTCCCTGAGAAAAAAAATAAAACATCAACCTCCGGTAATTAACAACATCAATCACGCAGGATGCTCCGCGGCTCCAGGACTGATGTGCTGTATTTCATGGAAGCTGATGGTTTCGGATGATGGAATGGAAATTGTGTCTTTCACTAATACCTCTGACACAAGATGCTGACACAGGGGACACTGCGGAGCTGTGTTTAGAGAAGTCAACACGGAACATATGAGAATTAGCATCGCTCTGGTGTGTGTGTGCAGTGTGTGTGTGTGTGTGTGTGTGGGTAGGCAGGCACTTCACTATGCGTATGCTTCGTTGGAGTTCAAATGCGTGTTCTGCTCAACGTGTGTGCGTGTCTGTGTGTGTGTGTGTGTGTGTGTGTGTGTGTGAGCATTAAGAATGAGCGGCCTGCTCGTGCTAATGAGAGGTGAAGGGAGACAGTAATTGAAACCCCAGGGAGAGCAGGAGACGGAAGTGGGGGGGCAGCAAATGGAAAAAAAACACACTCCCTGTACTCCTTTATTTTCACCATGGATCTAGGCAGCGTGTTCTCCCAAGAGACACAGCCAGAGGGGAGAGTTCTCTCTCTCTCTCTCTCTCACACACACACACACACACTTGATGTTGCACTCGAAAAAACACACAGTCAGGATGTGTGAATGTGTGCCATGAAAAACTATGATTTGGATATGCGCAGAACTGAAGCAGCTTTTTGTTTTCTTTTTAAACTCACATACGCCTATGATGAATAATAGTCTCTACTGCTTTACTGGTCCTGACCGTTGGCTCTCTTGCCCTTTCACACTATTCCTGATCCAATATGTACAGACACATTTTGTCCTGCCAGAAATTGTAACTATGTACTATTTCAGCTTGGCTGTAGTGAGCCAGAAACATGGGTTTACTTGACCCCGGCCATATCAGGACTCAGTGCTGCCAGCTACAGGGACCGAGGTGTTCTAATATTGTCGCCACGTAATAACTCACAGCCTAGCACGCTCACACCAAAACGCATCACACACACACACACACACACACACACTTCAGTGACTGGACAAGGCCTCGGGAACTGTATGTGATTACCTTACAGTTTAGGCCGTTAATGATAGTTATGTGAACTGGTCGCTACATGCTTGCCATGGACAGAACATGATCAATGTAGGAAAAAGTAAAAAAAGATCAGGGAAGGTCTTTAATCAACCACAGCCACTCGGCACAGCGCAGGCACAGGCACAGGCATGCACACACACACACACACACGGACGCGCACTCCTGGAAGTCTTCCCGGGAAGCTCCAGTTGTTACTAAACTGCTATCCCCTCTGGCCTAATAGCCTACAAACACACACGCACACACACACGCACACACACACGCACACAAACACCCACTAACAAACACACTATTTGCCGTAGTCACAGCTAGTGATTACCATGAGCAGAAAGTACATCAATTCCATCCAATAAAAAACCAACAACAAAAAAAACGTACCTCGGTGTTTTAGTTTTTGAGATATTGGAAGTTGTTAGCATTTGTTAGCAGTGCTAAAGGTCAACCACTTAAAAACATTTCTCTGTAAAAAAATAATCACATGCAGTATATTCCCAGTAATACTCAAATTTTCACAACTTAGTTTACTTTAGAGGATTTCAATTATATTTTCAAAGATTTGCTTTTCAACCCCACTGACCAAATAGCTAACAATTGCCTAACTTAAGCTTCTCAAAAACCCAAAACACTGGCACACGTGGTTTTGGATGGTTGGAAGGACTCCCAGTTAATTAAAAAAAAAAAAAAGTTAAACTTCACAAAAGCTGAAATGTTCCCTCAAAGGTGTCAGGCACGTTTGTCTTGGAAGAAAGCTTTAAAGATGCTACGGACAAATTAGCACACCGCCAAGCCAACTGGGTGCTGGCAGGAAGCCCTTCCAAGAAAAGAAAAAAACACTCTAAAATGAATATCGTGGTCTAGAATCCATTAAGTATTATCTACTATTATTTTTTCCCATCATAAGAGACAACAAGTGCACACACACACACACATGGACACACTCAGTCACACAGTAAATTCAGACCTTTTTCTAAATCAGGACACGTCCTTGAACTATGTGCTAAGTGTAAGTTAAGTAGCTAATGAAGAAGATGTTGACTGACTGCTGCATACTTGCCGTGGACAGAATGTGTTCAATGCAGAAAAAAAAAACAGTAAGACCAGATTTGGCCCTGTCGTTAATCAACCCTTTTAGCCACTTGGTCACAGTACAAGCAGAGACACACACACACACACACACACACACACACAAACATGCAGACACAAAGGCACACAAACACACCCCCACGCAAACTCTCTTGGACATCGTCCCAGGAAGTCGCTTCAAAGATACCTTCTCTGCTGCCCTGTAACCTACAAACACACACACACACACACACACACACACACACACACACACAGAGTAAGTGTATCACAGTAAGTGACAGTGGTCATAAATTAGGTGTAACCTCACATACACCCAACAACTTGTCCCTGTCAGACTGAAAAACAACTGAAAGAGTGGTGCGCTCTCTGGCTCTCTGTTAGGCCATAAAGCAAGATTTCAGTTTAGGCCCCGGTCACAGATTATGAAGGTGACCCAAAAATACAATTTAGTCTGAGTGGGCCCGCTGCTGGGTCTAGAGACTTTAACCTCAGTATTAAGTCCTTGTAGTGTCAGACAGTCGTAGTCATTTCATTCCACACAACTTTGTCACCATCTTTCACTGTCAAATCTATTTATAAGAAAAAGAAAATACTAAGAGGAAAAAAAAGAGTATCTTCCTTTAAAATCGATTCACTCGGTATGAGTCATAAGGTTCGGACCGAAAGAGCCAGATTCAATCAAGGCGAGCTAGAAACCGAGTGCAGACAATGGCGAGTTGTAGCAATGTGAATGGCGGTGCTTGTTTTGGGTGGCCACATGCGTGTTATGTCTGGAGGTGGATGGTAATTCAAATCCATGGGTTCATTCCCCGGGCACAACTGTAGGTGAACAGTGAACCATGGAAGAGAAGTGGTAATTGTATTCAGAAACTTTGAAAACTTTTTTTTATGCTCAGACTTACTTCTGCGATTCAGATACTTCCTTTTTATGACTTAAACTCAGAACGGATGAGCAATTCCAAGTAGCTTACAGTGAATTTGCATTGCTGAAAATTCCTGAAACTAAGGTGAACTGTTGGATGAGGTCAAGAATGACTTCTTTCACAAGCAACAAGACCTCAGCTAACTTCACCAAGGACATTGCTTGAATTGACATAAAGGCTCTCAATACCAACTGCGCACCGACTGTAACATTATATATGAAAACAGACACTCTCATAAAAACGGTGACACCACATCAAGAGAGAGGTGTGACAACACATCAAGGGTCTTATTTTCAGAGGACACATCATGAGTCATAACTCAAAGGAGGATATTTTAGGGGGAAGGGGGTGACTTCTGGCCAGAGACCCGCTGAGGCACGGCCACATGGAAAACTGAGGAGAGGGCAAACACATAGACACATTCTCACGTGTGCTCGCATGCCCTTTTACACACAAGAAGAATCACATGTATGCTTGCCACACGTGCGTCCAAACATGGTCCCGCAGCTAAGGCACAACATACATGCACACACACACAGGGGAGCCTTTGAAATCTGTGAGGGTAAATACACTTTAAGCCGTCTAGAGTTGCCACCCTCAAACCCGCCGCATTCTCCAAGCCTAAGCACTGGGCTTGAATCCAGTGGAAGGGGTCAGAGTCTTACTTGTACTGCGGAGGCCTGCTCCACACATTCGTACATGTAGGTTTACGCATGGCGCGAGGAGGCGGCTGCCAGCCAATCTGCGAGCTGCGGACAAAGCCAAAATTCCACCACACAGCCAGTGGTAACTTATGAGCCTGTTGGGTAATGCGGAGGTGAGTTGAGGCTGAGTGCACTGGTTCATATGGTGATGCAGGCTGAATTCAGCATACTTGAAACAACAAGAACAAGGTGAAACAGCAGAGGTTATAGGTTCATAAAGGAGACTGTTCCCCTGAAGAAACAATCGGAGAAACCCTAAAGATCTGGAGGTGTCATTTCCAGCACCCGTAACCAACAGTCGCATGGCGTGGTTTCCTCCAATCATATGGATACCAATCATTGCATCGAACCCCTTGCGGCAGCTGCTGAGACACAGAAAAAGAAATATCCTGGAGTCGTAAAACATGAAAGTGCGGGAGCTGCGTCCCTGCCTTGGCCCTGAGCTCGCCATTCCGACTTGGAGCACAAGGCCTTAAAATACCCGCGGCCCGAGGGGAGATTTATGTCCGTTTGGAGAAGGTGAACGATTGTGGGGCACATATAAAAAGAAGCAGAAAGGTCTAGCCTGTAAATTAAAGCCGGGGGATGGATGTGGGGCAAGCGCATATAGGAGAGCGAGACCCTTTTGTCTGGGGGGGGGGGGCTCGGTCGCACCCGCAGCCCGGGAAAGCCTCCTGCACCGTTTATCACCTCTACTGATACGGAGAGAGAAGGGGGGACACTTGATTTTAAGCACAACTGTGGACATCCACAGATTACGATACAATAAACAGAAATCTCTATCACCTATCAAATTATAACGGTAGAGCTTAGAGATATTTTACAAGAATAGTGGTATGTGAAAGCATTCCTATATGTTCGCAGCTGGTACCTAAGTAAATGTTAGCTCCGTTCAACACTATTGCCACTATTAGAGTAAAACAAACCGAAACACTCATGATTGCTACCATGCACTTTCTCACTGGCAACCTGCTAATGCTTTGCTGATTTACAGTGGTTGAGCCTTGGGAGAAGCAGCGGGGGAATGAGTGGGTGGATGGATGAAGTGAGGGCGAGGAGTGGATGGTGCACCTCCCCCCAATCTCTTCTCTCCCTCCCTCCCTCCCTCCCTCCTCAGAACTGATGAAGGACTTAATCTCCGGCGCTACCTCATCAGTCCAATAATCTAATTAGGAGGAAAGGGAGAGTGTCGGGATGGATTCATATACGCCGGGCTGCGCCGCGCCCCCTTACCTGCCCCTGCTGCCACCGCCATGCACATTAATCAGAGAAGAAGAAACCTCCGCTCCTTCTCCTAGCGAGAGAGAGAGAGGGACAGAGGGGGGGGCCATGAAACAGACACACTTTCCGAAAGGCCCGGCGTACATATTTCATGGCACATTACGGATGTCTTGCCTCAGCTCAGCCGACAACTCATTAGGACCTTTATGAAGGGGGAGAGGAGAGGGGGAGGGAGAGGAGAGAGGGAGGGAGGGAGAGGAGAGGAGAGAGGGAGGGAGAGGAGAGAGGCAGAGAGAGCAGGAGGGCATTCTTAATATGGATCTGTATATTGGTTGTTGTTTTGGTGGCAGTGGCCGTGATTCATTTGGGGCAAAACGTATTTTAAACACCTTAAAATTTAATCAGTCTAATCAATTTAATCAATGTTGGTGACATTGTGTTAGGGCAGGGAAAGCCTTAGTTTTAGCCCAAGTATAAAAAGGGCACACTCATACATCATACATACAGTATGTGTGTGTGTGTGTGTGTGTGTGTGTAGTTGGGGGGAGGGCTGCGCACAAGCTCATTTGTTTGCTGACTACTACTTATTTCTGCACACAGCAAGCGTGTGCTTGTGTATAGTTTACACACACCTACATGTACATGTGGTAGCTATGTCATCATCATCACGACCCATTTCACACTCCAGCCACCTTCCACCTCAATTGTGGTGAGGAGAGAGAGAGATAAAAGTAGTTGGGCTCTCCAAATTCCCCCCCAACACACACACACACATACACACACACCCTTGCTTCTAGAAAGAACTTAAGAAAGAAAGG
The DNA here is from genome assembly GCF_048128805.1 of Centroberyx gerrardi. Lineage (NCBI taxonomy): Eukaryota > Metazoa > Chordata > Actinopteri > Beryciformes > Berycidae > Centroberyx > Centroberyx gerrardi. The sequence continues at coordinate 13,770,714 of NC_136019.1, forward strand.
ACACATGTAAACAGTTTTGGATACTTTATACCTGGGATTAACATATATTCTGGGTGATCTGATTGCGTTCAGATAGAGCAAAACACATCTAAGCATTAATGCACCCAAGATTCAGTCACCTCTGGAGGATGTAAGACCCAGTTGGCTACAAAGTGTAAATGCAACATGTCTCTAATCCACATAGAGTGGCTATGTAAACAGGAAAAAACTTTTGCGTGCCGATCCAACCAGGAATCGCACGCAAATCAAACAGCAGGCAGGCAGCTCAGATACCAACACACTTGTCAAAATTGGATTGTCAAGATACTCTCGGGTGGGGGAGCGAGCGAGACGAGGTGTTTACTGTCAATTTTTAAGGACGTAAATATCAGGCGGGTAAGTGATGCGCGGGGCAATTTTTGCGACGGAAAGCGAAATCTGATTTCACTGTGTATACCGGAGACACATTTTAATGTCGGGGGGGGTAAATGTAATTCAGCTACTCTTTTGCTCAGGTGGAGGAGCGCACATATGTGGCCCGGGTGAGGCGAGAGGGGGGTGACGGCGCAGGGAGAGAGCTCAGCTGATGGCTTGCTGGTGGCCTGATTGCTCTGGCCCAGCGGCCCACTGAGCAGTGATTGCCACAGCTGGGGCCTCCGGGACGGATTCCTCCGGCGCTCCCATAGCTCAAAGCTGACACCTCCCACTAAGCACTGTCTGCCCCGACCAACCTCCCACCACGCCATTTGTCCTGACAGATGGAGAGACAGGGGTTTGAAACCAACCTATACCTTCTTCCACTGATTCGCCCTTTCTTTTGTCTCCCTCGGCTTATCCATCAATCATTCGCAACCTCGCTCCCGTTCGCTTTGTGTCTCTATCTTCCCCTCTGTCCTGCCCTACTATCTTTTCCTGCGTGACTTCCGACTCGTTCTTTCTATTCATCCTACCCACCCTTCTCTTTCCAGAGCGCAAGCCCACTTCTTTTCCTTTCCCCACCCCATCCCTTCCTCTCAACTCTCCCGCCCTTTGCCCCCGCGTTCACATTCATTTGTTTGGATCGCTTCCACCTCGGGGGGAATAATCCGCTAACTGGTTCATTCATACGGATGACATCATCAAATCCCTTCGTCGCCGTTGGCTGGATTAATCCTGCTCATTCTCTCGCGCTGACTGAGTCCATTATGGAGGCACAAATCCAGTCAGTTTAAAGAGAACGAAGGGGCCAGGGCTTCTGCTGAAGGAGCTACAGGGGAAGGGAGGGAGAGAGACATAGAGAGAGAAAGACAGAAGGAGGGGGGAAGGAAGGAGAGAGAAGCTAGCAGCCACCTCAGGCCACGGTCGAAGCACTGAGAAAGAAACCTCAAGCACAATGTTAAGCAGTAACAATGGACTCTCTGATCTTCGTTTGCATTAGTGCCAAGCTGAAGTAACCAAACTGAAGCATAGTTTTGAAGTGGATGGGGTGGGTCACAGTCTGAGGTAGCAGTGTGTGTGTGTGTGTGTGTGTGTATGGCAAGCATGCATGTATATAGGGTGAGGACACATGAGCTAAAAGTGCATGCTGCTTGTTCCTTTGAACACTGAACGCTGACGTGTGACATACAGTGTGTTCAGTTCCTCGAGGTTCAATGGCCCCTTACAAAGGTCACACAAACACTGTACATATTGTGCAAGGTATGTGGCTATGTCAGACCACAACAGCATGTGTATATCCTCTACACCTTGCACACCAAACTACACATGCAGGCATTCAGAGAACAACAAACTGAAGTGGTTTCCACTTGATTTACACTCTCTGACATCCTACAACAAAACAACTGTATCCATTTCAAAGCATTCTTGTAAGGCTGGGCTGGGCCAAATGACATAAGAATGAAGAATTGTTGGTGTTTGAGGACCTATAACCACCTAACAGGCATTCATGCCAAAAGAAAACAGGACAGAATTGTCCAAACTGGACAATATTATTCATTCTATATGAGTCATGCTAATGAGTTTGTTTCAATCCCCTTTTTTGGGATTCCCGAAATCATCTACTCCTCCCCCTAGAATACCTGGTAGTCTATGTGGATGAGAGACTATGCAATGCTATGCTAGGCAAGGCTATTTAAAGATAACTATGCAAGGGTGGAACAGATGTTTCTATGCATGTTGTATATACTATGCTGCTTTTAAGTCCTGTTGGAAATATTGTAATTACGAGATGCGGTTTGTATTTTCACTAAAACTTTTAGTTGTAACTTGTAGTTGTTTTTGCCCATACTTCTAACTCATACAACAACTTTTGGCTAATAATTAAAACATCAATCACATGCCTGATGCACATTCTCACCTTTCCATGTGTCACTGCAGCACAAAGTAGCTTTGTGAAAAAAATCATTTGAATTTGCAACAAATTGTATATTTAATAATAATAATCTTCAAATAATCTTCGGCATCTATATAGCAGTTTTCAAAATAACAGTTACAAAGTGACTCACAATGAAGGACATTTTTTTACATAGATTAATAAAACAGAAAGAACAATGAGATGAAAATAGTCCCAGCCATAGAGGTTCAAACAAATGGAATAAATAAACAATGGCAACAAGGGTAAAAAGACTAAACGCCCAAATGACTAAAAGCCCAAGATCGTATGTCCGACTTCCAAACTCTGACATAGGAGATTACAAGGAGCACATGAAGGCAGCATTAGGCTAAACTCAGGTTATCAGAATGAGTAGTGATGACTGGTGGTAAAAATGATAGCCGTTCCTCTTGGTGACATAGCTTGAAAGGACAGTACAGTATGCTAGGCAATCCTGGCGCCTTGTGGCAGCAGTGCTAAGTCCTGGCATGGCTCTGCTACTTTTCTGGGGGAATGTAAACTATTAGCTGCTCTGGTATTACAAGGGGAGCTCCACTAAGCTAATTTAGGCTATACTACACTAGATGGCTCAGGGCAAGGAAGAGGGAGGGAGCGAGGAAGGGAGCCAGGAAGGAGACTATGCTAGGCTCTACTGGTAATATGTGATAGCAGTGACAATAATGCAGCTAACCTAACCTACAGAGCCAGGCTGGCTGTTGAGGGGAAGCCAGTCTGCAGCCTGTCCTGGCGATACTACAGGACTTTCACTAGGCTATGCGAGGCTACGCTAGGTGCCTCGCTCGGGGCAGGGGGGGGAGGAGGGCCCTTTAAGCCCCTCTTCCTTGCGTGACAGAGCTGATAGGATTGCCTTGACTAACGGGCAGTTAAGTGCTAGTGTGACCCAGTGGCAGATCAGGAGGTCAGAGATGAAGCTGAGCCAATGGACCATGCTGCAGCCAACAACAGGCTAAATGAGCCCTGGCATTCCAGATCTGCATTATGTATGATTGCATGCCTGCATGCATGTGTATTATTTATTTGTGCATTGGTATGGGATATGTGTGTACATGCATTCGTTGATTATGTTTCTTTAAGTGTGCCATGTACATGAACGCATACTGGCTCAACAGAGAGGGGACAATAACAGTGCAGTCCCATTATGCTGACTGGGGATGGACATGTGGTCAAACCCTCCCCAATAATCACATTAGAGAGGGTTCCTCTTATTTAAATTGGCCGACAGTAACATAATGAATTTTGTTCTCAGGACTTATTGTACCAAAATAGTGACATTAGAAATATATTCATCTGAATTGGTCTCTCTCCGCCATTTAGCCATTAATTTTTCGTTTGCACTTGCTGTTACGCAGTCTTTGTGATGTATGGCTTTGGGGTGCGTCATTTGTCTATTTTTAGAGACCTGTAGGCCTTAGCGAAGAGTTACTCTGAAGCATCTTTATGTAGGCTAGATGTGTGTGCAGTCTTTTGGAAATAGTGACTGCAGTGACAAGGGTGAGTAACATGCAGAAGGAGAGGAGGCAATAAACAGGAAAATCAGTGAAATGTATGGACCCATTTCCCAAGTTTAGATGTTGTCCATCTTGTATGATAGTACCTCCCTCCCTCCCTCAACTCCCATAGATGTCAGGCTTCACCATTTATCAGCCATTCTCATGAAATTCTCAGAAGAGCGGGGACGTTTAAGCTCCGATCTGATGTGCGTATATCAGATATATATGCATATTAGCACACACACACACCAAGCCTGTCTGATATCCATGTTATATGGCCACCTCTGGAAGTGTGGACAACAACATGAGTCTCCCTCGCCAACTGTCTGTGCTTGGATTGGCCAGTTGTGGGCGATAGAGGGGGTGGGGGTTGGATCATCCCTGCCAGTCATCTCTCTCTGCCCTCCACCCCGCCTCCCCCTCCCTCTTCCTCTCTCTCTCTCCCTCTCTTCTCTCTCTCTCTCTCTCTCTCTCTCTCTTAGCCAGATGACACACATTGTGGCTGATCTGTCAGTGTGCTGGCATCATCGGAGCAGGACATGCATGATGTGTCAGAGATAGAATGTCACGCTAGGGGCCCCTGGATGGAGGGAGAGAGAGAGAGAGAGAGAGAGAGAGAGAGAGAGAGAAGGAGGGAGGGGAAGGGATGACAGATGAAGCGAGATCGACAAAAGAGGAGCGGCACACAAAAGGAGGATGGAGGGAAACAGGTGGATGGAAGGTGTTAGGCAGAAAGAGAGACAAGGATGGAGAGGAGGGATCAAGTGAGGGGGGATAAGCACCCGGAGAGAGATAGAAAGAGATTATTCCGAATGCCAATGCTGCACGCTCACAGAGCAGGCATAAGGGCAGCAAGGTGGCTGCTTACACAACACACACCCAGACCCCCCCCCCACACACACACACACACACACACACACGCTCGGCTACACGCTGCCGAAAAGACCTGCTGGGTGCCTGCAGAGACATGAGTCACAGCATCCATATCACTGTGCCACAACACATACAAACAAACATATTGTGCCGCTTGAGTACTGGCGTTACCGGCATTTTGACATTTCCCTGACAAAAAGGGGGAGATCTGAGGGTTCTGCCTGCTTGTGTTAAGGGAGTGAGGGGAGAGTAGAGGCTTTGCATTGCTCTAGTTGGTACAGTACAGGACAGGAGAGCAGGGCTAGTGAGTTATAGATACACTCCTTCACATGGCCTCTTACAACACGGAGAGGCTGGGTATGTGTGTGTGTGTGTAGGTACGCATTAGTCCTGTGCTGTGTGTGGGCAGGTGTGTGCTAGTAAAGGTGTGTGTGTGTGTATGTGTGTGATAGCTAGTGGGTGTGTTTACTAATGTGTGCTAGTGAAAGATGTAGTGTGTTTAAGCAGGTCTGTGTTAGTGAAGGTGTGTGTGTGTGTGTGTGTGTGTGTGTGTGTGGTAGCGGGGATTTAATGGGATTTCCAGCTCAGCAGAATGCACCTGCTCGTCTCACACCCCCAACGTGCGCGCACACACACACACACACACGCACACTTCGTATCGATCCGACCGCCAGCCGCAGGGTCATTCATCAGATGGCTGGACACACCCAGGTGTGTTTTACTGTTGGCCAACGCTCAGCAGCGCATTCGAGGAGCAGACAACCATCACCGGAGACACACCGGGGGGAGGGAGGGAGAGAGAGAGAGAGAGAGAGAGAGAGAGAGAGAGAGAGAGAGAGAGAGAGAGAGAGAGAGAGAGAGAGAGGGAGGTGGAGCGAAGGAGGTAAAATTTTAAAGTAACAAAATGAGACTATAAACCCCTGGAAACAGATAAAGAGTTTGGAAATTGCAGAAAGTAATTTATTTTGGTGTCATTAGGGACAACAAGGCCATTGGATCCATTTGTTGTTGGAGTAAAACAAAACCAAACTTTCATCAGCGAGAACACAATAATAACACCAATACCACTACAAAAGCTACTACTATTACTAGGCTAATAATCATGGTTGTTGTCGTCATTAACATGAATACTAACAGGTATAATGACTGGGTTAGACTCCACTGAGTTGGACAAACATTCAGGCCTAGGCATCTCCTGAGAATCGAGATGGAAAACACGAAGCCGTTTTACGATCCAGAGACATTACGCAGATTTACTGCAGCCAATAATCGAGCCTGACAATCACCTAAATTGCCATCCGATACTCATGATGGCACCGATGATGACGCCGTCACCTCTCCGGGATGCAACGGCGCGCCCTGACACGCGGCGGGCTCAACCTCCGCCGTAACGGCGGCGTAACCGTCGGCCCCGACGCCGCGGCAACAACTCCTCGGCCTTGTCATCGTTGCACCTCTGATTCAATTACCTTGACCTCGGCGGGTGCCTGGGCCTCCCTCCCAGTCTTGCTCCTGTAGCCGGGGAAGGTTAATTGAAACGGAATGCAACATTAATTTTCTTATTAATGAGAGCAGGTGACTGGCCGCTAACTGTAGGGGAAAGTGACCTCGCTGGGACTTTCTTCTACCTTGCCTTGTTTGGAAAAGCAGAGGATGGATCAGTGTCTGTGATTGTGCAATAAGAGTCCATGCACACTTATAGTTTATCTGCTCCTGTGTGTGTGTGTCTGTGTATATCTTTGGCCTTTAGACTAAGCCATTAACACCCTTATGTCTAACACTGGTATTCCAGTAAATGAAGAGGAGCAGACAGTATGTACCTTGAACTTATCTACCCCCCGATACTAAAGAATGCATACCATAAGAACTCAGATACACACACAAGCTCAAATACACTGTGACCCCGCCACATATAGGGCGCTCAACCTACTTCAAAACTTCGTAGTGCCTCACTTGGGTTACCTCCCGTCTAGCACTAATACTACCGAAGATTAGAGAGTCCATTGTTAGCGCTTAGCCTCCTCATGCATTGGGTTTCTGTCTCGATGCTTGGATCGCAGCCTAAGTTGGCTGCCAGTCTCCCTCCCTCTCTTTCACTGTCATTAAGGGCTTGAAACAGAAGAGAATGTGTCTGGGTGTTAGTTGTTCCGGCTGCTAGGAACGCATGTCTGTGTGATAAAGCGCATGCAATCGTAAGGTGATTGTGTTTCTTTATGTACGTGTGTATAAAGGTATATGAAAAAAAAAAAAGAGCTTCCCCGCAGTCGGTTGACGACTTCATGTCACACAAAGTCCAGGAAAAACTTTGCATTTCAATGCGTGCAGACAAACTTTCATTCATCCGCAATCCCACAATGCAACAATACTCCACGTGTGTGCATCCTAGTGCCTCACGCCCCTCATCTGTCAAAACACGATAAGATATAAAACTCCGCGGTGACGGAACAAGCAGCCTCCTCTTCAATCTCCTTAAACAAATACCAGGCAAATGAATGAATTTTGAACAGCCACCGCCGCCTCTATCAGAAGACGGATCTCTGCTTTATTTCATTCCGGCACCTTCGGACGCTTTTCCGGAGGATGCAAGCAACTTGTTCTAATAAGATTTTTTTTCTGCACTTTCTTTTTTTTTTTTTTTTTCATTTCATCTCTTCCGCCAACCCACCCCGACTTCCTTGTTTAATCACAGAGTCTATTAAAAAGGCAATTAAACATCATGCAGGTAATATGTATAATCCATTGAGCAAATCCTGGATCAAATATGCAAATAGCAATAATGGAATGTTGATTAGTGTGCCATTTTGCCTGCACTATTGATTCAGCAGAGTTAGAGCTCTTAAGTGGCATGTTGCCTGATTTCACGGCCTTGTATACAGTGGGGATATTTTTTTTTTTTTAACATTCAATCCATGAAACACAATTTTGGAAGAAATTCCACATCACAGTTTTTGCTCAGAGGTTTTCTGGTGCTATTGCTGCACATTTTTCTAGGACACAACCTTCTATAAGTTCAAGGAGTCTGCAGGAAATCTTGTAATGTTTATCACCCCCCCTAAGGCAAACACCCCAAAGCTACCTAAACACACACAGACACACACAGTTTTTTAGGAAATACCACTATAAATGAGACTAAAAAAGTGTACTAGAGAATTTTTTTACATTTAGAGCTAATTTAGGGCAGAGGCAGAATATCCCACTGCTCTATTCCAGGCTCAGCAAGACGCTGGCTCCCTGTGGTGGGCAGTTTTGTGAGAGCCAAAAACCCCTTTTTATTTTTTAGGAGCGCAAGAAGTAAAGAAACGGATTAAGACTGAAAGAGAAAGACAGGGGTACATCTGTTTGTGTTCATGTGGTTGTGTGTGTGTTTGTGTGCAAATCCTCATGTGAGTGTGGGCCTCTGTGCTCACATAGTTATCTATGTAGAAGATTCACTGGATCTGCAACACAGATCAAACAACTTGAATGCAATTAGAGATGCATCCAGACGATTTCAGGCTGAATTCGTGCTGTTATCACTCTTCCATTTTGAAGTAGAAAAAAAAAAAATAACGGCTCTCTTCATCATCATAAAAGGCAACATCGGACAAAAGAAAAATACAATCAAAGTGAGAATCACATGCCACAACCAAAGCACTCAGCAATGTAACACGATGGCATTTAAAAAGTATTTGCGCGATTGATATTCAGGCTGCTTTGTTTACACCTGTCTGCCCAGTTCTCTGTGGTTGGGTTGGAGTCGACAGAAGGCACACAAAGCAGAAGCCCGGATCAACAGGTTATTAGCATAGGCAGGTACCAAAAAAAGCACAAACAACTGTGGAAATAATTCCACCGGCCCCAGCACCCCTCCCTTCCAAAAAAAAAAAAAAAAAACCCTCAGCTTTATCACTTTCTCAGCTTGATGCAGTTTCTCTTAGGGGGCTTTACCGTTTTGTTTTGAAAGATTAAAAGTGGGGGAGTACGGGCTGGAGGGAAGGGAGGCGGAGGTGGGGAGAGGGGGGTGTTTGGTGACAGAGGATGGAGGGAGGGAAGGGAAGAGGAATAGGGGGGTTGGTGTTTGTGTTATTGATGTGCAGCGCTGGCTCAGATAAAGGATTGGTGGGAGCCAACCAGCTCCTATCTGGCTCCTCCAGCCAAAGGCCTGTTTGCTTTCTAGGAGTTGCCGCCGCCCAAAGTTTGTGTGTGTGTGTGTGTGTGTGTGTGTGTGTGTGTGTGTGTGTGTGTGTATGTGTGTGTGTGAGAGTGTGTTTGTGTGCTGGAGAATGGAAATAGAGATAGTGGGGGGGGGGGTGAGCGTGTAGATGCTTTTTCGGAATTAGATTCTGCTTCCCTAACAGCACAATTAAGGTACGATGGGAGAGAGGAGGAGACAGCATGCGGGGTGCTTAGAGTGGGAGGCTCCATCCACAGAATGAGAGAGAGAGAGAGAGAGAGAGAGAGAGAGAGAGAGAGAGAGAGAGGGAGGGAGAGAGGGAGAGAGGGAGGAAGAAATTCTCTGGGCCAAGCAGGGAGAGCGTATAGTAATGGACCGAGCGCAGTGTCACAGACGGAATATGATTACCATAGATCCATTTCTGTCATGCTTTCAAAAAAAAAAGGAGGGGAAAAATAGAAACGCCCGTGTGGCCGAAAATAATCCGAGGACGAATCAATACGGTTGGAAACGGAGCGTCAAAAGACCCCGATGAAGAGGCAGCTTTATCAAAAAGATATGTTTCATAGATGGGGCTCCTGATTTATATAGACAGGGGCCCCATGATGGCAACATGAATTACTGGCTTGTTAGGATACGGGGATGGAGAGATGGAGGGATAGAGGGAGCCGGAGAGTGGGGGGATGGGCTGGAGAGGAAGGATGTCTTCTCTTCATCAGCATCCCACTGTCAGCACAAGGAGGAGAGCGCCACTTGAGGAACCACCATCTTGAGGCCATACATGCACATTGGGCGTCTCTTTTGACATAGGGTTAATAGTAAGTTAATAATGCTTTCCATTTTACAGTCTGTTGACATCAGAGATAGAAAAATATGGAAAAGTTACAAAATGACTTGAATGCAAATACAAAATAGACACACTAGCCGAGTGACATTTTTACTAGCCTGGACAAATTATTACTAGCCCAGTATAGATAATGTAATACTCAAGTTTAACGAGGCAGATCATGCTCTAAAATTATATACATGCATAAAAATCAAAATAAAAAATTGTGTTCTTCTGTGTATTTCATATTTTATTATTACTAGCTCAGTATATGTATTTGTAATGTAGGTTTAACAGGGTAAATCATGCTTTAAAATTACAACTATATACAGTATATATCAATTATATCGGCAGGCTGAACAACACATAGTGAGTTTATCTGTACATAGCCATAGCTGAGCGGATGAGGTTAATTTCATTCCCTGTTTGCTGATGATCTACAACTATCAGAATGACTTTATTTCCCCAAGTAGAATAAGTGTAGAGGAGATTGTCTTGGTGGCATTGGAGTGAAGACATATCAGTGACACATGGTACAGGAACAACTGCAAGTGGTTTGGATAGCATTTTATATCCTGCTTTTGTCCACTTCTCTGTGTGTTTTCATAGTCTGTCTTAACCTCGCCATCTCCTATTCACACTAAACTGAGATTTAACAAGATAACATTAAAATCATATTTGATAAGTATACCCAATATTGCTTGCTTCATGTTTTGGCCTCATTGTCCGTTATCAAGAAAAGCGGGATGCATACATCTGACTGATGATATACAGTACATCCGCTGTGCTTCTGTTATGCGATCCAAAGTTCAAGAGTGCAAATGATTCACTGTTCTAATCCAAACAACAATCATTGACGAGTGAATCTCAGAACTCAGCGGCTTCTTAGAAATTTAGCAGTGCTGCAGTGGATGTTATAATGTGCTATGGAAATGAGGATTACAGCTTTCTTGCAAAAATGAGTGAAGTTAGAGAATTGAGGGTTCAGATGCTTTCTGGTGAATAATTCACAATTGTGTATTTGTCATCACTTTCCGTTACAGTAATTTTAACTTTTCATCTATTAACCACTCCACGATTTGTCTCATGGTTTAACACTACAACAAAAAAGACAAAAAGTATTTTTGAGGCAAAAGTTTCTCTGTGAAATTCTCCGAGAACGACTGATATGTCTTCCAAAAAGACAAAAGACAAGTTTCTCCTCCGCTCATCCTCGTTCCTTCCACCTCTCCCCCCGCTCCCTTCATCATGAGTGATACAGGCTCTGTGCTACCCTCCATTTGTTTGACCCCGCGGGAGGGGAACTGATGTGCTGATCCATCAGAACCGCACGGCTCCATTTACGGGACGGACCCCTGCCTCTAAAGCAGCTCCTCCAGCCGGTGCCAACAGCTGCCCGCCTGTCTTAAACACACGTCCACCAAGGGCAAGGGCAGATCCCCAACGCTAACACTGAGGCTTCTCCAGCTCCAACTCCGCTGACTAGTGCAGCTACTCGGGAATGCTCTGTCAAATACAATGGAGCGCAGCACATCTCAATGTCGATCCCAGGGACGTACTGATTGAGCGTGTTGGCTTTCTTTCCTATTGAGCATTGGTTTGACACTTACTAATGAGCGTTTGCATGTTGCATTAATTACAACGTTGTCTGAAACACACTTAAAAAGGTTTAATAGTGTTTAAACCTAAGCGATATCAGACATTATAACCAATCCTGAAACTAACGTGTGCTATGTGGAGATTTCATTGAGACATCATGATATAAAACAATATCCACACAGCAGCCAGCTGTGTTGCTGTTTTCACCTCTTTTCTAAAGCTTGTTGTCAAATTCCAGTCCAGAACGAAGCTCCTCCCGGTCCATTCAGTAGCTTTTCATTTTTTAAAAACAAGCTTGTCTCCTCCCTCGCTGTTTAAAAGCGGCGCTCACCCAGCGCGCGAGTAAACTTGTTAAACTAGTAAACTTGCTACCTGCCTCTTCACTTGATTGTTTTGTGGGACATGTAACCTTCAGCGGGAGAAAGATCTGGCAGAGTGAGACCAGCCAGACTTCTCCATAGATACGTTTAGCTTAGCTGTTAGCCTTTATGCGCAGTGCTTTGTAATGTTTGTCCTCGGTAGGCCTCCGTAGTGCAGAGGCTTTGCTGTGTGTTATTTACTAATGTGTTGCGGTTTCTGTCATCCTCTAGTCGTCAGAAAATTTCGCTTATTGCAGCTTTAACTGTGAACGAGGACTTAAAAAAACACTGTTATGAAGAATAACTCTTGGCAGTTTAGATGGGTAAAATTGAAATGCTCACAATGGATTTAGGCTATAGTCAAGAAACCCTGCAACTCGGAGCAGTACTGTATATCAGGCTCTATTTTGGATAAACTTATGATCTTGTTTCACAGTGACACATGCTACTTGTTTCCTAATGCCCCCATGCCACTTGCCCCATTCAAGTTTCCTCTGTGCTGAATACGTCATGGGGAGAAGACGCTTCTGTGGGGCCCCACTTTTCCAGCCCATTCATGGTCTCGCTTTGCAGGGGCAGAGTAGGACATATCATTAGAAAGCAGACAGGGGTGAAGTGTGTGTGTGTGTGTGTGTGGGTGGGTGGGTGTGTGTTGGGGGGTTGGAGGGGGGGCAGCATTGCGTGCCTACATGTAGAGCAGAGGAGGAATTGATATCCCCATGAAGGCACATGTGTGACCGAGCATGGGGTGGGGGTTGGGACAGACGGGCTTCTGGCGAGGTCTGAACCGGTGTTGGCTGCTTTTCCAAGACCACACTGGCAGCTCGGTCATGGGACTGAAACTCCATCCACTCTGTAGAAAGGGGACCCGGAACAATCTGGCTCAACAAGGGGCTTGGCGGTGGGGGCACAAATGCCTAACAGCAGCTTAATTTTTTCACAAAACTCCGGTCCTCGCTCGTTCTCTGTCTCTTAACTTTGTTGGGCAACTCATCAGGTGAATCAGTTGTGGGAACCCACATAGGCCTCTGCTAGCTGCCACCATTGCTGTGATTTTCGTTTTAAAATCTCTGTTGCGACATAATTGACGTGACCTGCCCTGGATGAGACGGCCCTGGTAACAGTTTTAACACTGTGCGCAGATTGTACAGTTGGACATTAACATGTTCTTTGGACCAGTTGACCGATTCAGCCATGGAAAACCTAAGGCTTAAGTCTCCCCCCTTTCCCCCTTTCTCTCCTGCACTAGACTTTATCTCTAGTGAAAGTCCTATCCCAGCTCAGTTTCCCAAGCTCACCACCACCACAACCCCCCATCCCCCCCCACCCCTATCCAGCTGATGACTGTAACCCTAGCCTCATCCCAAGGCGCGTAATCTCTGTCATGTTCCTCTCTCTCCCTCTCATCTCATCTGACTCGTTCCCCCTGCCGTTCCAGGCTTGACGCGGAATGCCGCAGGTCATGGCTGGGGCAGCTTATGCAGGGGGCAGGTGCTGTCACAAGGTACGTTTCCATGGCGGCAGAAATGCGGTGCTGTTTTTTTTTATAGAAGGCTGAAGAAGACACCGTATCCACTAGCCCCTCCTCGTTCTGCCTCACTCTGTGCCTACATTTGGCTCCCTCTTGGACCGTGTCACGAGATGTGTCACTAGCAGTTGCAATCTGGCCGTGGAGAGCGGCCGTCATGGACAGAGGGCTGGGTAAGAATCTTCCATTAAGGTTACCCTGCAGTATGCGGCACATGATTTGAGTCAGGGTAGGAGGGAATGAGTCAACGGCACAGTCACTGCCACATAAGGAAGAACTTGGGAACTCCTCCTCAGGACAATATTGCTCTCCTCGTGAGAAGGAAGTACCACATTGGCATCCTAAATGCCAGATCCTTCACAGATCTTTTTCTGAGTGCAAAATGGCACAAACTATTTTTACATCAACATCACCATGGTCTTTAGGTATTCTCAACTTGTCCTAATCAGGTTGAGGTCAAGGGGGAGCCCGAGTTGCGAACACAACCTTTGACAATGCAGCCCTGACCCCATCAAGAGCTAAACCAACATATGCCAGTTGCCTGAGAAACGGTGCCACTGCTGAGAGTGACAGTTACCAAAGTGCAGTCACCACGCTGACTAAATATCGCTCCTGCTGTGGGAGGGTCATCTCAGTGTCAGCTGTCAGTGATGTGAGGCTGGAGGCTGAATGGAGTATTTTGACCTTTGACTAATTGTGATGTCATCCTCAGGCTCATTTACATAGCTAACCGAGCTGTTATCTGGGAGATAGTGTGAGTAAAACAAGCACACGTTAATTACTGACTTACTGTTGATAATACTCCTGCTTTCAATATCCTTTGAAATGATAGTTATTATGTTAGTGTGCCATGATATCAAAATCATAATGTCATCTTTTGGTTTAATTAAAGTGTTACCACTGAGGTGAAATCGTACTTGTTTTAAATTAAAAGGGATCTAAAAAAAAAATCACTGCGCACACACTGTATTGAACCTGGCATCCTCAAACATCAGATAAAACAGACTCCATAAATTGAAGCCCGGCATAAAAACAAACGCTCCTTTTCATTTCATCCACTTGATTCTTCCCACTACTTCTCATCACTCTTCAGAGGCGAAGGTTGACTCTCACAGCTCTAGGGCGTGCTTGTTCTTCGGCGCGTCTGTATCCCTTGCCTCGTTACTGAGCTTCACAGACAGTATAATTTCAGCCTGACACCGCCTCAAACGTGCCGCTGTCAAGCTGGAGCGCGGCAGAGAGCAACTCGAGGGATGCAGGCTCAAAAATGTCACTTTCATACTCGGCGGGATGAGAGAGAAGAGAAGGGGGGGGAGGTTTGGTGGGGTGGGGTGGGGGACGACTGGAAGAGGCCTTGGAACAACTGTTTAAATCATGACAGGAAAATGACCACTGCTTGGAGAGGCTGTGTGTGCGTCTGTGTGTTTGTGCATGTATGTGATACAAATGGAGAGGGATCAACAGCATGTGGTTGTGAGTGTATGCATGTCTGCATTTTTTATTGTTTATGAATTTTCTACTCCTGGTGTGAGTGTGTGATATGATTGAGTGTAAGTAGACTGGGGAGTTCATGCAACTTGTGTGTATGACCAGGAAAGTGTATGTTTGTGTGTGAGAGTGCAAAAAGATACAAACAAGTATGTCTGGGCGTGTGTGTGTGTGTGCGCGTTATCTGTACTGGGGACATATGTAAGTCCCTCAAATGTGTGTAACTAATGTGTTTGTGTCTGTCTGTCTCCATATGTGTGTGTGCGTGTGCCCGCCTGTGCTCCGGCGTATCTGGCCCCGACTACAAAGCCCCTCTGTTCTTAGCATGAGCTCCATCTCTGGGCCTTGTCAGACAAACGGCTCCTGGCGCCTCTCTCCTGGGCATGTGCCATAGCCGCTGCCAGGGCCTCCATGGCCAGTGGAGCCCCTGTTCCTGGCATCTTCCGAAGCGTCCACTAAGCGCTAACGGAAGCCCCCCCCCTGCCCTCGTTTACATTCATTAAAACGGTAGCGTCGGGCTCCCCCAGAGCCTTGGGAGGCTGCGCCAAGCCTGCCACAGCCGATAAACTGGGGCCACCTCTCACTGCCCATTCGTTTTGCTTTCTTCTCCTTCTCCCTGTGCCTCTCTCTTTCTGAGATGGCGCCCCACAGCACCCCTCTGTGGGCATTGGGCTCTGGTCTGTTGGCAGGATTCTCTCTCTCTGTCTTGGTTTTTACTCTGGCTTTATTTTTCTTTGTTGTTTGTTTTTTTGAGTTAAAACGATGCAGGTTGTCGCTGTTCCAAGTCGTAAAGGGCAACCATACAAAACTGTTTTTTTCAGCCCTTTTTGTGTGTGTTCAGAGTGTGCTTCAGTGGCTGTTGTACAGGCCTCTGACTGCGCAGGTAAAGCACTGAGCACAACTTCATAAGCCATGGAAGCAGACAAACAATTCGCTCATTTTACCATTCCAACACTAAAACAACTGCTCCGCTGATTTGGCAGTACTTGTGCTGCCCAGGTAGGCTTGTTATTACTTTATTTCACCCATCTAAAATAATCATCAAAGTTTACATTACAGTGCATGACTAACATTGAGCACTTGGTCATCTGTCTTGGCTGTAGCACCTCAGGTGGGGGTTAAGCACCCAACGTTAACCTCAGTCTAATTCTGTGCCTCAATCCTTCCCCTCAAGGCATGTCGCCTTGAGGGGAAGCTTCTCTATGTCAAAATTCTCTTGTGCCTTTCCCCCCCCCTTTGGAGTTGGAATGGGAAAAGTGGGTTTGTCAGGGGGCTGCTGTTGGGCGGTTGGGTAACAGCGGTTACCTTCCTCCTCTCATTTCGCGCCTGGCTGACTAAGATCCTTCATTGTCAACATGCTAACCCTTTGCTCAACCCCCATACAGAACATGGAGATGACAAACATCTTCTCGACACAACACACACACCGCAACACAATGACCTCTGCGGCGGCGGACCGGCTACCCGGTGCATTCGGATATTTTGGAGGAAACGCTGCGGCGGATATGACAGGTAACATGCCGGCTCCACTCGGCCCTCAGAGTCCTCAACGCCAGAAAAATTCAAAATGAAGCTGACTGATCACTAACATCACTGGCTCCCTACTCCTCTGTGCCGCAACTGTGTCTTCGGGGTCATGCTGTTCTATCAAATGGATGTTTGTGTGTGTGTGATGGATGAGGGTAGTTGCGGGGGGTGTGGCTAGGCTGGGGCCGGTGTAACCTCTGGCGAGATGAGAGAGTGCCACTCTGGAGGGAAGATCAAGGTAGGCACTGCTGGAGAAGAGACAGGCCCTTAGCTGAGGAGAGAGCAGAGCTGACAGAGTGGCTAAATGGAGAGGAGAAGGCGGCTAGTGTTAATTACAAACAGCAAGTAGGGATAAGGAGAGGGATTAGGTCAATCATGGAGCACGGAATTAGAGGAGGAAGAGAGAAAAAAAAGGGCCAACTTTAATTAGCATTGTTGGAGAGGCAATCACGTGTTAGTGTTAGCCCCAAAGAGCTAACGCTAGCCGTCATTAGCATTCATACACCGAGGGCTCAGTGCAACCAGGCCATTTCGGTAGCAATTACTTTAGCCCGGCTAGTGCCGACATGCTGGGACACTACACATAAAGATAGTCGCTCGTGCTGCAGGGGCGACAGAGGCCAAGGGAGTGAGTGATTGAGGAAAAGCGACTGGATATTCACTCCAACCAAGCCTTAGCATGTCATTAACTCCCTCCCCACCCCCTCACCCCCCCTGACTGGACATTATGAGCTTATCACATAGAGCAAAAGGGAATAATTACCCAAATACTATCCAGCACAGCCATCTTTAATCAGAGGAGTGTGTAATTACTGCCACACAAATGACTTCGGTTCATTACGAGGCTGCCGTAACATGGCCAACGATGGATTGTTCATCATTCTAAAGTGTATTATTTACTACCGCCGCGGCAAACCAGGGACAGATAAATACACAATTGTCATTAAGGAGGAAAGGAGAAAATGGATGTGCCGGTCAGCCGAGCATTTTTCAAAGACACGCATTAAAAGCCTAAAGTGCCGAGAGACAATAGAGGGCAAGCGAGACGAGAGAGGGACCCAGGGCGACTGATGGCATGTTTTCAAAGCGACTCCCGCGCGATTAATTCCCCGTCCTTCGCAAAATCTAATTTCTGTTGATATTTACATTCATTTTCTGACACACTCAAATCTGTTTATGACAGTGCTTTATTTCCCCGCCTGCACACCACTCCAGAAAAGCCTAGCATTTCCGAGGCTTGTTGTTTTTTGTGTTCCTGTTAAGTACACGTGATTGTGTATTTTCCTGGGGTCCAGTAGCACACTAATCTTCTGGAGCCAGATGTGCTGGTAAAAGGCAAGCCACAAAGCCTCCACCACTAGACGTCTCTGCATCGCTCCTGGCCAGATATGATGCTGCATCCCTGGGGGCATTAGCTGAGAGCTTTGCTGGGCTCCAAATAGAACTATGCCCCTGCTCTGGAGACAGCAGCATAATGGAGCAGTGTGAGGGAGGAAGACCAGTCAAACTTGAAGACTATCATGGAAAACCACTGGTACGGCACTTTCAAAAGTAGCGCACGTATGTTCGGGAATGATAATGACAATGGGATTGTTTATTGAGTGGTGATGGAGAAACAGAGCTCTTATTAACACATGCGATATGGACAGACAGATATGTACTGCGGATCCTGATCCACTGTTTTTCCCTCATAGTGTGACTATGTTTGAAAGCCCCATTAATTCTTAATCATAAACTAACTAACCATAAAATAAGACTCCTTATCTGTGTAACAATGAACAGGAAATGAAGGAAACCACTCAGCAAGACATATCAGCAACAGGGGATTTTGATCTTTCCCAACTTCAGTACCCTGTTACTGTCAAAAGAGATGCAATTCTGAACTCCTTTTTTTCCCAAATGATTATTGTGCATGGATGAACCAATCAATCATACCAGCATGAGGCAATTATTAAAGAAAAGTATGCTGAATTGCATCTGGATCTGCATCCACTATAAGGCGTTTAATGTTCTGTGATTTGGAAGGCTGGAAAAGCAATGCAACAACAACAAGCAGCACCACACAGCATTTCCATCCCGATTGAGTGGCGGTAATTGTCGACGTGTCAAGCGGGCTTTTGTGGCTGTAGACGGAGCTGGCAGAGCCCATCAGTAGAAAATTACAGAGCAAAAAGAACAATCAGTTTCTCCTCTGTTACTTAAAAAGAAAGAGTTGCCCAACAACAGGGGGATCCAAACGGAGATGAAACCAACCCAAAAGGAGGCTGTTTACCTCGCGCCGTCTTTGTCTTGAGAGGGAAATGTCAACCGGAACCCGAAAAGGAAAAAAAGAAAGAAAGGAGAAAAGGAGAAAATCAACTCAGGCCCGCCATTGCTCATTCCTCAAACATCTGACAACAAATCATTATGCCGTCACTCCGATTGATCAACAGTCACCTGGTAATTGATATCAACAAAGGGAGGATTGTTTTTTTTTCCAAGGCTTTCATAGGAGGGCCTCCTTTCGCCATGAAAACATTAGAGATGCTCTTTTTTAATGCCGCTTGTCTCTAAGGCAGCCAGCTCAATTTATCAACCGGTGGTTCAGGGCAATGGAATTAAAGCCGTACGACTGCTCAAACAAGATCCCATTTTATGGCCTGAAGTTGTTGCAACCAATCACATGCTGTTTCACCCTTGGGCCGATCATCCCTCCATGCCGACGTGACGGAAACTTCAGTTAACTGCTAGTATCTCTTAAAGGAGACTCGGATCAATTGTCCCCCCCGCCTTCCTCTAAGTTGTGCCCCAATTTGTTTCATTTAAAGCAGAGTGGCATCATGTTGTTGGTTCTAACTCGTGGGATCACAAACACATTTACAGTACTATTTTGTCTGGAGATTAAAAAAACCTTGTGTGGATAAATCATTTTCAGCAGAATGCATAAAAGCGGCTGCCTCTTGATCACTTTGAAGTCGGTCTTTGTGAAGACTGCGTGTATTGATTACAAAAATCCCTCCTAGGTCAACTGTGAGCACCATAGCAGATTGACTTAAATGTGGGGATGTGATTATAGCTTGCTGGGGATCTACAAAAAAAACCCTATCAGCACAACAAACAGAGGCGGTGCAGTGGGGTGTGGTGGGGTGGGGGCGGTTGGGGTGGGTGGGGGGGGGGGGGGTCGTTGTCGAAGCGTTGCAATGACAGAGACTGCATGCCACAATGTACCTTGAATGAGAATTAGGAGGGGGACATGGAGGGTCTGGCATAGCTGACACGGTAAAGTTGCTTGTCTAAGCCCGGCCTTGATCTCAGTGCGTGTTTAGCTAGCCCGGACAGTGTAACTAGCTCATGCATGCAGGGCCACCCGCATGACCAAAATCAGTGTGACAGGAGAGAAGCCCGGGACTGTAAGAGGGATCATTCTGTCATCCGGGGGGGTGGGCGAGGGGGCGGGGTTGTCACCACCTGCTTCACGGCTCTTGTATGTGCACAAATTCATAGTGGTCGGCACACATATTCCAGGTCACCCTGGCAACCCCCCATCCCCCCACCCCCCTCCACCTTACACACACACACACAGTGTATTCATCAGATCAATACCCTTACACACACGCTTAATCTGTAATTACTCACTAACACCCAGCAAATCGTAATCTGAAACACAAACACCCATCTGTATTTGAGACGGCCCTCCTCTCTTGACATCTGGCTCTCGCCGAATGACAGTGGGCCCCCATGCGGAGCTGCAAGCAGGGCCCCTGCCTCCGAATCGTTGCAGGTCGGAAAAACGGCTCATCTGGAATTATCGGAGCCGCTGCTGTACAGTCTGTATGTTCCGAGGCCCTGCCCCTGTGGTTACAGTATGGCAGCTATACATCGCAGGGGAGCCTCCTTTGAATGGAGCCCGCCACAGGGGCCGAGCAAATAACAACACTTAGCCTGATGCTCATACATATGGCATTCAGCGTTTTTCCAGGGCAGGAAATTGGTTGGAGGGAGCAAGTGTGTGTGTGTGTGTGTGTGTGTGCGTGTCAGAAAGAGTAAAAGACAGATTACTCAAATGAACGTGTCTGCTGGTTTATAAAGAGTGTTTGTTCAAGTGTGTAGGTGTGTTTGTGTATGTATGTGTGTGTGTGCAGAGGGGTTAGCGGTGACTCACCGATGTAAACGCACGGCCTTTAATGCTTCATGGCATGCAGTGGTGGTGGCGGTGGTGGGGGTTGGCGTTTTCTGGTGCTGTCATCAGCCGCCTCGCCCCCCTAATACCCCAACATACAGATTTACATAAACACCCCACTCTTACTGGCGTGAGCTGTGCGACTTTTCGCCGAGGGAAAACCCTGCTGAAGAGCCAAGTGAGGAATCAAACAGACGCATCAGAAGGGAGGAGGCAGCGGTCAGGGGAAGCGGTGAAGCTCTCGACATCACTGGCTGCTTAAGTGTTAGCAAAGCAGCCATCAACTGCTACCCATAACCCCACCTCCCCCCCTCCCTCCGTCATCCTATCCCGTCACTTCCCTGATGGACGCTCAAACCCGGCAGTAACCCCACCTCCCCCAACCCTCGCACCCCGTCAGGCATGGAAGCAATCTTCACACGGGAGGGCATTATCTTCACCGGGGCGTTAGTGAAACCGAGGAGGCGCGCGCGAAGGCGGGGACGATACCGCCGTCCGTTGCTAGGGAACAAAGTGACTTGGATACCGTGTGTATTTGTCATCACGGTCGTTCCTAGCGAAGGGATCCAGGTCGCCACTCGAGGAAGAAACATCAAAGGGCAAATAAATTTAGCCAGGATCTGAAGCAAGAGGAAAGATCAGTTTCCTCCCATTGGTAACGCCTTGATAGTGGAAAAAGACGGCTAGGGAGAGAGAGAGAGAGAGAGAGAGAGAGATAGAGCTTTGGGCCATCTTTTAGCGTGGAGAGGCAACCCATTTTGCATGCCTGGCTTATCGGGTGTGGAGGTATGCCTGTGCACAATGTGCAGGTGTGATAAATAAAAATGTCTGTGTGTGGATATATTTTGATGCAAGTTTGGCGGTTTTTGTCTTTGGCTGAATTCGAGCAGTGCATGAGATTGTGTTTGAGCTTAGGATTGCGTGCCTTGAGAGAAACTCCTGCAGAGTGCTGCTGCGTGTGTGTGTGTGTCTGTGTGTGTGTGTATGTGCACACGCATACTTAATGTGCCTTTACTGCACGTGTGTTTTGATATCCAGAGCGCTGCTTGTGCACTGCGCACGTCGCTTTGCTTGTGTCACATCAAGTGTACAATGTAGTGTTCATTGGGAGCAACATGTCAAAAGGGTTTAATGCCAATATCTGGCTGCCTTGTATGGCAGTGCCGAAAATCAATACACCTGCGTTCTCCTTTGAGAGTGCTTGGACCAAAACAACACACACACACAGTCTACAGTCTCCCCAGGACAGTGTGTTGCCCCAGGGCTAAGCCACACCTGTCTACCTGCACTTAGGTGGCTACTAATATGTTTGATCCAGAGTGACAGGGTCCTCACCTCACAACGCTTACAATTTTCTGTTATGGGAAAAAAAAAAAAAAAGGACTTTCACTTTCAATCCTTGATTTTAGTGTGAGGTTTGACTGAGTGTTGATGTAATTGTGTTGGACTGGGGCGTATAATCCCATGATGCATTTGGATAAGACATAAACAGCATTAACATAATGGCTTCTAGACCAATCGCACGCAAGTAGACCAGGCAACACTCATGTGGTTAAACCTTGGCATAGGACTGCCCACCTCTATTTAGAATTCCACTTTACTATATTCAGTAGTCTATATTGGACAAAAATTCTATTTTATGTTATAGACTTGTTAAATACACATATCTACAAGTGGCTGTCACGCTTAACGCAGTCAAATGTCCAGATCATAGGAAGAAATGGTTCCCCCCCTTGTCCCTGGTGGCCTAATTTTCTCCCCGACCGATCTTGAAATTCTTCTTTTTCTCTCTGTTTTCAACCATGCTCTTTTTCCGAGGCTTAGCGCCGTCTCGCTCCATCAACCAAAAGATTTATCAGGTCCTGCAAAAAAACAAACAAGCGGTGTGTGGTCATCCTACTGTAAGTGCCTCTAATTACCTCTTTAAAATTCCGCCAACGAGCTATTAAAACGTCCACATTCTCATTTTTTCTCATTCCCTTCCGCGCGCTCTCGTATCTTGAAACATTGCGAGCAATTAGTCCGAGTGACTTTATTCATTAGGGGCCCGGTCCTAATGATTATTAAACTGCACACAAGTCAGAAAGTAACCGGGGGGCTGCATGGTGGGAGAGAGCAAGAGCGAGAGAGAGAGAAAAAAAGAGACGAGGGGAAGGGGAAGGGAGGCAGGGAAGGACGAGGAGGCTGGAGGGAGAGAGAAGAGGAGAGACAAAAGGATTGGGATGAGAGTGTGGGAGAGATGATGAGGATTAAAAGAGAAATGGGGCAGGATAATTGTGGACGAAGTTGAATATAGTTGAATGTATTACCAGGGAAAATAGGCACAAATGGACATAATCTCATCCCGACCAAAGTGAAATGGTAGCAAATCAGGCCGAGGTCCACTAACAAATTAGGACAGAGATCATTTGCATTGTGGCAGGTGGATAATCAGCCATTAAAATCAATCTTTTAAATCATCCACACAGCCCGCAAACACACACATGTACGATGTAGACTATAAATGACAGACAGCAGATGCACCCATAAACTCTTGCGGTAAAACGCACACACACACACACACACACACATCTACACACACAGTAAATACTCTCAGGTGCTCTCACTCATTGAGGGAGATTCAGCAAACACGTACGCACACGGAAAGACTCTCGCCCGTAATACAAACACGCATACACTCTTCCATGTCCCTGCTGCTCTCCAGCTCTCGTCAATCCACACCTGATGTTATCTGTAAGGGAGATTTATGCACTTGCCGGAGTGAATTTATGAGAGACGGCCTCCTCAGTCAGAGGGATGCCGGCTAAGAAATTGCTTTGGTGAAAAAAAAAAGAAAAAAAAAAAAGCAGATTTGAAAGATTTATTTCTATCTACACCAAGGATGCATGATATATTCAATCTGTTTATTTGAGTGAAACAATCATTTCAGGGAGGGAAGCCTACGAGACGAGATAAGGCTGAATTGCGTTTAGTGCCGCCGCCCCCCCTCCCCTGTTTGCGGTAGGACCTGCCTGCGCTCGCACAAATCCATTTGGCTGTCATTGTTTTTGTTTGCGGCGACGAAGGGGGGGAGCAGGGGGGGGGGGGGGGGCGGGGTGGCTGGTGGGGTTGTTAGAGTGATGCATCATTTTCTGCCTTTTGTTTGTTTTGCTTTTTATTGATAGATTGATTGTTACCTTGGACATGAGCGTCGTGATGGAGGATCTGGAGACAAAAACACGAGTGGCAGCTCCTCGCCGTCGCCTCGCCAGTCAGACTGGCGAGCTCATAAAACATGATCAATATTACTCCTCTCCCTCTCTATCCATTCATCTATTCATTTCTTTCACTGGGTCTCTATACTTGTGGCTGGAAGAAAAAAAAAGCCTGTCGTCAAAAGGGAAAAGACGGTCTTTGTGTCTCCTACAATTACCCAATAGTCGGATGCCATTTTTTACTCTTCCTCCTCCATATAGACACAGTGGTTCTGTACTCAAAATGAGTGAATATGTGATATGACATACAAACAGGGTGGCTAATAAAGAGAGAGAGTGGGAGAATGCCCCTAGTGCACTCGGTGCCCCTGACGCTAGACGTCTGAGTAAGGAAAAGGTCATGGTGTGATTGAGTAGCCGGCCGCTGCTCAAACAAAGGCCAGTCTCAGAGGGTACGGAGGACGGGCACAAAGTTAGCCTCGGAGCCCCCCTGGGTGCCTGCATGCGCCTCTCCACTTCCATCTCAGATAGGAAAGAGGGATTGGGGACGGACGGACGAGTAAAGGACACAATCACTCTGGCCTGTCAGGGACGGGGCAGGCAAACACAAAAGAGCAAATCTACTTTTGTAACATCGGTTTTCACATGGTGGCCGATAAGCTCTGTCCTGCTCTCTTATTCTGTAAGCGGGTAGGCTTCAGCCAGAATGACTCAAAATCCAAGGATGTTTTCATTTGAAGTACAGGGAATAGGAGCAGGGTTAATTAACTTTAATGTGTTGTGGATATACAAGCGGGACCACAACATCGGATCTGATACGAGGATGCAGCCTGGGTTAAAGCTTTTAATGCCCGAGGGATTAATAGCTTCTATCCCTCTGGGGTGAAAAGGTCAGGGACGGGAGCTGCTGACAGACGACGGGAGGCGATCCCTGATGAGACCCTGTTTCCAGTCCAAATATTGTGTCCGGGACGAGCCTCCTGCCCGTGTTTGTGCCAGATGTTGCTCATGTCAGGTGGCCCTAGGGTAACGGGGCCAGGTGTGGCAATGAGGGACATTACATAGTAAGAGAAAATACCAGGCTCTCTCTGCTGTCTTGGCCCTGGGTATTGCACTCCCTAGTGGTGGGACTTCATACATAGTGGCAGGGCAATGGACAACGGTGACAAAACCTGAGCCAAGGCATTTTCAGAGAAAAATGTGTCATGCCTCACATGCCTCAGCCAATTAAAGTGTCTGCACCTAAAGCAGAATTATAGCATAGTTAACCATAATGAGTTGCAGAGTTTAACATCGCTGCCTGCCAGACATAGGGAAAGAAAAAAAAAAACTCTTTGTGCAAGTTCACTGTGAAAGTTTGGAGTGGCCCACATCATATCAATTGTTCCACATCTACCAATGAGAATATTTATAGGTATTAGGTATTCAAATAGCTGGCTGATCACCTGTCATTCTCTCTTCTGTCCTCATACTGACATACTGCTCCCTTGTCTAACCTCTGCCGCAGGGGAGAATTTATTTCATTTCATATCAGGTTGTCTGCCCTCCTGACAGCAGGCCCCAGTTTATCTCACGCTCAGTCTTCTCTATTGTGCCAGTTACCTTGTGCCATTTATTGATTTAATGTGTTGATGTAATTTCATGAAAGCCTTCAGTAAGCATTTTAAATTCAATTTTGCATCTCGTTCATTGGCTCCAAAGTCTTTGAGCTATGAGTGTATTTTGACCCATGCATCTGAAGTTCCCGAGCTGTGTTTGATTTACCTCAACAGACAACTGTTCAAAAGTGGATACATCACAAGCCAGGTAAGATAAATCAAGCACTGCTTGTGCGAAACATTTTTGCCTTATTCTGCCGCTTGCATATTTTTGTATTGTCAGTCAAAACTGAGCCCGGAGACTTTGTGTGCGCAGATGGCTTGTTTTATCTGTATAAAAATCACCTTCAGCGCACCGCTCCCTGGCGAGCAGCAGATTTGAACCGGCTGAGGTTATAAAAGTGAAATCCGGGCCCGGCAGTATTCCCTCCCTGCCTCGTGTACTTTGCGCTAATCTCCCGGTCGGGTCAGCGCGAGAAAAATTAAACGAGGAGAGCCGAGCTGCTCCTCCAGGACCCCGGGGCCTTGTCGCATGGGCGGGAGGTTAGCCCGACACCGCTGGTGGGAGAAGATGCATCATTAATGAATCAGGAAGTGGAGCCCGAGCTCGTCGGCACCCCAGTCAACTCTATTAGACCACACCCCATTGCCTTTCACTAATGAATAATGTATGACGCCCTGCTGGTTC
The DNA here is from genome assembly GCF_048128805.1 of Centroberyx gerrardi. NCBI lineage: Eukaryota > Metazoa > Chordata > Actinopteri > Beryciformes > Berycidae > Centroberyx > Centroberyx gerrardi. The sequence goes on from NC_136019.1 coordinate 13,796,546, forward strand.
CAGGTGTGACTTGATACAGCAGTTAAAAAAAAAAAATAAAAAAAAGTATATGAATATTCAGTGGCGGGTGGTAATGAAATCAAAATGTTCAGTATGGGAGTTCGTTTTTAGATTGCCGTGAGTCCATCTCCGCTGTGCGGAACTGCTAGACTGTGCTGATGGAGAGAAATGAGAGACTTTATATGCACTGACAGGGCTGAAATTTTGCCCTGCACTTTTAATGGCTTGTCTGACTGCAGATGGAGATGTCACTGTGCGAGCGCTGACGGCGGCCATTTTGTTTTGGCAAAGCAGCGGTGATTTGTTTGTCTGGGCACATCAGGAGGACACTGATGAGCGGGAGGACAGAGAAATGATCCATCGGTCAACGTAAACACTATACAGACTTCATTTAGTTGCTGTCACGCTGGGCTTCAAAATTGCACTGTCAAGGAAGGCATTTGTTTCCAGAACACGAGCCACTCAATATGTACAAGATACAAGTTTATAAGTTATATGAGCAACCTGGGAGTGGGAAGGCTGAGCGATGGCTGACAGATTCAACATAGTGTCACTTAAGGTTGTTTAGGCCTGGAGGCAGTGAATATATTTAGTTGATTTACTATAACTACCGCTGATAGACACAGATATAACCCTTCTTAAATCTTAAAATATATTCTCCCATACTACATTCTTCTGCTGCAGCGTGTCCTTTCCCCATGATCCACCACTCCCACTGTGGGCGACCGTGGAGCTCTGGCATTTACGGGGTCCGTCCGACAGCAGAAATACAGAAAGAGAGCGCGGAAGCGAGAGAGAGAGCGTGAGTCCGTCATAGACAAATGGCCAAGCCTCCGAAGGTTAATGCCCACCATGTGTGGAACAGGGGGCCGCAGGAGGCCAGCGCGGCTGCAAAAAGCACGTCCCAGACACCCCGGCAGGCGCGAGGGGCTCGAGCCGCTGATTAATGCCATACTTTGGCTAATTACCTCCTCAGCGGACGTTAGCTTTAATGACACGAGTCATCAGAATACGTCAGTGTGGATGGATAGCTGCTGGGGGTGGAGGGGGGGGGGGGTGGGAGGCAGGGAAAAGCAGGAGAGATATCAGCCCAGCCGAGCGTCAGACGAAGCCATCGACTGCGCCTTCCCACCCCATTAGGTCGAATCCAGCACGCCCGCCACTGTGTCGTCCATATCTGAATAATAACCGCCGCTTAGCCTCAGCCCCACCGCCCCGCCGCCCTTCCCTCAGTCCACCAGACCAGTTTCGACTGGGTCCATTTGGCGCCCTGTGACGCTTCCAGCCAAACTCTAATTTACAAGGAAACAAATGGCCTCCGTAATAACAAGGGCCCGAATTCCCCAATCTCAATGAATCTGCTTCATCCTCCCAAAACAATTCATTCCAAAACAACCCGCTCAACAGCGAGCCAAGAAGTGGACGATGTCGTTAGCCGTCGTCCCACCCAGCTGATGAGTTACTACCGCCCGATTGGTTCGGCGTGCTGTCCTGCAGTGTGGTCATTCAAGCCCCAGTGGAAGCGGTGAACTCTGATGGCAAAGCTAATTTGGATATTCTCTCAACCGTGAAATATGGAAGAGAGTTGCTAAATGAGCAATTAATCCCACGGAGATACCATGTACCTGCGAAAACTTAGATGAAGGAAGGGAAAAAGAATAGAGAAGGAAATAGAGCGCACGGCTTACCGTTTCAACATTCCTTAATGTGACGAATAATTTCGACACATCTAGATTTACCCGATGTGATCAGCATCGGGCTTTCAAAATGGAGAGAGAACTCCGCCGCACAAATGTTGGCGCGCACGCAACACCTTTGTCACAATTTTGAGCTATGTTTTGCCATTTTCCCTTTGAAGGTTCAGGCTAATTGCCTGTGGATGACTTTAGTCTTTCCATTCCCCGAGGGCCTAATTGTAATGTATTGTTGTGGAGGACCTCGGGGCTCTCCTGGAAGTCTTATTTATTTTTGCCATTCATCAGTCTGTTAAATATAGTCAATACCACTGTCAACGTAAATTACACGGCACACTATAGAGGCGGCTTTCCGCGGACGAGGGAGGCGAAAAGGACCTTGAGTCGGTGCCAAGAAGGGTTCTTAAGTGCGACACTGATGCTGATTCAGAGCTGAAAGAGGGCGATGAAAAAGGGATGAGATGGAAGAGGGGGGGGGGGGGGCTTTGTCTTTTTCTGCTCTCCTCGCGATGTGAGGGGAAAGGGTTCATCCCAGTGCCACAGACAACAAGTGCATGGCTTAAGTGTCTGGCACGGTGACATGTAGCTGAAGAAATGGTTCTCTATCCCTCTCCTCGTGTCTCTCTAAGGGACATGGAGAGAAAAGAAGAGAGCGGTGCGTGACTAGATTTTAGTCCCATCCGATCTAGCTCTTGGAAAATACTGACACACTCCAAGAACTGTAATGGCATTGTAAATATTTTTCGCATTTCGCTCCGTAATGAGGCAGTACTGACTGTCATACATATGCACAACGCGTGCATACAATTATTTATATCACTGTACAAAATATTAGCCATCATCCATGAAAGTGACAGTTTTGTCCTTGAAGTTAAGTTGGACTGGCATGAAACTATTTCAATAACAATTTGCACAAGACTGCCTCTGTCTTCTTTAGTCAAACAGAAAGCCTCGGAATAATCTCTCTCCTTCTCATCCTCTCTCTGTCTCCCTCTCTGTTTCTCTCTCTCTCACACACACACACACACACACACACACGCGCGCACACTAATAACTAGCAATCATGATAATCTATAACTGCACTCCAGCCGAGTCCCTGGACAGGCATTACAGTCATGTTGCGGGCCAATAAATAACGGCACAAATAAAGCGCCTGTCCATTCTAGCACCCAGTGTTCCGGGGTGTATGCAAAATAGGTCAATAACACCATCCTGGAGGTCATTGCCAGACCGTTTGCTCCTTTATCGACTGTACTGCAATTCCAAAGGAATTAGGCTGTGTCACAATTCATCCTTGCTGCAGCCTCTGGGTCTTTGACAAAAAGGGAGCCTTCTGTGGGAATGACAAAACCTATTTGTCTTACAAGGTTGTGTGTGTCTTTTTTGTTTCTGGTTCGCCTTCAGTGACCTGAATCAAAATAGAAAAGAGAGCCTTTTGCGGTGCGTCTTTTATTTTATGTTCTTGTCGTTTTTGCCTGGTGGTATGTTAGAAATGCGGTTGCTTTGACCGTGCGGCCTTTGTGATTAAAGCTTCCGTTAAAGTGCCACCCAGAATGAGAAAGGTACTCTAAAATGTAATACGCTGCTGCTTACCTGCTCAAAATTGGTATCAGTGTAATTCACTGGATTTCTGCAACTCAGTCATGAAATCCTATACTTACTATAATTTTGGATTACACATCTATGGCAATGTGAGGTTAAATAGAAAATATATTCTGATTTACACAGACTTTGGTTGAATAGGTTATCCTCATCACCATGATCAATCGCTTAACAGTATATACTGCTGTGTCTAATCTCACAATCATGAGTAATCAGCTATTATTTTAAACTTCAAATTTGTAATGTGATTACTGTATTGCAGGTTTTTGATTGTTTTTTCAGTAACTGTTATCCTTTTTTTTCCAATTCCAAGCAGCTCAAATTAGCCTTTGTTTCAACATAATTACTTTGCCAAAGCAGGACTAGCAGATGAACCCACTGAAGGGTGAGTTTCAACAGCTGCTTTCACCAATGTCCATCACACCTTCCGTTACCGCGGCGTTAGCTGGTGCTGCCGCCACTTAGCCGGTGGCGAAACCCCGCGAAGGAAAGTTGACAGGCTTGAGGAAGAGTGGGTCTGGTGGGTTTTGATACTGTCACTGTCACAAGACATCTCTCCCTTCCCCTTCCTTCTTTGTCCATCCCTCTCTTCGCTCCCCTCCCAGCCCCATCATGATGGCCCGAGCATGGAGGAGCCCGTCAGTCACTCTGTGCTCATTCCTGCTCGGGTCCTGAGAGCCCGCCACTCGCCTCTTACGCCACGGCTGTCATGTCCACTGCCTGACGGGAAAGGCGACGAGCGGCGACAAACGTCCCCAGCTTGAGTCTGTCAGTACCCCCCCCACCCCACCCCGCAATCACCACCATCACACACACAGAACCATCCAAATATATACAACCATCTATGCTTGAAAAATCTGCCCGCTGTATCTACACAGACAGCCTTCAGAGAGCTCACGTTCAATTGATTTTCTCCATTTTGCAGCGGCATGACATTCTGACAGGGGAGAGGCCGAGCAGAAGAATAGAGGAGGGAGAAGATGGAGAGAGACAGGCAGAAGAGTGGTATTCCCCCATCTGACCATTATGAGCGGCATGTCAAACGAGGGCGAGAGACAGAGGCCTTGACATGGGCCAGCCCACACAGGGAGAGGCGGCGGCGGGGGGGGGAGGGGGGGAGGGAGGGAGGGAGGCAGGGGAATAAAGAGAAAGGAGGAGGATGTAAAAGAAGGGAGAGGGAGGGCGGCCGGGAAAATGAGAGAGGGTGGAGATACGGACAAAGAGGGAGGGAGGGGAGAGAAATTGGGAGAGAGTGAAAGGGAGGAGGCCGTCGTTAAGAAAAAGGGGAGGAAGGAGGGAGGAGGAGGAAAGAGGAGAAGAAAGAGAGAGCGCGTGGAATAATGAGGTGGGGCAGGTGGAGAGGAGAGGGGGGGATCAAGGAGGAGGCGGAGAGAGCGCTCCTTACAACAATCCCATCGATCGGGTACAGTTAGACTGCCTCTGCCGGCCTCACCTCCTCTCATCCCTCCTTCACCCCGTCATCCACCCGCCCCCCACACCCTCCCCTCCCCCGCTCCCTCTCTCTTCTTCTCTCCTCCCTCCGGCCCGCTCGCAGGGCCAAAGTGATAGACAGTGAGAATCTAGTGATAGCATTTGATTGTCAGCCGAAGTGGCAGTTATAAATTTACTCCAGGATAGCCATTTACTGTGACGGTTCGGGGATTGAGTGAGTGCGGGGGGGGGGGAGGGGCGGGAAGTGGAGGGAAGAGACGGAGGAGAGGGAGGGAGGGAGAGAGAGAGAGAGGGAGAGACAGAGAGAGAGAGATGAAGGAAGAAAAGAGGGGTAGACCAGCTCTCTGATCTCTGTCTCCCATCATCCTTTGTGATAAAAGCACTTTTATGGGTATTACGGCCACCAACATACACACAAACACACTACCCTCCGCGCGCATGTACACACACACACACACACAGCATGGGACCTTCAAAACGTACAAATGGCTGCTGTCTCAATTTGGGCAATTCAGGGCTTCTAGCTGGCTCAAGGAAGGGAAGGGTCTTTACACTAAAAGATGGCCTCTGTTTGGTGGCGCTTACTGGAGCATTTGTCTTTGTTTACAATATCTTCCTGATGTTTGGAGGCAGGGGCTTTTGTGGTACAGCCATTTCACAACCCCCAACATACCCCCCCCCCCCCCCCACACACACACACACACACATACACACAGAGACACACGCACAGACACCCTCCCCCGGCTATACCTGCTGGATTATTCCTTCAATTTCTTAAAAGCCGGAGCCTTCGTGGGATGGTCCAATCGCAGGAGAGGGATGGGGTGGGGGATGCAGGAAAGCAGTTGGCATTTACAAATGCTGTGGGTGCAGTGAAATATGGGAGCCATATTTCAACAACTGTGAGGCCGAACGTGCGCGCGCACGTGCACCGGGACACACACATACACGCATGCTGACACCTCCCACACACAGAGCACACGATTCAGAAGGAGCCCATTGCCATCAGTCTGCAGTAGGCAGGTGTATGTGTGTGTGTGTGTGTGTGTGTGTGTGTGTTGGGGGGCTTGCATGGGAGCGTGTGTGTGCACCTTTGACATCAGCTTGACAGGCTCTTAATTGCATCCAGGGTCCATGATGCCGCTTTCTTTTGCAATCGGTGGCACGCGCGTACACACACATACACAGATCCTCATGTCGTTACGCTTGCTGTTACACCTGAGGACATGGTATTGACTTACATTCATTCTGTAGCCCTACCTCAGACTAATTAATTAATGCTAACCCTAACAATAACACTAGCTGGCCCCTTAGCCTAAAAATAACATTCTTTCTAATTAGGTCCCAAAAATGCCCCCCACTAGTGACTACTTTGACAGATTTTTTGCTTCTTGCAGGGACATTTGGACCCCAAAAGATAGCAAAAATTAGATCACACACACACACACACACACACACACACACATATACACACAGCCCCAATGCTGACACGAGCGGGAGGACAAGGGGAGAGAAGAGAGATACTACAGGCATGTCTACCTGAAGGCACAGGCTCTAACTAGCTGCTAAGCTAAACAAAAGGAGCCTTGTGTGTGTGTGTGTGTGTGTGTGTGTGTGTGTGTGTGTGTGTGTGTGTGAGAGAGAGAGAGAGAGAGGACAGTTATACCTGGCAACCCGCCTGTTGTTCCTGGGTTTCTCCCTTATTTTAACCCTGATTATTTTAGAAAGCCTTCTCTTATTTCAGATAATTTCTCCTTGAGAGTTAATAAGTGTCTCTTAGACTGGTGAAATACGCATCACATTGTGCATTTCTTTGCATGTGCAGGGAGGGCCTTAGGCTATCAAAATATGGAGAAAATGTTGCTGGGTGAATAATGGTCGATCTCTAGGGACAAGCTTTAAAAAGCAGAATTACAACCAAGATGTGATCTACAAGAGAAAGTCGGCCATTAGGTTTATTCAGCAACAGGACTGCTCAGTTAGCAATAATGATCATGCTGTTGAGTCTGGCTTTTGCCTATTCATGTTCTAAGATGCAAACTGAGCATATTATAAACTGTAATTCAGAGAACGCCATTTGGGGTCTAAAAGATATTCAGCATAAAAAATGGCATTTTATGATGTCCAACCATAAACAAGGCCAGCCGAGCCACAAAAACACACGTGTGCTAGTTTTTCTCAGAAGTCAGTGTTATAGATGCGGGGACAGGGGAAGGTGGGTGAGGTGGAACTGATTCTAACTCTGCCTTCCTCGCCTGCCAAGTATCCATGGCATTCCTGGCATGCTTGGGAAGCTGGGGTACAAAGAAGAGAGGTATAGTCCAGTAAACACACAATGTCATTAAGGCACCGCATAGCACATGAGCCTAACACACACACTCCTATTCAAACACCTATATTACACACATAAACTGTTAGCATCCCTCCCTGAAAGCAATAGGCACTGCTACTTGCAAGCTGGCTTGTCATGTTAACTTGCAGCCCATTGGTTTCAGTGGGGAATACTAATTTTGACACCAAGCGATTAAGAAAAATAACCAACTAATAACCAACTAATTAGCTGTGTAATAAACTCTGATTTTAATAATTACTACCCAATATCTAAGCTCTGTTATTAATTCTATTGAATTAAAGGTACTGTACAGTATGTAATATTGACCTCCTGTAGGCACAAAAACAGATAAGGAATCTAAATCAAAACAAAGACAGTCTCCACCCCTAACCCCCAGGACTCCACCCCCCACCACCCCTTCTAAACAGCCCTGCATACACACTTCCTCACCGAGGAAAGAGAGACACAACCACACCAGCACCAAGGTAAAAAATACTGTCGTTTACAGTCACTGATAGACGTTGTTTATAGCCTAGGAGGAGGCAGGTAGAGTAGATTCTGCTATTCTGCTAGTAGCGGACAATGCAGAAATGCCTGGCTCCAGGGATGCAGCATAGTGGTGGCCCCTGTCCAAACTGGCCAGCTGTTGAGCTATAAATGGGCAGCGGCACGCGTCATACGAGGACACACACAAATAAGACTGTCAACAGCAAGTTCCTTTGTTTAGAGTGGACAGTTGATCTTCGTGGAACACCGAGCATAAAGGCCTATAAGTGCACAAATAATTACATAGCATTTGCCTGCTTACCTTCGTAGGGAATTTGGGAGGCATACTGAGGTTTATTCAGCTTTACGACTGGTCGCTCCTCCACTACAATACTACTGATTGAGCCTGAATGTCTATAAAAGGGTGGGAGGAGCTTGAGTTATAGGGGAGGAGCTTTTTCACAACCCAGAAAAAAACACTGAAATGAATACAGGTCTGAAAAAAACAAACCAAATGGGGAATGAATAGATTAGAAGTTCATCTTTCACGCTATCTTTAGACCTATTGAGAAGACTGTGTGGCGAGGTTATGGTGAAAATGTTACATAGGGTACCTTTAAAGTTCTGGAGTGCATAAATGTCTTGAAATCGCGCCGAGTGACAGTTAAGCCCCGTCTCTGTGTTGTGTTTCTTTTTATTGATCTATGAAAAGCCTTTGATACTGTGCATCATAATGTTTTAATCAATGGACTAGGTGGCATAGGAACAGCGGCAATGTTTGAAATGGTTGGCTGACTACTTGTCCGACTGCTTTCGATGTGTTACAGCCTTTAAAGAGACGGGAGATCCTGGATCTGCGCCCAGCTGTCCCACAAGGCTCTATACATCCAGTGGCGCTTTATTGTTCTATATGAACTGAAAATAATGTGACTGTAAACTGCATCTAAAATGAAGTTTATGACATTCACACATTCATTACAGCACATTTCACTGTTAGGTGAAACTGCTGATGAACAGGATGGTTGGATTTTGTTTTCATACTGTGTTTTAACCTTGTGTCTCTCCTAAGGTGCTGTTCATTGCCGTTGTCAGTCTCTCCTGAAGATAAACAAACAAACGAAACAAATAAATAAATACATCCTCGTCCCCAGAACCCGAATGGGTGAAGAAAAAAGAGATTTTGTCGGGTGTTTCCAAAATGACTCGCTCTTTGTCTGTCTCTCTCTGAGCTTTCCCCCCAAAATAAAAGTATAAAAAATGCATGGGCTGTGCACTTTCCTTTAAAAGCGACATTCAGTGGGCATTAAACTGAAACATTTAAAGTTCCAGGAGGAATCCATCCTGGATCGCTTCGCTTGGATCTCATGACGTCGATCGCAACTGCCGAAAAAAAAAAAAAAAACACACACACACACGAGCGCGGCAGTCACCTCGGTAACTTCTGTGAATGAACTCGGGCTGCACTCCTATTAAAGCCACATTAGATTCTCGACACAAGACGCCGTGTCTCCGCGGAGTGCTCGTCTTGTTTTTCCCCGTGCCGTGTGTTTGTATGAGGCGAGGACCGGAGAGGCGGCGCGTGCTGGAGGGGAAACAGTACGTTTTAATATGGATCCAGGCGCCGGCGCCTCGTGGGCCTGCCCACCGGGGGCCTCCCAGACCTCATTGTAATTTCATTAGCCGCGGCGGCGACAACGAGCGCCGTGTCGCATCAACACATCAAACCCCCGGGCCGCCGATACCCACGAGCCGGCACACACATGCACACAATCACAGAGCGCACGCACACAAATACACTTCTGCGCATGCATACATAAACACGGAACCTCACTTGCTCACACACACTCATTTTCTCTCTCACACTATTCCCACACTATTCCCACCCCCCCCTCCCCATCCTTCCTCCCACTGGCAGGTCTCTGGTGGGCAGAGGGAGCAGGATTTCTTCTGGGGCTTTCCCTGGCTTCCCGTTTTAGAACGGCGGAGCTGGGAAGGAGGACATGGTGGAGGGAGAGGAGTGGAGACGATTGGATCGGCTTTGATATATGGAACCAGCTTTGATGGTCTCTCCCCTTCTTCTCCGCTACTCACTATAAATAGCAGGCTACAGCTTTAGGGGAAAAAGAAGAGAGCGCCAAGAGGAGGAGGAAGGGGGAAAAAAAGAGAGAGAGTAGGAGGAGGAGAAAGATCCCTGGAGATCATTTTTTGCGCTCTCGGCACATAGGTACACACATGTACAGTGCATGCATGCAGCGTGTGTACGTATGCAATCTGACATCTGAGGGAAAAAGTTTGTGTGCCAATTCTCATTGGGGAAGACATGGAAGTGTTTACAATTGAACAAAGTGGCGGCACTTGCACGCTCACACACACAGAATGGCAGCCATACAAAGACACACAAACAGACACGCACACACACACACATGTACAAATGTGGATGGATGGAGGCTTGGTTCCTGGGGCAGCTTGCATAGCGGAGAGGTCAGGTTCCCTTCTAGCCGTAGGAGTGGGAAGAGTGTGAATGCAAGTTGAAGTGAGAAACAGCGCTAGAACATGTCACACTCATCATCATGTGCTGAGAGGAAAGACATGATAACATATGAAGGCAGCAGATTTCTCATGTCAGTAAAGTTGGAAGCGAATACAGATGGACCGGCTGTGCACATTTCACGGTGGCATTGGTATAATCTACATTCCCTTCCAGTAGGAATGTATGAGATATGGCTCTGCATGGAATTTTCATACTATTAAAATCTTGTCTCCATAAAGCCAAAATGAGCACATCTACAATAACAACCAAAGCAAAAACAATAAGCCATATACTCTTGAGAATCTACCTAGCCAAAAATGAGACTGACTTAATATGCAAATATGTACAGAAATGTACAATTAGTGAGAAATGGTCCTTTCTTGCTTGTTATAGAAATGTTTTTCATTATGACTGTAGCACTTACAACTGAAACCAATAATCAATTTAGCCAAAAATGTAAATAAATCAATAGGTAAATATGTTCAGAGAATAATCGAAGCAATCCTTGCGTTGTGAGAACGATTAGACTATACAAGGCTTGTGTTTCTGTCACACCACACAGAGGCAGTGCATTACCCAGCATGCAATACAGTATAGGCCTGGAGGGCTGGCATCCATCCTGCTTTGGTTTTACTGTTGGATGCAAACAGGCTGTCAGTGACGCCGCCGAAACAACGTCAACTACAGCGACCAGAAAGTGATTCAATTTAAGCGCCGCTCCGCTCCCCTCCCCTCCTAGCGAGCCTTCAAACCTGCCGCCTCCCTCTCCCAGTCTCTGACGCACACGTACACAAATCAAACGTACACAGTCAGACTGCGTGTCTCCATCAGCCACGGGGGACAGGCAGCGGGACGCACTGCCGGCTCAGCGTGCACCTCTCACTTTTACCACCCAGAAACAAATGACCAGTCCTTTCGTTTCCCCTGCCCCGCCGCAACACCGTCCCACCTAATCACTTGTCGCCACTGAACATGGCAGAGCTTTGCCTGAAGTTATGACTACTGGATGATGACACACTTAGAGCCCGGCGAGGGAAGTTAGCGCTGCACTAGATTGATACATTTGTCGCTTCTCTGAGGACCCCCCCCAATAAATGACAAATGAGTTTAACTGCCACCGTTAAAGGCATTTATAATATTGATCTAGCAGGAGTCAATAGCCAGCGCTACGCTCAGGCACTCATAATATCACTTTGAGCAGCGCACACACACACACACACACACACACATACGCAGAGGCACAGGCACACATACTCGCATACAGTCTCTAAAAAACAAAGGGAGAAAAATCAATGGACAGTGGTGCTACTAAGGGAAAGACTAATGTTCCTAACTAATGGAAATAAACACATTAGGAATGTACGGCGTTGACCGACCTCTGCGTTGACCTCACTCCATCTTGACACAATTAATCCCTCGTTAAGGGGGTAATTGTTTGCCACTGCTCATATTTATTGTTGACGGCGGTGGCGAAGGTGCCCGCTGTGTCTGAGACCAGGGTGAAGCCAGCGAACGGCACACACACACACACACGTGTGAGCGTGTGCATGCGCGCACGTGTGTGTGTGCGGCGGAGATAGCGGCGGTGGTCTCGAGAAGCGCTCGCGCCCCGAGTTGCCGGGGGCAGCGATCGATAAGGAGAGGGAGCAAGCCGGCACAGGCTCTAATTGAAATGAATTTGGCGGTGGATAGATAAACGATTGGACATGTAAAGAGGGAGCGGGGAGGAAAGGGAGGGAGTCAGAGAGCGAGCGAGATTGAGAGATTTTTTCACCTTTTCTCTCAAAGGGCGGATGTCTGGGGAGTCTTCAAATGAGAAATACGGTCACTTTATCATTGGCAAGGACCAATAGGAATTTTACACAGGGCTGAATCAATCATGCTGGGGTTTAATATGGAAGGGGATGAACAGAGGAATATTTGCACAGTGTAATAACAGTGTTTCTACATCCTGTCCATTTGGTCACTTGGGTTGGATTAGTGGCTCCAACATTCAGGCCCTAATCATGCCTAGACCTCTGTATCCCAATGGCATCATTTCTGACATTTCATCTGCTGTCTTGTCAATATTATGGTTCCATTTCACTCTTGAAATTACCATGTTGCTGTCTGGAAACAGCATTGCCAAAGACAATCCAATAGGCAGATGTATTTCATGACTCCAACTCAGTCAGGCAACTAACAGACACCTTTGTTTGACTATCCTGTATTCGGTCCACCATCACGCCCCCTAAATAATGGCACATACATTTTTATCATCAAAGTGAAACAAAGTAGGACATCTCACAAACAAAGGCAAGATTGACAGCGCACCTGTTAGCCCTGTCCAGCAGGGCTAACAGGCATGTTGTCTGTGTTGCCGAGGTCCACTGTGCCGCAGCGCACATGTCTCTCTACGGAGGCTTGCGCGAGGGTTCAACCCCCGACAAACATGTGATCTTAACCTCCCTGACAGGAGGAGTGAGCCGGCACGCCCGGTGCGACGCCCTGTGTACAGAAGGATCAATGTGCAGACTGCCAGTCCTCTGACTGCACAGAGACGGAGGGAGGCGGGGGAAGGAAAAGACAGAGAGAGAGAGAGAGAGAGAGAGAGAGAGAGCAGGGACATGTGTGTGTGAGAGGCTGTGTCTGCTGTTGTGGGTGAGCAGGTGTCCCGAACTATTTGTGTTAGGTAGAGAGAGGGGCCGTCAACCTGAGGGGACGCTGGCTGTCTGGAGGAGCTGCTGTTCTAGGACAGGAACGCAGCCCCCAACCAATCACTAACCTAGATACGCACTCACACACATGCACATGCGCACACACACACACACGCTCACCTTCTGTGCACTTCCAATACTTACTCCTCCAAACCTACAGCTATAAAACACTCATACCTGTTTGCTCCCATTCACCCCGAAACGCTGTTTTCCAAAGCCATCACAGCCACGTTTTCCCTGGTGGGAGGGTGTGTGGTGTGTGGGGGGGGTCAAGGGATTAGAGGTTTTAATGTTGAGGAGCAATACTGTTCTCATGGCGATTACTACTGCATCAAGTGGGGGAAACGTGGGAAGATGGCTCAGAGACAAGCTATTTCCTAGGTTAAGACCACTACATACAACTGCCAGGCCAAGATAACACTAAGTCCGATAGCGTCAGTGAAATACATACTTCACTGATGCATTTAATATAAGGAAAGCATGGAAAAGCATTTGTTTTACCACCTCTCCATGTTGTTTTTCTTCGTGTGTTTCAGCAATTTTACAGTTGATAGATGGATTCACAGTGAAATGCTCTTTGGTTAACTATTATTCATGTTGACCCTCTCCTTCATCTGTGTGTTCTTTTGCACACGGTTAATGCATTTGCACATTATACACACAGTATAAACATACTGTGTTATATAGATGGATTTTACAAAAACAATGTGACGGTGTAAGTGTGTAATTACAGACATGTTAGGAATTCAACTACCTGAGAAGAGAAGGGAAGGTGTCCCAGTGTCCAGTTCCAACAGCACCACAGGGTCATGGAAAAGAGAAGACAGGAAAAACTTTATCAATAAATGATGACAAAGACAATATTGTTGAAAAAAAAAAAGAAAAACCTTGATAAACCAAAGTGCTTTAAGTAAACCTGTGATAACCCCCCCCCCCCCCCCCCCCTCCCCCCTCCTCCATCTGTGATAAATCTTGTATTAATTCCCTTTGATCATCACATTTGATTTGAAAAGACATTTATTTGTTTTGGTAATGATGTCCATTTTATGCCTAATTATTCAACCAATTAATCAATTAAGTGGAGAAATAATCTATCAATCAGCTGTCGGCAGGCTAAATTGGCTTGACAAGGTAATTTGATTGGTCATCAGAGGACCCGACCGCACCACCACACTTGCTCCACAGTAGCCCCAGTTATGAGAACACACATTTTGAACTGGGCAACCATAATTAAAACACGCTGGGCTTTAAGTCCGCTGCAAAAAACGCAGCAAATTAGCCGTCGAAAAATGAATTACCATGAAGCTCCAATGAGGGGGATGATGGACGACGGCTGTCTGCCACTCCTGACAGTTTTTACATTTGACTTTCTAATTAATGTGGGGATTTAATGTGTTTGTTAATTCTGTCAATAGCAATTATGTCTCTTTTGGCTGGCTGCGCCACACGCATGTGCCCGTTTTTATGCTAATGTGCTGTTCTGTATGTGTTGGAGCCACGGCTGCCAAACGAGCCTGGCCAGCAAATGGGCTTTGGCTCCCCATGGAGAGGCAGCTATGCTGAATATACATAGTGCAGCATATGAATTCAAGACAGCTCCACAGTGTTGTATGCTTAAGGAAATTGGCAAGCTACTCGGGGAAGTGAATTGAAATGGTTTGTTGGTGATGAATGCTGGGAAAGGATCATGTTTACAGAACAATGCAGATCCATTGATGGTGATATTAATGGAGAAAACAGATAGATTAATGATGCGGTGGCATTAAGCGCGATGATATATTCTTGCCCTACAGCCATTTCCCCATCAACCACACAACCACTGAAGACTCAATATTAGAAATATCACTTCAACCTGGGTTGTCTTTCTGTGTATCCATTTTTCATCAAAACATTGAAAAAATGAAGCAAATTGGAGTTTCGCAAATGGCTGAGAATTTTTGGTTGGAGAGTGGTTTGGATATGGGTTATTTAATCTGCACTTTCACTTGAGTTGCTCCACATTGTTTGAGTGTACAGATGAAATGAAAAGTTTCTTCTGGACACCAAGTCCTTGGGTAAACTTTTGTAATAAGGTTGCAGTCTTGGTACTTTTTGGAGAGGGACAAAGACAAACCCTGCCGAGTCAGCACCGGCGCCCAAGGACAGAGGGGCCCTGGTTGAAGAAGAAGTGAGGAAGATAGATTTAACTTGCTGCAGGACAAGTCCCTTGCTACCTCCCACTCCTCCTCTCCTCTTTCACCTGGCCCACCACTCTTCTGCGATATCAATCCCTCGTCTGCCCTCTGCCTTCTTCGCTCCTTTCATTCCTACACCGCACCCCCCCCCCCCAACACACACACACACACACGCCAAATATCAATCACAGGGCTGCTTTATCAAACTGGAAGCACAGAGTTGGGTATCGCAATGAGTCATGTAAAAAAGACACTCTTTGTCGTGGCTACTGTTTCTCTTTGCTGGTGTTTTTTGATATTAGGGGGAGTGTGTGTGTGTGTGTTTCTTGTGCGTGAGTGAGAAAGAGGAAGACAGTATTGATGAGGCTGCCGTCATTCATTTCATTTTCCTTATTGAGCCGAAAGCGAATTGGCCCTTTAAAGTACACAAAGTAGAGCCATCAGTTATGCTAGTATGTGGAACAAGGAGAAGGAGGGAGGGGAGGGAATGTGAGCCAGGCTTAGGCAGAGAGAGAGAGAGAGAGAGAGAGAGAGAGAGAGAGAGAGAGAGAGAGAGAGAGAGAGAGAGAGAGAGAGAGACCGGCTTGCTATGAGGGGTGCAGGGTCTTAAGCTGAATCACTTCTAGTCTCCAGTGCCAAAGACATTGTTGCTGTTGTTATTATTGTTGTTTTTTGGTGTTGTTTAGGCTGCGTTGTTAACAGACTGCTTGCGTCCAACAGAAAAGCTGAAGCACAATGGATGCCAACCCTCCAGGCCTATACTATAATGCATGCTAGATAATTCACTGCGGTGTGCTGTGACAGAAACACAAGCGATGTAGTCTAATCATTCTCACAACTCCACGAGTGTTGCTCAACCCCATTTTGTTATTGTTTCAGATTACTCTCTGTACGTATTTGCATACAAATTGATTCGCATTTTTGGCTAAGTAATCTTGGGGGATAAATGTTCTTTGGTCATAGGTTAGTTGATTCTTTGGTTGCAGTCGTGAAAACATTACAGTTACAATGAAAAATGGTTTTTATAGCAAGAAGATTGTTCTCATAACCGTTTTTTCTGCAAACAGCGATTATCCCAACAACCCTTCAAAAATAGAGAGAAAAAGACAAAGAGACAAAGACAGGGAGACAGAGACAGACCGACAGGAAAGCATTTTGGGGAGCTGTTTTTAGCAAAAGAGGTCCCAGGTTGGGATGGGAGAGGAAGGCTTTGGAGTCGGAGAGGCGAGAGGGAAAGTAGGGGGGGGGGGGGACAGTGCCTCGCAGACACAGTACATTACTTTTTCATCAGCACATGCACTCCCCTAAGCCCCGGTCCATGGGGGTGTGCGTATTGAATCACAAGCGTGGCCCAGGCTCTCTCTCCCTGCACTCTCGTATATTGCATACTGTAGAATTGGGAAGGCATGGTAAACTCATATAACCCACAAACCCACAAGACGCCGTCAGAAAATGCAGACAAATACAAATAAACAGGGCCGGGAGATGTGCACACGTCGCATAAAACACACACATAAACTTACAGGAACGCAAGCACTGAGGGACTGAAACACAGACAGATAGACCGCACATGTGACACACACACACACACACACACACACACACACACACACACAGGGTCAAAACCACATGTTCCATTGTAAAAGATCTTCATCACATGATGGGCAACCATTATCAGACTAATAAGACTTAATGAGCAGGCGATGACAGTGTGTCCAAAGCGAGCCAGGCGCATAGTGGCGGGGGGGGGGGATTTACAAGCTGGGAGACAGAGAAGGAGCTACCTCCGGTGCGACAGGACATGACCGCCATGTCACATTTACAACTTCACATCCGGGGCTATCAAAACCTCTGCGCGTCCTTGCCCAAGTTATCGGTGCGTAATTACCACCTACTCGCTCTTTATTACGTATCTGGCTTCCCCCGATAAGGCCCCACAGGCCGTCTTCCCCCTGTGCGAAATCAAAGGATAGCCGTTTAAATCTACAATAATAACCTCATACAGTAGGTATTATTATGCGAGGTAATTTGTCGTACTTATTTTTGCTGGTTTCCTATAGCCTCGAGAGATGCTTCCAGGGTAGATATGAGAACGTCCATTATTGCTACTTAAGAGAGTGGGGGAACGGAGCTTGTGGCGGAGCTAGGCAAGCGGAGGAGGAGGAGTCAATCAAGACAGGAAGGATGTTCATTCTCTCTCTTCTTCTTCTTTAGTGGGCCATAAAAGCTAACGGGCCCGGAACGGCGCTCACCTCGGAATCGCCCGCCTGCTTTCTTCTTTTTTTTTTCCCCTCCTCGCTTCCCCCCTCCCGCCGCTCCTCCGACAAATTGGCAGCGTGGACGGAGGTGAGGGTCATAAATAAGGAAAACGGCAGTCGTTCGCACGCGCACGCACACACACACGCGCTCGCTCTCCCTCACACACACAGATGCACGCATGCACAGCTCTAGGCCATGAGTCACTTTGTCTCCTTCCTCGCTGTAGATATACACACATGCGCGCGCACACACACACACACACACACGCAGGCGTACATTGTAGAGCACAGCACGCTGCAACCAAGGACCTCCCCAGAAACGGTCATCGTTCATTTTTTTCCAGTGTGTTACCTCAGGTGGAGAGAGAGGGAGCGGGGTAGAGAGAGAGAGAGAGGGAGAGAGAGAGAGAGAGAGGGAGGGGGGAACAGAAAACTTCTAAAAATACAGTCCTACAGAGGAGTTGGTGCCACTGCAGAGGTTAAACAATCCGAGAGCTGCAGGCAATCATTCAATTTAAAACGCACCAGGAGCCCTTGGGGCGCGAGGGGAGCAGGACGCATAAAGAAATTTAACAACTCAATGTTTTACGGTCCACGAAAATGAGATCTGAGTACAAGAGTGGGGTGGGGGCACCGAGAGCCGGCTGTGTGGTCCATACACACGCGCCGGCGTGCGTACAAACACACACACGCGCACCCACACACACCCGCCGGCCAAAAAAACAGGTCGGCCACTGAGCAGTGAGTTGAGCTCATGACCCCTTCCCCGGGACTAAAGTACGCCGCCGCCACAGCGAGCCGGCGAGCGCGGGAGGGTGAGGACGACAAATCAAGTCTTGCCGTGTCGCCTCATCGCATGTCGCACGCTTTCTCCCTCTCCCCCCACTGCTCTCTCTTTCTTTCTCTCTCTCACTATCTCTCTTTCTCTTTCTTTGTCACATAAACACATCACATTTTTGGCTTTTTTCCATGTTTGCCCCTTTATCTTCCTCTTTCTCTCTCTCTCTGTGTGTGTGTGTGTGTGTGTGTGTGTGTGTCGGTCCATCTAACGCGCCATGTTCCTGTTGCATCGCATGCAAATGTTTCAAAAAAAGATTATTCGAATATTTTAGACAAACTGTCCCCTTCTTGCTTAGATTGGTTAGAACATTCACTCCACGTTCACAAAGGCCGCCCATGCAAACTAAGCAGTAACAGAAATGCGTCTTATGAAAATAGAGTTAGTATGGTACTGGTTTGGTACAGTTTGATACAATATTATGATGCCTGTCCCCTCAACTACTGGAAGGCAAGATTGATGGGAATCGGCTCTTGATTCAACCAGAAATGAGTCGAGGAAAAAGGGAAGAACAATCAAAGAAAAATCAAGAAAACCAGGGGGCAAACAGACACAGACAGCCAGTGACAGACTGAGACAGACAGTGACAAACAGACATTCAGGGAGGGGGGGGGGGAAATAGACAGAGACAGACTGATAAAGGCAAACACACAGAGAAAGCCAATCATATATACAGAAAACGACAGATAGGTAGACAAACAGAGAGCCAGACACACAGACAGACAGACAGACAGACAGGCAGGAAAGGCGGGCAGACAGTTTAGTAAAGCCCAGGGAGGAAGCGGTGCAGCTAGGCAGCGAGAGCTAGAAGCAGGAGTGTGTCACATGCAATAAAGCCAAGCACAGACGATGGACTGTATTTTTAAAGACTTGAGAGGACAATAGGGCAGGTAGGGAAGGTAGGAGGAAGGCAAGAGAGAGCTAGAGAAGGTGGGAAGGTCGTACGATACACAAAGTATTCCTATTCATTTAAATAGTCAAAAGTTTGAACACACCTGATTGAATGCATGTTTTTCATTCTCTTAAAGCCATTTCGATCTAAAGGCTTATGCTTAAATGCTTGAAATGTGTTTCTTAGACGAATATAAATAGTGAAGTCGATGCCTATGTATGAATTTCTTTCCAAAGCCTTTGGATCTAGGCAAAGGGCGGCTACTTTAAAGAATCTAAAATATAAGATAGTTTTGATTTGTTTAACACTTTTTTTGGTCACTGCATAATTCCATTTGTGTTATTTCATAGTTTTGATGTCTTTACTGTTATTCTAAAATGTGAAAAATTGTAAAAATGCTGATGAAGTGCAAATTAATTTTGGTGGAAAATATTGCACAAAGGTGTTTTCAATACCTCTTGAGTATTCTCTCCTTTTAGGAACCTCTCTTGGTCCATTTTTTACCTTCTGCATCATTTACTTGTCTGTGTCTTTGTTGCCCCTTCTCATCTCTCAACCCTCATTCAGTATTGTTTCCTTGCTACGCAATTATTTCTCTCTGCTAACAATCATCTGCTAATTCCCTCTCACTCACTCAAATCCTGCCTTTTTTCTGGCAACATGCCCCCCCCCCCCCCCCCCCTCCATTCCCCGTCATCTCCTTCTCCCTCTGCTATTTTGTCTTTGGCACTTAATTCCTCTCCATTAATCCTTCCCTCTCACCTCACCTCTCCTCCGACTGCTCCACTACCCCGACGCCACGCGAAAACTCCCCTCCTTCGGACTCCCGCTCATCCCTCCTTCCTCCCGTTCCACTCCTCTTCTCCGTATCCCGGCAGCTCTTCCAGAAGTCCATTCAACACACTTTCTCACCCTCCATTACCCTTCCTCCCCCCCCCCCTTTCCTTGCATCCCTCTCCCTTCAACTTCCCTCTCCCTATATCCTTCTCGCCTACACTCCCTTCTCTCTCCCCCGCTTTCTTCTCCGTGCCTCCCTCCCTCCTTCTCCTCTCCGTGTGTTCCTCTCTCCACACTTCTCCCTCTCACCATCCCCTTCCCTGGCAGTGCCCCCCTGGCAGAGGGCCTGGGTGCGGGCCTGTTTCCTCAGCAGGCAGCCGACCGCTGCATGCCCGCATTGTGAGCGGGGGAAATGTGCTCCATTGTGTCGGTGTGGCGCTCGCCCCTCGATGTGGAAGTGGTCTGAATGCAGGCTCGTTAACCAATCAATAGAGCAGACGTGTCTAAAACCTCGTCCTTGAAACCCCTCTCCGCTTTTGTTCCATGCATGACAAATGAGCTAAGTGGGAGAAAACATCCCGGGTTTTCTCAGTCCAGATTTTGCCTTGTTTCAGAGATTTTTCTATAATCACTCCGACACACTAAAAGCAATTTAACAAACCTGATTAGAACATTTGGAAGTATCAAACAGCATTGCTTTTCTTCTGGGTGAATTTTTCGAACGTAATATGTGGGACCAATGAGAGCCACAAGACTACTAAAGTGGAACATATGCTTGATTGGCAAGTGGGGAGAGTTATGGTTGCACAGAAAGGGAAATGAGTCATCCAAACACATGAATGACTTTAAAAAGTAGCCTAATGGAGTTCTCTGATGTCTGCATCAGGAAAATGATCCCTTAAACCTATAAAAAGATGTCAACTACTTCCTAATTCATTGCTGTACATGGTGTCAGAAGTAGGATTTGATCATTTAAATGGTAATACCAATGAATACAGTGGCATCTTATAGCGCCCACCTTTTTAAAACTCTATAACCTGGTGGATGTGAGCCACTCTGTATTCTCCTCCCCCTTCCAGACACTATCTTATACACACTTGAGCCAGGAATAATTCGGACACGCCAAGGACACTTTGTTAAGTCTGTATTGAACATAGTACTGTTCAGCAACCAACAATGATATTATTGTTGTAAGCACTGCAACCATTCGCCAGATGCATCTTCAGGGCCAATACAGTGGCTATAATCAAACATTAAATTCCATAGGTGTACTAATCAACAAGATAACAAATCAGAATATACTGACATAGGATATAGTATGATTTTTGCTGCAGAAGCGGGCATATCACTACCACTAAAACACATATCACTACATAAAGATGCATGAAGAGCATAGAGGATACAGACAAAACAAGGGAAACAGCAGCTCAAAATCCTGGCACAGTGAAGAGTTGAAGGTGATTCGGCGCTGGTGTCCGATTTAGTCCCTGGCATCGAATCAATCCAATCATCCTGAGACGGCTAGACAAATTCTAATCGCAATCACTTTCATCCCATGATGCATTTCCTTTGTGATAGGAGTGGCGTCTTCCAGGATGACAATGCCCCTATCATCAAGACATCAAGGCACATCAAGGCAGATTATGGTGACACAACGGTTTCTGAAGAGCATGACAATGATACGATGATAATAGTGATATGACAGCGACTAGCCATACATTGTCAATAACCAGATATGACCACAATGGAGTATTTATGGGGGATTTTCAGAAATTCTCTCGGAATCGGTGTTCTCCATTGAAAAAGCCCAGCTGAACACCCAAGCACTGGCCTACATTCCATATCACAACAGGGACAGTTGTTCATGGTGGGATTTCCTTTATTTTGATCATACCCTGTGTTTTCAATGCTGCATGCAATACCAGTCCACACCTGATGTCAACATTTAAATGATTAAGTTGACACCCATAGGTAAAGCAAATGACTGTACAATAGGTGCAGCAATAGAATAACTCGGCAATTGTGAAATAGAGGGATGACAATTTAGCGCTATGAACTAGAAAAACAGACGTGGTAAAGAAATGGCTGATAAGATAGAGAGGAGGATGTAGGGAGTGATTTCCTTTATCTCTCAAAGTTTTAACCCGGTTTAAATGCTGACAGCTTTAGTCAGTCAGCTATGGATAAAAATAAAAATAAAAAGACATGGGGGGAAGGAAGAAGAGAGGGCCAAGCGGAAGAAAACAGTAGGCCTACTCTCGCTGTCTCAACTGTTACCTGTGCTTCAACTTTAATCCCCCCATCTTATTTCAGTGAAAGAACAAGGCTTGTGCCTGTTCAGGGGGAGAATTCCCTTCCAACTGTGAGACGACGGCTCCCAGGGCTTGGTATTTGTCAAAAAACTCCTGCACGGGCCTCAGCCCCAGCCCAGAAAAACCCTTTGTCAAACAGCCAGCATTTTTCATTCTGCTGTTGTTGTGTCTCGGTCTCACCTAAGGCCATTAAACTCACAAAAGAATAAATTACATTAATTGCCAGTCTCGACGAGAACAGCTGGGCTGAGGTGCAGAACAACAACGATAAAACGAATTACAAGGAAATAAACCCCGGGAAAGAGAAGCAGCTCTCCTGACTTTCTTCGGGGGGATATTCAAAACAAAATGGCTGCTACTTACTGCACTTCAGATCCCGGGGTGCGCTCTCCATTTCGGTGTGATATGAGGAGGAGCCATGTGAGGTATTCGTCTTTTCGTGGGTGAAGACGTTCTCCGGGCCCACGCTGCCCCAGTTCATCTTGACACCTTTCACCATTAGGGCCCAGGTGCATAGCTAATGAGGGGCTGGCGAACCACACACCTGTGTGCTGTGGGAAGGAGGCGGGAGGCCCAACACCTTGACTAATGCCCTCACCCCTGTTTCCCTCCTCTCCATCTGTCTCCATCCCTCCTTTCTTTTGTTCTGCCTGAACAAACCCTCTCTGTTTTCCGTATCCATCAGACTTCAGGCCGGCCTCTCATTTCTCCAATCAGCTCTCCTTCTTCATCCCCGGTCTTGCCTTCGCGCGCTGCTCTGTCTCCCTTGCTTTGCACTGCTTCCCGGGCCTGTGTACCTTTGGCAGCGGCTGCCCGCAGCACATGGCTGAGGCGTACCTCTGAGAAGAGCTCGTTAGAAGGTGTGAGCTTAACCCCTGATTGATTTCTGAGCGTGACACAGTGAGAGAGGCGAGATGCACTGCAAACACCTCTTCCGATGACTGGGTGTGTGTGTGTGTGAGAGAGAGAGGGAGAGAGAGAGAGAGGGAGAGACGGCGAGTTGAGCGCGGGGGATCAAGAGCCAGAGAGAAAGAGAGCGAGAGACTCCGAGAGGAGACAGCCAACAGAGACAGAAACCGACTATGCTCTCTTTTTTTTTTATGTGCCTTTATATTTTGTTGTTGTTTCGCCAACTCCTTGGCATTCACTGGCGTTCAGGGCTGTGCAATGAACTGCGGAGTGGCTAACTCGCTCCAATTTGTCAAGAGCTCTCTGACTGTTGTTTGGACAGTGGGTGGGGGGTGGGGGGTGGGGGGGGGGGGTGGGGGTGGGGGGGGAGTGAGGAGGGTGCAGCCGCCTGATGCCGGCCCTCCAGTAGCGGGGTGATTACTGGGCACTGGGCCGTGCGGAGCCGGGCCGGGGCGCCAAGACACATCGTTGCACTTCACTTGCCGCTCGCTGTATGAAGATATGTGCTGAGACCTACACACCCTGACAACACTTTACTACATTTAGATTAACCGCGCGGCATTAAGGAGCTACTTGATTACTCGCCTGCAGAAACAAGACATCGGCTGTTTCCGCGTTCCCACATGGCGAGATCTTCAATACAGAATCCATCACAGGCATGATACGTACGGTACATGCATCTTGCTTAATCAGTATTCAAGCTAATGGAATATTGGGCAGTATCATTTACACAATGAGCAACACTGGGAATAACAGCCAAGCTATATCTTGTTAATGGCTGAATTACAGGCGGTGACAATCTATACTTTCTGCAAAAAAACCTTCGCAAAATCCTGTTGATGAATGCCTTCGTACGGCCCTACAATGTGTAAGCAGTCTTGTTCTCCGGTCCCTGGGTGCACACTCCCCTTATTGCAACATGTAAACAACCTCGTGTATATCAATTCCCTGTAGTAATTCTTAGTCTCTCGCCCCCCACGTCTGCATATGATTATTGATTCTATAAAGAGGGGCCCTTCAATAGCGTCAAGGCATTTAGATTTGCATTTATATTCTCGCTGCAATGGTGTTCTGCTAAAGCAATGAAACCTCTCACTTACCCAGGAATGAGTGGGAGGGAGAGAGGAGAGAGAGGGAGAGAGAGAGAGAGGGAGGGAGAGAGAGAGAGAGAGAGAGAGAGAGAGAGAGAGAGAGAGAGAGCGTTTTGATAAGGCTGCCGTCATTCATTTCAATTTCCTTATCGAGTCTAAGTACCTTCTATGAATTGGCCCTTTAAAGTACACAAATTAGAGCCATCAGTTATGCTAGTATGTGAAACAAGGAAAGGGAAGGAGGGAGGGGAATGTGACGGAGGCTGAGGCAAAGAGAGAGAGAGGGAGGGAGAGAGAGAGAGAGAGAGAGAGACAGTGAATGGAAGGGAGGATGAGTTACAGACATAGAATTAGAAAACTATACAAAGAGGAAGGAAGAGAGAAAATAAAAATAAATGAGACTGAGAAAGACAGAGTTAATGAGTGTGTGCGTGTGTGTGTGTGAGAGACAGTGAGACCAGTGTGTGGGCAGACCTAAAGAGCAACTGTCTCTAATGCTTAATTCCACGGGGAGCAGTCAGGGTATGGTTCTTATCATTTTATAATGATGATTACTCAGGGTCTGTGGAATGAGCACCCACTCAAGGGCCATAGAAAAAAAAAAAAAAAGAAACGAGCCAAGTCAAGCAAACACGGCGGGAAGTAAAATATATGCTGAAGAAAAATTACAGGACATTCAATTGCAGAGATTATGTGTTTGCTCCCTAATAAGTGAGGTAAAAGAACAGAAAAAAACTCATGCATTTAAATATGCTTCTTAGCCTACTATGTTTCCCTTGTCTCTGCATTGTGACTCGGGCTAGGGACGCACCCAAACAATATTTCTTTACCAAGTACTGTTTTGTTTGCTTTACATATGAATGCCCCACTTTATTTCTGGAAGTACACCAATCACTTTTGGTCCATTAAATTCTAATTAGCGGAGATAGACCCTAAAGCCTCACAGAGAGAAAGAGGGACGAGATAATATTATAGAGGCTGGGAGAAAGACGGAAAAGGACAGAGAGAGAGAGAGAGAGAGAGAGAGAGCGGGAGAATGTTGTGAAATTGGCAGATCCTAAACAATGCCACATAATGGAGAAGGCCTCAAAGCTGGTTTGGTATGGAAATTAACCCCTTCATTTCCTAAATCCCATTAGCACAGACCTCCTTATTTAAACCTGCAATAAGCGACATCAGACCGTATAACCAATCCTGAAACTAATGTGTGCTATGTGGAGATTTCATTGAGACATCATGATATAAAACAATATCCACACGGGCCAGCTATGTTGCTGTTTTCACCTCTTTTCTAAAGCTTGTTGTCAAATTCTGCTCCGGAACGAAGCTCCTCCCGGGCCATTCAGTAGCTTTTCATTTTTTTTTTAAAGGAGGGGTATCATTTGCTTTTTCAGCAATTTTATATAATTACCTGGTGTCTATAAAATACATCTGTGAAGTTTTTTCAGTAAAAATCGTTTAGTTATAGCTTTAGCTATTCATTTCCCAGTGTTTGTTTCCCACCTACAAGGAAACAGGTTGTTTTACATAAGCAGCTTCTTATGCTAATGAGCTACTGCTCTGATTGGCTAGCCATTCTGGAAGGCCCGCCTTCCTCTTAGCGCTGATTGGTCGATTTCAGACAGTCCAGTGTCTACATAGAAACTAGAGCAAAATCTGACTGGCTTGTACAAGGGGGCGTGTTTTATAGTTAGTGACTGTGGGGAAATGGCATAGTAACATGATTCAATTTTTTTACTGTGATTACTTCACACCTCCAAGTACCAAAGTCACCAGAAATACTAAGAATTGCCACATCCTAGGATAACCCCCCCCCCCCCCCCCCCTTAAAACTAGCTTGTCTCCTCCCTTTTTGTTTAAAAGCGTCTCTCACCCCGTCCCATTCCTGAAAAAATTATTTAAACTTGTGAAACTAGTAAACTTGCTACCTACCTCTTCACTTGTCATTGTGGGACATGTAACCTTCAGCGGGGGAAAGTTCCGGCAAAGCGAGAATGGTAACCGGCGTCACTTCTCCGTAGGTACGGTTAGCTTAGCTGTTAGCCTTTATGCACCGTGCTTTGCTAGGTTTGTCCGTAGGGG
Source organism: Centroberyx gerrardi (assembly GCF_048128805.1). Taxonomy (NCBI): domain Eukaryota; kingdom Metazoa; phylum Chordata; class Actinopteri; order Beryciformes; family Berycidae; genus Centroberyx; species Centroberyx gerrardi. The sequence goes on from NC_136019.1 coordinate 13,822,671, forward strand.
CCTCCGTAGTGCAGTAGGTTTGCTGTGTTGCGGTTTGTGTCACCCTCTAGTGGTCGGAAAATCGCTTATTGCAGCTTTAATGATTCCATTCCCACCAATAATTGCTCAAAACATAGCCAAGCATCAGCTGCTGCTTAGCCTCATCATATCAACAACATGGTTATAGTTCTGTGGTTTAGGGAAAATAAGTACTGTGAACGTTCGCATCGGCCATCGATCTGACGCAGCCCATAAAGCAGCCTCAGACTTTGGTAGCGAAGGGTTCTGGGGGTTGGTACAGTATGTGCCAAATAGCAGGCCCTGATTAATGCACCGATAATCTGGTCCATAAATAGACGCGCCAGTCTCTGTTTTGTGTTTTATGTATCCATCTTTACTGCAGCAATAACCATCGGAGGGCTGTATTTCATGGGTGTTTCACCGCCAAACTTCTCTCACTTACTCTCCGTCTCTCTCTCTCTCTCTTGTTCACTTACTTTCTCTCTCTGGCCCCACTCCACTTTGATGGAGAGTGACAGAGCATGTTCTCTAAAACTTTTGGCAAGTGGTGAGAATACAAGGAGCAAAAAAACAACAAAAAAAAAAAAAAAACGGTCGGGAGAAAGCGGCGGCTTTCAAAATACATCAAGCCCTCCCTTCGCCCAACACCTACAGTACTCCTATACCGATGGGTGTTTTTCATCTTGATAGTCGCTGATAAACACGGGAGCGGCTGCAGCATTGGAGGAGAGGGCTGTGAAAGAACCCCCCATTCGTGAGGAGAAGTCTCGCCAACCAATAGCACGGGTCAGCGACTCCCAGGCCAAACAGCGGCGTGATGGAGCGCTGGGATGCCAGGGCTCAACCGAGAGCGAAGGTGACAAAGGAGGAAAAGCTTTTACCACACCGGCAGCAGAAACATTTGTGTTAGTCACTACAAAGGGAACATGGCAGCGCTCGCTAGTCCCAATCCCCGACTGACTGGAGACATAGCCTCGGGGTTGCCGTGCTCTATCGGACCTCGCCTGAACCAGATCCGTCTCCCACATTAGCATTCTCATGTGAATAAATAACAGCGATGATGGTAACACTGTGCTGCATGTTTAATGGGAGATGGTGGGCTGCCAGGTCACAAAACACCCAACACTGAAGTGGGGTCAACGAACCCATTGAACAAAATCTGGAAGACACGTTTGAATACTTACAGATATTAATTTTGACAGAGGAAGCTGGCACGTTGCAGTCATCAAGGTCTCCCCACAAACAATTTAAATCGTTATCATATGTTGTTTTCGGTTTTGTTTTAGCTTCATAGCAAAACAATGCAATAAACAATGCCCTTTATCCTCATATTAGAGAGCACAGTACTATCCAATCCCATCCATTTGCACAGCTTATGAATATTCAAATTCAAAGCAAGCAGGAAAAACATCCTTTTAGTGGCCGTTGGCAGTTCAACTATGTTTGTGTGCCAGTAGAAATGCAGCTAAACAACAGCAACCTCTGCATGATCTCCCAACTTGACCGCTGTTTTAATTACAAAATGATAATTACGGTGAGTTGGACAAATGTGTCTTTGTTCAACTCACCAAAAACAATGGCCTTGATATTCACAATTTTATTTTGTAAGGACAGGGGAAAGGCTTTGAAATAGGGCCCTGAAGCAATGGTTATTTACTGTGTCCTGAGATGTTGCCTTAATTTATTGATACCAGTTTGTTTTCGATTTGAGGTGCAGTGCTCCAGAGAGTGTTGCTGGAAGAGAAAAAAAATTTCAATTATGTTCCTGGAAAAAGGCAGCGACAGGGGCCTTTCAGTGCACAAAGCTGCCCTGTGACTTGATGAATGGCCAGCCTTTAATGTTATGGGGGATTAAAGATAACTTTTGAACGATCGGCGGGCCAACATATAGGCAGCTCCTCTTTCACCGGCATAATAAGTTCTCAGCTGCCACTGGTTTAATTACCTCCTTTTAAAACTCAATCCACGTGGACCCCTCTTTAAAAAAATAAGATGGCAGGAGGATTAAGTTGAGGGGGGGGCAGTGGGGGTCAGGTATTCCATTGATTACAAGGTACCATTAAAGATCAAGAGAGGAGGCACTTAGAGACATCCATCAGGCAGTAAGATTGAAGCGGCCGTAATGATCTTCCTGTACACCATAAATAACACTGATGTGTTGCTCCCATCCCGTCCGCGCTGCGCCGGGTTTGTTGTGCAGCCGCTCGCCGCTCGTCTCCTCCGTACAGGCGAGGCCCCTGGGGGTGTCCGCGCGGAGTAACCCCCCCCCCCCCCCCCCCCCGCCGCCCCCGCAGCACCACCCGCCCGTGTCACCGAGCCGGTTTGTGAGGAATCCATCAGGGCCGCGTCGGGATGAGCAGATCATGTTAGCTACCCCCTGGGGAGAGGGGGGTCACCGGCGTTATGACTCACTGCTGCTGTCACATGAAAAACACAGCGGAGGCGTGTTGTGACTGCCGGATGAGCATGCGAGACGCGTGTTTATCCGTCGGTGGGCGCTGATTGCAGGATCGGCACGCGAGGAACGCGAGATGCAAAGTGATTGCCTGTCCGCGCTGCCCAGCGGACGTAATTGTCGCCGTTGACAAACACACTGACAAAGCTACGCGTTGACTGACGAGGAAGAAAAATTCACTCTTCAAGCACTACAGTGGTCGTAGTTTTAATATACCGCTGTAAACAAATCAAGTAAACACATGCTCTACAGGGAAACCTGCTTCCTGAGGTCAAGCGCCATTCTTGTGTCAAATTCATTGGAGAGAATTCCCATCTGTACGATTTACATATGAAACCCGGAATAAAAGAGCTAAAAGTCCCATCATCTCCTTGCGTGCGTACTGTCTCTTTAGGAGGAGATGTGTATTTGTGTGGAGCGAACAGTTGTGAATTAACCGCAGCATGAGAACCATATGCTTGGTCTCTATGGCGTCCCTGTGGTCTCCCAGTCCACTGCGCCTACGCCTCACTGCCACGTGCGACCACCCCCTGGCTTTCCATTTTGTTTTCATCTGTGCCGGGCCTCCAACGGGCGGCTGGCTGCTGGATTAAAGAAAAAAAAGAAAAAAAAAAAAACACGTTGGGAGTTTGAGATTTTCATTGGCTGGTGATGAAGGATGGCTGCTTCCAACATGGGCGCCTGTTGACACCTACTCGGGGTGCGGGGTTGGAGGGTGGGGGGCGGGGGAGGGCAGCTGTATCTGTAGGTGCGGGGGTTAATGGAGAGCACGGTTTGAGACTTCCCCTACATTACACATTTCAACGGGAAAACCAAATTAAGCCGCTGGAACATCATCTGCTCTCGGCTTATTTTTCTTCACGATTCACTCCACAACTTCTGCCTGGCGAAAGCACGAGGACGGATTTAGCATAGAGGTGCACCGTCACTGTTTACGTGACTCTCAGACAGTGAGTATTCTATAGGCTCCCGCAATAGGTACACACAAAAACATTCATGATGCACCGTCCCCAATTCCCAACACACCGGGATTCTGAGTTTATTCCTCTTCTGAAAAGTCCTGCGTGCCTCATTGATCAACAAAGCTGTGCATCGCCCTAGGTGATCACATTGTTTTCTGTAACACAACAATCCGAGCAGGGTGGGATACCGAAGAAACAACAGAGAGGTGAAATCAGGGGCAGGTTCTAGCCGTCCTGACAGAGAGAGAGGAGGAAAGAACCCAACAAAAGCTCCCATGGGATTCATGGTACAGAAGTCGACCTTTTGCCAAGGTAGCTGCAGGGCGTCGTCCCAGTTCGCCCCCTACTGGCAGAGGTAAACGCAGGCCAGCATACGCCAAAGTCACTCCTGCTGCTCATCTGACTATGAGGGAATGGGGGCAGATAACCAGGAGACGAGGCACCTTTCATATTTGTAGACATTCTGGGAATGATGTAACGAGTATGGCCGTGTTTGGCTGCTGGTGCATTCAGCCCCCGCAAAGAGTAACGAACCAAACTTTGTAGGTGTAGGTGCGTGTGTGTGTGTGTGTCTTTGTGCGTGCGCATGTCCGTGCATACCTGTCCTGTACCTGCTTGGGCTACCATTACTTTAGTGTGTGCACACTATAAAGCGGGTGGGTGGTTGATATGAGAATTGCATAGAGGCTGCTAATTTGAACAGATGCATGTCAGCAACAACAAAAAAAAGTGCTGGGGACAGGAAAAGAGCCCATTTTTTTTTTTTTTTTTGCAAATAAAAGATTAAAGGACACATAACAAAGGGAGCGAGAGAGAGGAGGCAAGAGAACCAAAACAAGGAACAATCAGAAACTGAATTAATCTACTCTGACACTGTGATGATATGGATATAATACAGTACTTCAAAGAAATGATAAACAAACATCTTTATGTAGCTCTCCGCATAAGAAAATAACTTGTACCTTGCAACCATAAGCAAAATATTATAACAGGAACATCAAAATAGCATACTCTTATATTTATTTATACAGCCAATAATACATGTGGCATCCTGGTAACTTATTAGCAAATTATTGCAACTATCTGCATATGGATGCAATGTTTGCACTTGCTGTTGCAGCAACCTGTTTAAGTACTTAGGAAAAAGCCATGTTCCAACTGCAGTCAGTGGCGCAACACTGCCAGTTCAGGGTTATTTTCCCCCCTGGTGCTGTGAGGCTGGCTGGAGGATGCAGGCTAAGACTGTTGCTACTGCTGGCAGGGTCTAACCCAGAAAAGGCAAGCAGGCAGGCAGGCAGGCAGGCTACTGGAGATTGGGTCTGGCGGAAAGCAGGTCACACATACATCAGAGACCGTCGCAGCGCGCTGCCCGCCACAGCTCAATATCCACAGAAGCCGGAGCCAGGACATACACACCACCACTGATAGAGGGAGAGAGCCAGGGACAGAGGGAGAGCGGGATGAAGAAAGAGCTAGCTGACGGGGGAAACAAGAGGGCTGGATGGAGAGAAGGACACAAGGAGAGAGAGAGAGAGAGAGAGAATTAGAAAGACAAAAATAGCTTGCAGGAAATGGAGAGAAGGGGAGAGGGAGGAGAGAGAGAAGGAACTGAAATGATGGGTTTTGGCGGAGGGGCTAGTTGACAGGGGAAGGTGAGGGAAGGAGAGGGTGTGGGAGTTAAAGGCAGGGGCAAGGAGAGGGGAAGATATCCAGTGGATAGGAGAAGTGATGGAGACAATCAGGGAAAGAGGACATTAAAGAGGCCGCTGGGAGGGCCGGATACAGTGGAAAGTGAAGGTTAGTGGAAATTGAGAGGGTGAAGTACAATTAAGTGAGCTGAAATGGTCATTATCTCTACATCTATGTGTTTATTTCTTTGCTTAATCAGGTGTATTTGGGTATATATCTGCATCTCTGGTTAGACAAGGGAACGCAGCTCATGTTGACACAATGAAGTCAAGTTATTGTAAAAGACAATATAACCAATAGAATTCTACACTCAAACGGTAGTTCTGCCAAGACTAAAAAGACGTAAATTAGCAAACCTAAACTGTTGTATGGTAACTAGACATTTCAGCTGTGCTATAGGAAAAGGAAAAGAAAAAGAAAGTGCCGTTACTGAGAGAAAACAAAGGGACAACTAAGGAGAGAGTGTAAAAAGCGCTGACGGGCTCTATTGCTGGAGTAGGGGTTGTGAAGAGGGTGTAAGAGAGAAAGAGAGGGAGAGAACAGGCATGCAAGAGAGAGGGAGAGAGAGAGAGAGATAGAAGGAGAGAGAGTGTGTGATAAAGGGGAAAAAACACAAGCCCAGCTCCCGTAGGAGGAATGCACAATAGTGCAATAAGCCGGTGATATAATGGTCTTTTTTGCTGTATCAAGCCCATTCTCTTCATCTTTGGCAACCCTCATCAAATCAGCACTCCGCTACCTCAGGTGTTGCTTTAATTACTGGCGGAATCTCTAGCCCAAGTAGCAGACAAGACGTGCCTCTGTTAATTCTGCCAGACACACACACACACACACACACACACACACACACACACACACACACACACACACACGCGTGCAGACGGAACAAAATGCGCACCTCATGAACACAGATTTGCACACAGACGGAAAAAGGAGCACACACAAAGACAAACAAATGCAGACAGACAGTCTCTTTCTCTTCCTTCTAGGGCTGCAAGATTATGGCAAAAATGATAAACCACATTATTTTGCCAGATATTGTGACTATAATTATTAACTACAATTATTCACTTTGATACATTTTGAGTGACAGAGTGGTTTTCCTGCACATCTGGCATCTTATATCAACATCCTGACTGTTTTCAAATACAGCGGGCATTCTAAATCAAACGAAACATGTTGCCCAAATGCAAATATTCTATGATCCATTATCTATTATTAATTGCTTATTATTAATCACTTTCTGCTCTCTACTTAGGATCACAGACACAAAGACAAATGTTTCTATAATCACACACACACACACACACACACACACACACACACACACAAGCTAGCTATACATACACAACTAAATACGATTTCCACAATAACCTCTCTGTGGATGTATGTGAACATGTTGGTACGTGTGCGTGCGTTTCTGTGTGTGGTTATTCTGTTGTTCTCGTTGCCATTAAACTGCTGTGGGAGTGGGAGTGCTCCCAGGCGGATGCGCGTCTGTAAGGCAAACCAGCGGTGACATCCTAAGCACGGCTAACGTGGTTACCGGCGCGGCGACACAGACGGAGAGCCTTCCCAGGATACTCGGCCAGCCGTGGCAGCGCGCTGCCACAGACGGGGCCAAATGAGATAGCGCCGGGGCCAAATCTAATCAGGGGACGAACACACAGCGCAAGAGGGAGGGAGACGGCACGGGAAAGAAATGGAAGGGAAGGAGGGGCGGGGGGAGGGGGCGTTGAGAAGAGAGGTAAACAGAGAAAGCAGAGAAAGCAGGAGCGAGAAGGAGGAAAAAGAGAGAGAAAGACATCGAGCGGGTGACGGAAATACACTCGGCGTTAAACTGCAAGTGTAAGGGAGAGTGCGAGACAGAGCAGGAGAGAGAGAGAGAGAGTGGGGGGGAAAGCAGAAGCGGTGTGAGAGATGTTTGCATCAGGGAGGCTGAATTGTTTGTGTACCCCCCTCCCTGCTGGTAAATGGGAAACACAGCCTGCACCCTGTCCCTCCTCGCACCCTCCTCCCCGGCCGCTCGGAGCCACCCGCGCCCGCCTCCTTCCAGCCAGCGCCGCACAACAGCCAGCTGATGAACCCGGGGCTAACGTGCCCTTTGAGCTCGGTAAAGGCAGAACGCATGGAGAGTCCTTAATGATATCAACCCGGCACAGCGAGCGCACCCGCTAACTCCTTCGCTCCCTCCGTCCCTCCTTCCCTCGCGCTCTCTCTCTCTCTCTCTCTCTCTCTCTCTCTCCGCACCCTCCCTCCTTCTCTCCTTTCCAGCCCTTCAGCAGGCCTTGTCCAAGCGGGGGGAAAAGACGAACCGTCACATCCCAGTCAGACGTCTGGGTGAGCGACAAAAAAGAAAACAGCACCAGATCTGACATAGATAGGGAGCATATGTATTGGCACAGCATCTTCCTGCAAGAGCTTGAAATTAAATTTAAGGATTTTTTTTTTTTTTTAAATGAAAGGCTGCCTCCGGTGATTGTGGCACTCCCGATAGGTAGATTGGATGGGGAGATTAGATAAAAAGGGATGATTTTGGCTGCCTGATGTCCTTCGCTTCCTTTCTTCATGTTCAGACACGTGCGGTGAGAAGATGAGGCTGATATCAAGACTTACTTTCAACACTCTCTGGTATTAGTGTTGCCAAAAAAAGAAGGAAAAAAAAAACACAATATGCAAATTCCAAGGTCTCTCATATTAAAGATGCAAATACAGATATGGGTACAATGTTCGGCTGGCATTTCTGTGTCGGCTGGATAGAACTGTGCACTTGAGGAAGATTACAATAAAGGATGGAATGAATAATTGAATATGAAAGATAAGGTAAGGTTAAAGTGTCACAACAAACAAGCGTGTGGATTGTATAAAACCTGGCCCTTTCATCTTGTACAGTGTGACATCTGAACCTTGATAATTAGATTATACAGCCAATTAAAGTCAGGTTTCTGTTAATACTTTACATGCATTACAGTGAATCTCAATGCACTTTAAAGATGAGGGTGTCTGTCAAGCCAGATATATAAAGTCAATAACTACATCCCATGCATGTGTCAGTCAACACATAAGGATGCTTATGTGCAGCTTAGATGCAACTTGACAGAAAACGTATCTTTCACTAGTAGACAATATTAGCCTGAAACATTGGTGACTCCCACTATACAAGATTGTAGTGTTTTCATCTAGTAAATCGAGCCATCAAATCAACCAGTAAGATCTTTTAAGTCCGACAGATGTAATTTACCAAAGAGGATCAGCATGTACATAAGCATCCTCTCCAACACCTTCTGAGTGCTTGAATGATTACATTTTCATTCCACTCATGTTTCTGCTTCCGTTTTTGTCGCCATCTGCATTTTTATCCTCTTTTGAGGACGCTTAATATGCTGATGCTAATAAAGCCCGGATTTGTGTTGTTTTTTTTTGTTTTATTCTTTATCTGTATATCGCCTCAGCTTGAGGGTCAGTTCTATCACCGCCGGACACAAGGGCTTAGCACGTTCCTTTAATTCATCAAGGTTTGATTACTTCTGTGAAGATTTTTTCCCCGGCCCGATAACCTGATGCTCCCCAATTAATGCCTTTTCACAATCCTGCCGACGCCGACATGATCAGAGCGCGCTGGGCCTCCCGCGCGTCTCTGTTCGCCTTGCTTTGTGAGAAGACTCTTAGAAAGTTACACCTGGGAGATTTTTCTTTTTTTTTTTTTTAAACCATTTTCACTCTCCACTCTATCAACAATTTCAATTCATCAAACAAGGTAAATTAATCTCTCTGGCTCTCTGGCAGCGAGCCCAGATGACTCAAAGGGAAAAAGAATCCAGGCTAAAGCGGTAACCACATACATGCTATTCCTGTCATCTCGGACGAGTCATTCTAGAAATGTGAACACAACCAGAAACAAAAACAGCCCTGAGTCTAATAAACAATTAGAAATCAGAACTTGGAGCTGCTCCACTAACAATGAATGGGAGACTGATTGTGTGGACACTGTGCCCAGGGACATGGATACATCTTCTGTTTAAGAACTGATAGCAGTATGAAACAGTAATAAATACTGACTCCACCAAGTCAAGTCTGAAATATTGAAATGGAGCATTAATAGACAGCAGGGTTCAACCAATATGAGTTTTGGAAGGCCAACGCCAACAACAATATTTTTGGATTGAAGCTCTCCATAGCTAATATTTTGTGCCAGTGAAGAAAACCATGGGGAATATTCAATAGCTTCATTTTTTTTCCATTTTTATGACAAAAAGTTGCACATATTCAGTGTTTCCCACCATAATTTTACTCTTGTCAGGGTGGAAAAGCCTCTGAAACTGCATTTAGACCATCATGGGACACTAAAACTCTCCATTGAAACCCATATTAATATATTTGTTTTAGGGTTAGGCAGGTGACCCACCCCACCTATTCAATGGTGAAGAAACTCTGGGATAGAGTAGTGCCTTTAACTGAAGAATTAATAAAAAAAAGAACATCAAATTTCATAGCAGGTTTTACAGACTGTTTTTATGTAGCTGCAGTCAGGAAGAAACCTTCATCATGTTGTAAGTGGATCACACGACTGACCGTTATATTTATTATAAGGCCAATATCGGCCCAATGTCTCAGTCTAACCCTACTAGACAATGCCTCTCGATGGTAGCCCCAACAATGGAGTAACACTTTTGAGTTAGCCTTTATTGTATTTATTAAAACTGTGTATGGAAAAAAGGAACTAAACTAAAACTATAATCACTGCCTCCAAAACTAACTGAAATAAAATATTCAAATATTACTTTCAGTTTAAGTCTTTCAGTCAAAGTCAAATTAAGAGTGGAGTATAGGATTGCACTATCCAGACATGAGTAAAAGCCACATTACATTGATTCATACTATGAAACTCCTAAGGTAATTCTCCAACTATGTGTACTTGTGCCTTCTTTTTTAAAACTGGACACATGGATAGCAAATCAGGACGCGTTCCCCATATCTACGACAAGTAAAATACTTAAACTGAAACTAAATAACATAAAAAATAAAACTAAACATTTCTGAAAAACAGGAATGACTAAAACTAGCAAACCTCATCTGAAAACTAACTGAAACTAAACTAAAACTGTACTCTAACCCTAACCCTGGTCTGGAGATGCAAACTGGTAATCTTCCAGTCACAATCCCACTTCTCTATATAAAACTCTATATAAAAACACGGTTTTCCTAATGCTTACGAACATGACTTGGAGACACGTACTGACACGCTGCACACTGAAGCTGCTGCTGCTGATTTAGCCAGGTGTGACGGTGAGCGGTGACACGTCTTTGTGCTTACCTAAGCAGCCCGGGCCCACTGGGTCAATCTCTCAGTCTCAACACAAAACGGGTGGCGCTTCTTTTAAAAGTCAGCAATCAAACACGCACAGCACAAAAGCACATTTATCTTCTGGCGGGCTGTATTAAAACGGCACGGTATTCATTTGGAAATTAAATTTGCCCACCGAATTAAAGAGTGGAGGAACATAATGGATGGATCCGGATTGTCAGGGGGGCCGGAGACCCCCTGTAAATAAAAGAGGAAGGGAAGAGAGTTGAAAGGGAAGGTAAGCTGAGAGGTTTGCTGGATCGAATTGCGGTATTGTCTTCGGCTCGTTGGGGAAAGAGTTTTTGTGTGTGTCGGTGTGTGTGTGTGTGTGTGTGTGTGTGGAGAAGAGGGGTAGGGGGGGTGGGGGTGGGGGTGGGGGTGGGGGGGGGGTACATGGCACTTCATTTTCGAGCTGATTGCGCACTGCCCGGTGGCGCTGCCCGCTGCCAGACTACTCAGTGAAAAGCTTCCACTCACTTCCTCTCTTTTTGTGCTGCAAATAAATCAGCAGCAAAATCAGATTACCATCAGGAGAGATTCATGGGAACGATACACAAAATACGTAGCTGAGGGACTTTGGAGCAAAACCCCAAAAGCGGTGAGACCAGAGAGAGAGAGAGAGAGAGGAAAGAGAGAGACTCTTGCCAACACATTCACTTTTTTTTTTTTTTTTTACAAGGGAGTAAACAATTGTAGGGGGTTTCTCAGGGCATTTGTCTCAATCCAGCACAGGAACAGGGAAATATGTTAATCACACAAAATAACCTAGAGGAAAAGTAGAGGCAGGTTACTGAAATTCTGCAATATATCTGAAATATGGTTCTCTACAAAGCATTATTTATAGTAGTTTCCCGGATTATTCAGCGAGGCTCAAAAGGACAGCTGAAAGGTCTATTTGTTATTTTGCACTTGATGCTGTGAAAAAAACACAACAAGGCATCAGCAAGCAGCGCATAGATGGAGGATTTATTAGAATTTCAATTCAGACCCCATGGGGTGTGCACGGTTAAGGGCAAAGGTCACAATCTGGGCAAACATACATTACAATTACTTGCTGTTGAAGGGTCCCAAGATCCCCATTACTTAGGCCTCATTAATTAGGCCCGAGTAAGGTCAAAATCACGGCTAAATTAATAACTGACAAATTAATACAGCACGGCTCTTGTGGCTTTCAAAGAATACGGCTTTTCCCAAGTTAATTCCAAATTCATTTCAGGAAGACCCTAACTACTTTAGATACTTAAAAACAATATATCATAGAAATTGGCCTCTACCGAGGGCCGTCATAAATATGGGCACATAATGAACATCCGCTCTGAGAGTGACTATGATAGGGGCCATAAACCCTCCAAACTCATCCATGCTGTCTGTAAGAACGCCATTTGTCCTATGCAGGACATAAAAATATTAATTTGCCCAGGTAGTCTTCTACATCTCTCCTTTGGCACCTTGCTCCTATCTAGGTGTCTCAAAGGGCTTTTGAGTAATGCATTTCTATTATTGTACCTTGCGTGGTGTCACATTGGTAGCTTTATCAGGAAGTTGTTGTAGGGTGAGGCTGGAGTGGGATGGCAGTGTTATTTCGTGGGCTGGGCTGGCATTAATCTCTGTCACTTGTCCTCTCTGATTTATACTCCTTCCCAATGAGCCAGTCCATGGCCTCCACTTCAATTGCTACTTTGTGATAGCGCTCCATGTACAGCCTTCGTCCGCACCGCCGCTTGACATTGAAGGCTTGCTCTCCAAACCGGCGGAAAGTAAAAAGCATGGTAAAGAATTAAATTTCCCGCACCAGGAACAAGAAAGACAAGATAACAGGAGCCTGGAGCCCGCAGCCCCCTCCACCCCCACATAAAGCCATTCTCTTCTGAGGCTATTACGACCAGTGCGGCGTCTGCTTGACGACTTTGATCAAGAGCAATTAATCTTTCACCAGGAGTGAGAAGCACGGAAAAGGCCCGGGCTTGGATACAGCGGTGAGCCAAATTTAAAACACATAGAAAAGGGTGTTAAGACGTGGAACAGGAGAGATCTATCAGAACGAGCCTCTGATTAATGAACACACAGGCTTAGCTCCAGGGTATCTGATCAGAAAGATCGCTGGGTTGCATTCGCCGGCAAACTCCTCCAATCATCTCCTTCATGTTCATTAACGGACCACCAAGATGGGCGACCATCCCACCCACCAACCTCCTAACAGCCCCCCCACCCCACACCTCTGCTGTGGTCCGTATATTTCCAAAGTGTTTAATTACCGATGATTTATCACCAAACTGTCGTTTGCTAACTGGGCCCTTCCGCTCCCTCTCCCCACGCCACTCTCCCGCTGTGTTGAGGGAACCTTCACATCGTTATGAGAGAGCTCATTTATATTAAAATGAGTATTACCAGTTAATTCGCTCCATACATTTTGGACACAGCATGTGTCATGCGTGAGCTTCCAATCACACCTGGTTCGCGGCAGCCTTGGCATACATCAAGTGCTTTATTGCGGGAGAGTTAATGCACATTTGATCTTGCTGCGATTCCCCATAAAGATTAAAGAAAAACATGGACCGGAACGCATATATCACGATTCCATATTGCCCTTGCAAACATGTTAAGTCCATGAGGACATTAAACATTATGCACTGAATAAAACATCGCACACTAAAGGGCCATTAATGTAGAATCTCATTTCCTCAGTTAACCTCTGGCCGTTGCTGTCAATCATCTTCACCAGTCAAGGACAATCATGATGTTTTGCTTAAAGCAAACAAGAAACCCAATACCACACACCAGAAATGTAGTGTATGAAAAAAAGTGAACTATATGCTCTTTAGAGCTGACTTCATCATCCCATAATATCCTCCGCTGGAGTGATTCATCTGGTTGCACTCGCAGAGAAAGCAAAACCTTCACCTAGATCCAAAGAGACCACACACTCTTGCTAACAATGCAAAAGCAATCCTGGAGGACTCCAAACAAAACTCGCATAAATATTCACAGGGAGAGGGGCACAGCTACACGTATCTCCACCACCATGTAAATGAGGACCGATTCCAGACAGCCCAAAAAAAATGATTCAAGTTGGGACGGGAAGAGCTTCCTCGCCGTTCAGTGAGGGGAAATAATAATGAGGGTATTAAATACAGCCAGCAGATGAAAAATAATAACATATCGATTGTGCACGTAGCGCTTTCAAAGGAGCGTAATGGCCTGATTCCTGGTATTGATCTGCGAGCCGGCTCGGGGAGGAGTAGCTAGTCGCCCCTGTAAGACCCCCAGTGAGAATGAGATTGGGGAAGGCATGAGCTTCTGTTTCTACATTCGCTCCATGCAGGCTTTATTTCAAACGGGTGTCAGGATTCCAACAGGACCGTTTCCTAAGCGGATCTGAAATGAGCACCGCTGAAACCGTCTGACACATACAGGATTTCTCCTTTCTAGTGATCATCCTTACCTCTAACAAGGTGGCTGCTGGTTGTAAAAGTAAAATATTTTGTGGATTATATTAAAAAACACTGACATTCATAATTCACTTCACTGTATAACATTCGTGATTGTTCTGTCAACTGCATATTTAAGCCTTTGTAACAAAGTGGATTTACACCTCTTGTAAATAAGCTGTGAAAGAGTTGTTATCTTCATTTTAACCCCCGAATTTAAAATTCAGTTGAAAAATTATGCATCATGTTTTAACTGGTAGAGAGTAAGAAAATATTGTCAGGCAGGATTGCGGTGTCTCTAAACCTGTATTATTTATGCGATGTATTTATGCAGTACTACGTGTATGTTTGACTGTGAAAGAGGTGGACAAAATTCACCCTCCAACGTAACACTGAACGATCCCTGACCCTCCTCTTTCACAAACTCCTCAAGTGATCTTATTCCTAGCTCAAAGAGACAGAAAAATCTATATCTCAATTTGGAACACTTCAACTCCACTCCAAAAGTGCCCTGAGAGAAAACTGAATTAAACTGAGACAAGCTGATTCAACACCCTGAAAGATGAATTTAACTAGTTGTTTCTGAAATATGTATTTGCCATGTGCAATATGGGGCTCCTCGGCGAGCGAAAACGTGACGGGACTTCACAGCAGCCTCCCTCGTCTGGAGAAAGGTGTGTTTTCCCGGAGTAAAAAACGTGCATGCCCGGGAATACATTAATCATAAAAAGGTGACAGCCGGCCTGACAGACAAGTATAGGCACAGGAACAGATTTGACGGTGCTTTCTATTCCTCAACATGTTTAAAAAAGCAAAAAACTTACAGGGCAATTAAAGGAGCGTCGATAGCCGTGTCAGCTGGATTAGGGGCTGGGCGTGAAATTGTCACATTGTGTGTCAGGGGTGCTCTGTTAACAACCCGGCCCGGCTTTTGCCGCGGAGTGGCGGAGGGGGCCCCGATGGAACGTGACACTGGAAGAAATACCGTCGAGACTGTGCAAGGCCGGATTAGATTAGCACACTGGAACAGGTGGTCTTTTATTGGCTGCGTGATACTGTCAAGGCTCCTCTGAAACGGGATGCGGCATGTGCACACACGCGCACGCACACACACAGCATTCATGGTGAAGGTGGCACAAAGCTTTTGTGCTGGATACCAAAAGGGGCCTTAGCTTCCTCATGCCTGGGTCAATTGTAATGTGAGAATGCAGCGCATGCAGTTTGATGTTGCAGTTACCGATAGGAAGAGGAGGAGGAAGAAAAAAAAAAAAAGCAAAGACATGCTAGGGTTAATGCGCTTTGGGCAAAAACACTGAGGCGTCTGTTGAATGACAGAAAATCCAGGGATTGTCCAGCTGTCTTCCAGGCAACAGCCACAAAAGAACTCATTCTCACTGGTGAAGGGAGGGGGGGAGGGTGGCGAGGAGGGCGGGGCAGTTTGCCAAACCATTCTTCACACCCACCAGTATATTTACCGTCATTTACGAGGAACATATTAACCATGAATAATATATGTGGTGATGTATGGCACTAGTTCGCCTCGGATAAATTATATAGTGGGGCTGTACCAAACACAGCATCATATTCCCATATGGACAGAGAGGCATAAAAATGCAGGAAGATACCGCAGCCAAACTGATAGAGGGTAATATACTGTCCCTTCCTGAAATCTGGCCAAAGTGAATTTACTGAACAGGGCCAAAAAAACAGCGATCCAAATGCCACCTTGGCGATCCAAACAATGGAGCTGGCATATGGGCCGATTTGTAAGTAAGCGAGGCACAGATTTGAAGTCATGGTCGTGATGTGTGCAGATTTCCCACCACAATGAATCATCTTGGGAATGCCAAAATTAGATATACCATTAGATATACCAGGCAGTTATTGGGGGTGTTCTTTCTGTGGGAAAAGACAGCTGAGGTGTTATGATGTGAGAGAAAGAGTCTGGTGTCTGATGAGGTCGTCTATTGAAATGGAGTCGCACTTTGTAGAAAGCCGGAGTGAAAAGCATTGCAAGAAACATCAAGCACAATTCTAATCAAGTAAAACAAACTATTTCTAGGACAACATGGAACTCAGCGCTTGTGCATCTAATGAAGGCTATACAGAAACGGGACAGTTTAAACATCTTTGCGAAGTGACAACCAGATATTTACCAGATTTCAAATAATGCATCCACACACAAAAAAAAAAAAACTTGTTTTCCAACCTAGAAAAGAAAAGCTTATGCGACACTCAAGTCTAAAACTCAATTCAAGTATTTTATATTTCTGATTTTAGAAATGTCACTTTTGTTGGTGGACCAGAGAACCAGTTCTCTAATCTGTGAAGTCATCAACAAATACAACTTGAAACCAACATTGTGGACATTGTGATGGTCCCTAAGGTGATTTTTATGACATAGACAGCGGTTCTGAACTAGAAAACTGAACAGTTTTGGCTCTCTGGTCTCTCGTCATGGGAGAGAGTTTGTATGTCCACAAATATTGACTGAAATATCCAAGATTATGGTAATAATGGGAAATCTGCTCAAGGGTGAATTTTCACTTCAATATACAAGTCAGTAGTAGAAGGAGTCTAGCTTGTAAAACCCCAATTTTTGCTAAACTCTCCAAAAATCCAATTAAACTTTTATGCAAAAACTTTGAAAGTGCAGATAACAATGGTTCTAATTCAACCATCAACTCCCCACACAAGCAGAATGAGATAAGATAGAAAGAAAGATCTTCATTCTCAAGCTGTATCAAGGACGCTAGTGGTTACACTATGATACTGGGAACTGAAAAGAAAACAACAAGGCAGGCATATAGAGTGTCTATTTAGGGCAAAGACTGCAGATGAAAATTCATGTTAGTGCCTTTGGAAGAAGCCGAGGTAGTGCCAGAACACAGGGGAAAGTTGATACTCCAAATCCCAACACTGCTCTATCAGGCAGTGTAAAATGAGATTTGGCACTGTATCTAACACAGAATAAGTTAGAGAACTATTACGGCTAGATTCTAATTGAAGGTGTCCAGGAACAAGTTTTTTTCCCTCCTCATAACGGCAATGGAAAAGATGTAATATCTTGTACCGGGATGGCTGCTGAATGAGACACTCAAGGTGCGCTTGAAGGAGGTCTGAATCGTACTCATTTTAGCTTGTTAAGAGTTCACACAGTAACTTCGGTCCTTGAAGTTGAAAATGTTTCAGATTATGAGAGCACAGACGGGACCACATCTCTTCTCCCGGCGCATGAAAGACCGAAAGTAGGGAGAAATGTATAAGAGCATGAAGTACTCAAACTAGCAGGGGAAACTGTTTGGCCTCGGGGTTTAGAGAGAAGCCAAAAAACGTGTGATTAATTGTTTATTGCCACCTTCAGATGAATCATGACCAAACAGTTTGAAATATATAAGCTCCTTTATCACCGAGGCCTTGTGAATAGGTAGGCGTACTCAGTAAAGTTTTCATGGAAAGCCCCGAATTCCTATGCCCAAACATAATGCAGGTGCCTGTTTGAGTTGACGATTAATAGCTGCAATTTACAGCAAATGGGCTCCTGCACAATATGTTTAGCGGGGCTAGATAAAATGGGTCCCTGGCCACTGATCTGGAGACAGATTAGGTTTTTAGCCGGCTATGATTAAGGCATGAATAGGGAATGCGAGATCAGACTTTGGACCTGCAGTGTTTAATGCTGCCCACCTGTTATAAATGAGCAGTTAAACGAGTTAAGCGTTGGTGGTCCCAGGCCAATTCAAGGGCATAAGCTAGCTACACACACACATACACACTTAAGTCTCTCTCTACCTCTCTTTTTTCTCTCACACACACTTAGACACCTCGTCCCTTTTATATTCACACACTCTCTCTTGCCAGTGCATGTGTGTGCAGGGTGCTACTGTATGCTCGGCAGGTCGCTGGGCCTGCATGCGGTCTCTGTCAGGAGGATCACTTACAGAATCCAAAAAAGGACATTTATCACAGCGGGGAGATAAAGAGATCTGCTCTATTACATCCACAGCAGGATTGATTGTGCTAAATGCATAAGTGGTAATAAATTACTCTTTAAAAAGCTACTTTTCCATTGACTTGCCCTCATACACAGTAATGCATCACAGGTCTGTGTGTTCGTCACAATCATGGGGCCCGGTGTTGCCGGAGGCGCCTTAACGCAGGACATCCAAGTGTTTAAATAGAGCATCCCATACATACCATCCTTAAAGTGTGGAGCTCAAATTAGGTCAATGTACTGTCGCTGGGTTTTTCTTGTTAAGGAGCCTCTCCTTGTACCTGCAGGCTGGAAGTACTTAGCACCTTCTCTGAAGTTTGACTTTCATGCACCCTATCTAACCACTAAGAATGCTCGCTTTACGGGGGCGAGCGCGGGCGTTCGCCGCCGAGTGTTGTCCTCGTTTACTTTTAAATGGGCTTATTGCATAACGGCCCACCGATGGCCCTGTAATGTAAGTGGTACAACACGTGAGAGGTGTAGAACAAGAAGCTGGGGCTAGCCGCGGAGAGGGGCCACTGTGGTAACGCGGGCTAAAAGGTTAAAGCAGCGGGGGGAATTAATATGTCTTAATGACATTATAATGAATGGGAAAATATGGGACATCATTTATTAAACGGAGTCAAGTGTGTCAGGGAAGTGCGAGGACTCACAAACACATTAATTATCTTGCCGTCTCTCTTCACGGACGGGGGGAAGAAAGCATCGGCGGAGAGGTAATGACAGGCCCGGAACGGACGTCATAAATTACCACAGGGGGGCTTGGAGACGACAAGGTCTCGTCTCACTCGTGCACCCGCGCAGCAAGATGTCTTTTCATGTGTCCAAACCGTCACTGGGAATTTGGACAGAAAATCAGAGTTGCCTTTTCTAACTCTCCGTCATTCCCAGACAAGAAAGGAGGGAAATGCCCTTTTTTCCTCAAAAGACTTGATATCATACTGGCAAGACATGACTTGTTATTTATCATACCTGTCACAGTGTAAACAAAAAGAGACACAACCTGAAGTCCTGTTTCTACACTCTACTGTCTTGGGACTGAGGAGGGGGGTTTTGTAGGCACTGCTCAGGAACAGTCATCCACATCCACCACTCTGTTCCCAAGGTTTGTGATATTTGGGCCCGATCTGATCCTGGTAGCTTTTACATTTTTTTCTGTCGAGTTTCCGTGGATCCACTGACAACTCGTGTCATTTGTGGATTTCCAAAAGAGCCTTGGTGTGTCGTTCACACACTCCCGAAAGCTTAGGAGTAACTCCGACAGTAAACGTATCCCCGGCACTTCTGGGGCCTCGGTCGACAACTGCACACCCACATCCTCAGCTAGCAGGATTAGCCAGCCGAGGAAGCCAAATAAAGAAGAGCTCCTGCTTCATCTAAAAGGTGAAGAAGCGCCGTGAGCCATTTTTACCCAGGTAAAAACCACATATACATAGTCAAACATGTTCTACGTGTTTAAATATTTATAATTAGTAATACCTGTCAGAGTAGGGGTAGCCTCATTGAAGGCAAGTGAGTCCTTCATATGAAATCCCTCATAGGTTTACCACTAATTTATTGCTTTATTGGAACATTTCTTGTTATTACTGTCAGATTTTGAGCTTCAAATCAAGCACTAGGTGCAAATCTTCCCTGAATTCAAAATTATGTGGATATGGATCCATCTTTCCCCAACAAAGGGCAGGGTGAGGCATTTCTAGCACCTGTTCAATCCTCTCAGAGAAAGCGGTCATGTACTGATACAGTGAAGCAAACAACTGCCCAGCAGCCTGATATTCAGCTCCGCAAATCTGTTGATTCTTGATACAAAAAATGTGCCATTCTCATATTTGAGGGAATTACGAGCGACCAAATGCACGTGTCGAGCTCAGTGAATCTACAGCTTGGTGGCCATATGTTGTTATGGCAATACCACCAGCTACCCACAAACAAAGTCTGTAGCAGAGAGGCTTTTTTTTTTTTTCTCTCTCTCCGTCTTTCCCTCTAATCTCCCGGTGCTGCTCGTCTGTCAGCATTTCAGTATCTGACTTCTGGGGGTCAGCCGAGTCAGAGGTCGAATTCACACAGGCTTGGCACAAACACAACAAAGGCTCCGTTTCCTTGGAAAAGTCAATGAGACTCAGGTGGCCTACATTCTCAGATATCATACAGGATTTTACGACTAAAGACTGATTTAAAGGTTATGTGAAATGGGGAAAGAAAATCTGATGTGTTGAAACGATGTGAGGTTGACGATAATTGTGTTGTAGGAGAATTGACGTAGATATTTTGTCTTTAGAGCAGTATCTGTCTTTAGAGAAATATCTGTCTTTAGAGAAGTATCTGTCTTTAGAGCAGTATCTGTCTTTAGAGCAGTATCTGTCTTTAGAGCAGTATCTGCATTCCCACCAGACAAAGGAGAGTTTCTTCCTGCGTGATGAAAAAGATCTGCTGTGATAAAAGAGCGAGAAGTCTGAAAGATACCCATAGAGCCCGATGTCCAAAGACATTTTCATCATGAGGTGGTTCAGTAATTTTTTTACCATGGATCACTGCATCTTGTACTCCCCTATAGTTGGAATTTGCCGAATAAGATTTGCCTGGCACCCCGTGGACAGTTACGTTTGAAACTCAAAGCAAAAGTATCAAAAAGTGATTTTGTCCGCTTGATGTGGATTTCAAAGTTGAGCAAGGAGCAGGTGCAATGGTCTGAAATCAAGACTTCAGCGAGGGGCGCTGGCAACTTGACACGATGCGAGAGAACAACTCTGGAAGGCTCATGTCACTCTGGAAATGAGTAAATGACACTGAAAATTGCTGCAATTATTGCCGACTTAAGGCCCGCCTGTGGGCCCTAGGAGAGTTAGAGGAGAAAATACAGACTCCGTCTTCAAAGGCAATTAGTCTTCATATTGTAGTGTGTCCATTCAGCGAGTGTTCTAGCCACTCATGGGACCGCACATGTGGACATGGCTAATAGGCTCTGTTAATGAGCCAATCGTTCATTATCAATCTTCTGGGAGGCACAGTGTGAGAGCAGCATCCTGTTGACACATTTAGAGGAAATGGCCGCCGCATGCCGTTCTCTACGTATGCATAGCACTGCAGCGCGATTGTCGCTGAGGGCTGCGAAAGAGCAGCTTGATTCCACGTGTCCTTGTGGAGACAGCTAAATTAGACACGCACACATTTGCATACACACACACACACACACAAACACACACGCATGCACACAGTTTGAATCCAAGCCTTTTCTAGAGGGGGAATGCCCTCTTTGTCCCTGGCCACCTGGTCAAAACACTAACAGCTGACTTGTTGCTGAGCCCTGCAATGGCAATAAATCACCGCGCGCACCCCTCCCGAACACATTCATACACTGACACACCAACCAGCCCCATCAGCCTATTCCTGTACACCACGCCAGATACCATCTCTATATGTTTTATGGCAGAATCGTTCGGCCTTTTTTCATCACGGAGTGCAATCTTTCCTGCTGTCTGTACAAGCTCTGCGCCCAGCCCTATCAGCACAGAGCTCATGCTAGAGGTTGGGCCCTTCCACAAGAGCGATCCATGAAAAGACAATCCCCTGCCTTTACTCCCCTCATCTTTTATGAGAAAACATGGTCAGAGAGTGTATTTTGAGAAGCCTCTCTCTACCTTTGGACAATTTTTTTTTATCTCCTCTTTATTTTTTAACCACATATTCATCTCATTTTCTCTCCACCTTAGGTTTTCTTCACACTGTTCCCCGATGCGCTGGACGCGGCCGTCTCCATGAGCGACTGGCAGTAATCTGAGCTCTTAAAAGCCCCGAACATTCCTCCCTCACTCATTCATTCTCACTTTGTCTGCCATCCAGACAGACTCCATTTTAGCAGTGGTACAGCATTCTCCGTTGACCTTACAGTGCTTGATTAAGGGCATTGGGCCTCTGGCGCCACTCAATTTCCTCCATGTTTAATTAAAAGGTGAAGAAAGTCCTCCGTCTTGTGACCATGGGGACGGGCCTTGGGTACATGACTCTTTCCCTGCCAACCCCCGCCCCTCCCACATGGCTCCAGCCCCGGCCTCGTGCCCGTCCACGTCCCTTAACTTTAGACCCTCTTCCTAAACCTGTCAACTTTGCTCGACCTTTGCGCCATTTGCCAAGGAAATCCCTCCATCTTTCATTTTCCCTGTAATATGGTGAACTCAACAGAATCAGATAATGCGAGGAGACGTGTTCTTTTTTTTTCTTTCTTTCCACTCTGTTAACTGACAAAATGTCTTCCTGTCGAAATACGCGCGGAGCTGATGGTTGGGGTCCATAACATAAGTCGCCTTGTCAAAGCCTGTTTAGAATACATCCTCAGAGGAGCCGTGCGGAGAGGAACACAGGGGCGCACTTAGTGTCATTGCCGCTGGGGAGGGGGCTGTCGAGCGCAGGAGCAGCAAGGAGGGGGCTGCTGTTTCATATGTCTGTGGCAATTACCGCTGACGTGACACATTCAAAAAGGTCCCCTGGGATTGACAAAGCCAACAAATTGACTTACCATTTGTGCACGAAGACGTAGGAGGAAAGAAAAAAAAAAAAAAAAGCATGTAGCTTCATCTTGTCATAATGAATCTGGTACCTATTCCTGTTGTGTGCATGGCTGGTCTGATGATTGCAGTTTATTTCCTGCGTACGCCATAAAGTACCACTGCGCTTACAGGGACATTGTGTAGCTTTTGACAAGGTGGGGGGAGGGGGGGCGGGGGGGGGGGGGGGACCCTGAAGTAATGACTATATCGTGTGGCTCTTGTAACTTACATGACAAACGAAACCGTTGCTTTGCTGCTCGCTATAAATGTCTCCTTAGGCCCTGGAGCAATGTAGGGAGAAAGACAGATGTTTCATTTCATGCCATGTTTTCTAACTCTTACACACAGACACACAGGCACATACACACACACACACACACACACACACACACACACACACAGTGTATCCAACCACCCTCTACTCACTCCTGAATGATAAAGGCATCCCAATTCACTTCCCAGCGCACCACCGGAATCGCCCTCCAGCTCAGGGAGCAGGAACTCGGTGTCCATAAAGGTTCAGCCAGTGATTCGGGCTTTTAAAGAGTGTTCAAAGTGACAGGAGTCATTGGGCGGCCAATTTGTTTTCTCATGGGGAGCTGTGTTTGTGGCGTTTGGCCTCCCTTGGGGGAAACAAGGGCAATCAGCTGCAGCTTGTCGCGGGCTATGAGAGCTGGTGACCTCTGACCCCCATCGCGGACGTCACTGGAGGTTTCCAGAAGAGGAATTCTAGACCCATAGAATACAGCCTCGCACTGTTCTGCATGGCTCCGCTGCTCTTAACAACGTGATCTCATAAAATGTTGTGAAATGAGCACCTACTTTGAGAGCAGACTACGTGCTGGAGACACAAATTATGTCAAGATCACGTTCCTCCACCACGATTTGGATTACGAGACAATAGCACAAATTTGACACGCCATTTTCACCGCTGATGGTGAAGTTTAGGCAAGCAAAACTACTTTGGTTAAGGTTATGGTTAAGGTTAGGCAACTAAAGCAACTTTGGTTAAGGTTAGGGAAAGGCTTTTGTCATGGTTAAATAAGAAAAACCCAATAAAAAAAAAACTTAATTCATGGTACAAATCTTCTTGGTATGAGTTGGGGATTAAATCCGGGTCTATGTTATGTATGTAAATGTTTACATCCATCCACCACCCCGACCACGACACCCTTACTTTCCATTGCTTTATTTCAATATCACACTACTACCTGTTTCTAGTCACGCCTCCTTCACGTAATCCTTTCATGGTGGGAACACTTATTTCTCTCACTTTTTCTACACAGAGCATTTATTTGCATTTTAAGACATTTCAGGAGCTCAGGCTGGCTCTTAAACAGCACACCACAGGTATGAGAGCTTCCTCCTAAACAAAAAAAAACAACAACATCCAAGTCACGATTTCAGTGATAGCATGAAATGTATACACAATAAAGCACATAATTCAAACACTGTTCATTAAGCACTGAAATTATACTGACAATGAACACTACTAAAACTCCTGCATTGTGCTATTCAAGTGTTTAACTCCTGAATTTGACAGAAGCAATGAAGTGAATTTCTGTGGGAAACCCTCAAGCATGTAATGTTGGTGAGAGTTGTCCACAGGAGATCCCTGTGGGGCTGTAGAGTGTGTGTGTGTGTGTGTATGTGGGGGGGTGATGTGTGGTTGGTGGCATTGAGGTGGTTGATGGGGCAGATGTCTTCTCAGGGCGACCATGCATACAGGTCTGGCCCAGGGGATCTCTGCCCGCTGTGCATCAAGAGCAATTAAACACGGCTCATGCTGGAGTTCACCGACGCAAACAGGCTGTAAAAAACAGACACGCACACGCAGGCAACCTTAAAGGACAGGGCGAACGGGAGGAACTCCGGTGCCACAGGCGTAGGTTGTACCAAAGCAAGTGGGCGCTGGGGAACAAGAATAATCCAGCACTTTATTGTGTACAGAAATGAAGAGCACCTAGTAACGGTATTCAGCAACTGACAGCTACACATCCCCATGGGCCCTGACCTAATCTGCAGCATTCTCTGTCTGCACTTTTTTTTTTTTACACAATCCTCCACCTGCATCCCTGGACCTGTCCTAAAAATGTATATAAGAACAATAAAAAATGGATATCAACACACCTACAGTAGGATGTACATTCAGTACGAGCACAGCAGGAGAGTAATGAGTACAGTAGAGCGGCTGCATTGAATGTAAATGATGTAATTCAGAGCAGTAAAAACATTTGAACGTCAAATAGCCCGTGTCCTTTGCAAACATCCCATTATACAGAGCATTAGCATTAACCTAAGTATCATTAACTACTATGGGCAAACAAGGTCAGTTTTCAGTGTGAATGTAATCAGGTAAAGTAAATTGCTGCCTCATTAGCATGCACCTGGAGAGGCTACAATTCGGGTCGGCGTGAGATGAGAGGGTGCCGAGTCCTTCTGCATCGACGCGCGTGTCAAAGGTTCCCATGCAAACCTAAAGTCAGGACCTCTGACCTCCCTTCGCCAGACATGCTGTCGGAGCTGTCTGAGCACGGTGCACAAGCCTGCTGTCTGTTGGTGTGGTGTTACGGGCTGAAACAGTGACCTGACCTTTGAGGTATTGAGCTGGAGCAGTGTATGCAGAGTCAGAATTGGAATTATGCCTCTACAAACCCAGCTCATCACATAGTAAGTCATAGGAATTCATGGCATGCTTTCCATGCCGGAGAGAGGATTCGACTTACATGGTTTTGCTTACAATGTAGAGGGATGGGAAAAGGTACCGCTGCTCCTGTTGAATGACCAAGCATTTTCTAAGAAACAGGACAGGCGCTACACCTTGTGTGTGTTTTTATGGCGGGGGGTGGGGGGGGTGGGGGGATTGGGAGTTGGCAAGGTTTTTTCTAGGCACAAGCAAGGATATCCACCTTGCTTGATATATGTATCTCATAAATAAATAGTTTTCTTTTTTCCTTCCTTGCAGTGGCATGTTGAATTTTGATGGCTTTATAAATCGCCACTCCTTTTCCTTCTCTACCTCAATCTGAAGAAAAAGTTTTTTTTTCTCCCCCCCTCTGTCGCTTTCTTTCTCTTTAGAGGCCCGCCAAATTAATTCAACACAGCTTTAAAATTCGGTGGCGTGCGGGAATAACCGGCACTCTACAGCTAAATCAACATCAGACACTAGGCTGGTCCTCTGGGGGCGCCGCGCAGCGCCTCACTGTTTCTCAGTCAAAGCAGCGCGCCTCGCCCCCAGCCCCCTGTGGAATATCTCTTAATGTAACTGTGGCATCTTCATTTTGGCTTTGCTCTGATGTTGCATGAAAAATCAAATCCTCCATTTTAACTCTGAAAAGTGAAAGGTTTGGGGAGGAGAGAAAAAAACAGAAAAAGTGAGAGACCAACAGAGGAAAACGGTGTAAGCTGTTAATGCTATGTTAATCCCCTGCTAAAAACAGCTGAAGGTAATGCAGAGCTGGATAGCTAGCATAAGAGGTGAGTGAGAAAGAAGAAATAGGAGGTGCAGAGTGTGGATAAAATAGTGGAAACATCACCATAAAGTCTTACAACCATGAATTGTACAGAATGGTTTTAGTCTACCAAGACTACAGCTGATGTGAACTTGTGTTACCACCACACTGGGTAACATGTGGACCAGTATGCATTAGGTTCAACTACAGGAGCAAATGAATCATGGCTAAAAATAAGGCTGACACTGAACAACTTAACTGCATTCAGATAAATCACATTGCAAATAACTAGCGGATTAAAAATGTACTTATTGAATATTAAATGTCCGATATTCACCGTGTCTCGTCTCAAAGTGAGTCAAAAGAAGTTTTGCTTTGAGCTCAGTTCAGTTGTATACTATCAATGTAAATTTTGGTGGTCTCTAGTGGTGGAAGAAGTACTGAAATCCTTTACTAAAGACATTCCTGAATGGAATAGTACTCCACTTTAAGTCCTCCATGAGATATTCTTCTGAAGTAAAAGTAGAGACACATTTGATGATAAATGTTAATAGCCTGGCAAAATTAGGGAATCATGTACTGACTTACCTTGTGCATACACTGTTGTCACCATTATTTTGTCCATACTATGGCCTGTAGATCCACATAATCACAAGGTAAGAGCCATTAATGTGCATGCCATACACTAATGCCGTTATCGTTATTCATTAGAACTTTATGGAGTGGATAAACATACAAGGCCATAGCTGCTGGGCCTTTTGCCTTTTCTGACTACTTCAAAAAGTAAATCTACAAAGACAGACCGATAGTGTGACATGGGAGCTACACACACAGCAGGGGCTGAAAAATCAATCACCACCTTCAAGCAGCACACTCAGCTGCTTTCAAAATAATGCAGATGGGGGCCGGGCGGTGTTTGCAAAGATGCACCTGTTTGACATGCATTGTTTTTTTCTTTTTAAACTAAGACAGTCTGAGGCGGACTCAACATGGTTCCACATCTTCCCTCTTAGGCATGTTGATTGAAATTTGACTTCCCCAGTGTATGCTCCTGATTTTAATCATCAATAACCTATTCTCTTGAATTTCTACAATACCTACTCTGTTACACAAGTCTATATACTGCAGATCTAAAATGAATGAGGTTGTGAGGGGAAATGTTCTAAATCTTTCACACAATGTGTGCATGGAGTTAGCTGCAAGCCACATGGCCTTGGACAGTAGAGTCTCTCCACAGCTTCTTCTACAGCTTTCATTTAGGTCTCACTGCTGTTCTTTAGACTTTTCTTGCAGGTTTCGCCATCACAAACTAGTGGAATTGAACATCATCTATGATGAACTGGAATGACCCTTGATCTAAATCTGAAAAAGCTATCTCAGACAGATTATTCAAAACAGCAACGTTTCTAATGTTCTACTCTTCACCTTTTTTACTGAGCAGAAAGCTACAAGGTAAAGACACTATGGGCCAATCATTCTGTCTAACTTTGTCTGGGCTTAAAAGGGGATTTTTATGAGTGGCATGATTGATATATTATAAATAAATGGAGATTTAACACTATGACTCTACCATGAGTCAAGGAACAGCAGCACATTTCAATGCAAATACAGCATTTAAAGTCCACACTAAAATGCCTATGATCGCAAATCCTTTCACATGCTTCATTTCAATAAAAATGCCAGTATGAGATAGGTTTCATGTGTAAGTGACTATATGCTAGGATATATTTTATCTGTGTAAGGTGCTCTTATAACTGCACAGTTATGAAGACTTCAGACTCCCAGGTGAGAACCATGAGATCAATGCCAGAGCTGAGCTAACATTAGCTTTGATAACAGTCGGTTTATAAAATGCCTGCCAGTCGGCCAATTAGACTGGATAAAGGGAATCCACCGCATGAGGCCTTGAAGTGTAAAGATATGATGGAAAAGCTCAAGTGTGTTCAATTGCGAAGAGATTAGGTCATGTTCATTAGCAGTCAGCAGTTGCTGAGTGGTCATAATTTGTAGGAAAGGTCAAAAACATTTTTTCCTGACAACGCTGGCCTAAAACACCCATACAAAAATAATTGCATGGGTGTATATAAGATATTAGAAATATTAGAATATTAGAAATACAAATTTATTTTAAAACCATCTGCTTGTACTTCTGTCCTCCCTGTCCATAAAAAGGGTGGAATAAAATGAGCAGAGAAAAAAAGAAAAAAAAAAGGAACAATCGCTGTGTTTTTTTATGAGGACATATTCAGCCAAGCAATAGGGCATGAATATTCATGTGCACCACAACAAACTGTGAAAACCGCTTTGTTAGTGAAACCAAACCCCAAGCTGATGTTTGAGAAAAGAGCACACTCTGGGGAGGGGATTTGGATCCCAACCTGCCAAGATGGCTGCCACCAGTGGTGGTGAACGATGCTAAAAAGGCTGGCGTCAAGAAAACAATATGGATGAAATGTTGTTTACCTCTTTGGCAAACATAAGCCAGGGCCTCTGCTCAAGCGTCAACACTGGGTCAGTGCAAAAACACCATGTCTGATACCCATTAATTAAGGCATTCAACTGATAAATTTAATGTCCCAAAGTGTGAAAAAACAGAACAAAAAAGGAAGGATGCAATAAATCCTTCAGTGTAAGTCACACTTTACAGACTGCAGATAAAGACAAGAGTGAGAATGACAAAAGGAGGGAAAAGCAGATTAATCGGGGCGAAATTGATTTGTTAAGCTTCTCTCTTTTCATGGGAGCAGCAGTCGAACAGGATTTATGCTGGGGCCCCTGAGATGCACATCTGCTAAGAGCCTGTCCTCTTCAGGACAGGCAGAGAGCTTCCAACCCAGGCACCGCTGGGCCTCTTCCCAGCCAAACACACACCAACTGGACCGGTTCACCATGTGCTACTCTGGCTTGTGTGTGTGACTCTGTGTGTGTGTGTGTGTGTGTGTGTGTGTGTGTGTGAGGTGTGAGTGTTCGTCACACATAAACAAAATAAAAAATGTTCACGTGTGTGTATGCATGTATTGATAGAATATGAGTTGGAGAGCATGTGCGTGTGCATTTGCGTGTGTGCGTCTATCTATGTGTGTGTGTGTGTGTATGTGTATGTGTGTGTGTGTGTGTGTGTGTGTGTGTGTGTGTTCATGTGTACCCGTACAGTATATGTGCCAGCTGTCCAGTGCTGCCCTCAGGAAGAATGTGTAATGGGGATAAGCTCCTTCTCCTGGCTTCCAGCGGCTTTACTGCGGATCTGTTCCAGGTGTGTATCTATGTGTGTGTGTGTGTGTGTGTGTGTCTGTGAGAGTGAGCGTGTGGCCTGGCTTACACTGAAAAACCAAATGTGGTAGACTAGAGCCAAACCCCAACTAGCTGCCCAACAGCCAACATCAACATCTCCATCTGAGAAAACAGCAGAAATAAGCCTGCGCTGACATAATTATGTCACACTGAGCCATTTGATGTTGAAACACAATTGTCAGCGCTCTCCCACTGCTCAATCACAGCATTTACAAAGATAAGGCTGTGCAACATGGCCATGCCTCATCTTTCTACTAGAGCAAAATATAAGAAAAATACATTTGTTTTAAGTAGTTTGAATGTGCTCGCTATGCATATGGAACACAAAGTTAGCCCAAAAATTACACTATAATCGTTAAAATGAGGCTTCCAACTCTTTCAATGTCCCTCCTATGAGATGGCAGCATAACTAGCATGTAGGATGCCAACTAGTATATAAAAAATACATAGGCTACACAATTTCTAGGTTCCTTATGAGTTCAAATTAAACCTTGCTTTCGTCATGAAGCCCCAAAGCTCACTTTCACCGTTTGGCCAGAGGTAAAGGCGGGGAAGCGGATTATGGTAAACGATATTATAGAGCTGATGCAGCATGGTAGAGATAGAGGTTGGCCAGGATGGAGAGGAGCAGTGGAGGAGGGTCTGGTGGGAAGGAGATGATGTTAATGCTGGGGCGGCTGACCTTGGATCACCCCCTCTAAACCCTCCATGCATGGGTACCTGCACATACATACACACACCTCCTACCCAACCCCCTTACACACAGCCCCTAAAGCTCTCCTCATGATAAGCCAATGAGAGAGGGGGGGGGGGGGGGAGGAGGAGGAGAGGCAGAGGAGGAGAGGAGGTAGTGGCACATGCAGGAAGCTGTTTACTTGCATTGTTAATTTCATTAGCCTTCAGGCAACCACTTCAATATTTAACATTCTCGATTTAGCTCTTTCCTATTTTTTTTGTTTTTTTCCCTTTCTTTTAACAGGTTTGCCACCAAAGTCCCGACAATTAAACAGAGTGGGCAAAGGTAATCTATCAACGCTCTGGTCTTACCACTTAATACAGTGGCACTCGATTTGCACTCAACTGAAGGAGGGCCAAACCTTGTAAAAGCCACAATCCTTTTAAACGGGCGATCAATTTGGCAATGTGACTTTGCGGCGCGGTTTTGCCCAGCCCCGCTTGTGTAAAGCAATGATATAGAGAGGTACAGAGTGTGTGTGGGGTACGCTGGGACGGCAGACCTGGGCAATTATCATGTATGACGGCATCACCCCTCACTGGTCAGCAAAACAAACAGACATGCTGCTGAAGCTGCCCAACACTACATTCACTGGTATTCCTTCAAACAAGCAACTGACAACAACTCTCCTCGATTTTAGCTCACTTGCATTTCTTCTAAAATTACCCAAGCATCCCGGGTCATTACCGCCGTGCATGGTATAATCTAGTTTGCGAACGTGAAGCTGTAGTCAGTGTATTAGCATTAGCGGTCAGATGCACAGAGAGCGCTGAGGAGTGTGACAGCCTGCTAATGGCGCTGTCACAAAGGGACCAGAGTTTAGACACAGCTATAATCATGATCTCAATAAGCCCGCCGCCCCACCAGCACACCAGCTCAGCCGCGTCCCGCAGATATCCATACGCCGACATCCTATACATACGGCCCCGTGAAATCTAGCCGCGGCGCCTGAGACAAGCTTTGCAGAACGCGAAGCATTCCCAGTTGGGAGAGCAATAACGTGACGGCTCCGCGCGCTCCCTGCAGTACAGTGTCAACATCCCAACGCCCCGGGTGAATAATATCTTGGCCTCTCCTAATCCCCTACCCTAAGCACAGGATCGTATTGTGGGGGGCTTTTTTTTTTTTTCCACCCTATGAGGTAGCAATTTATAAACTGTTCTTTTCAGTGAGGCGTAGTGGCGGCACACCGACCCCCCTCACCCCCCCGCCTCAACAATACCACCCCCCCTCCCCCCCTCCCCCCCTCCCCCACCTCCACCTCGACTGATTTATTAAACAATTCGCATGCATAAAGTTCAAAGAATTGACATTGGTAGGTGTGCTGGCGAGGCAAAGCATTAAAATATTGCTACAATAGCGCCGGAGACCTTTTCATTTACCATTCAAAACAAATCGGACTGCAGCGGGCAGAAAATAAATTCCGACTTGTAAGTAAATACATGTAATTGAAGCAGTGGACTGTTGAAAATGCATCAAGAGCAGGGTTTTTCTATTATGGGGATATTTATCTTCCCTCCTAAACAAAAAGGCCAAGGGAGAAGGCAAGCGGGCGGGTGGGGGGATGTGTTTGTTTTCCTGCAGTACAGTACTGTGTGCAGGCGAGAGCGCGTGTGCGTGTGTGTGTGTGTGTGTGTGGTGTGTGTGTGTGTGCATGCATCTGAGTGTAATTGCTGCCTGTTATCATTAAGCAAGCCGGAGCCAACGGAGGATGCACAACAACCTATGAAGGGCAAACCTGGGGATATTGTGCGTGACATTGGACGTCTGTGGGTAAGTAATGATCAGAGCGCTGTATGACAGCCCAGGCTTAGCGGCGACGATGGCACATTGTTCGCTGCGCTACGTCGCCCGCGTCCTACTCTACCACCTCTTCATTAGTGAGGGAGCCCCTATATTCACCCATACAGTCCTCTACCAGCAGTGATGCCACCGGCGCCGCTTCTTCAGAGCTAACAGAGCCACCGTATTTAACTCTAATTTATGGAACGCCTGCCTGGGTGTTTTCACACTTCATGAAATAGTCATTTTTTATGCTGAGGAGGCCAAACAGAGGGATTTGTTCTTTTCCCCCCCCTCTTCCCCAAGCCATCTCCCTCTCTAGGGTCATTCACTTATCCTCTGGCGCTCAAGCAGGTTCAACCCAGGGCCACATCACCTCGAGTAAGAGGCGTAATAACCTTTAATTGAAGAATAATCCCCAAGAATTGGATCCGGGAGCGGCAGATAATGACCAATTGTCTGTTGACAACATGAGACAATTTACTTGGAGCTGTGACACCAAAATGGCCGGATGTGGGAGGGGGTGTGTGAAGCGGATTTGACAGAGGAGAAAGGGATGAATGAAACCGAGCACTCGATAAATCCATATTCTGAGGGCAACTGAGACAAAACTGGACCACCGGCACCAACTAACCGAGAGGCGAGGGTGTGTTCTCGTTCATGGCATCACCAGAACAAACCGGTACATGCCTTTTCTCGCTCAGTGTTGCTTTGTAAACATGTCGGCACTGCAGGTAGCACGCCCATAAATGTCACTCAAGAGGCAATGTAATTTCATTTTGTTTGGAATAAATAAACGCTCGTCCCTCAAATTGATTACGCTCCCCTCGGAATCTTTTCGGCTTGACTCCCGCTTTGATGAAGCGGTGCCCCGCTTAATGACGCCGTTGATTCATATCCGGTGGGTATCGCACCGAAAGGGAGAGAGGGGAAGGCTCAATTGCTGCTTGAATCAGTGGAGTCCCTCCTTCTGTCTGGCTCTGCTAAAGGAAATGGACAGACAACAGCAATTCTTGTTTTCGCTGTCATGAATAAGTTATATCAACCTCCAATATATGAGGGAATATGAAAAACTAATTACCATATTTTCCATTAATGGGAACAGAAAGTTTTGGGTGAAGTTCTCAAACTGCAGTAAATTCTGTAATTATGGGCCTTTTCTTGTTATTCTTGTTTGGTAAGACGGGAAACTCACAATGAACAATATTCACTGGATTTATAAGCACCCAGAGAACTCTGGTTGTAAGCTGATAAAGGAACGAGCTGAGCTGGTTTGGCGTTCTTGGGCTAAAGACAGATTTTTAACGGTAATAGGAAGCATTTATATGAACTCAAACTCTGGCTTTGTGCCTGCTATTAGAAAAGTTAAGACAAGCAATAAAAACGTCTGTTAGAACTCTTTTACTTCATAATTGCGAGTGGAAGCCCATATATAGTGGTATCAAATATCCCACAGCTGGAGGCAAAATAAATTGCTGCATTCTGAGTGAACATGATTGATTCATTAGGCCAATATTTCTGACAAACAAATTAACAAATATAGTTGATAAACAGTTGGATGTCAACATTTGAAATGGGCTCCTGCTTTGCTAAAAGGACTTGACATTTCCCCCAGTGGATCCTGATGGTTTTCTCCGTCAGACCTGCCTCACTGCTAAGGGTGCCACATCAAGACCAGCACTCTGTAAGTACCGTGCTTCCAAAAACACATGAGAATGAATGCACACATGAACTTAACATGACTTCCTTCTCTGAATGGCAAGAGCAGGTTTGGAGAGCTCCAGGAAGCCGGGGATTTTGTACACTAACCCCTGCATCGATCCAGATCAAGCACTGGCAGAAACCAGTGGGCGTTGGGAGCAGGGCCGCTTTGATCAAACAGTGGTCATGACTTCTTCAAGGAGCAGCCATCTCCCACTGAAGTCTGGGAACAGTGGTGAAAGTCCCATCAGGGATTATGTCTCAGTATGTCAATTATAGTACGTACGCATAGCTTCCTGAAGGAGGATCTGCCAATCTCTGCAGCTTTCTGATCCCACCATGGCTCAAAATAGAAGTTTCCTTTATGTCTATGCCAATACCGCAATGCAAACATGAACAACACATTTACAGCCTGAAAATACATTGAAAGCAATGTATAATTTTATTCTAACATTTATAGTTTTCTGTGCTTATGTCCTCATAGCAGCCCCTTGGCAGTAAATCACGAACATAACCATTCCTGATAACTAGTGATGTCAATTGCTGTTTTTTTTTTTTATTTGTCTGTAACTTGTATTTTAGCACATACACAAACTAAAGGGGCTAGACTGAAATAGCATTGTTTTCGTATGTCATTTTTCAAGAATTTATTTTTCAATAATTAGTTTATCCAAATCTCATGCTTGGAAACTGACTACTTAAGAAAATATGTTCTGCTGAAAATATATTCTGTTAATATTTCAAAAGCAAAGCAAATTCTATTCTTTTCTATAATTGTGGAACTTTATCCGTATATACAATTAAAAGTATTCTAACTTATAGTATTGCAGAATGTATGCACAATTCATATTTTGAGCAAGCTTTGCTCTGGAATTTCATACATTTTCAGAAAGTCCAACCTATTTATTCAATTCAGTCCAGAGTCCAGAGAAACAAAGTTCTTTCAATTATTTTATGAAGAGCTCAGTTCAACACTCACAGTGTGAAAAAAATATATATATTTAAACTTAAATCGAATGAAAAAAAAAAAAAAAAAACAAGGCCAGTTGTGAATTGAAAGTGGGACAAACGGTGCCATAATCGACCTGGGCCATCTCCCACATTTAAAAACGTGGGAGACGCTCCAACACCTAGCTGGTCTCTCTGTGGTTCTCTGCCAATTGGGTTCAGCGTCTCAATTGCTGAAATATGTCAAATCACTGTGCACTTGGAGCTGATCCAAGACCAGATTAAAAAATGAAATGAAGATGATTTTTTTCTGCTGCTCTTCCCGAGTAAACACACTAATCCGCACACTTTGCTGCCTCGTTACTTGGGCTCTTAATTAAAATGCAAGCGCTTCTCCTTCAGGCGGTTACCAATACTTGATGCGCTGGATTACCGGCGGCGAAGTCGGACATAATTTGTTTTTAATAAAACATCGGAGGGATTAAGCCGATGGAGTTTGCTGAGATTTGGCTCGAAGGAGCCGCACGTCTTGTAAATGCTGAGCACAAACAAGGCAACAAATGCTTTGGCATCTTTAATAGGCATTTAATTGCCCTTAATATAGAACAAATGATGGTAATGACAGGGATTCCTAACACAAATGCAACTACTGTAAACAGAGAAAAGGTGCATACTAATGCAAGACATACCTGTATGTTTGCATTTGTTTACCCCAATTTAGGGTGAAATGGCTGGGTATAACGTTGAGAAGAAGTAGTATCAATTAGTGGCCTTAATGAGGAGTTTTATGGGTTGCCACAGTAGAGAGCACATAAAACGACAGCGTCATCACTAATTCAACATGGCAGGCCTGCAGAACACCATCTGCTGCCCAAGAAACTGTTAATAAAGTCACAATTATCTTTTTGTAAGCACTTTATTGAGAATAAAATTTGCAAATTAATTAGCTGCGAGTCAAGTCCACGGGTAAGGGGAGAGAACGAGGAGGAGGGGGAAAAAAGGCCAAATCACCAAAGGCAGAGGCAAGCCATTTGATTCAAGAACATTCCGCAACCAAACACACCCGTGGCGCTAATGATAATTTTGGGTTTCATTGCCGATGATTTGAAACAAAGGCTTTGTTTCACTTTTTTAATTGCGCTTCACATCCACTTACACGCATTTCGTAATGAGGCTACACATTTAACCATAGCCTCGCTCCTCTCATCACAACAAACACAACCAAAAAAAGCAGCC
The DNA here is from genome assembly GCF_048128805.1 of Centroberyx gerrardi. Classification (NCBI taxonomy): domain Eukaryota; kingdom Metazoa; phylum Chordata; class Actinopteri; order Beryciformes; family Berycidae; genus Centroberyx; species Centroberyx gerrardi. Next base: position 13,858,233 of record NC_136019.1, read on the forward strand.
TTCGCAGCCAGTAATTGCACAGTGCGCTAGCAGCTGGCTATCAAAACCCAGCAGGAAAATACAATTCACCCTGTAAAGTTGAGCATCAAGCCTATTCATGATCAATACTGCTGGGCCAAGAAAGCACTTATCTACTGTGTTTACATTGTTGTTAGTTTCTCATCAAGAACGCTTCCCTCATTACCTCTCCCCCCTCCCTCCCCCGCTCGCGACCGCTCTCGCCGCCTTTTCCAGTCCTTTGTCAACGCTAACGCTGACTATAAATGGCCGGAGTAGAGGCCGGATAATTTTGTTAATCCCCTTTGCCTAAGACCTTGAGGAGTTTAATTCATGGTGATTGTTTTGACTCTCCTCGCCGGCAATCAATACAGCCCATTTCAGCAGTTTTTGCTCGACTCAAAAAACACTGATAAAAAAAAAAAAGAAAAAAAAAGCCCTTGCCGCTCCATTCTTCTTTATGAAGAGCGCACGCAGACAAACATCGTATCCTTCAAAGTCATCAAAGGTGCAGACAGCCAGTACACACACACACGCACACACACACACACACTATAGTAATCACTATACTCCTCAAACTCAATGGCTGCCAGTTTATTTCCAGCTATAAGTCACGTTCAGCGTACCTCAGACTCTCTAAGCCGGCAGAATACATGTCTCTGGGATATTTTTTTTTTTCTTCAGCTGGAATTGGCTGTAGAGGGGATAGTGGAGGTTTGTTTGGTGGTGGAGGAGGTGTTGGGGGGGGAGGTGCGTGTGTTATATTCCTTCTCTCTATGTCTCTGTGATGCTCTTATCAGTGACCCCCAGCAGCCGAATGCCCTCTAACCCTGTCATCCACACACACATGACCTCTTCATTTTTGCCAACGATATGAGCAAATATCTCTGGGAGGATAAAAAAAAAGAAAAAAAAGAAACACACACAAGACACGTCCCATCGCGCTCCAGCTCCTCCGTTCCCTGTTTTGAAAAGAAAATGAACGGGGTGGGGGGGGGGGTTAATTCTTACTGACCATGGTTTAACCCTCGGGGAAAGTGTAAAACGGAAAAGCGGCGACACCGAGGTTTCCAAATTAGCCGCCGCGCCGCCGTTTGTTTCCCGTTTAAAGGTTTGGAAAGGAGACCCTGGAGAGGGCAGACCAACAACGCTACAACAGAAGAGGGGAAGCGGGTGTGTAAGGTAATTGTTCTTGTTAGCATGATTTATGATTCATAAATTCTCCACTCTCCCGGCATTCCCTTTGAACAGAAAGGGAAAAGGAGGATACAGAATCTTCTTTTTGAAATGTTTATAATGCTTAATTACCTAGCCAGCGGTTTATGTATTGATGTGAAAACACTGGGGCAATCACCCCGAGCCTCCTGTGTTTTTTTAATGAAATGTGCACGACCGCCTATGCATAACCAGATTTGCAGTAAGCAAGTGCACAAATTAAGCATGCCCGTCGCTCAGACAGAGGCACCTCCTAAGTGGCATTTGGAAAATTACCTCATACATTTTATTTGCGGGCATGCTTTGTTCACGGAGGGGTAATTGACAGCAGTGTAATGAAATTGCAAGTAGAAACGCTGAATGTGTTTTTAAAGTCAATAACACAAAACGTAATGCCCCACTGAGCAAGAGTTTGGGAATACAATTATGATCAATTTGAGTGCTGAGGGCAGCCATTTTGAATCAGCCTCACACAGAGACAATGGGTGCCTCACACAAGGTGAGCTCATAAAACAACTTCATCTGTATTTGTGCTTATGAGGAGATTGAGCGCAGGCAAAACGGACGCACGCTGTGTAATAGACTAACCTCTTGGCACTTTTAAAAACCACTGAAGTCACTAGATGATAAATAAACATGCCTCCTTTTGATAGTTAGGCAGGTACACAGTCGTTTCTATTACATTCTTCGGCATGCCCTAGACAATGTTGCACTTCTCCCCCGTCAAAAATTCTAAATCAATATTGGTTAAGGTTTCTCCCCGCCTTCCGTCCTGTGGCTCAGTATTCAGTTCCCTACCCGCTCACCAGGTCTATTCATGTCCTTTGCCAGGTGAGCGTGTTCACAGCAGCATTCCCTCCCTTTTCCAAAGGCGGAGATCCGACTCCTCGAGTGTGTCGCTCGCCACACTTCACAGCTCGGGCACTGCATTCTGGCTGAACGGTCCGTGGGCCACGCTGTAGCTCGGAGCTCCTTTCCTCTCCTTGTCCAAAAAAGCTGCCTTTAAGTGACCACACGCCAAGAAGGAGGCACGTCCGATTTATTGACTTGAAGGGAGAAAACAAGTTGGGTTCAGCCTTGATCTGTGTCAGGGGTATGATTATAATGGGAACCTTGAGGAAGGAAGGGGATTGATAGGGATTATGAGTTTCCAAGCCTCTGTTTGTCAGGTGGATGTGTGAGCATAATCTCTGGGAGCAGGAAAGTACGATGCTGACCTCTGTTTTGTACCTTCATAAAAGAGAAGCATTTCTAAGAAATAGGAGAAATCATATTTCTGATCTAGGTTCAGTTATGAATACCACATGCATAAGTATTTTAATATATCCTAATAACAGTCTAAATACTATCACATTAAGAGGACCATTCTTCATTGTAGCAACTCATAATGTGCGTATTGTGCATAATGTAGAAAGAACTGTAATAAAAACTCATTATGTAATAAAGTCCCAATAATGCTTTAAAATGCTGGATACATAACGTAACAACCTTGTGGCAGATAATGTAATAAGTCATTATAATTTCATAAAGTCTGCAAACTTTGCTAATTTAAATGACACTACTCCCATAGTTTGAGAGGCAGGTGTCAGTGAGAGCTTTTGGTGTAACATCAATTTATCATCTGAACAGTTTATTAAACGTTTTCCATTTAAGCATGGCAGTCAAAACAGATTTGACAGGTACTCATTACAATCATGATTTTAGTATCTTATTACATCACATGTTGGCGTTATTACATTATTCACCAAAAAATTGCATGTCATGTGGACCACAAGACGCCTGTCGCAACTGAGGATCCTTATTAAAAAACAAATCTCGCTTTATAGTGTAATACCAAACATACACAGGTATTAGGTAGGTAATAGGTATCAACAAACAACACAAATTTACATAATCCACCAGAAGGTTACTAAGGCACTTAATTACATTATGAGGTTTTCTTACATTTTTTGTTGTTACATTATGAGCAGCTACACTCATTACATAAAAGACAGCAGCTGTAAATCCAGCATGCGTTTTGGAAGCTCCTATAGGGGCCTATCTGATAATGGTCTGCTCCGACTCAAGTAAGGGAAGCATCACTATCAGACTGGTTAGACAACATGATCAGATTGCACGCTTGTCAGACGGCTTGAGAGCAAAGTGGATGGAGACAGCGCCACCGTGTTTTTCTCATTAGACGCTATCAGGTGGCATCGGCCGACAGAGCAGGCAGTGGCTGCACAACCCCCAGACTCCTGGTGGCTGGGCTTCCCATAGGCGCCCGGGATGAACCCGGTGACCTCATCACAGTGGTCACCGACGGTATGTTTATCAGATGCCTCGGTCGTCCCTGGAGACGTTGCGCGTGGCTGTCATGTTCAGACTGCAGCGGGGTATCGCTTCTTCCTTATCGGGGCGGACAATCTCGTGTTTGTTTACTGGACAACAACTGCAAATGCTGATGTGCTCAAACGGCATGAGGGCATTCGGTGAAATTGTTATGCAAAAGTGCCTCTTGAATTCCAGAAGTAAGGTGTTACATGCAATGTTAGTAAGTTCCAAAACACTCAAAAAATATGCTACATATTATTTGTTCTTCAATACTATACTTTGTGATAATACTACTGTTGTAGAAAGTAGTGTGTCTTTCATAAACAAAAGTATGCAATGGAATGAAATTGAGGGACAACATATCATTCACATTGTATATTTTCCTTAAAAATTCTAAAAATGTGTAATTGGGTGACTACAGCAAACGATACTTTACAGTAGAGTCTTCACTATTCAGCTACTGTACGGTAATTCAGGAGTGACATAGTACCACTGTGTTACTGTTTGGAGCAAGTAAGATTGGATTGACATTAGCAGATATTGCTGTTGTGGCCGTGTCAATAACTCCTCAGCCTGTGAGGGGGAACCCGGGAACCTTTCCGTTCCCTGATCTAATTAGCTGCCGACTAAGCTAACTCGACTCGGGCGATCCCCCGGCTGCTCAAGCCACCAGCACCAGCCAGCCGGGCAAAGGCCAGGGGGTGGGCTGCCACCTAAACTTTGTACATTGATTGCAGATGATCCCTCTGGATTTCATGGTGGATTGAGCTTCCACTGTACCCCCCACTCCACCCCACCCCCACGCCCCATGCATATGGTAAACCCATAAAGCCGGGCCTGACAGTTGTGCCATTTAAGCGTGGGAAGCGAGGGGAGCGGCGCACAGTTCAAAGGCTCACCGCAGCGGCAGCAGAGGCCAAATAGATCCATGTTGATCAGCGAATGATTTTTTGTTTCCACAATAGAGGATGGGAAAAAAAAAAAAAAAATCCTCCACTGGCTCTGATCTGATTGGCAACATAGGGCAGTTAGCATTTGGATGAGGACGTTAGAGATTTGAGTCAGCACTTTTGGTGGAGAAGAAGGTTGTTTATGCTCTGAAGTGAATTCAATATGTTGTTAAACTGCAGTGGTGGCGAAGAGTGAGCTGCCAACGGGAGCCAGCCTGATTCCAGCCACCATCCCTCCTAGTTGGTTTTTAATCATTATTTCAGCCGGAGTTCCATCAAACGTCTTTCAGTCCTTGTAAAGCTTCACTAATAGAGTATTTCTCAGTCCTTAGTGTCAGCAGTTAATTAGCGGTTAACATACAGTCTGCCCAGCGACAGATGAGTGGACATCAAAGGGGCAGTGGAAGGAGATGGCTACTTTGGTTCTGCATGTGTTTATCCTCCAACTGCATCCCCCTGTCAAACCTGAAACCGTATAGAGCAGCCTGCCACCCTCCATCCAGTGACCCTGACGCTCCCTCTGTTCTGTACTCCTTTGGGATTCCTAAAGACCTGCTGCCCCCCTGAGGTCTGAGCAGGAGGGTCTCTCTCTCTCCCTCTCTCTCAAACATTCATACACATACATTTCCTTCTAAAGACGAATAATCACACATTCAGAACTTTTGCAACTAAAATGAAAATGAACAGTCAGCTCTATGACAATGAAGCTTTAGTGCCGGACGTCTGCTGGCCAGCTCCGAGTGAATCCAGAAGAGCAGTTGAGTCCCAACGTCAAAGTGCAGGTTAAGTGCGATAAGTGGAATGAGCATATGCCAGGGGGAAGATAATGACTAAAAATGACTTTCCATCTCCCTTACACAAAGAGAGAGAGGCACGGGGGCACAGCCGCTGTGGAAGATTAATGGTGCTGCCAGATGTACGGACTCCGGAGAGGGTGACCAGCCCATGGTGCACTTCACCACAGTGGAAGAGGACAAAGCAGCCATCAGCATAGCATGGGATAGACACAGGCAGGGGCACTGATCCATCACTGCATGCAGAGCAGAAAATTCCATGACAGCAATGAGCAAAAATTGCCAGTGATGACAAGCTGAAGGTATGTAGAGCAACTAATAATGATGTTTTTGGTGGCGGTGATGGCTCAATGCTGAGTAAAAGCTGCGCCTGAACCTCTACAATACGTAAAATAATCCCTTAATAACACATCACCTTGCACTGAAGACACCTTGCCGGTAATGCAAAACCTATTTAAAAGGTTCAACGCCTTGTTCCGCTAAAGGTGTGTGACACGGTCTGAAGATGAGGCAGCCACCGAAAAAGCCCTGCACTGTCGCAGTTGGCCTTGACACACGGGACGCCGCTAGAGGCCGAGAGAGCAAACACGTTTCGGAATAGAGGGAGAAACACGGATAGGGGAACGCAGTCATTGAGCAATGCACAGCGCCGCCTCTCCTCCTCTTCCGTCGTGCCCTCCGACTCACCTCCAGGTCACCTGAGCGAACGGCATGCCATCACAGCGCAGTGTCAATACCGCAATTTGTTTTCCTATTGCCTCTCTTATCAAGGTTAAGCGGGATAAATCAATCATCTTAGCTGGTGCAAAAAGGGGAAAAAAGTACCCTTCCTGTCAGAAACTAAGGGTTATAAATAATACGCCAGCAGAAACCAAACACTTGCGATACAAATTTCTCCAAAAGGCAATTAACTCTGGGGAGGGGAGGGGAGAAGAAGAGAAACCTGAAACAAATGCCTTTTGAAAGCCCTTCTGCCAAATCTCAAATGCGGGGACGCCGGTGCCTTGTTCTCAGTAGCGAGAGCGTTTCAATTACATGCAGTTTGCCCTTGGTCGGGCTATTTCAATATTTTATGTTGATACATTACCACTGCAACACGCTTTCATTCATTTTCATTCAAGACAAGGAGCTTCAACCAAAAATAGACCCTTTATCAGGCAGCGCTTGGTGTTATGTGATTGTGTCTCTCTGGAAAGAAAATAGATCATTGAGGGAAAAAAAGGACGCAGAATACATAAATGAGAAATGCACAATTACTTTTTCACATGGATTGCTGTGGAGCCCGGGCAGCGCCACTGATATTGCATCGGCGCAGCCATGAAATGTCTTGTGAATGTTAGCATGTAATTGGTTCAACCAGATGACAATTTTTTTTTTTTTTTTTTTTGCGATGGAACATAATACACTGACACAACGCACTGTAGGAGGATAGAGTTTGTGATTCAGATCGTGAGGAAGGGTGTGTATACTGGGGATCGCCTTAAACGGGCACGGCGTCGTGCGATACCGAGGTCTACCAGCCAGGTCACCGCCCACCTGTGCGACATCACAACTTCCTCGGACAATGTGACATTTTCATGCGAAGACCGCTTGACGAGCGATGACAGATATGCGAGCGCGGGCCTCTCGTGACCTTTACAGCACACTGGAAGACTCGCTTGAGGAATTTCAACTGTAGCGCCAGCCTTGAGTTGACTGTGAGTAAAGGCCAGGGCGCGGGTTAAAATGTGTACCGTATTTTTGCATACAGGCTATATTGTCCACACCCTCTGCTCCTCACCTAAGGTTTCATTACGTTGCTTAGAGGGGAAGGTAGGGAGATTGATTGGGCGCTGGTATTTATTGGGCATTGATGGCCCAGGTGCTGCGGAACACAAGCACCAAGCTTTGTTTTCATATGTGGTTTATAGCACAGCTGTTTCTGCTGCGCTAACACCGCAGACATAATCACTGGCTGTGTGTGGGAAGGCACTCAAATCATCATCAAAAGCTCCTGAAACGCAAATAAAAAAGAACAAGGCAAAGACAGAAACGAGGTGCGCTCAACAGCCTGGCGACCGCGCTGATTACAGAGCGTGAAAGGTGGGGGGTCAAAGGTCAAGAAGACGCCTCAGAGGAAGTTTCGCACGGCCCAAACTTCACGGGGGCCTCTTGCAACTCTCAGAAGTTTGGCGCTCATGGCGGCAATTGGCTCATTAAAAATATTACTCCCCCCCTCCCACCCCAACCCAACACCCTACTCAGGAGCCGCGCGTCCTCTAGAAACATTATTGGAGCGCGCGGCGGGCCCGCTGGAGTGCCACTCTAATCATTGTAATGCATCTCTGTTCTTTTAATTAAGGGATAATGTCCAATTTCATGACGTTTATGAGGTTATAACATCCATTAGCCTGCAACAGATGCTGTGGCTGAATAGCTAACTAGCCTCGAGCTGAGCCACGCGGGTCCTCCTCCAGGCCAGAGACACTGTCCAGCACTTAATGGCGGAAAGGATTCACAACCCACTCTCTCTCTGTCTCTCTCTCTCTACTTCTCCCTCTCACTCTTCTTTGGATACTAATTTTACCTACTTTTGTCTCCTATTACGTCCTATTCTCTCTGTATCCGTCTCCTCTCTCTGCCTCCAAGCAGAAATTGGAAAGAGATTTAAAGAGTATAGCTATTGAACTTTAAACAGCTTATAGCCATGGAACATAAAACTGGCATTAAAATTTGTGATTGCAATTAAACGCAAGTTATTCGCAATGAGAATGTCAAAAGCAGTTCTAATCATTTTTATTGTGCCGCTTAATTATTGCATTGCACTTTTTCCTCACCCGAGCCAAATGCTTTCTGGGCGCATAATTTCAACCTTTAGCTCCTCTTCTCACGCTTATGCCAACAGCAAGATGAGCAGTCTGCTGGTAGCCCCTCAATTCCAGAAAAATGAGTCTGCCTGAACCTCTCCAACACTCTATATTTTTTGGGCCTACAGCCAGCCCTCCTCTCAGTGGTGACCTCAATTTTCTTACAAATACCTTTCTTACCCATCCCAGTGAAGGGTGAAGGACACAGTCGACTCTAAGCATCAATTGAGATATTATTAGTCTGCTGTGGCACCAAACTCTGAGATGTTTATATCCGTAGTGGGAATTAACATCGGTCAAATGCTAAATTGGTGGCTGGTCGGGTTGTCCACTTTAACAGATGCTGTGGCAGACAACCAACTACCATTTGGAGGATATATTGTGTTCCTTGAGTGGTTAAATAATTGTGTCGAGTGTTTATTACCACAGCCATTGTGTCCAGTAAGCAAAAAGTGATTTTCCCTCCCTATGTGTAACGCAGCACCTTCATTTGTCAAACCCGAATGTGTCAAACCAGAACTTGATACATCAACTCACTTCATACACAGCATCTCCTTGAAGAGAATTTAGCCCCAACTTTATCCAAAATCTCCAGCCCTCATGGGATGGGTGGGGTGTCAGTGTTGTAACAAACAGGTCTTCCTAGGCCTGTCCCCCTGTTGATGGTTGGAGGTGGACTACCGTAACCCCCCCCCCCAAGGCTCCACTGTCAACCCCCAGTGATGGAGACAGGCCGGACTTGGCAAGGATGACGCCGGGTCTCGGGTCTAGGGCTGGAGGACAGGGGAGCGAGATTGCCGGCTGTCCCCGGGGCAGGGTGAGGGTCTGCTGGGCAGCTGTCCGGTAATTAGTCCCCTCCCTCGCGCTTGCCCCCTGGCATCTGTCGGAGCAGCGGCTAACAGCGCGCGTGGCCCTCGTCCAGCTCTCAGGACGCACTTCGGCGAGAATCATTAGGCCTTATTTAATCACATACAGCAGCAGTTAAACACACTCGTCGCAGGTACGCCGTCTCCACGCGAAGTTGTGTCATGTTTGTTCAAAGACATGTAACTTGATGGTGTAGGTGTACAGCTGTAAAGGCATACTTTTCTCTCCGTTTTTAGATGCAAACACGAAAAACAACCTCGTTTTGCATCCTTTGCTCAAAAGTGTGTGTCCCTCTGTCCTTCCTGAAGTCCTCAGAGACAATTTGATCAAGCTTCTAAATATATGGCACATGGGACATGGCTTTTCTCACCCACTGCCTGTATACATTCTCAGGATGAATAGCTCCAGTGGAAGATGAACTCCTAATCCTGGCATTGGTCGTGCCATGCTCTACTGTACATACTGAGCTGCACAGTGTAGTAACTGCACCCACATCATCATTGTCATCTCACATCTGGAAAGGCCCTGTGCATTTTGTGTGAGCCTCCTCCCTGATAACAGATCAGTATGGTGGGGGAAGACTGTGAGATCGAAAGGAAAGGGCACTGACCTCGACGTAAATTACCTCATTTCCACCCCTAAGAGCTGGTATCAAGGAACAGACCTTGTAAATAACCATAAAACTCCAACACTCAGCCCTGTCTTTGTTAATCCCCAAAAAGACAGAGTCTGAGATGAGACACAGTGGAATGTGTCCAAAATCAGGAGAAATCTTTGATACAGACTCATGAAACCTTGGGTATCACATTGTGGTGGACTCTAATGTATATGTCTAATTTTATGTGTAACTGTGATGTTTTATATAATAGTTATTTGCATTATTCAATTTCTTTATCTTTACATGGGGTTTAGATAGCCATGTTTGATATTAAAGTGTTCAGGAATTTGTGCTGAGTTTAATAATGTTAATGTTACGACGGTCAATTATATTGGATAGATCTGGGAACCAAAATCAGGGTTTCATGCATATGTAATGAGCCGTAACACTAGACATGCCAGCCCACGCACACACCCCTCAACTGATCACAACAAAACCAAACACACACATTTCCAATGCCGATTTCATGCACTTTACGTGGTCGCGACACGTGTGCTAACGGAGTCTGACGACAACTTTGTTCCAAAGTTTGTCTCCAAAGACGGACTCAACTGCATCATCATCACAAGCCAAGTAGAGAGCCTGTTTCATCTGAAACAGTGAAGAGAGCCTTGCTGCCTTGCCTGTCTGCCTGACAAATACACACACACACACGCCAGCACACGTGTGTGTGTGTCCTGCCTGCTACAACCGCTATCAGCTATCCTGCTGAGTTTAACTCTGAAGAATCATCGGGACCTCCAGAGTGGGTCGGCGTTAGCCTTGAGAGACCCACAGCCCTGTCCAGCAGCCTGCGTGCTTCACTCTGTTGCGGCCTGCTGAGATCAACTGAACAGACGTCGGACCTTGAACCTCCAGCACCTCGTCGAGCCGAGACTCCTCACAGACTCCCGGCCTCGCGTGCTTCATCTCCCTCCGGACCTCCGCTAGTGTCGTATGTACTGATCATTGTCCACTGGGCATCATATCATACATCACACATAGCTATTCCATTACATTCACACTTCACACACATATCACACACCTTATTACGGCTCCCTATAGTTATAGTAGGCTAACCATTCAGTTATTCAAGGATTAATTTAAGTCAGTTTTCCAGATTCAGCCCCTTTAGTGCTATCGTTGCTGACTCATGTCTTCCACTGCTCATCTTCCATGATTGTGTCTGCTGAAATGTTGGTTTAATTATCAGTATTGCATATTCACATGATCATCTATTCCTATTGCCATTGATTCATCACAATTCTACCTCTTGTATATACTGTAGCCTACTATATTCACTTGCATTTACCTGATTATTGAGTGTGCTTTAGTTTAGTAATAAATATATTATTTTGCATAAAGTCACCTCCTGTGCTCATTGTGTGGGTTTAAATTCAAACATGCCGAGAACTCACTCCTTCAGATGAGACCTGTTGATGCTGTCTGTTACCTGGTGCCCCGTTCTTAATTCTCATTGAAGCTAACTCTAAATTATATTGATATCAGACACCATTAATACCTACCACCACTACAACAGTACCTCCTATGTAGCTCTGTGTTGTGCTGCTAGTGGCCATGATTGCGCTGACCATTTCCAGCCACAACATTAAACAGCTTTTCCCTGGTGTACAATATCTTACAGGGGCTCTAAAAAGTCATCTAAATGAAAAGGATGCTACGCACCATCAATACCTCAGTGTGGATATGCTGTAAAGCATGCTATAAGACAACAAAAGCACTTTGCTTTTACTGCACTTTGTGTGGCCCTGCCTCTGGCTTTCATAAAGCAGTTAGTGTTTACCACACTTGGCTGAGTAATAACCCTGTAGTAGGACAAACACAACTGTACCCCGAAGATATAAGTCCCAAAATCTTGTGCTGGTCATGTCTCCATACATCCCCTCTCTCTTCCCCCATCTTCTCTTTCTGTTTTCTCTCAATCTGTTATGACTCCTATAGTAGTTCTCAGTATCTTACAGTGTCTCACTCACTCCTCGTGTCTATCCCTCTATCACCCTCTTCCTTTATCCCCCAGCCCATGTCAGTATATTCAGTTATCCCTTCTTCCCTTGCCCATAACAGTCCTTATCCTGCTCTCCCTTCCCTTCCTCTAAATCTTCATTTCTCTATGGGAGACGTCCCCATATAAATCCTTGTTCACCAGTCCGGATGCTTGTGTAGGACTTGAGTTAGCGGCGTATAAGCTTGTATATTAAAAGCTTGGCGAGGGCCCCCGTAATTGCACGCGAAAACTTTCACGGTCACATAGTCAATTCTGGATTAATCAACCTGTCTGGTCTCCTCTAGTCGTCTATGAGGAGTTGCTTTTGGACAGGACTCAAGTCTGTCTCACATGCTCTACCGCCCTTTCTCCCTGCGGTGTCAGCGTCAGTCTCAGCTCCCTCCATCTCTCCTTCTCCCTCTGCGCCGGCTCCCATGGCGCGTCGGTGGGCCTCAGTCGCACTTGGAGAGAGAGCCTAAGTGTCCTTGGGTGAAGGGGGTTCCCGAGGAGCTAATGGTGAGCGCGGTATGACTAATGGGGAAAAAGCGTGACAAAATAAGACAAATGGTTTGGACCAACTTCATTACCTAAGTGACAGCTTGACAGTCCTGCTGTATAATATGGTATTTTTCATCTGTGACTCATTTGGGAAAGTAAAATGACGGCTAGAGCAAGGACTAACTTTTTCATGAGATCAAAGTGTGCTGATTTTATACCTGTCTGAACAGGGAAAGTAGTCGGGAAGTGTGGAATTTTTAAGGCGTTGTGTCTTTTAGAAAGAAGCAAATGCAGAGTGAATTTTGGATGTTGAGCAGAGATATTCTGATGCATTGGAGTGCATCTTAGGCTTTCTAACATCAAACCAGCAGGCAGATTGGCACCTACAGGCTAGCGCTGGCAGACTGTTTACTCACCAACCTGCCTTTTTTCTATTATACATCTATGGACAAGTTCTCAGTGGAGACAAAGACTTTCCAGCTGAAAGCACAATGGCACATGGAATCCTTTCAACAATAATGCAGCAGCATCCAACGAAATAAAGCCAAAAGATAAAACAGGAATCAATTTCTTGATTCCGATTCTAGTCAGCCTAATAAAACTACTATTTCTAATAAATTAAATCTAAATGTGATAGCCGTTTTGTGACATGTCATAATGTCATGTCACAAAACAAGAGTTAATGTAGTAAATTAACATTGAAAACAAGTGAAAAAGTCTTCAACTTTTTATAGATGACAATAGAAGTTGAGGTGATTAGAACCATTTCTCACTGGAGGTTCATATTGAGATTGTTTTCACAAAGCAGAACTAAAAAGCAGCGTTCCCTGCCGTATTATGAATGTGCGCTAAATAAAGCCTCATCTGCTCAATATCAGACCAGTTAATTTTTCATGAAAGGAAAGGTCATATGGTCCACTGTAATCTCAAGTCTCAGTCCCTGCGTATCAGCTGCTGCCTGTCTTCTGCTGTAGCATACATTATTCAACAAATACTTGGGAGTTCTTCTAGAGGAATACTGTGGTTTGCCTCACTGTCTTCCTTTGAATTACACAAATTCCACTACGATATTGCAAAGGTAGCGTAAATAATTCACCGTTTTCTTTCCTTTTCTCCGAGTGCAAAATGAAAAAAATAAAAAATAATAAAAACAAAATCAATCACAGTTGTTTTTTGCAAAGTTGCCAGGCAGCTGACAGACGTATAACAGCGAGAGAAACTGACGTCAAAATGAAGCAGATTGGGTCAGAGTGTTTCAAAGCCGAATTTTGTCTCTTGAGTATCATTTGAATAAACTCACCGAATGTGGTGGAGCGTTCATTTTGAGGTGCGGATGTTGGATCAATGTTTTAACTGGCAGTTAGTGATGGATTCATCCAGACGGCGAGGTCAGCGTCAGTTCACATGGGGATATTTCCAGCTCTATTTCACCCTAAGTTAAACACATCAGTGAGAATTCTCGCCAAACCTTGGGACACTTCTCCCCTACCCAAATATTATTTTATTTTACTCGCTATACCTCAAACACAACGGCTATCTGTGCAGTTTAAATATGATGTTTAGCATTTTGAATAAATTCTAACGCTTTACACCATCCATGTTGTATTAAATTAAACCTGCCTGGGTAAAACGGAATATCACAATTTTTTTTGCCTTGCTGAATGTATTTTACCTTCAATGGTATATCTCCCAGACTCATTCCTGTGTAAACGCTGCTAGGCCTGGGCTTGCTGCACGCTGTGTTAAAGCCAAGGAGTCATTGCCTCTTCTGAGGGGAAGAATCCATCAAAACCACCAGGGAATAGCTAGGTAGAGCAGCTGTCTCCCAGTAAGGGAGGCGCAAAAAGTGGCGGAGTTGCAGATTATGTGTTATTGTTGAGCTTTCTCTCCTTACTTTCTCTCATCCCCTCCCTTTCCCCAACTCCAACTATACTTTGCTATTTTTGTCTGCAGTCCCATCTTATCACTATGGAGAACGGCGCTTGGGCCATTACACAGCATCACTTCCGACTAAATTCCATCGCAAATGGCAGCTTAAACTTTTCCTGACACCCGCAGGAAATAGCTCAACAAAATAAAAATCAATTACCCGCCCGTACTTATCATGGAGGAAACGTTCGGGACTGATTGCAATGCGATCTCCTATTAGCTCTGTCTGTGAAGTGTCAAAATTTAGAACATATGCATATTTTAGAGCAGGTACGGTTTCCGGTGGAACCCAACCGGAGCAGCCAGCTGCCCACCAGGGACCCGGGTCATTATGAGGGAAGGGTGTTGACAGTTTTAAGTGTTATTAGTCCACTTTCAAAGTGATCCACCTGCCTCTCAGGCACGGCTAACAAGGCTTTTCTTATAAAAAGGAGAGCAGAATGAGAGACGAGGAGCAGGCCACTGTGGAGGAGGAGGTGTGAAATGAATTATTCTGAGGTCGTCCTCCAGTCCCCTGGACTAGACAGCGCGGACAAATCCAGCAGGTGTTCCGGGCGCGCCTGTCCATTCCACGGAAAGTGATTTTCTCTCTCCCTCGCTCTCTTTCTCCTTGTATCCTTTTTTTTTTTTCTGTTCACAGCTCCACGCTGAGAGACATCCACAAAGATTTATGAATTAAAGCTTGAACTTAGCATCGCGCTCCCCACTCCGTCCCTCCGCTCCCCCTTCCCCTCCCCCCCCGGCTCCAGCCGAGTGAAGTCTGGACTTTTCAGACTCTTCAGAGGAGCAGACGGGTCACTGCCCACACGCCTATCCGGCTGCCCTCGCAGGCCAAACCCCGGTGCACGCTGGGAAAAAGAAGCCTTTGAAAGGAGAAGCACCGAGGACTATGCGCACAGTCTCCATGTGTAAACATCTTTTCAGAGGCCGTCCCGCAGACGATGAAGGCGCTCACCTGGGACCGGCCCGGGAGAGAGAGCAAGAGAGAGCTTCCAATAGGTCCAACCAGACAGCCCCGCGATTCTATTATCACGTTCAAGAAATGGGTCAGCATAAAATAAAAAGTCAACCTCTGCTCCGAACATGTGATGCATTTGTTTCAAGGTCCCCGCACGTTCCAAACAATAATAAAAGAACGGCAAAAAAAAAAAAAAAAAAAGGAGAGAGGGTGGTGATAAAGCAGTTGTTTCATCTCCACATCCCTGTGGGGAAATCAGGAAAAAAATTGCTTTTATAAAGAGAAGCAGCACATCAATGTATTTCTGAGCAACGCCACGCAATACATCTATGACTCCCGTTTCTGTGGAAGCAGCATGTTTTCATTCCAAAGAGCACAACAGAGAATCATAAGTGTGACCTCGACAATATCTTTGACGATTCATAAAAATTACTAGTTCACATTGGTTTCATAAAACGCGGGTACGCCGTAAAAACTGTTGCGTGTGCGCGCCGTGAAACGATGCAGAGACCACCTTTATAATCGCACAATAGGAGGCTCGGGGTTCCTCGTGCCGCATTGATTCCCACATTTATGCCTTTGTTCTGCATGAGAACATTTAGCCATTATCATTCTCCTGACCTGTCCCACATTGGATAATTGCCATAGATAGTCTAAATTCTCCCATTCTGCATATTCCTGCCCAGCCTCCTCTTCCGCTTGGTTGCCCAGACCTAGATTTCCTGCATAATTGGTGTGGATCACTGTATTTTGTGTGAAGATGAACCGATGATTGCTGCTACTGCCATAATGTATGGGAGTCATAGATAGAGATATGTAAACAAAGGCCTTGGCATGGACGATAACATGCTTGTTATGTATGGTGCATGTGGTTTGCTATCTGGCTGCTGTCACTCTAAGGACTAGTCAAGCTCTCCTTTTCACCTTCATCTCCCCAACCAATTTGCATTTGCAAAGCTGGGAGTAAAATACCTTTCTTTATTCTCTTTCCCCCCCCTCCTCAGCAATTAAGCGCCATTCTTTAATGGAGAACTCGGCGGGAATTGAAACGTGTCAACATCAATAATTAAGAAGCGAGAAAAAAGGCATAACAGTAAGATGGAGCGATCAAGAAGCTACTTAAAGTTTTCAGACTTTGTTTTTTTTTCCCTTCACTGAGTAGAGGCAGAGGTGTTCAACACAGGAAAGCCTCATCTGGATTGTGTGTGTGATTTTTAAACGCTGTCGTCCCGTGAGGCGGTTGAACACGCTTCCTTCTGACTCCGCCTACTCCTCAGCATCAAGGCAGACTGACAGGCTGAGACAAGAGGAGAACACCGTATTCATTGCTAATGACATTCAGTATCCATGACACCATCTACGCCCCTCCACACAACCGTCCTCCTTTTCTAAAGAGTGAAAGCAGACTCCAAAGAATTCTCTCACACACACACACACACACACACACACACCGCATACTGTACATCTACAGTCAGAGAGATGCGGCTCAGCACACACACAAAAACAAACAGCACACACAGACACATTTCATACCGGGGGAATACAAATTAACCTGAGATGCCATCAGCAATTAAGCCTAATTTCAATAACGTTCAACATTTCATATTCGTGTGTGCGTTCCCATTAGCGTAATCAAGCGACAACAAATGTTTCCCTGCATGATAATGGCGAGCAGCCTCCTCTGTGTGCGGATAAATTAAGGAAAACATACAAGTCCTGATTAAATTTGGCCCATCAGGAGGAAGAACTGGGATGATGGTTACCCACCTTCAAGACAACACATCCCCCCTGCACCCTGATCTAATTTAAGGCGGAAGAGGTATCCCAAAATGTGCACATTCGGCGAACCATGCTGCACTCTCGCAAACCCCGCGGTGAATCACTCTTCTCCAACGCGTGACTGTTAATGATGTTATTTCACTGATGAAGTGACGTCGCTGTTAAGAGTTGCTTAACATTAATATTCAGCGGCGCTCTTGGTACCGTCGAGCGATGCTGCCGTAATTAGAGTTGATGGGCTCCATAAGCATTAATATTGTGGGACACCGGCGACGGCGGCCTCTTGCCTCAACCTCTCTCCGGAGCTTTCCCTACCCAACAGGGACAGCTCACATTTTACAACGGGGTTTTTAGCTTACTGAAGAGGAAGCTTCAACCTGAGTAGCTACACGCATTTGATGATTATTATAAATATGCATTATTTGGAGCAGTGAAAGCTTTTCTTCTGCTTGACAACAAACAGCTCAAGTGATCTCATTATACGATTGGACTAATCTTTGACCACGAGCGATTCTCTCACTGTATCACCCAGCTAACGCTCCACAACTACTGCAAAAATTGATGGTGTGGCAGTTTGCCTGAGACTAATAAAATAGCAGCTCCCATGAGAGCAATATGTAAACACAAAATAAACGCGAGATATGAAGACAAAAATAGGCCCTTTGATCGCTGACTGCGTTTTATCCACTGGCAGAGCACTAGCCCAATTTCAGGTATTGATGTCAATTACCGAGACGTCCATTAGCTCTGCAGTGTTCAGAGAGGAGTCAATTTTGGTCATGTCAGGCAGTTCAATTTCACATTGAGGAATGACCCTGGGAGCCAGCTGGGTTCAGCTAGCACGGGGGCTAATGGCCCTAATGCATGATACAATAAACATGTGCCTTTATAAACCATCCGGAACCTCTTACTGTGGCAGTGGGCTCTCAAATGACACACACTCAACATTAAGCCCGGTCCATAAGAGTGTATAGCGTAGTGTGATTACATTAGCAATGTGTTCCATGCAGCGCAGTATGGCTCAATGAGGTGACGCTGGGATAGTAATTACAGCCGTTCCATTTTGTGCTTGTGTAGTACAATGGGGGAAAACAGCTGGTTCTGAGGTCACCTATCCAGTCTTAGTGCATTTGTCCATCAGAAACACACATTAAACCCTAAAATAGTTATTTTCCTTTGTAATTCCAGTGTCTTGTGATGCCTCTCAAACGGCAGCACTTCCAGAATTCTTACATATAAATATATATTGCAGTGCAATCTGCTTTTGGCCATACTGCAGAGATAAAAACTAAGCTCTGACCTATCTCTGGAGGCATGATATATTGACCTGACCGAGTGTATCTCCAGCCCGGGCGCACACACAGGGAAACTGATACAGTTTCTGTTATTCAAATGGTAGGCATGAAATATTTTAACAAAAATAGCAGTCAAACCCTTGTCTCCAGGTCTGTGTTTTCTAGGTATCTCACCTTAGCCTGAGACAAATTAGAATCATAGCATTCTTCGAGGTTATTAAGATGGGGGATGGAGTAGGGATGATATTATCGACCTCGAGGCATGGCCGCTAGTCGCGCACGTGGTGCACTCTTTAGGCACGGCTGGGTGATTGAGTAAAGCTGAAATGCGAGATGCTGGTTTGAAGGACAAAATGCCTGCTGGAGCTCTGGGGAGTGGTAGCGCACGATGTGTGTGTGCATGTGTGTGTGTGTGTGTGTGTGTGTGTGTGTGTGTGTGGGCGGGTGTGTGGGTGTCTGCATGGGTGTGTAAATGAAGAGGTAATCTCAGGAGTGAATGCCTGGCAAAGAGCTAAGAGACGACCTCTCCAAGGAGGAAGGTGGGGAGGAGAGGGGAAGGGCTAAGGGGGAGAGGAGAACATGGTCAAGTAAAGGAGGAAGAAGAAATAAGGTAAGAGGTATCAGAAAGAAGAGAGGTGAAGAGGACAGGAGAGCAGAGGGCAGGGAAAGGAGTAGAACGGGATTGTCCTGTGATGGGAGGACAGTCCGACTCACAGCTCAGATAAGAGACTTTATAAGACAGACTTCAAGTTGCCCACAGACCCACAGCAGAGGACCTCTGTCTCATAAATCCCATTGGAGAGCACTTCTTCAGCCCATGTCAGGATGGATGGGCCTCTACTTTGCCAACCCTCTGCCTTTGTTATCTCCAGCTCCACACAAGGCCCCAGCTTTTTAAGTGAAGTCAAACTGGACCCACCGATCATCTGTTCCTCATGTGGTCGTAAACCAAGACAGAGAGGCAACGACCTCTCTAGCAGCCTGCGTAAATTTGTCAAAACACCACAGTTTCTCTTGGAGAGAAAAGGTTGCGGCATATATCTGTCCGTGAGTTATGGACGGGATGAAGCGTGGTACTAGATCTAGCATGAGTGAGTGAAAAGGGACGGGACGCACGACACTTTGGCAAGAGGAACGTAAGGTGAACATTTAGTGCAAGCAGTAATAATGAGGTGTGGACACATTTCAGTGATGATCAGGCACCATTTCAGACAAATTGCACATTGGCAATTTTCAAGTATTGCACCAGTGGGTAAATGAAGCCAAGCTTTTTCTATGAAAATTTCTAAATTGGGGCAAAAAACAAATAATGCAATATGGTACATTCATTACACAAGTGTATGAAGATTCAGAGCTGCCACTGAAATGGAAAACATGCAAAGGTTTACAATATGTATATGTCTCCAATAGTTTGCATCAGGAACAAAATTGTGCAGTGTTATGCATAATTGGGATGCACAACAGCGTGCGTAATCAGTCCTTTTTTTATAGGTCTGCTGTGGCCCGGTTAGTGCACTCAATTTCACAAAAACACAGAAATCCTGGTCTCTGACATATTCCAAAATGTTTGTTGTGGCAAAGAGGAGGCAGCACAGCCTTCTAATGTCTCCCAACAGGGGGTCACGTATGTCCACATGAGCCCACACACAGCCTGCACTAACAGGGAATTCCCATTTAGCCACAAGGGCCATTTGCCGAAAAAAAAAAACACAGAGACTATGTGGCCTCATGAATATAACATTTGCCTGATCCAGCCAGGTGAACTGTGGTGGAGTGACAACCGCTATACAAATATGCATACAAACATGGCATGCCACACACACACAAATACTCACATGCTTGCACTGAACATACAAACCAAGGAGGACCTGCAACAAACACATCTGCAGACACATAACGGAAACAAGGGACATATGGGGCCATGCAAGAGAACGCATCCTCTGACATGGTATGCCAATCCATTAATAATGGACACTAACAAAAAAGGAAAAAACAAGGCGAGCCGGGAGGGGAGGGGGGGGGGATCACTGCATTCCTGCAAGCGCCGAAAGCGTCGTCTGTAATCACACATTGTTTTCTCCTTCCCCCTCCCGACTAGGAACCTGAATATGAATGCATTAAGCGACAGGAGTCACAGAGAAGATTATGAATAAGAAAGTACCGCTGTTGATTATGCATTTTCGGCGCACGAATACAATTTACAGCTATCAGGTCCTGTGATGATTGAATGCCGTCTGTTGCCCCCTGGTAGTTGAACGGGGGAGGAAATGAAGAGTGGCGTGCATGGAGGGAAGGCGGCGCTTTCAGAGGAGGAGAAAGTGTACACCAGACTATCGTTTCTCCTCTTGTTTACCTTCCAACGCCATCTATCAGTCAAGCAACTGACTAATCCCTCATGAGTAGATTACACAGTGGCCCAGCTTTGTTGAACGCGCAATATTTATAGTACCATTAGGATCTGTGCATTATATTATGTGCTGAAGATGTGTAGCTCCGCAGAGGGTATCAGAGAGGAAGCGTCTTGGGTATTACTTGATTATCATGGAGAGAGAAGGAGGCCTCAAATTGAACAAAAGCTCGCTACTTCAAGGCGGTCTGGAGGAAAGAGAGTATATGAAGTTTCCATTTCAAAGGCTGCAACTCATAAGCCGCCCCAAACAAAATAAACAGAGAACGGAGCATGGTACCTGTTGTGAGGGAGCTAGACGAGAGAGGGAGGGGAGAGAGAGAGAGAGAGAGAGAGAGAGAGAGAGAGAGAGAGAGAGAGAGAGAGAGAGAGAGCATTAAAAGGCAGGGTATCATGCATGTACACATCACGCTTTTAGCTCTTATCTGTTCCAAACAACACATCTGTTCAAAACAACAGCATATGAAAATGCACCATTTGAAGAATGCAATCAGAGATGGTTAGGTTCCTGTGACAGCGAGGCGCCCCTTCATCTCTCTCCGTGCAAACAGAATCCTTCTTCCGCGTGGCGGGAGGCGGGTGGCGGCGGCGGCAGCTGCGATTCGGCAAAGGCCCCGCCGCAACAAGACGCCCATGCTTTGTGGAGTTCACAATTATTGGCGCCCATGTGTGAAAATATGATGTTTGTTGAGAGCTGCTACAAGTGTCTCCAGTAATAAGTTGGCATGCCGCAGAAAGCGAGCGGCGCTGCTTGGGTAAACAGGCAAAGTTATCTCTGATGAAAAACGAAATGTACGGCAAGAAGTAGCTCAGAAGCAAACTCTAACCATCTGAGATCCTAATATTTGATGTAAATTACTTTTTGGACAATTTGCATTTCCTACAATAGGGTTGGCATGTCTTCTCCCAAGAATTCAAATGCTTACTTCATTCTTTTAAGTCAAACGTCGGTTTCAGTCCCAGGCAACTGCAAAGACGCAAAACAACATACAGTATATACACAATTTGCTCGATACATTAATGCCTCACAAGAGCCAATTAGACAATGTTGTGATTCTGACTGTATAGATAAAAGAGATTTGAAGATGAGAACACGCTTTCATACCTAAGCTCTCTAGACAGACACATTTACATTACTACTGCGGTAAATACAGGGCTATGGAGATATAAAGACTTTCTGTGTGATTCCGGCATGTCTGAAACATCATAACTTTAATGCATTCAGCCGCCTCATCAAAGACAGAAGGCAGCCTGGATGTGGATTCATTCATGCCGTCTGAAGATACCGGCTGAAAAAGAATATTACATTGGTACTGTGACTGTGGTCCCCGGAAAGGCCATAATTCTACACTGCGCAGATACAATATATGTTTATGCAAATGGAATGTGATCAGGAAATGCCAAGGATATGCTATAATGATCGTGTCACCATGGTTACAGCGAGGGACAGACATTAACTGATTATTCAAGTATCCAAACTGGACGTACTGGACTGAACTGGCTTGAGGTTTATTCTCATTGATAATGTGGGGTTTTTTTGTGCGTGCGAGTTGTATTATGAGTTACTGCAATATATTTTTTAGGATTATTTCTTAGTTTCTGTCATTCCCTTTTCTGTTCAATCGATTCCCATGTATAACCATTTCTCCTACCTTGCTCCAAATTGCCGTTGAATGAGACAAAATTCTTGCTTATTTTAGAACCTGAGGGTTGCATGACTGCATTAAAACAGTTAAAACAACAAAAACTTGGTGTAATGATATGATGAACATGTTTAAAAAGTGGATTAATCAACCAAAGGTGATTCAGAAGTAGGTATTATCTGCTGATCACACCCATTTCCATACTTACCTAAGTACTTATTACTTAATTTTCTGTTGGTCTAAGTGTTGAGATGTATCTGTTACTATTGCCTAAGACAGTATTACAATTATATAATTGATGGCCCCATATCGCCATTTCATAGCAATAGGTTATTAATTATGGCTACTTTGGTCTTCTTTGAAATTGTATTGATGTCACTCCACATTATGTTTCACATCCTTCCCTCCCTGGCTGTTGGCTAACGAATGCATGCTTTCACTGCTTATTAACCAGTGTGTACAATTAACGAAACTGATATTCTAAAGTAGATTTCTGTTTTGATCAATTAATTTACCAAACTGTATTGAAACTGCCCGTGTCTGGTTGCTGTGATATTTGGGTGGTGGTGAGTGGCCACCTCTTGGCATAATGGTCATAACCAATTAGAAATCCTCCAATCACTCAGAAGATAATGCGGCGAAGTCGGCGCTCGCCGTTGCCCAGGATAGCTGAGGACAAATTTCACGCTAGGTTAATGCTGGCCAATTGTATGCCACTTTCAATTAAGTTCATTTTCTCCTCATAAAAGCTAACAATTGAGATATTTTGACGGATTTTAAAGCTAACCATGCAGTGACTTTCATATCTTAATTCAAACTGTGTTGTGACAGGAGAGGTTAGTCCACTCGAAACCTCCACGCCATGATGATTGATATCAAATTAGCTATTTGCTTACATACATACTCTCACAGATTGCATGTTTAGCATTCAATCAATATTTGGTGTACTGGCACAATATCTTTTTGAAATGCAATTAGCTCCATGGCATGGGTAGATATATGTAAAGTGTTTCGGCATGAATAGACTTGATTCAGGTTGTCCAGTGCAATTATCTGCTGAGGGAAAAGTGGCAAACAGAGTGGCAATTTGGCCCCAGCTCACAGACTGTATAGTTATGATTACCTTTATATTCCCCATTGATTTTCTGATGACATTATGACTTGTAATTTTCACAAGCAATCTCCATGAGAAGAAGCTTGCTGTTCATTTGAAAGTCATGATTTCAGCTCGCTCCTATGTATATAGTATTCTTTCTCTTGTTCTCTCATCCCTCACTCTCTCCTCCCCTTATAGTGCCTCACTCCTTCCACTCCCCATACACACATGCACAAACAGATGGGAATTTCTAAGAAATTAAAATCCCATTTTTGGCTTGAGTTCAATCCTTTCCCTTTTTTTTCCAAAGCTGCTGGCACAGAAATTGGCAATTCATGACAGCAAAGCTGAGTGAGCACACTAGTGCACACATTTACCCTTGGCAATTTCTACTAACAAGATGAGAGGTGTTTTTCTTCTCATGTTTGATGTGATACAGGTATGGATGTTACCTTTCTAAGCCCAGACAAGTGCACTGTAATAGCCCTCAAGACTAAATACTCTGGCATGACCATCCTCTGGAAAAGAGAGTAAGTGCAAGAGAAAATGATGGAGAGGAAAAAAGGGCTGTCTATTCACATTCAAGGTAATGCAAGGAGTATTTACCGTGCCCCTTTGCTACAGCATTCTGCTTATCTCATGTTAAATAGACAGCCTTGTTCACGACATGCAAGATATGAGAAGTGGTTGGATGATAATCCATCTCTCACCCCTTTCCTTCTAATCAAAGTCACTCGCCACTTCCAGTGTTGCACTTCCAGTGTGATTCGCCTCTCGATAGCCCACTGTCCCTCCAGCAATTACAGTTCTGACAGCTCCACCAAGACACGCTTCCTTGCTATAATTACCCATGGCGTATTTATCCAAGATGGGCATGTAAGTGTGTGTGTGTGCCAGGCCAGGGGGGTTTGGACTTCTAATAATGATCATGTCTATTATTGGGGAACCTGATCATCTAACAGGGTGGCGAGTTTGCGTTAAATAGGCAGGGAGATCCTCATTGTGGTCCCCTCACTTCTGCACAGAGTAAGCCTAGCTACCATGCTATTATAAAGAGCTGGTTAGTAACATGTCCAGATAGTCATGTGATACTGTAAATAGGGACTGTGAGCTCTCTCTGTTCTCTCTTTTTCTCTAACTTTGGCAAACTTCCCATGTTGATGAAAGGAATTCGGCTGATAACAAAGCAGTCATAATAACACCTATCAGTCCAAAAAAGCCTCTGGATGTGGCAGTTTTCTGATGAAGAGAGAAGGCTCGACGGCACTGATGAGGGTCAAGCATTTGCGACAGCGCAAAAAAAAAAAAGGAAAATCTCCTAAAAAGCCGCCTCTAGTGATTGAAATGTATGATGAGATAAAGAAGACGGGCCGCTCCTGGGTAAAAAGGTGAAGTCCCTGCCTTTCCTAGCCTGCGACCCCATCTGATGAGATCACCGTTTGGGTTGATGATTCCGTCAGTCCCCCTTAGCAAAAACCATGAGTGGCGCAAATTCACTCTTGTACCAAGTCATTTGAGACACCCATCAGTGTTACATCCAGTGTTTTCTTCTCCAAGTCTTGTGCAGTGGTATTTCGCAGGCATGCAATATTCATGACTGATTTAAATGTGTCTCATGATTAACATTCTGCTCTTATTACTGATGAGCCACCCACTCTAGAGGAATCCAGAAAAAGAGAAGTGTGCATCCCACGCCGTGACAGTTCTGCCGGCACATGCGAGTTGGCTGGAAAAACGTAAATGTATTTGGATATATCACAGTGTAA
The DNA here is from genome assembly GCF_048128805.1 of Centroberyx gerrardi. Taxonomy (NCBI): domain Eukaryota; kingdom Metazoa; phylum Chordata; class Actinopteri; order Beryciformes; family Berycidae; genus Centroberyx; species Centroberyx gerrardi. Next base: position 13,883,228 of record NC_136019.1, read on the forward strand.
GTGCATCAAATGACTACAGTCACACTCTCCTACAGTACAACATCAGGGTTTTGCTCCCCGGGGGACTGACGAAAGCATCAAAGTGAGTTGTCCATTTGCAGTGCGTATTACCCACGAGATCCACAATACGCTCTCTCTTTACACCATCTCATTTCATCACTTCATTGTGTGATCTTCCAGAGGATTGCCTTGACTTTTTGGCATCATTTTCCTCTGATACTTTTGCCACGTTCAAAGCGAAAGAGGGTAGGGTATGGCTCTGAAAAATTCCCCCTTTGTTATTCTCGTGCCTTATTGGCAACCGGAGGTTCATATTTGCATTTGCCAGGCTCATAAGTAGAAGTCATACGAGCATCATTGACAGAAAGCTGACAACTTTAGAAAAGAGAAATGGAAGGGACTTTGACTTTGTTTGCAGTTTTTCTGCTGCTATTTTAGCTGGAACGTATTCTACATCATGACAACAAATGATGGTGGTGCAGTTTTTGGTGGTGGTGGAGGTGAGGGGGGGGGGGGGGAACTGTTTCCCTCTGACTGGCTGTCACTGCGGTTCTAAATCCGGCGCCATAGCCTCTTCTCATTAAAAACCATCCATTAGACACATGGCCCTGAAAAACCATCCAAACAGAGCTTGTTTTGACCCTTTTACATCCTTTTTCTTCGCGTGCCAGTGAGACGAGCAGAAAACCAGTCTGCAGCTGGTAAACGATTGACAAGGTAATTTTAGATGCTCTACTCACTTTCTGCAGCATTTTCCCTCCGTGGAAAAATGTGAGCATGTATATATATATATATTTGAGATTTTTCTAATCCCTACAATTTCGTGTCTGAGCTCAATCCTACAGACCGGCTTTAATGCAGCGTTTCAATCTCAATTACATTTAATGGATGGATTAGACATCTAGCCTATTCAGTCTGCACGTTATGCAGTTGAGCAAGTGAATTGGGTTTGAACTGCAGCGTGGAAGCTGCTCGTTTCCTAGGGACCAGTCTCTGAGGTGCACAAGGTCTGGCTGCCAAAACAGGTGATGTTTGGCTCCATTAAAATTCCCCAAGTTAAACTTGTAGCAAGCAAGGTGGAAAAACCCGACAAGTCTTGCATCTCTGCACAACAGCTCAAGACATGTCATACCGCTTTTCCTTTGGTATGGCTGATTTATGAACATATACTGCAAGAAGGGATGGCAAAGTGCAGAGGTAAGTAAATACGGCTCCAGATGATGAGAGGCTGTACGTCCCTTTGTGCCGCAGGATGGAATCGTGGCTCATTTGCTCATTTTGTCATGAGCCAGAATTTCCTGTTTATCCTTTGTGCCCCATCAGGAAAGTCTCAAGTTTGTCTCATCTGAATAATCCTTGGATGACATGCTACATTACTTTTGAATGTTGATAATGTAGTGTTTATCATATCTGTAGCAGTGTTTATCATATCTGCATTTCAGCAGCAACCTCTAAATACAATCACACATGATTAAAAACAGCGAGTGAGGAGAGATCCCATGAATGCTAATGATTGTAGAATTCTTCCTTGCAGTCAGCCTTTATCATAGCTTGTCATCCACTTTGAAGAGTCATTTCTCTGATAATAGACTCAGCAGGTACTCCAGCTTTGTCTGTGCCGAGCCCCCACTCTACGGAGAAAACACTCGCCATTAACTGTTGTTTATCATTAGTCATGGGATATGTGAGCGGCTGTGTGTCACCGCAGCCTCTGAGTCACCCCGGTGTTGGACAACTCCATGTGACATCTTCGGACAAGCAAGTGACGGTCACTGTAACAATGAAACACAAAGTGACTTGATGCTCAGTCATGTGAAAGCAAACACAACCGTCGCCACTTGTAACGAAACGTCCACAACTTAGAAAAGCAACCGACGTCGCTTCCTTTCTGAATTCAGCATATATGGTCAATGGATAGCAACATTTTGAACGTCACGTGGAAAATCTGCTAAAAGGTCTCCCGTCTGCAAACAGACTGAACACACACATTACTCACGCTCCATCTTTACTCGTCGCGCTCGTTTCTGTCCGATGCCACCCTGGTCCGTGTTGGTAAATGCCACATGAAACGACTATCCCTTTTAGACCCGGGTGGTTCAAAGTTTCAAACCTTAAAAATGAATCATGAATCAAGAAATAGTACATGGAAAACTGAGGACAGGTGTCGCATGGTATGAAAATAAAATGTAGAAAAAAAAAAAACAGGCGACTTGCACTGTACCCCTATTAATTTGTTTCATTCTGGGATGGGAGGGGTGGTTGTTATCATTCCAATTCAAGTAATTAAAACATCACTCTGCACGTGCCAAGGAATTGCTGCTTTTTGCCTGTGCACAGGGTCTCCAAAGCATCAGCACATTACAAACCAATTTCCCTATATCAGCTTATATTCACATTTGATTCTGTCGCAATGCTGATGGGAGTTGGAACACGGGTCTCTGTACACAGGAATCTAAATAACGTTATGAAGCCTGGCGCAGACCTCATTTATAATCCAATGCCTTGGCTGAATTCCATTATGATTTTTTCCCCTCCTTTATTTGTGGGAAATAAGGGAAAACGGAGATTATAAAAACAGCATCAACATACATTTGCTGGTTGGTAGCTGTGGCTCCATTGCAAAGCTTGTATGCGCACAAAAGGTGGCCGAGGACAAGGTTTTATAAATCATCCTCCCTTTGGGGACGGCAACAATATATCATCTTTTCTCGCTGAACTTTTATCATAGGCTATTGATACTTGATACCCACAAGGCCAGTCCTTGTATTTTGAATTTGTGTCTAACTGCTTAATGTGGCACAGAGAGGCTGTGTGGAAGAACTGAAGCTCACCAGGTGAGATTACATCTTTCCCTGTGTTCAGCGTTCCTGAAACATTTTGGTCAAACTGAGAAAAAGTCCAACAGAAATTAATCTCTTCTTCTATCAGACCAAACGCATCATCACAGGCTGCCTTAATCACAAACACAGGAGCACAAGCTGTATTCAGCCTCAAAACAGTTGCATCATGGCAGCCAAGACAACATTTGAAACAAACCTGCTAAAGCATTCCCTGGTATAGTACTTTTAAAACAGAAGCTAGAGGCCACCTGTTTTGTTACACTCTGAACTTTGCCGGAAACTTATTTGACGTACTCAGGTGTCACAAACGCAATGTCAGGATGGTGATTTGGGGACGGCGGCCCCGTGCTGCGCGTGGAAACCTTGGAACATCTGGAAAATCCCTTGGTGAGCGGCTGGCAGCCGGGCTGGGAGAAGGTGTCAGACCTGAGTGACACACAGATGCGTGGCCTCTTGCCCGTCCCAGGCTACGAGGCTCCGATAACTCATTAATCAGAGGACCCTGCCAGCCAGAGGGTACTACCGCCGCCAAGTGTTTCACTGCACGCTGCTTCACACACAAACACATTACGGCCCGCAATGCATATATTAACTTAGGTACTGTATATTTCCAGTTCCTTGCTCTCTCAATCCTGTCACTCTTATACAATTGACACAACTGACCAATGCTGATGCAATGCTCTGCTGCAACCACAAAAAAATTGATCTATTCCCTCTATACAAGCAGGCAAAAAAAAACAAAAAAAAACAAGCTCCCAACAGTATATCATCATTACTGTGCTACTGTACACAGGGGAGAATGAGAAAGAGTTACCTGTCACCTTGTCTTGGGTAAAGGCTATTTAATTACTTATCAAATGGCCTTCAATGTCAACAGACTAAATCTGTTTCATAAATGTGCGAGTAACAATTTTTGACTTTTTCCACTTCCCAAGGGGAGGAAAATCAATTTTAATCTAAAGTCCTCAAGCCGTTCCATATGTATGTTCCAGTGCAGCATACTGTACATCATCTGAGGCAATAAATGGCTCTCTGACAGAAGAGGGAAAAAAAAGCATAATTGAAGTTGTTGTTTGCATTGCTTAGTGAGGCACTTTTCGCTGAGCGGTGCCAGAGTCATGTTATATTGTATTGTCAACATTCCTAATGAGTTGGTCTTTTAATTTAGGAAGCGAGCAGGTGATGAAGGATGGAAGAAAAAGGTGCAAAATCTTTGTTCCTTGTGTCCCGTGTTGCTGGATTAGTACAGCGACTGCATCTCCTTGCTTTGAAATAACCCGTTGGCTCACATGCATTTCTGCAGACCCCAGTCACTCCAAAAGCTCTCCACAACACTTGATTTATATATAGCAATGTTATGCAAATATGGGAATGCTAATGCTCATTTTTTTGAGCGCGTTCTCTCTCTGTGTCGCACCGAGGTTGCTCCCCTTAATTCAACTCAGATTGCATTTTCTGACCCTTAATCCTGAGAATGGCATTCGGAGGGAGGATTTCAGATCCAGTTAAAATACATATATATTAATAGAGAGTATGAATTTGTTTATTTCAGTCTAAATGCTAAGGGGGCTGACTCCTTTCATCACCAGTTGGATTCTTTTGGCAGCAAAATCCCAGCAAATTAGCTGGAATGACAACGCTGCCTTAAGCATTGAGGGAAACTCGTTTGAGGCCACCATCTAGGGACTAATCTATTTATCACACTTGGCATTAACTTGACCAAATAGCTCAGACCGATGCATCAAAACATTTGTTGGTTGTTACATATTGAATCACCGTGTTACACAAAGCTTTTTTGCATTTTCATTTTTTCCCCCCGGTGATAGAAAGTCAGGCATGTTTATACATGAAATGCCCAGAGAATATTTGCTCTGAAGGGTTTCCTCCATGAATCACAATAGCCTTCTTAGGGAGGGGGGGGGGGGGGGAGAGAAGAGAGGGAGGGAGAAGAGAGGATGGACAAATCTGCTTACTTTGGAGCTTATTGAGCAGAATGAGTCATGCACAGAGATGAAACGTGACTGCAAAGCAAAAGGTAAGGAAAGCCTGACGAGAACGGGGGAGCGGAGAGATGAGACGGAGCCGGGAGAGGAGAGGAGGGGAGAGGAGGGCGCGGAGAGGAGAGGAGAGCAGGAGACAGACAGACAGAGAGAAACGTAGACGCAAGGAGACAAAGACGGGTGGAGAGAGAGAGAGAGAGAGAGAGAGAGAGGGAGGGAGGGAGGGAGAAGACACGAGAAGGGATAAATATGTGTGTGTGAGAGGGAGAGAGAGAGAGAGAGAGGGAGAAAGAGAGGTAAAAGATGGAGCTTGGGAGGGAGGATGAGTGAGTGAAAGAAGGGAGGGAAGGGAGCATTAAAGGCCAGATGAAATTAGTTCCATCAGGCCACTCTGATTGTTCTTTTTATAGTGTGACCTGCCACCGGGGGAGCTGCTGCCTTCTGGGAGTGTCACAGGCAGGGTTGCTGACACACAGCACTTTCAATATCACTGACTGAATTGTTCAAGGTGTCACTATTGATAGTGACACAGCGCATTGAAAAGGAGCCAGCCTTCACATTTTGTTTTTTGTTCCCTCCGTCTCTGCCTCTCCCTCTTTCGCTCTCGCCTCTTCCACCAAGCCCGCAGTAATTGTTTTCTCTCGGTTTTAAAAATAACTGTAAAGTCAAGTGGTGCTTGGATATGAGCGCTAGGGGAGGAGGTGTGTGTACATCTGTGTGTGTGTGTGCGCTCACACACACCTCGGTGGAAGCGGTCTGAGAAGGTAGCTTCCTCCCTCCAGCTTTATGAGCGAGCGGTGTCGGCGTGGCTGCAAATCATCCAGCCTTTTCCCCCTGTCAATGTCATGACCCGAGCGTGGTAAACCTCAAGCCTGCATTGGATTTCCTCTCATTCAGAAGGAACAATGCTAAGGGGTTTCCAGGCTACTTGAACATTAATGACTCAGGGGCCTTTAATTGTCGATGGGGACCAAGTCTCAGGCACAATAGACCCGGGACCGGTAGCTCTTTTTAATGCTATCGATTATTTATCCTGACCTTCAGCCATGAAAAGAGGAGAGGGGAATGGAGAAAGGGAACGTTTCCTGAGCAACTAAACACCTCTGTCTCTCTCTCTCGCTCTCTCTCTCTCTCTCCATCTTCATCCACCACAACCTCGCCTGTTTTATCCTATCCTTAAGCCCAGCTGCCTCTCCCTCTCCCCTTCCCACTGCAGTCTTTAAAGCTCGTCCAGAAGAGTAATCCCCATAACCAAGCCAAAAAAAACAAAAAAAACAAAAAATCCAACTAGATGAGGTAGCCAAAGCACTGGCTTGATAAAAAACAACAGTCTTTACACACCAGCACTCTTTTCTTCAGCATCATTGTATGGGTTTATCACACACATAGATACAATGAACATCACTCAACATTTCTTGATAAATGTATATCTATTAATCTAACTATCAACAGCGATATTGTCATGATACAGAATTGAAAAAAGAAAACGTGTCTCATTTTCATAAAGTATCACAGGTTTTTGGTTTTTAATAGGAGTTCCACATTGGGGCTGCACTTTGGGAGGAGGCCAGCATTATCATGTCGGGGGGTGCATGTATGATTGTGTTAACCATATGCTTAAAAAAAGTGGAAATTCGCCAATCGTCGGGGGAATTACAAAGAGAGAAAGGCAAGTTTCAAAAGCCAGCAGTTAAGCTTGTTGACACATTTAATCTAGGAATGCCAGACGTGCGCCTCCCAACCCATGACTTTGTGGGGAGATGTAAAGGCTGGAGTGTGCTTGAAACAGATGTCAGGCTCTTTTTTCCAGTCCCTCTGAGTGTGATATGGATGCCATCAACATCACGGGCTGCATTCATAACAGCATTATTGTACCTGGGCTCGCCTCAATTGGAATTCACCGCCACGCCACGCCGTTAAGGCTCTATCTTAAAACATGCACCTGGCTACGTATGGAAAATAAGCTCGTTACCTGCTGGAGGGGGATGAGGAACCCCGCTGGCTCCCTGCAAACTCACCTTGATGGCCAAAAGCTTTAGGAAACAAAGTCTCTATATTTTCTGGAAAACAAGGAAAATGCAATTGATCTTTAATTTGCATAATCCATTTGTGATTACACGGCTAATTTTCACCTCAGGTTTATCGTAACACCAAACACGAGCACATAAATATTAATCAAACTAAGCAAAGTCCAATTTCTCAAGTTCTCATGGTAGTATGCTGGATTTGAAATATCACTGAAATAGACCCAGAATATTGAGTCACACACCCTTCCTTTTCACCATTACCAGCTCTCCTAAGGAGTCCATTGTGTTTTGTTATTAACTAATCAAATAAGCGTAACCATATTAGTTCTCCACACTGAATGGGTACGAAGGCAAGCTATGAATCCCAGAGAAAATAAAAGAAAGAGCCACAGCGCTTTGGCAAATATAAAAAAAAACATCACTAGATCTGAATGAGAGGTGTGACACCACACATTCAACCCTGCCATCTTTATTCCCCTGAATTATTTGTAGTCACAAATCCCTCAAATGGCTGCCGTGAACCAGCCTCAAAATCAACATCGTAAACTTTATCTCTGTAGCGCTTCTCAAAACAAAGTGACAAAGAGCTTTATATGGTATAAAAACAAAAACAGCACAAAACAAACAGAACAATCAACAGCACTGGCGTACAAGAAACATTAAGAGGTAGAGGCGAGTTTGTAAAAATGTGCTTTCGGTTGTGAATTAAAGGAAAATACAGAGTCAGCCATTCGTATTTCGACTGGTAAGTTGTTCCAAAGTTTAGGGAACGTTCGCTCACCTTTTGACTTCAGTCTGGACCTGGGGACTGTCAAAAGAGCTAAGGTTACGTTTTAGTTCATAGGGAGATAGAAGCTCGGTCATATAAGCTGGGGCTAAGCCATTAATTGCTTTAAAAGTAATCATCCCGGTGTTCAAAGGTGATTTCCATAAGGTATATCAGTGGGACAGCTCCTGCTCCACAGTTGGCCCTTATTGTCATTCTACAACTGGTGGCTGTTGGTGTTTGAGATTCCACCAGTGTTCCTTATGTAATAACCAGGATGACTAATACAGTGATATTACCGTAGGGTGAGGGGGAAAAAACAAACCTGGGAAACCAATAGAGCTCTGTGCAGAGTTTCCAGCCTGGAGATTACACAAGCACTTCAAGTAATATGTCAATTAAATAAAAGTTGAAGTGAAATGTTTGGTGCCAAGGACTCCGGTGCAGAATGCATAATGGCGAGGTTTTGTTGGCAGAGTAAATACGCTGCCGAGGTCGAAGATTGGATGTGTGGCGTGGTGTCAGTGACCTAACCACACACCTCTTCACAGTAAAGGACCGTCCAAAATCCATTTGTACCGGCTGACTTACTCAATTGGCAATAATATCTGACCAATGAATACTTCCAGTCCGCCGAAAATTGGCCACTTTCTGTTAAGAGTAGAATGGTTGTTGGTGATTGATCAAACTGTACAGGGAAGAATCTCTCGCCCCAGGAGGAGAAATCCATTTCAATCAGCCTGGGAAACATTACAGATCTTAATTTCTTAATAAGCAATGTGGTGCTTTTTTCCCCCCAAAAACAAGGTTGAAAATTGTGTGACAACGAACTGAAATATTATCAGTCACTTTTGTATAAAAAGCTGCTCAGGGTCAGTGAAGTCTTCTCTGAAAGGTTCTCCCAGCTTGCTCCATAATCAAAAACCAATTCAGAAATTGAACTGTCACACAGCAGCTTATGCAGCGCACATCTCTGAACCGCTTAAGTTATACATAAACATTGCTGCCATGGACCCAGATAAGCTATAGGCATGCCTGCGGGAGATAGCGGAGGTCAGTCCCCTTGTCCATTCATATTCTCCTCTCTCTCTCTGGCCTTTCATGCTAATTATAAGATTTAGCTGTAATCCTGCGCAAAGCCACAATCTGCCATATAGGAAATATTTATACGCTCGCAAACAGGGAGCGAGTCTCATACATACATTCCCTACACTTAATGGTTTACGGTATCCTTTCTCACCCCTGCTTGGCAGGGGTCGCACACCTACGCGCTTACACAGACTTATGCAAATGTGGTCAGCTCACCTGCGGTGTTTGTGTGTGAGGGGACGCGTGTAGTGCGGAATCACCGGCGTAGCGGGGGGGCCCGGGAACCACAGTGGAGGTTTAACTCCCAGCAGGACAGGTTAACGTTATAACACAGCCTGAAGGTCAATTATTCTGACTCATTTGTTTGTTTAGGGTTGAGGAGCGTCGGTGTATCAAGGCTAGCCTTGACACACTGGGATGTCTGCCCTCTCTACGGCCTGCACCGCACTTCTGGTGTAGGTTCCTCTGAACACTTGATTGAGCACATACCTTCAATTACTGACGCTGATTACTCAAAAACCGGTGGCTCGCCTCGATGTCGGAAGAGGACTGGAGGAAGACCGTAGCTGTGCCACAGTTAATTCATCAGAGGGATTCCATTGCCTTTCGCACAGAGGGTAACACTCCAGCCTCTGCCAGCCAAGGTCGGGGTCCAGCAGCTAATGGCGTGGCGCTCCAATTAGAGGTGACAGAGAGGAAGGTCCTGACCCCCATAAACCTTGTCAGCGGAGAGCTGTCAATCAGACGGCAGCAAAGGGGAGGACCCATTGCGTGGCAGTTATTGGCATGATGGGCGAAACTAGGTCCGTTGCGATGAGGTCGACATTGACCCGCGCGCTTATCTCCGATCAAACATCTGCTGCTGATACAGGCGCAGGAGGGAGGCGCCGGGTCGCTGTTGAATGACACTCGCATCACTTATGGCTTGAGGACATGAGGGAGGGGATGAATAGCTTGCTGTTCAATTAGAGGTCACCTGGACACTTCCCATTGTCATGCACATGCGAGATTCAATTTCCTGATTGCCTTCATCTGTCGCCGCGCCACCCGAGAGCAGTAACAACATGCTACTGTGCATTTGTGGGACTAAATGAGGTTCATTTCAGCTAAGAGCGGCCATTGTCCTAAGGTAGAGTTTGATGTTCATCTTAGTAGTGCTGCAAATTTATCCCCAGTGTTTTGAAACCGTCTTTTTTTAAATATGGAATGAAATGGTTGGACAGAAGGTTCTGCCTCAGCCTGTGAAGGAGTTGCCATTTATTCAAAAAATGTTTTTAAAATGCATGAGACTTTGGGAACAAACAACAAATCTAAATCACAGGAGATGATTGCTGCGCTCAGAGATGCTCTGACAGCAATAAGGCGATTTCACATACGACATGAGACAATAAGGAAAACATGAAATACTGTGCTGTGCTGTGGGATTAAGCAGTGTTTATCTTTTTTCAAAGAGCAAGAAAACACAACTGGAAAACCACAGTGAAAAAGTTGCAAAGGGCTGCTGGTTCTGGTGAATATCTAATCACCCATATCATAACAATGGCAATGAAAGGCAAGGAAAAGTAATAATTAGCTCAATACCCTCAGGGCTCCGACTTTTTGGCTGCAGCGTAACAGTGTTCCCCAAATTCCCATACCATAAAATTTGTAGAGAAAGCATTTTAGAACCAATCACAGCTGCTTGTTTTCCACTCTTTTGTCTTTGAAAGAGGAAAATTGAGAAGCCCATACAAGATCTATTAGTTTCAATGTAATGCTGCATGCATTTTGATCTTATAGAAAATGTACTGGTTAGATACAGTAGATAAAATGTATGTATTCACACACGTACATGCGCACTTTGCTAATTAATCCATAGAATCGCTTTCAATCATTATAAAGATATTGAAAACAAACATCTACAATAACTGACAATCATGAATCCTTAAAAACATTCACATTACTTAAACACAACTGCACAAAGGGTTTATAAGAGAACTATATTTTCCATCACAGTGTTTATCAAAAATGCAGATAATATGACATATCGAAGTTGCCTTACTAGATATATAGTCTCGAGTCCAAAATGAATTAATAGCAATCACACTGCTAAATAAATAAAAGTAATAATGTAATCTAAGCTAAAAATTCAAGCTGTTAAAACAAATCTTTTTGGCCCCTTCAAACATAAGGAGGGTTAGGCAAACATTGTGAAAATTGTAAATGAAATGATAAGTTTACATTCAAAAATGCTAATTTAGACATATTTTCTAGTTTCATCTGTAATTATGTGCATTTTTCATGTTCAGGTTGACACTGAGTTACAGAGAGAAAGAGAGCGGGAAGGTGGGTCTCTCTTATTACTGTGTCGGCACAGTGACTCTCGGGGTTCCCAACAATGATCTCACACTCATTACTGGACCAAGATCGCACTGATTATGATCCCACCCGGGCCGCGCCGCAACGTCCCGCTCCTGCAAAATTGTTCAGCCTCACATCCTGGGGTAACTCAGACAAGGTGTTGTCAGTGACAACACAAGCCATCTTCTCCACATTCTCCACTCCAGACATTTGGAGATTCCTTGACGCTGACAACCATGCGGCAATGCTATGACAACCTGTTAGCACGGTACGGTGTGTGTGTGTGTGTGTGTGTGTGTGTGTCTGAACACGAGTAAGGGGGTGTTTGATGGAAAGGTGATTGAGAGGATGAAACATAGTAAAAGACGCGCAGTCCTAGTCGCTGTCATTTTGAGAGGTGTGTGATGAAGTTGGTGTGTCTCCAAGCAGCTTGTTTTTCTTTCTGTCTTTAAGTCTTAACTGAGCACCCACCCCCCCCCTCCCCCCCTCCATCCCTCCCTCCCTCCCTCCCATCCTCTTCCCCCTTTCCCTCCTAACCTCGCCTTGTCCCAAAGCCCAGCACAATACATCACCGGGTGTCCAGACCGCCGCTCTATAATAACTCTGCGATCTCTAGAGTAAATACTCACAATGCATGAGACAACATCTTTTTTTTAATCAGCTGAATGCGTCAAACAATGCACACCGACAAACGTTGCACATAACAAAAAAATACACTGCAGAGGCTGAATGAAGAGTGATACACGGATGAAAAACTAAATTACCGTCGCCGTCTATCTGACGACAGATTCGGTAGGCGCAGGGAAGGGTGGAAGGGCAAGGGAGGGAGAGAGAGAGAGAGAGAGAGAGAATAGAACACTCAATCAGTAAATTATGCCCATTCTAATTTTGTTCCCTTCCATCACTTTCAATTATCAAACACCGCCTTTAAGAATGAGTTACTTTATAACTACAGAAAGACCAATTGTCCCTAAAGCTGTACGTTACATTAGTAGAGTATGTGGAGAGCAAACGACTTTCATTTAGCTTTACAGCTGACTAGCTTTTATGTCCCTCTGAAAACTACTCTCTGGTCACGTGAAAGAGAGTGAGAGAGTGAGAGGATGAGGGGGAAGGGGGAAGGGGGTGCAGGGGTGGTTGGGGGGGGGGGGGGGGGTGCATAGATGGCTGTGAGGAGGGAGTATATCAGTCCACATGCACAATGGGTATAATTAATCATCAGCAGTGTTATTTCTTATCAGAAGATTATTTAGAGGAGGAGGGGTTGTGAGATGGGGGTTGAGGCTGAGGCGATAGGGAGTGTTCAACAGAGCCATAGGTGTGTATCTTATGCCAGGAGCAGCAACACGGGAAGTGTGTGTGTGTGTGTGTGTGTGTGTGGGGGGGGGGAGGGGGGGGGGCGGTTGTCGGGTGACAGGTGTGGCTGCATTGTGAATGCGGGAGATGATGCTTACATTGTAGCAAAGTTTGCCCTCCTTTCAACAATGTCATCCAATGAAGGGCCAAATCAGCGATGACATCCCCCAGTCAATATTTTAGACGGTGACAAATAGAATCGGCGGGGAGGGGGAGGGGAAGGGGGGGGGGGCGGTGAAAATACACTCTGACAGCAGCAGAGCTAATAGGTCCTTTCTTGTCAGCTAGCCTGCTTGCGACTAATGGTAGTTTTCCTAGCTGTGCTGTTGGAGGCTTGGCGGGCCGGCAGCGCTGGGATGATGATCAGAGTTAGCGTCTGTCAAATATTGCTACATCACATCTTGGATTCATCTCAAATCCATTTACAAATGTAACCAAAGATACAGGGTTGGGGCCATTCATGAATTGAATTGAGAATGCATGGTAAATTCCAATTCAATTCCTGGATTTGGATTTTGAATTGCACGGAGCTCTAAGGAAACAAAATTGGAACTGAATTGGAATGACAGGAAACAATACTGAATTCCATTAAATTCCACTTCTAAGAGATTCTAAGAGTTTGTCTTGACGTTTAAATCAACATTATGAATCAAATTAAAGACAGTTAAACAAATCAAGTGCATTTGATCATATGTACATATTACGATTACATGCTATGCATCAAATACCACCTGAAAAGTAGGATACCTTTAACATTTTATGATATTCAGTATTGATAATATATAACACTACGTGTAATCTCAGATATGTGGTAAGAAAAAAAACAAAAAAAACATGGAATTTCACAGAATTTCATTGAACTAAATTCAACTTCCTGAAATTCCAATTCAATTCCAATTCTGTTTCCTTCAGGTTTTTTCAAATTCCAATTTCCAATTTCCAATTCTTTAGTTGAATTGGAATTGATGATAGAAGATTACATGGCCATAACACAGAACACTACAAAACAAGATTTGGGGTCAGAAATTCGATTTTTTTCCCCCTCAGTCAACTGTTTCACAGCTATAATAGCCTTCTATTCTAGTCTCGCTATCTAAGCTATAATTATAGTTGTAAAGGACGCAGGTTGATTTTAGGAAAACAACACCTCCAGGGGATGTTTTTTGGACATGTTGTCTCCAACAGTGTTGCTAGCAACCCACTGCTAATCTTCTGGGTAAACAACCTTGCTACATTCAAGGTGTACAGCTGTAATGAGCTATAGCCCTCCTGGAAAGAGATTTATGAGCTTCGAGTTGGTTTTTAGCAGCGTTCTACGAAGACAGGCATTTCCCCAGAGATCCTTATTGGTCGCTCTCAATTCGGAATAATATTTGAGAAATGTCAATGTACAAAATCTTAGCATGTATTGATCACAAGTATGTATCAGTAACTCAGGACTAAATCAAGTCTCAACCAATGACAATGATGATGGGTGCCTTTAAAGCCGTCACCGTTAACTGACCTTCAAGCAGCTTTAATTTAGCACTTCTATCAAGAATAGGATTGACAACAGCATGACATGCATCAAACAGCTAAGAGTAACTCATCATAGCAGTGGTGTAATCCTGCAAAAGTGGTAACATTTAACATCCAACTTAATACCATAATTCTTTTAAGTGGCAGTAAAGAGTTATTGGGTATTTGAGGTCAGGGAAGATTTGGAAATCCACTGGCTTCCGAATGAAGATCTTGGCCCGTCAGTTAATTTCTCACGGCTCAGGATCACTCGGTCATGATGAGCACCGCATCAATCCCCCAGTGCAGAAAATCAGCCTAGGCACAGCGAAGGTAATGCCAGAACCTCAGAATGTGCTGGATAGGTGGCGCTTGACTGTTTCACCATCAATATGAGATCAAGTACCCTCTCTAATGACTCTAATATCGATGCCCTGCACTTACAGAGGCACCGAGCCTCCAAAATGTCAACAGTGGCATTTTATGTGCTAATGCCATATGGGTGCAGTGGGCTGGTAAAAAGCTTTTCCTCCCGCACGCCACGCTCAAATGCTAATACCTCGGCACTCTGGTCTGCTTCATTTTCGGTTCCCGTTATGCTAGATTAGCGGCTGACGTCTCGCAGCGAGCGGTCAGCTTGCGTTGATACAGAGGAAGCTGGTGGTGGGTGGCCGTTCTGACTCAACCCCAACAGATTGGTGTGCCGTACAGAGTGAGGACATGCAGTGCTCTTTCCAATTCGGTTTCTGCATGGTTGCGAGGTTAAGGGCCTGAGCGCGCCCCGTGCACCTCGTCCCGCAGAATGAAAAACAATTATATAATATCCATATTTTGTATCCAGAAATAGCAGTGTTTGCCTGGCACAATGATGGGTCGCCATGCATGACAGCACTCAAGAAGTGTGACAAAACAAAAACTGCGGGAGACATCACTCAAGCTTAGCTTAGGCATCTCGCTATTCAAATTTGTCTTTCACATTTCTAGCTCCTTATACTGACAATGACTGACAAAGTTTTTACACCTTTGCACATTTTTCCCTTTATATGAGTTATACTGGTAAAAACAAGTCAGCAGCTGTTTCACATGCCAAACGACAAAGATGAGCTTCCAGCACCAAACTGCTTTGTAGCTGTATCATAAACTGTGTGTATGACAAAAATCCAATCATGGTGTTACATTACAAATCAAAGTAGGATTGCTTAAAGATTGTCCTCCATTCGTTGTGACCAAATCTGCAATATGAGTCCAATGAAGGAAGGAAGAGTGAGATTTGGTCTACTAGCTTTGGTCTTTGACAGGCCTGCAGTCTCTTTGTTCCTCACCACACTCCATAACCCAACTGACGGCCATGGCTCACTTTGTCACTCATCTCCCACACAAAGGCTGTCCTTGCCTTTTTGCCTTGTCAACTGACTCGCTCTGAATCTTTCTGTAAAGATGGGGATAGCGCCCAGGCTTTCCTCCCAGAATGGATTTGAAATTAGGTAGATAACCCCTGGAGCGCTTACTCTTTCTGCCATGCCTTGCACACTTGTCACGACCTGCAGGTGTGCCACTGCCTCCTCATCCCCCACTCATTCCCCCATTCGGTCTGTGATGTGACAGGAACAGAGCATACTGGTTCTCTGCAAATTGCAGAATGTAAAAACGCTGAGGCCTGGAGAACAGCAGTGTTTATCTGCTCCGAGATCTGCAGATGAGCTGACTGATCTAAAGCAAGCAGGGCTTGGGGCAAAATGAGATTTCTAATCCTAAACAAATTCTGAGGCAAGGCAGAACAGAAGAGCAGAGCTCCCTTATTTACATAGGCTGGTATCACAAACACAAAGCGACAGGGAGGCGATCCAGGCAGGCAAAATGTCAACCTCGTTTGAGTGACCTCATAATGCAGATTAATGCTGGCATAACCTGCCATTTAGACAGGATTGAGTAATCCTGCAGGTTGAGATTATTTGTGTATCCATAGCTAGAAGGCCCATCCAGATTCATTAGGCTGATCAATCACAGAAGAGTCGTCAGAAGAGTGAGAATCACTTTTGTATTGCTGCAAAGCATTGTTGAAAAAGGCAGTCTGGGAGTCATAACTAAGGTTTGCCTAACTTCATCATCACAGTCTTCTGACATTACCTTGCGCAAAGCAAACTGCTGATGCAGTTGCAAAATCAAAAGCCCAATCTACAGTATCTGTGCAGTTTATTAGCTTTGCTGTGCACAGTTTATTAGGTCATTGTTCCTCAGTAATCTGCAGGTCCCTCCTCACCATTGTTTTCTGGGCTTCCATTCAGCGTAAAGAGATAATGTATAATTGCGAGGTGTTCATTCACTAAGATTTCACATCTGCCATTAAATGGCAAAGATGACCCGTGCGCTTAAACTCATTGTGAGTATCCAAGCATATCCACCCACTGAGAACAGTTTGGAAATATAGTCCAATTCAAATTTCAGACTCTAGTACTACATTAATTACAACAAAAAAAAAAAAAAAAGAAAAAAAATCTGATCTATACCAAATTAATTAGGCCCGGGTGAGTGAATGTAGCAAATGCTGGGGGAGCAACTGGATAATCAAAGATGGTCTTAAATCATCTGTTGTTCTACAATACCCCCACGGCGAGCCCAATGAAAGACTATTGCAAATTAAAAAATGACCGTCATTTATTGGTCACCGCTTGAAGCCAGCTGCCAGAACAAAAGGCCGATAGCGGTTCCCTGGCCTGTTTGGGCCCACGTCCTTGCACTTCCCCCCCAGCCACGCCAAGATTAACAGCTCTGGCTTTTCCTATAAAACACAAATGTACTGGGGGAATACCAATCTCCACACAGGAGAATGAAAAAAAAAAAATAGCATGTCTGTTTTAATAAACCTACACATGTGCATGTATGGATATGTGAAGACGTCAGACTGTAAATAGATTATCTAGAAACAAATGGGCCGCGCTGTTCTTTGTGACTGTGTGTGTGTCTGTCAGTCAAAGAGGTATAAAGCAGTCACAGTAATATAATTTACCTCAGTAATGTACCTCTGGTGTGTGTGTGTGTGTGTGTGTGTTGTTGTGTGTGCTGGAGTGAGGCAAGGCTCCATTGCATCATCACTGACATCTGACATAGAAATGCCCCCCATACGGCCAACACTAAACGGGTTGTTAAGATTTCTCCACAAAACAGAATATGTTGCTCAGGTTAAAGCGCCCACCTGATGCTTAGGGAAATGGTGTTCTTAGCGGAGCATAACAATCCGATCCAACTGCCTCGACCTCGTGCCCTGGAAAACAGCGGCTTTTCATTTGCATGGAGGGGAGTCAGCTGGCACCATTTCCACACCACAAGACCTTGGCACAGGCCGCCGGAGCCTCACGCGCTTTGGCCCGAGCTGGCAGCAGTCTCCCCCTCTCTCAACCTATGCGCGGGTCCGGCCGTGACGCAAGGCCGGGGTATTTCGGGACGAGGCGCGCGGGTTCTCGGAGAGCGACGCGAGATAATTTTAACCGGACGAACAAGATTCCTTCCTATCCCGGCATTCCAGCGGAGAAGTTATTTCGGGCGTGACGCTTCATCGAGGCACCAGACTCAGCGGAAAGAAATACCACACAGCGGGAAGAAAGGGGCACATGACATATCTGACACCGTATGAGGTCCAACAGCCAAGGATAGGTGCTAAAAAGCCCGTATACTACATATAGTCACACTCGAGCTCTTGGCTGGAGAACAAGTCTAATTTTGCAGGTGCAATACGGTTCCTCGCTGCTAAAAACAGACCGGTTTCACTCAGCCCCTGATCTGACTTATCGAGCATGCCCAAAATCTTCAAAAGCTGACCTTAATATTAAGATTACATTTCAAACCTCCTCTGATGTCGTACCAGAGGTAACACACTTTTCTTATGTAACAGTGTTAGAAGGCACACAAAGGGGACTACGATGCATATCCTTTTTATTTAAATACTCAGGAACAGAATGTGATTGCGCCTGTGTTTTTGTAAATACAGGAGGTATTTTCTGCACATGGTGATGAATATCAGGGACAAAAGAACCGAGAATCCATCGAAATTAAACAAATGGCAGGCTCGGGAGCGTGCTGCACATTGCAAATATAGATGGATACTTTTTTTCTTTTGCAATTCATATCCACATCTGCAGAGAGACTCATTACATTATCAACGCCTTCCTGGGCATATTGCCATGTCCTAGATTTCCACGGCACACCTTGCACACTTACATCATGCACTCGGAGCAAAGGGAAAGAATAAGGTGAGTGTTCCTATAAAAAGGAGCAAACAGAGTTTTGTCTGTGGCTCACAAGCTACCAGTTTCCGGGTTTCCTGTTGCAATGCTTTGTGCGGACATTGCATTTTCTCTGTTCCTGGGTTTCGTGTAAAGCGATCCTGGCAGACTACTGTTCCGGACCGTCTTGACTGATCCGTTACTCAGCCATGCCAACTGCACCCTTTTAAGTCCTCCAGCTTTGGCTGCATCTCTCGTAGAGCAGGCGCCCAATCAGAATTTTCATCCTGGGCGCTGCTTGCAGTGCGTGTTCCCATCGCAAATTACTCATGTTCCTCATTTCAAATGTCCATATGTGTACACATGCTCACATGCACCCCACGTCAGAATAAGAAAAATTCTACTCTGAGGCTTCATTCAAACATTTTGAAGCACCATTCAAAAACTACCAACAGCGGTCTGCGCATATCATCCATAACAGCCTGCGAGCGAAACCGGGTCATTTTACCATGTGAGATTATTCAAACTTATTTGCCCCTAGGATATATAGAGCCAAGCCAATGGAGAGTCTGATTGTATTCAGACAGGAACAAATGAGGCACGCTGCATTCTCCAAAGCTCATGGAACAATTAGCTACCGTCAGGCCCAAGAAAGGGTCTGACTGTTTAGTAGTGGAAATATTAAAGTCATGAGTATAAAAGAGAGAAAGGGCAGTCAGGGGTGAGACATGAGACACAGCTGCATGTAGTCTAATAGTCTAGTTTTTCTGACAGTGTGCTTGTTCAGCAATTAGTGTAAACGAAGAGGTGACATGAAGTGGTGTGTGTGTGTGTGCGTTGTTTGGGGGGTGGTTAGAAATGGTTGAAATAAGCTTAACCTGACGTGCTCTTTCTCAGCGGGTGTGTGTGTGTGTGCCGAGTGTGAGAGTGCGGTAAGGCCCGGTGCGCCGCAGCTCGTTCTCCTAATCGTGCGGAAACTCAGACTACTTACAGGAGCAATGAGGGAGGTAATGAGAAAGTAATTTTTACTAATTTCAGCTAGCTCGGCTTTCCATTCTGTATGATTGTGTGTGCCGTCTGCATCATTACGGGCAACATCTGCAACGACTCGCCAAGCGTACGCCACGAAGACGGGGGGAAAGCGCAGAGAGAGCGGGAAGGAGGGGGGACAAAGAGAGGGAGAAGAGAGAGACTACAAGCTGGAGGGAGTGATTGAGTTTTGATGTGGCTCGAACAGAACAAAGCCTGCCAATCCTCCATGCTCATACTGCCTCCTATTGTCAGTGTTTTCACTCATCGAGGTGGCGGAGGTCTGAGACGACGCACCCCTGTGCTGTGTTTTTTTTCCCAAAGTCCGTCGCCAAGCAGCTGCCGCTAATCTCTGTTAGCAGAGCCCCACTAAACAGCTGACTACAGCCTTTAATCTGGTCCCACCACAATCATTACCTCTGGAGCCAGGAGGGGGGTGCCTAACCCAATTGCAGAAGAGTAAACAAATGAAACCCGATTTGTGTCCATTTGTCTGTCATTCCTCCAGCTTTCATGTAATCTCATTTGAATATTCGTTGAGGAGCCAAAGTCGCTATCATTTCATCAGGCTGTCGCATATGCTTGCTGCTCGGGTTGGGCCTGTGTTTGCCCACTCTGCCTGCTTGCGTGCACGAGGTTAGAGCTATCTTTTCGTTATCTCCTTTTCTCCCCCGTTGGACAGCGCTGGGCAACTTTGCGGTCGTTGGGCTTAATTTGTTCTCCGAGCTTTGTTCCACCTCTGACCCGCAGGAGACGCACGCTCTGCAGAGAGACACTGCGGCCGGTCCGGTCGGCACACACGCGCACGAGCCAAGTGCACGCACACGCGCACAAAGGCAAACACACACGCACTCCTCCTACAACATAATTCAGCGGTAACCTCATCAACCCATCTGTGGCCTCTGCAGCTCCCACAACGCGCGCAGTTCAACAGAGACTTCTGTTTGCTTTATCGTTTTCGTGTCATGTCTGCACATTCGACGAACACACCGAGGCGGCCACTCCAGATGATAAACACCAGCACAAATTTGTCTTTGTGAACGCGGCTCCACATGCCATCAACAGACAGGCTCATCCTATAGCGTGCTCAGTGCAGTGAAGGCATTTCTTTCCCTTCTTGAATCACAAGTCGCTGGCTTGGTCCCAGTGGTTATATGAAAGTCTGTGATTTGACTCCTCCACCATGAGCATGAGGGAACAGGTGCCCGTGAAATTAAAGTTGGGGGGTTTTCAGAAGTGTGGAAGGAAATGCAGAGAAGCCCCTGTGCTGCAGACTGCAGATTACCTCTATAGGGCACGAGGGCCACTGGAGAGCTAAAGCAGCCCCCAGTGAGAAGCCCACAGGGAGCAGGTTACCAGCAACTTCACAATGACGTCTGGACTGTTTTCTTCCCCTTGCTTCTCTCTGGGGAAAAACTGGACTTGTCTGGTGATCACAGGGGCTTTTGATGCTTGCCGTGTTATCGGGAGATGCAGTGGTTTGCCATTATTGTGCCCCTGCGCTTATTATAGATTCCATTAAGATGGCAGTTAAATTGGACGTCCCCGTCAGTTCTAGAGCACGTTGTTTGTTTTAGACCACTTGATGCTGAGTCATAGAAGTATTATTAAGTCTTTCAGAAGATAACAGATGAATTAAAAAAGACAACCCAACAAGAGGCTGCTGGGGGTTTTTTTCTGCCAGCTTTATTAGAAAAAATAAAGAGAAATCAAAACACTGCCAAAATCCAGACTGAAGATAAATTAATATTAATCCCATGATTTTGAACAGTTTAGTCAAGATTTGTGAACATGAACAAGTGTCTCAAAGCTTGAAACATCAATGACTTGAATCTGTGATATCAACACACTACAGCTATGCCATTCATAATGAGCAGGAGGCTGACTTGGTGGACACTCTCAGTACTCAGGATGATTGGAGATATGGACATTTGTTTTTCAAGTAGAAAATCCTTCAGTACAATGTCAATGGAGCAGTTACAGGAAGTGTTGCTTGAGGCCTTTATAGATGGGAGTTGTTTCTCTGGATTCTAGCTTTCATCATGTTCACAGATATCATACACAGATATTGATTAACTTCTCCAAGATCATACAAATAACACGCAAATTCAGTTTTAAGGGTCAATTTTTCTAGCCTTTTTATTTCAGGATTTCAGTCGTAAGAAGGGGAAGATGCATCTCATTTTTGTTTGAACGTTTGAAGTTGGACTGAACTCAAGGCTGGAAAAGTAATTGATCAAAGACTAATAGTTCTGTTATAATTCATCTGCTCCAAAAGCCATGTACTTATTTTGCCATTGAAAAACGGTGGAAGTAAACACCAGTCCCTTGTTTCTTATGTCCATCTAGCTGTCACTGATGCAGCACTGTGCAGCGTCAAATTCAGAATCGACTGTCAACAATGGAAATTCACAGCAAATGAAATCACTCTCAACTTCGGGGCATGAATATTAATATCTGCAGTCAAACTTCCCTATCAAACTAGGGATTTTATGTGTTATTTGACACATGCCCTAGCTGTAGTCAAGATTAATGGCCATCAAAACCTCATCAAAAACAAAGGCTGAAACCTGGGTGCGTGCTAGGTTGGATGCAAGACAGCATGGTAAAATATTATAGCCTACATATATTCATGTGCACGCGCGCACACACACACACACACACACACACACACTAATGGTTCCTGACTGCTGCAGATCATTCCACAGCTCTTTGTACATACAGTACCAGTACTATGATCACAGTGGGCTGCATGAGGTATTTCAGAATATTCCACATTTCCTAGTTTGCAGTGGCACCCATAGTAAAAGTCAATTCTGTACATTCCTCCAAGATGACAGTTCAAATGATGAGCAGCACATTTCCTATATAATTTCTTTTTACATAGGACATTTCTGCTCATAAAACCAGACAACAACTTCAAGCAAAAAGTAACCTAGTGGAACTACCATGCAAACAATCCGATTTCTCCACAGCAGCCACTTCGGGCTTGCAAGACATTTTCCTTGCATGGCTGAGGAAGGAGCACATTGTAAATGAAAGATTAGTGTGATTGTGTTACATTATTGTGAGGTTCCCCTCTCAGCTTAGGCTGATTTGTGAGCCCGTTCAGCTATGTTTCCGGCGCTCTCCCTTTGTAATAGATGTACTGGGCCTTGAATTGTTGTGCAGTGGAAGCAGTTCAATTAATACAGCGCCACCATAAAATAACTATTGAACTGACAAGCGGGCAAATGAATGAGCATTTGCCGGTGCAGGCACGGGAAAGGATGTGTGACTGGTGAAATTTACGCCAGCAAATCAAGCGCTTTTGGGGACGATGATGCCGTCAACTAAATATATCCTGCTGTCTCACACAAGAAGGGGCAGGTAAAAGATGGACCCGTTATCTCTCACGCCATCGACCAGTGATGGCTCATTTGAATATTTACGGCTGCGACTAAGGTGCGCAGAATGATCGGCCATCATTAGGCCACAGCCCTTCAGTGCAGCAGTAAGATGCATCAAAGGCAGCAGTGAACGTAAGGCTGTAGAGCGGTGTGGAAATAAAGAAGTTGGCACAAACTGTGCTCAGCTCTCTCCCACACAGAGTGGGGGAGAGAAAGGCCTCAAGGTGCCACAGACAGAATAGATGTGGCGAGTTGACCGTCTGGTGTAGGATGGAGAACGCTCTCTCACTGATGTCGATATTCATTTAAGGAGCATTGACAAAAGCTGCAAGGATGAATATGCATGAAAAAAAGAGGGAGATGGAGGGAGGGAGGGAGAGAGGGTTGGAGGGAGAGTGAGAACTCCTGGTTGCAGTCAACAAGCCCACAGTGTTCACTGCATGCTGATTAAACACTCAAGTGCAG
Organism: Centroberyx gerrardi; assembly: GCF_048128805.1. Taxonomy (NCBI): domain Eukaryota; kingdom Metazoa; phylum Chordata; class Actinopteri; order Beryciformes; family Berycidae; genus Centroberyx; species Centroberyx gerrardi. The sequence continues at coordinate 13,906,246 of NC_136019.1, forward strand.
GATGACTAAGTCATGTCAGACAACTGCGGGGTAAATAAGAGTTTTTAATTTACACTTTGCCACATCCAGGAGGTCGTCTAGTCTTAGTCATGGCTGCTGTTTCCACTTGCAGTAATTGGACTAAGACATTTTGACTGTGCAAAGCTGGTTATTTTTGGTTTTGCATGTCACAGTGAGTCGTGAGTATATTTGGTTGTGGTTGTCTTCTTTGACACTTTCCCAGCAAGACTTAACTTTGACTTAATGGCTGTCATCTGAAGGGCTGGAAATCGCTAAAAAAAGACGAGGATTCAGGGGGAAATGATCTGGTTCAAGGTGAATTAATCCGGCGCATCAGTTTCAAAAATGTGATAAAAATCCAACACACATTTCCATCTTTTCACCGACGGCCTGCGCGGAAATGGATGGTGTCCAGAGTATAGTTCACATGGGTTTCAATTAGCGGTGTCTAAATGAATTAAGAGGTTTAAAGCCGTTGCTGTTCTAGTGGTGGTATTAACCTGGTGCTTCTCATTAGCCACCCCTGGCTGATAAAGAGAGTAAGGGGAGCGGCGGTGCAGACAGACACCTCTCGCTGACAACGGGTGACAGAGTGGATCACACTGCCTCATGAATAGTAATGGTCGCCACCATGTCCCGCTCTCCCCCGTGTGAGGAGTGACGGATTCCTGTGTCAACAGGGCCCATGGCTAGGGAAAAAGGAGTGACAACTGACTGAGACATTCTGGAGGGAGGAAGAATGGAGGGGGAGGAGAAAAAAAATCCAGGCCTGACATGAAGGCACCGTCATAACATTGTTTGGCTGTCAGAGCCACCTCCATTTCCTCCCTGGGAGTGAGTAAATAAACAGAGTTTGCAGGGAAAGGAAGTGAGACTGGATTTTCGGCCAGTGCCCTTTGGGTGCGCAGAGAGGCGCTGGCGCGTCTCAATAAATCAGGCCGAGCAGCCGCTCTTAATGCACTCCCCAAACTATCGATAAGGGAAAGGAGAGGCAAACGCTGCCTTTCTGGGGAGTGATGTCACTGATAACCTGCCGGGCACACACACTTCCCGACTCACCAGGCCCTGGCCAATCGATAGCAGCACAATGCCTCACTTGGCAAATGCATAGGTGAGCAGAATGTGAAATAAGGAGCGAGAGAGGGAGTTGAACAACGACCAACTTTCTAATGGATCCAGAAGTGGCAGCGCTCGCTGTGATGTCCAGCGCTTTAGACAGGCACCACAAAAAGCTATTCTGAGCAGAGTAGTCGGACGTCACACTTCAGTCAACTTTAAAGCCCTAAAAGGAGGATGGGGTGGAATGGCACCTCTGCTCCCAGTTGTCTGGATGTAGCCTTTTTGATCAAATCTGTTGTTTTTTGTCGTGTGGGGGGGGGGGGGGGGGGGCTGTTGACTGAAATCTGTGAGCACAGCTGGGTCCCCGATATGTTCATTTGTTCCCTGTGAGCTCCCCTGGCTCTAGATAGAGCTTATAACCCATACAGTTGGTCCAAAAAGGGTCATAGGTCACACAGGTAGCCACTGTGGGTGGCTAATCTAATCTGTCCATAGGGGCCAATTAAATATCATGTCCAACATGCTTTTTAGATCAACACAGCCGACCATGGCGTTTTTAAAACCTGCTCTACCCCAAATCCTTCATCCTGTCTTACCTTTTCTAAACTAACCTCCACTATCTGTCACATTTTAAATCCCATACCCACGACAAAATTATCCCTCAGCATTTTCTCTACCACACAAGGAAACCATGTCCAAATAATCCTATAAAAATAGCGATAAATGCATTCCTACCTCATGGTGTCTTGCTGTTGGTGCTTACTCCAAATGCCAAACTTTCCTTGTGGCAAAGTCATTGATTAGCCTTTGTCCTTAAAGTCCAATTTCTGAGCAAGTTGGTGCTCTATGGAGAGCATAGAGCAGTCTCTCTTGGCACATAGGGCATGATCAGTTTTTTTATTAGCTTCAATTTACTGAAAGTACACTTGCCCTCCAACACAGTCACTCTATATTTATTCAGATACTTGGCCATGGACTCCCTTACACTAAAATTCTCATTTTCTCTTTTTTCTGTTCTTTTTTTCTTACCCGACTGTCGATGATCTGAGGCCATCTTTCACTACTAGCTGGCAAAACTAGAGAGAGAGAGAGAGAGAGAGTGTGGCAACTCTTTTGACCTAGATATGGCATGATTAGCACACCAATGAACATCAGAAAAGTATCACAAATGATATATATTTTTAGAAATACTCCACAGGTTAACGGTCCATTAGAACCCACCCTGGACAACGAACCCGGCTGTCCCCCTTGACAGCGTTTCTGATCTTTCTCAACTTGCTACGACTGCTAGAGATGTCACAGCCAAAAAGTTCCCTTTTGTAAAAGAGCCCGTATATTAATATTGGATCTCCCTCCCACTAGATTTTTCTTATCACACATAAAATGTGCAGCGAGGCTGACATGTCGTGGCGCTGCGTGTCAGACAGCCCTCAGATGGAATGTTTTTTTCCTGATCAAACTGAAATGAACTATATTTTCAGGCTATTTGTTGGTACAAATTCAGCCATTCTTCCCGTGGATGTGATACGCGACTTGTGCGAGCTGTCAAAGGCTTACTGGTAGGAGAAATGTGTCCATGTCTCAAATGAATGATAAAGTGCATGGCAAGAGCTGAAAACTGATGCTATTTGGCGAATAAAATGGTAGCAGTAGTCAAAGATCCGTGGCCATTGAGCAATATTCTTATATAAAGCTTGTGACAGACTGCACTGACGCACACTCCATTAGATAATCTTTGACTCAATTTGTTTCTATATTTATGTCTCTAGTCATTTCAGTCAGTGGAATGGAGGCAGAATGTTCCTTTGAATTTGATTTTCACAGCAGAAAAATCAGAGGATGCTAATCTAAAATTTTAAAGACCATATTAAAAGCAATGCCAAGACATTTACTAGACAGTGTAATTCATCATATGGCATTAATGTAGGGTTTTTTATTATTTCCGCATTAGTGTGATCACTACACCCGGGCGAATGAATCACAGCACTTGATCATAGGTGTTTCTGCACAGATAGAATGTTTTGGGATCGTGTGTGTGTGCGTGTGAGTGTGTTGGAGGTGGGGTGGGGTGGGGTGCTGGGTGGGGGTGTCATTATAAATTCTGAAAAGCTGAGCACGATTTCCGGCATCAATTATTCAAGTGTACAGCCTGTTTCTGTAATAGCTCTCCCATTGTCCGCTAAACGTCCCAAATCACCACAAAGTCGACATGGAAGAAGACCGAGTGCGAGCTCAGCAGGAAAAGATGGGATGGGGTTTCCTCCCATCCCATCCGTGAGCGATGTATTCTTTTTTTTTTTATTTTTTTTTTTTTTAGGAGGCAAGTTGGCACACTGACTAACCACCTCAAGGTATAACATCCCTGTCATATCCTTTAGTCAACTTCACCTGCCTAGAATACAATGGAGGAACGCTTGTTCAACTTGGAAAAGGGGCGACATTGGTGACAGTTGAACTGAGACTTGCAAGTCACTTTTATATCTATTAAAGGTAAATGATGCTACTTACACTTAAATGCTTTCTATGCAGACCTGCTCCCCTATTTTTTTTATATTTTCCCCTAATTTTATCGACTTTCACTAAATCTAAATCTAAATCTAAGTTCAATGGAAAGTGCGAAATTGCACGCTGATGTTGTTTATGTTTGGTGACACGCTTAATTCAAAGGATAATAGTTTATGTCATTGAACACTGGGTGTGAATGCCCATGCCCATTTGTGTTTGGGAATATAATGCATTAAGGACTAAGGATAATGCAATCATCATGCCAGAATCAGCTGTCCTCTAACGGGACAATGACTCGACAACATCATCCTTAATGGAAACTTCAGGTTCCATAGCACCATGTCTCGACTGCTGGAAGTTGTTCCATTTAATCACATTTAGTTCATACAATCAGTTTTAATCTTGTTTTTTTTTTAATCCACTTTGTTTTACGGCTAGATTTTAGACACTGATAGTCAACAGTCATATTTTATTTATTGCCAGTTTAACACAGAGGTTGATGTTCTTTTCAGGGGTTTTACTCTTCTCTGGGAGCCGGACTGCTCCTGGTTAAGGAATCAATTTGACTGGACAGCCTTACAAATTGCATAAAGAGACAAAGTTGTCCTTGGAGTGTGCCACATTTGATTGATGGCTCAACACACTTGCACCGTAAATCCTCCCGACAGAACGGAGACGAATCAGTCGCCTGCTTCTAGCCCCCCCCACCACCACCACCACCACCACACCCCACCCCACCCCCCCACCTCTCCCATACTATCCACCTGCCTCTCCTATCTTCCTTCACTCTCCCTTTCCTCACCAAAACGCTATGCGATTCAAATATATCCAAAACACAGTCGAATTTCTCCCCCCTTTATGTTCTGACACAAATTGTGCAAACACATATTGGCAACACATAAATATGCTTATCAGACACTTTATATGTAAATTTGCAGTGAGAATTGAATGACAGTGAGTTTATGTTGAGGCTGTTACAAAATTAAAAAAAAAAGCCATCCCCTGTGTAGACTAGATGAAGCTGAACTCCAATAGTCTTTTTAATTTTTTTTTTTAAATCAGCTCTGTCGGCATCCCGCACGATATCATCATCTTGTGATGTGGAAAAACAAGGAGTCGGCAAGCACACAGTTTAAGCCCCAAAGTTAACAGCAGTTGGGAGATAAAACAGCTTCTCTCGGGGCTGTGCTGTGCTGTGCTGTGCTGTTCTGTTCTGTGCTGTGCTGAGGAAATGGCAGTCTTCCCTGGGGAGGCCACACCACTGTTTGTTTCTGGAGAAAACACTACAGGCATCTTTTTAAAGCACCCCCCACTAATCAGAAGTGATCCGTTCACATGTGCTATCCACTTTCCCTCGGGAAGCAAAGGGAAAAAAATAAAAACATTTAAGTAAAGTCCTACATACAAGTGAACAATGTTGGGAAATAAACATCCAGAGAGCAAAGAAATGGGCTGGAACATGGGCTGGTATGGAGATGGGGAGCTAAACTTGTAAAAAAAAAAAAACATAGTTATGTTTCCACCTTCAGTTTCTTTGTGTGTGTGTGTGTGTGTGTGTGTGTGTGTGTGTGTGTGTGTGTGTGTGTGTGTGTGTGTGTGTGTGTACGCATCAGTGCAAGAAAACCAGCTTGCTTCTGTAGAATCTCATGCAGGTCAAAGGGTAAAACATAGCTTGAAGAAGCAAGTTGCTTAAAACATAGCTTGAAGAAGAAATTAAACCCAACGAGAGCAGAATAACCCAGAATTGTCAAAAAGAACAAAACAAAAAAAAAAAAGAAAAGAGATTTGCGGTGTTTCTACGCATGCAGTAAGGCAGACTGGGCAAACACCTTCCCTGCTTAATGAACACGTGACAACTTGATGAAACGATAGCGCCCGCAGCCTCCGTGGCGAATAGTCAAATGTGAACAAGTGGGCGGGTAGGTGAGTGTGTATTTTTGGCTGTGTTTATAAGAGTATGTTCATGTTGGTGCGTAGGCGCGTGTGCGGGCAGGTAGAACACAAAATAAGCCATCTGTTCAGGATTCAGCTGAATGCTACCATTCCCCCAACCACTGCTACTTGACAGAGTAAAGGATTTGGAGAGAGTTAAAGTCTAAACTAGACACACGAGGGGGGAATATTAGATTCCTTCTGTTGTATGCATGTTAGTGTCCTCCCGATTTTCATACCGTAACAGATAGGTATAAATAATTAAGCAGCCTGTTCCCCCGAATAGCCGGAGAGCAAAAGAGAAGAGGGAGGACAGAGGAAAATTAACAGCGACCGGCCTGCTTGCGGCATTTTAGAGTACCACAACGTCGTCATAATTAGGTCCTCTCTTTCTCTCTCCAGGAATCACCAGGAATTTCTTCCACTAGTACAAATGGAATGCTTCCAGGAATTTTCCCCCTCCCTCCTTCTCTCTCTCTCTCTTTCTCGTAATTAAAATAGAGGCTTTGCTATCGCTTAGATGAAGGTGCAATGTGCTCCATATTCCTTGTCACTTTAATGAGAGCAATAAATGCTATGCTCGCTTTGGCTATTTATACATTTTATGGCACAAATTGTGGCGTAAAGGGCACAAATCAGATAAATGACAGATGAAGGACAGCTGCGGCAACGTCCCTCCATTAAACGCTGCAAATGGCCAACTGTGGCCCAAGCAGTTAATTAGCCAAAGAGGGCCTAATCAGAGTTTTGGAGCCGTGGTCCTCCCCAGGTGACACACTAATAGGAGATGCTTGAGGAGCCACATATGCAATATGGAGTGTGGAAAGGTGGTAGTTATTGGTTTTGGGGCTTCTCATAAGAAAGGCATGAAGATGGAGTGCATACCTCCGCCAACACTATGCAACTGTTAAGATATGCCAGTTCCACATGTCGGATTTCTTTCAGTCTCCATTACCAACTTGTTTCACATCAGGAGACGCACACACTTTCATGACTGGACCTGAAATGGCACATGAGATCTGCCTCTTAAATTCTAGCCACTTTCAAGCATTTTAGCCGATTATCACAACACCACATGTCCAATCAGCTCTATATCTGTTCAGTTTCCATTAGGGCTGCCCTTCTACCACTGTACCAAGTTTTGGAAAAATTGGCATGGCGGATATGTCTAAACTGGAAATGAGCTCTCCAGTGCCCCCATGTTGTTTGATTGGGCCAATATTGGAGGGTTTGCCTCTTCTTCTGTCTGCTGATTGGCCACAAAGTTTCATGGTGTTATGTGAATCCGTCCTGAAGTTATATGCCTTTTTGTGGGAACCCGTGCCCACTGCCACGCCCCCCTTTTGGCCAATCACTGTAAGTTATTCAGTTCTTCCTTGCCCCGTAACCAACCTTTCCACAAAGTTTGGTGCAAATCTATTCATAACTTTTTGAGATATATGCTGCTAACAAACAAACAGACGGAAAGCCGAGAAAACATAACCCCCGTCCAACTGGGTTGGCGGAGGTAATTAGAGACCGGACTCATCACCATCACTGCTAGGTTTACAGTCTTTAATTGGTGTTGTGCTGAATAACAGCTTGCTGTGTTGTTTGAGAGACAGAAGGTATGGCTGGCATCACCTGGCCTTTTTCCTCACCATACACCATGCAGTGTGGCAGTAAGACGCTGAAGTCAAGAGGGGACAGTAGTGAGCACATGAGCCTCTTGGTATGAGGCAACAGTGAAGCAGCTCCCATGGAGGCAAACCTTCACTGAGATAAAACACACAAACGCCTGAAGCACCCTGAAGTTAACCAGAAAAGCTTCTCTATGCATATCAAACAGGTCCCCCGAAATAAAACCGGCCGGCTCCTGTTACATAATCTACCAAATAATCAGCCAGCCAGCACATTCCACAGAGGAGAAAGCGTTAGAGGAAAGGAGGAAGACAGGAAAAGGCAAAAAAAAAAAAAAAAAAAAAATCAAAGTCAGGTTGTCCTGACTGATGATGTGATGCTGTAAACAGGGAATCTTTTTTCTAACAATTAAAGAGTGGGGGGTTATTGATTTCCAATGGGACTCTCGAGTGACTTGCTGGCTGTCACAATGAGGCCCGGGGTAAGGTGACCATGTCTCTGCTCAACGTGATAAACCTGGCATGTCATCAGGTAGGTAGGACGCGGTGTCCCCCATTCCCCCACCCCCCCCTCATGCACTCACAGACTGCCGCCACAGCATTTATCCACGGCGGGCTACGGAAGCGCGGGCTGCTTCATTTAATAATGAAGTCGCCAAGGAGTTGGCCATAGCAGCTAGTACATAACCACCGAAGGAATGGCTGGATCAATGTTAAGAGCTTATGAGCACAACCCTTTAAAGTCCAGGTGCTCGCAAACACACAAATTCAACCCGTGTGACATGCATTTTCTCGCCACGGCAGACTTTGGCCAGCAAGGCAATCATGCAGCGAGTGAATGAACGGCATCGCAGGCATCATGGGAGGTGGTGGCAACCAAGATGAGAGGTCAACTCCAGTCTTACTCCAGTGATAAACAACCATAAATCAGAAGACGAGCTGTCACTGGAGTAGATCCATCACGGGCCAACCTGCGGCGCCTAACACATGCACACACACAAACCCCCGTAGTACGGCGAGGAAAACAGAGAAAAGGCCTATGCAGATTGATTGGCCCTTTTAAATGAGCGGCGGTGGGGTTATGTTGATCGATTCCATGGATAATTGACTGATTCTGGTGTTGTTAGAAGTGGAGTAACGACTACATGTCAGCGCTGTGATGTGACACAGCCTGCGGGCGTCTTAAGTTATGGACACGGCTCGGAAACCCAAGAGGGAGTGGAGCGCACAGCAGACGCCCGCAAAGGAAAAACTTTGAGCAGGGAAAAAGGTCAGGCGGGGTGAGGGGAGGGGAAGAGTCCCGGTGTCCGCTCGGCCCTGAGCTCCGTGGGTTGCGTTAGAGTGGGCCGAGTCTCGGCAGACAGATCAGGGCATGAGGTCAGGACAGTGTACTTGCTGGAAACACTCAGGAGAATATATGAGACACGGGGAGGAAGAGGTCAGGTAAATTCTGAAAAATGCTCATGAGTGAAGAAAAAGCCCGTCCCTGATGGTAAGATTCAGCCAGCTTTATTATGCCAAGAGGTGGCCACTGAGCAGAGGCAAGGACACTGACGAATAGAATACAAAGCGACTTTTAATTATTCTTGGGAAAAGAGCACAAGCCCTTGGCTTGTTTACCACTTTACCGGAAACAACTTATGATTGCTTTGTAATTATCTCCTAGATAATGTAAAATGCCCCCCCTCGCTCCACTCCTCTCCTTTCTGTAACACACCATGCAAAGTGATCAAGCATTCATCATTTAGCCCAAATGTTTTAACTTTTATTGGGGGAGGTAGAGGGAGGCTAATGGATCATGGGCAATGAAGCAGCTCCAGCAATAACACAAATAGGACTTGTTGTCAAAGACACAGGCCAAGGCACGCCTGTGCCGGGATAATCAGTCTCTCTTTTGTCTTATACACTGGAAACCTAACCTTCACCCAAAAAGCACACCATTTCCCCTCTGTGTGACTTAATGAGACATTAGCCCTACTAACAAATGGCGGACGTGAACATGAAAGTGACTTTCTAGGTAAAGGCTGTTTTTCCCTGACCATAAGCAGTCCCCAAGTGCAGGTAAAAGACGGAAACAACTCCGAGTCTCCATCTCAACAGCTTGCTGTGGCTTTTACGACAGCCCTCCCAGGGCCCGCGGGATGCCATGTAACGTCTTATTATCCCTCAAACAGATCAGGTAATCTGCTTTTGTTGTTGGGTATTCGACTGTGATAGAGACAATGCCGTTTGTCAAGTCAATTCAACTCTACAGGCTTGTAATTCTATTTAGGTGGAGCACAGCCCTTAAAAAGCAGTTGTCTCTTCGCTCAAGATTACGCTGTCAGTTTGTATGTGATAGTTTATGGTTCATTTAAGGTATTTATTTAATATAGAAATAATTCAAACCATTGGCTAATAGCTACCTTCATCAAGCAGTACAGAGCACTCCTATCATTTACCCTGAAGCTGGAAGCTGCAGTGCATTTCAATCATATTTTAGCCCATATTAATATGCATCTAGCATTTTTTTAAATACTGATGCCTGCGTTAAAATTGTTTTATTTAGTGCAGCACTAGTGAGTGGCTCGGAGATACGGGATGAAAGACGCAGTGGTGGATGGATAAAGAAAGGAAGTGACGAGCGAGTGCGTGAGGGGGCCCTCTCCCCCCGCCGGGCCTCCCAGCTCAATTAGCTCAGCTCATCCAGGCTTTCTGCTGATGGGGGAAATCAGCAACTCCACACTATACCGTGCAGACCAGGGAGTCTAGCCTTTTAGTGAGTGAATGTGTGTGTGTGTGTGTGTGTGTGTGTGTCTGTGCTTGTTTGACGTGCACATTTTGCATTTGTGTATCTGTGCATGTCTGTGTATGTATGTGTTGCTTCTCTCCTCTCTGTTTGACTGGAGCCCCACAGTGCGCTCTGGAACAAACACCTGGACCAATTGGGCTACACTTGCAAAAAAAAACACAAAAAAAAACACTGATAGTAATGTCATAAACAGTTGTGGCAAAAGTGAATAAGTACAAAAGAGAAGTTTAAGTTTGTCTGGATTTACTCTGATCAAAAAAATGAACTGGACAGAGACGAAAGGCCAAAAACTCTGATATGGATTATGAAACTCCTGCCAGAGAGACTAGGAAAGTTAAATTCCAACAACTCTCTGCCAACAACTCAGTTAAAAAAGCATCAGAACTTTTTTATGTCTGAATAAAATACAGCTTGACTTGAACTCTCATTCAAGTTAGCTCCAAAAATGATGGGCTCAACAGCAAAGTCCCTAACAAAAAAGAACATTGATTAAAACTTTTTTTTTTTTTTCTTTTTACTCCTGTGGCAATCAAACTCTCCATCGTCTTGAAATATTTTTTTACCACAGCGCTGTCCAAACAGTGAAGGTAGGTGGTCTGCATCTCAGATGCAGCACATAAATCTTTGAGATGGCTCCTGGACGTGCTTCCAGGATGTCCTAAAAAAAAAAAAAAAATAAAAAAAAAAGGCCAAGGTCTGAGGAGGCGGGCCATTGCTATGGCACAGCCTCCTGACAGCGGTTGGAGGCTGGGGCTGGGACCTTTCCAGGGAGCCTTTCAGAGACGTGATGCACATGCGTGGCTCGCAGGCAACGTGGGACGAAAAAAAAAGAAAAAAAAACACGTGACAGAAATTGCTTGGCCAGCGGAACTCAAGGCCAAAATCTATTTAATCACAGAATAAGGACAGTTCAAAAAGCGGCAATGTAATATTTCCTGCATAAAAATTGCCCCTTGCCTCTCTTAGTGACCCACAGCCAGTGTCGACGACACTTTTTATGACCCAGAATACATTTACCATGAGAGCTCGGCGACCACAACCTCATTCCATCCAGTGCTGTAACTCTTCCCAGAAATTAATAAACCCCTCACACGCGCTCGGTCTGCCTTAAAATCTAGCCCAGAATGCTGCAGTGCGCCAAGTAAACTAGCTAAACAAACAAAATAAATACACCGATAATGGTGGCGATAACATCCGAGGCGAAATGAAAGGATGAAGGTCAGTAATTGGGAGGAGGTGGGGAGATAGAAGCATGGCGTGTTTTGTTTTTCTCCTGGCAGGGAGCGGCAGGGGGCCATCTGGGCGCGCGCGGCGGGCTCCGGGGCGGTGTAGGAGCACGTCTGTGCAGAGGTTAAGAAAAGCAATTAATCGGCAGCGGAGATAATCAAAGGAACCTCCCCCTCCAGACACCTTGGTGGGGGAGGAGGAGGAGAAAAGAGCGAGAGAGGAGAGGAGCGGAGAGACAGACAGAGACAGAGATGGGGAAAATACTTGTTTACAGGCACTGCTGGCGCGATCAAAAGCGCAGAGGTTCAGCTCTGCCACCGGGGCCCTCCGTTTCAGGTGGAATTGATAACACTTCAGATGTACAATTCAATGTTTGAGAGAGTACTTTTACCTCCCGGTGAGAAGGCAAGGATTTTTCACACTCTAAGCTGCATTTCCTTTCATCTCAGATTTTGCAAGGTATCACCGGATTGTCAATGGTGAGGAAGACATTTTCCCACACATAATCAAAGCATATAGTCTGAAGTACCTGCACTCGCCGTGCTATGAAGTTGATTCAGACAGCACGGTGCAAGGCGGTCCGGGAGAATCACAGTAAGCTAATACTGCGATTACATTAACTCATCTCACAGAGACACTGATAAACACTGCAAATTATGCTGAAAGGCATTTGATCATAAAGAGTATCTCAACACTAAAACCTCCTTTTTTATCAGCTAAAATCCTGACATTAAATTGCATGTGACTAATTTTGTAGTTTCTCAGAGATTCAAAGCTTGTTGCTCCCTCTGGTGGTTTAAATCTCCCTGTGGAATTTCAATATTATTGTGTACTCAGTGGACATTAATGTCATAGAAGTGGGAGTCAATAAACCTGCTAACAAACCCATCACTTTTCCTTTGTGCCAATTGTCAAACTGCACTGTTGCATCTTTCAAAATGACAATGGAGACAGAGAAAACTGAGGATAGCATCACACTTCTCCTCCTCCTCTGTACAATGTTCAAAGATGCTGAAGTGCAGGGCCACAGTTTTAATGAATAGTGTTAATGTCAGATGCAAGCACATAACTAGGCGTTGTGTATTTTGTTGCTCATATGTTACTCTATTAAAAAATCTTACTGTCTTTCTTTCTGTTTCTCAAGAACTCACTAACAGCAACAGAATCGTATTTGAAACCCAAGGCTGTATCTTCAGTTAAAATCTTACTTATTCCCTTTTGGATTGATGTTTGAGGGCCAATTAGGCAAACCATGTTCCTCTCCACCAGTCTGCACCTAAACCTTCGTACAATAGCCCAGTCGTATGATCAGTATATAGTGTGTAAACATCTTGCCGCAAAAAAAAGCTGGCAGACGGTTAGCAGGTCAGCGGTGAGTAAGTGGCGGCACTTTTCACAAAGTCTTGATTAGATAATTACCCATCCATATCTTGGCAATATGTTGCGAGGGAGCAACACGGTTCTCATTAAACTGTGTCGCTGCTATCAAAAGCAAGGTGTTCAGCAGGCACACACTTGTTGATTAGAAAAAAGAAAAGGTGAGCCAACATGGAAATTAGATATACTCCTCTGACTGGAGTCATAAGAGATGGGAGTAGTAGGTTATAGGCACACGCTGAAACAATGACAAGAGGCAAGTTAGTTTTGGGGGCCTTCGGCAGTTAATTAAGACTTTTTGGGGTGGGTGGGGGAGCTGGGAGGGCAAGAGCTGCTATGTAGACTCTAATCTAACTGTACAAATACTGTAAATGTCAAATACCACTTCATTTTTTAGTCTTTTTTAGTCTTCTTTAGTCTATTCTCCTGCAGTTGGGAGAACACAATCTAGCTCTCTAGTGAGATGCAGGACTCACATTTATCAACAAACAGCCATAGTTTATCTTTTTTTAAATTTCACCACTTTTCCACTGTGAGGTGCGCCTCCACCAAACCCGCTGGAGCTACTGACTCATTACACGGCAAGTGGAGTGCCTTGTATGGATCTAATACTGTACATAAGAGTGCGCACAAAGCAGCTTTCATTTAACTCAGCCTCTGAGTGAGTAGTAACGTAACTTGAGCCTTGCTGTGATGAAACACGCTGTAGGGTGAAGCAGACACACAAAAAAAATGCATTAGTCCTCACTACTTCTGAGAGCACGCTGTGTTACCTGCAGCTTTTTGAAACCTCTTGAATGATAGGCTTCACCCTTTTGAGCCGGACTGCCGAGTGCTGGCACACTTTTTGTCGAGACAAACTGAATACATTGCTTTTGAAGAGCGACGAAGGCCGGGCAGGGATTCGAGTCTGGAATTTTAAAAAGGCATGCACAAAATGTGTGATGAAACTTTCAGCACCACGGACAGCAACCCTCAAGTAGGCTAACAAGAGGGGAGCGTGTGAGATGCAGGACACACACACAGAGAGAGAGAGAGAGAGAGAGAGAGAGAGAGAGAGAGAGAGAGAGAGAGAGAGAGAGAGAGAAGAGAGAGAGAGAGAGAGAGAGAGAGAGAGAGAGAGAGAGAGAGAGAGAGATGTGGTAAGGCAAGAAGCACGGAGTTCATTTGGTAATTAAGTGAACACATCATCCTTTTTCCCTCATGCATTTCAGTGATCTCCATGTCTGCTCTTTCAAAAGTGGAGGCAGTCACCCCACCACATGCACACGCACACACACACACACACACACACACACACACACACACACACACACACACACACACACACACACTCCTGCGGCAAGACCCAGCTTTTCCCCAGTCTCTGTGTCTTGGGCTGAATAATGTAGGGCCTTTACCCAGCGCTCAAGCATGAGTGGATAATCTGGCCACAAGGACAGGCTGTGTCAACATTTCCCTTTACTTCCTTATTTATTTATTTACCCACCCGCCGTAGGAGTTATGGAGGGGGAGAGAGGCAATGTGCATGGCTAACAACACGCTGGCCGAGCAGATGACCCGCTTTCTGAAGGTTCACTTTTTACAAGAAAGGGTTTTTAAGGGGAGCTGGCGGTCTGTGCCGAACTGAATTTGGGAGACTGCGCACATGCTTCGTAGGGAGGAGGCCATCGCTCTTTTGGATGATAGAAACGTACACAATCTCTAACTGCAGTATGGGACCTCCTGCTGAAATACTGTCACCTCAATCATTTCTTTGTTTATGTTATGCTAATTGATTTTGAAGGCATTTTTCCCCCCCCGATTCTAAATTGAGCATGGAATAGCAGTAAGCATGGGCCTTTTGAACATTTAAAAGGTTTGCTTCCATCATTCGTGAACACTGAAGTAAGCATATGACCTATATTTTTGAACATCAATGGGCTGTGAAAGTTGGAAAAAACATATTTTCCATGTTCAAGCTGCACACTTGAAGAATGTATGTGATTACACCTAAAGCCTGTATCGCCGAGTCATTCCCCGGATTGAGGATTTAAGTGTCTTTGAGTTTAGAAATGTGCGGCTAGTCTTCACAATTCATGTGCCAAGTCCATTTCGCAGTAAAAAAACAGTGTCGAGGCTTAATGGGTGCACATTTAAATGCCATTCACGACGACTTGCAATTGTGAATAATGTTTGGGAAGGCTTTTGTTTTCCGTGCCTAAATAAGTGTTACAATATGACTCTTAGCATTGCCAATCACAAGCTTTGGTTTTAAGAGCCTAATCCTCTTTAATTCGTGATTACTTGTAATTCAAAACAGTGGCCCGCTAAACCACGAGAGATTTATTGTTTAAATGTCCTCCTCCACTGTACTGCAACCTGGATACCGATAGCAGAGGAATAAATATCCTGTATATATATCCTGAGCTCTCACGGTGGCATTCAAGTAAATTACCATAAAAATCAGTGTACAAATATTTTGGCATCAATCACTGAGCATAAATTGCTAAATAGCTTGGAGCCCTCTTAGCATTCATAGAGAATGATTTCATTGGCATTCTTGTAGCAGATGATTTTAGCCTCACACATTCCACAAATTAGAATGTGTGAATTAAGGAGGATTTCATACTGCACCGTAAGTGTATTTTAAAGGCAGAACTGATTAAGTTTGAGGGAAGAGAGATGAATTAGGTAATTATCTCCAGACAGACACCAGTGCTCGGCTGCGAGAGCAGGGCCTCGACACTCCAGGATCAAAAACACGCCAGTAGTGCTCAGCGTCAAGTCTCTTTCAACAACAAACTCGCTTCAATCCAACTTCGCTTTAACCGATTTCAGCACCTACCTGGCAACCTGTGGGTCTCAGGACACAGCGATATGAAAGAGTCAGTGTCTTATGATCTCTGCGTGAAAAGCATCACTCAGCCCACTGGATACAATCATATATTACAGATGATGCATTTGAGTTGCTTCAAAGGAATGCTAAGTTCCTGTTTGCCTCTAATTTATTGATAGAATTCCTGGCATAAGATTTATTTTGTCTACTAGGTTAATTCATTATTGATTTCAAGGGCATAGAGTGGTTGTTTGATCCCTCGCAGAGCTGTGGAACTTTTCGAGAGGCAACCTTTTAGAAAAGTAGTTTGGAGACACTGGGGCGCTTAGTCGGCTGCTTTCCATTTGATCGGGATTGTAATGTCAAGCAAGTTTGGAATAGGCCTACTTGCGAAAGACACACGAAAAAAAGAAGGGGAGGGGGGGTTAAACTGCGAGCCCAACACCTTCTCACAGTCAATCAATTAAAGGAAAATTAGCAAGTTCTGTGAAGTTGCTGCGCGCTGTCTGCTGCCTCGCATCATGTGCTGATTCACTATGAGACTGTCAGGCTTCATATCCCTGCAAGTTATTACACTGTTTATTTGTTTAATCAGAGTATATATGCAGTACACTGGTCAGTCTACTGTATGTTTTGCCGTTTGCAGGCTCAAACTGGATTCATCGTGTTGCATAATCCTGCACAGGAGAGCTAAAGTCGCGTCCTACCTGCTCGTAGCAATTCTCCCAGGTGAGGTTCAGCAGGCAGGAGGAGAACAGCTCATCTTCTGTCCGCGCATAACCGTCCATGGTGTGGCCGCCGCGTCGGGGGGGGGGGGGAGTCGGTCTGCACAATTCTTCTTTTGCAAAAGCGGCTTCTGCTGCGTTTCGGTTAGTATTTCTTCCCTCGACGAGTCTCGTCTGCCCCGCTTGCTTCTCCGTCCGGCGCCGTGTAAGCTATCAAACGAACAGCGGCGGTGTGGTAGCTGCTGCTTCCCCTGTCACGTGGGCGCCCTTCTCCCAAAAATAATAGTGGGATGCCTCGATTGCGATGGTTCCCAAAGTAGGGGCCGGGGACCACCGGGTGTCCATGACGGGGGCGGGTGGGGGTCTAGGCTCTAGGATGTGATGCACCCACCCCCCAGCAAAATGGAGAATAGTTTAATTTCACTGTTATTTCACTCCCGAGTTCACTGAAAGGATGCTGCAGGATGACTGGTTTCATAGGTTATCATAGGTTTCACTCTCCCTGCTGCTACCTCACACACACCTACACTATGGACAGGTTATTGTGAGTCATATGATCTAACAACTAAAATCTTCACAGATGTCATTCCTTGAGAGAGTCTTATCAAATGGGAGCTGGCAAGTGTATCTAATTGGGAGTCATTGATTGGAGCTAGACTCTAGCATGTTTCTCTAACACTCACCTGTCCACTTGTCATACTTTACAGACTTTGTTAAGGCGACTGGCGATCAGCTGTGTTGAACTGCAGTCCTCCGAGGCTGTGGCTGAACTTCAACAGGTGTGCACTGCAAACTGAGGTGGGGGAATTAGCCTTATCTTACCTTGGCTTAGTTAAGCGACAGGCATGAGCTTTACAGTGATTTTAAAACAGCTAGCTTTCATAAAAGACAGCTGCTATAGGCTAGCATGCAGCTTTACACTTTGGCCAATAACTCTTAAACCGTAATGGCAAGAATTTTGAATTAGCCATATGCCTGTTTTTCGCTATTTCTCCCGCAAAATGGATCCAATCTCAACAGAATTGTGCACACAGTATGGACTTTCTAGATTTAGGCTATTACCCAAAGTTTTGAAAATCAAAACCATTTGGCCGTTATTCACAAATGAAGTTGAAGCAAAGAGGCGGGAACAGGAAGTGTGCCGGAAGTGAGGCATTCCTAAACGCTTAATGATAGAGCAACCAATTTGGGTTGGGATGGACCCCAAAGTGCGACAGACCACATTTGGTTGCACTCCATAGCAACACTATTAGGCCAATCTTGCAACATTTTTTTTATTTCTCCTACAAAGTTGCCTTAAAGAATAATTCCAGTCAAACTGGGCCTTATTTTCCCAGCTTTTGCATCATGATGATTGATTGTGTTCAAAATTTGTTGACTTAGGCCTACTTCACTGTGGAGATTAGCTTCAGTTCGCCCGTAGCGCTACAACCCATAAAGCGAGTTTTACCCACTTGTTGGAACAGCCACATCCAAAATCATTTTGTATTTATGAATTTAAAATCAACCATAAACTGGGGCATCCTGGTGGCTCAGCGCTCTAAGGCACATACCATGGGTTCAGATCCAGCCCAGGACCTTTGTCACATCTCATCCCCTTCTCTCTCCCGATCTTTCCTGTCTCTCTCCACTTTAATCTAGTAAAGGAGTAAATGCCAAAAACAAACGGATTTATCCTTTAATTGCAACCAAATTTTACACAAAACATATTTCAACCGCTTACATTATCTTTGTATCACATGATTCAGATACAAGGACCGGAACTACTTTTATAATGCAGATGTTGGCAGAGCAAATGACCAAACTGTTTAATACTGGCTCTGGATTATTATAGAAAAGATGAAAAGTTAGGCCTATTATTATAGCCTTGTATTGAGCCAAAATATCAAGTGCCACTGTGACCATTTCAAAAACAGAGAGAGATACACATCCATCTGGGTCCAGGTGACCTAATAAATTCTGTTGATTTAGCTATGATCTGCATAAAGGTATTTCTTTTGTTTTGTTTTGTTTTTTTGTTTTTTTACAGTGTAACAGGTTAAACCTTGCACATACACTGAAATATTAGGATCACTTTCCTATATTGAGTTCCACCACATTTTGCGTAATCCAAATCTCAATAGTTGCAAGGTATTTGTTAAAATCTCAGGCACGATTTTACACAGAAGAGGATATCATCACACAAAAACTATTCATTTTTAGGTAAATGTGATGGAGATCACAAGAACAATTGTAAAGTGGTGCAGAATTTTTTTTTCTCCAGAACAAAAACAGTACAATGTTTTATTAGAGAATTGATGTCCAGTCTACTGTCAGCTCATTTGGAGAGCTGTCTCTTAGCACACCACTTATCACGATGTGGTGGGGAGCGAGAGCCGCACAGTCAGACGGGCCTTTTGTTCATCAGTTTTTCTTTGCTGGCCTCCTTGTTTGATCAGACATGTTTGCCACGCATGATCTCCACCCGGTTGAATCGTGGTCAATTGGCGCAGTGCTGTGCGCTTTCTCTCCTGGAGAAATTGTCAAGGATTCACTTCAGCAGCGGAAGTAATGGAAAGACACTGAATGTTCCCCATAACTTGCGTCCATGTATGCACCAAGAGAGTGTGCTTAACATACAGTACATCTCTCACTGACATAATTCCAACACAGAGAAGGCTTGTCAGCAGCGTTGATCCTGTATGTTGCAGAATAAAGATCCAAGCTCCACAATAGCCACAAAACAAAGGATTTTGCGAGGCTGTGAGCTTGCATTAACAATTCTCTCACAGCAACAATCCCGGGCACTATGTGATTTCACAGCAATTTTGAGTGTCATCAAAATATCACTTCTTTTAATGACTGTGTTGCACATTTGAATGAAAATCTAATTTACTGGAGGAAAATAAAAGGTGGTAAACCAGCTCAGTGCCTCGAAAGCGGGGGAGGCCCCCCGATCTCGAAGCAGGAGGAAAAAAGAATGATGCAAGCAAAATGAACAGCGGTTTGTTCTTTAGCCTTATCTCTCTGTCACCATCGACCATAATCTGTCCTGTGCTGTAGATTAATTTAAAGATTATGAAGTGCCATACATTTGCACAGCGCAGGGGAGCGCCGAGGCACAAGAGAAATCACAAATGGTATAGCCAGCTTCGTTTAGGAATATATGGCACAGCTCGCCCATATAGGCTACTGCTGCCTGTATCTTGTCCGTGTGCATCCTCTGATCTGTTCCCTTTTTCTGCCGAGTGACACATGAAAGCTTTTCACTGAATCAAATCAACAGCCAGAGATAATTCAGCGTGACAATGTAACAATTGCGTTAGTGTGATTTTATGTGGGGATATTTCTATCATTCACACGTATCTCGTGGAGTCTGCAGCAGGGAAATTGGGTGAAAGTTCAGGGCAGCTACCAATCACACACAGTGTTGCGGGGAAATAAATGAGGTCAAATCAAATATTGTTTTTCTCTGCCTATAGGCATGTTGAGGCTGCATATTTCTGCACAGGTGCCTTCAGTAGTTGCGTGATTCATTTCGAACTGGCAGCCCATTTTAAACATGCAGTCTACATGCCACCTCTCCCCTACATAACCAATCTATCAAGCCTAAGCCGGCGGTTCGTGCATATACTCCCATATCACAGAGAAGGCTGCAAAGCAACTGTCATAGATGGCATGATTGAATTGTTCCCTTGCACTGTCACCAGAGGGGCTATTACTTCAAATTAGCATACAAATTCAAACCAGGACAGATGGATTTGTCACATTCCAGTCGCCATCTTCCTGGAAGATTGGCTGTGCTTGTGCTGTGCGATGGAGATAAGACACCTGTCTGGGCTCCAATTGGTGTTGGTGGTGGGGAAAGGACTGGCGTGGGATGGTGGGAGGGCTGGGTGGGTGGATGGATTTCCTGAAACGCTGAGGTGTTCTGCAATAAACTTCCCCACCCACAGCCTGAAATGATGATGAGGCACCATCCTGTACTCCGTGGGTGGTAGGAGATTGAGCCCTTGCCATCGGAGGTGGTGATTCGCACTGTGTTTGAAAACAGGCTGAACAATACCTGTCTGATGCATTTGTCTCCGTTTGCTGTTTTTCGGTGAGTTATGGTCAAAACCGACACGGGACGGTTCCTCACATCAGCAGAGACGAGGATGAGTTTGTGAGTGAGAGCTGTGGGAGCGATGATGAAACTTTGTGTCAGTGCGGCTCAGCTCTACATATCCATGACCTCACATGACTGGTTCAGCGTTTTCTGGCTGATCACTGGGAAGGAAACTACAAACTTCTCTCCAACTCCAGTTATAGTAATTCCATGTTTTAATGAAAATCAAAGGATTTCCTGTGTATGAACATCTAGCCCTTAGAGACAACAACATGATATGGGCGATTTGGCACAAGAACTAAAACTGCATGCTTTCATCGCGTAGCCTCACATCAGACACTAACAAAATACAACTTGGAGGAATAATGATTTTCTTTTGTAATTATGGCAGTGTGAATCAATGGGAAGTATTGAGCATGAAAAAATGTTCTTACCTCAGGATCAATTCCATATAATTTCCCGATCAGCTCAAACTAATGGGTTTTCTATTGGCTTCAGTTTAGAGGACTAATCTCTCTGGCACCATTTCATGGTTCTGTGTACGTTCCCTAGCAAAAGGCCATCCACTTAAAAACTTGTCTCCCAACAGTCCAAAAATATTAAAGCGCACATGCTAATTTCCTGACTTTGCATATTGCACAATCTGCAGCCTTAATTTAAAACTCCCTTAGCAGGTTTAGTATCTCTGCCTCCCTACTTCCAGACACTGTAGATTGTGCAGAAATGCTTACGGTTTAAATTCTGTCTGTATCCTAGGTCAATGCTATGCACATTCCTTTGCAAATACATATATACTTTCCTATAAAATTGAGAGATGTAGAACTGAGCAAAGCCTGGTTATGCTGATCTCCTTATAAAGCTTACTGTATACCTGTACAAGCAGAAATGTGGATAATAAGCAGTTTAAGGAATCCCATCTTTTGAAGGTGATGTAATGGTGCTATTATAACAAAGCGGGGTCTTAGTTTTGAATATATCACTGTGTCCAGACGTGGTATAGCTCAAAATGCAGCAGATGAAGAAAAGCATTGATGTGAGTTACAGATTGCTCAAGGGAATATTCTGTTCACCTGGAGATTTAGCATAATGCCACAGGCACATGGGCGAAATAAAGTGACCAAACTCACAAAAATAGTTGCGGCTAATGAAGGGACAAATGTTACCCGAGAGCAACTCACCTGCAACAGCCAGAAAGCATAAATAAGGAAGCATTAAATCTCAAACGCATGCAGCACCTGCATGTTTTTTTGTTGTTTTAAAAGCATAATACACCATGGGAAACCGAAATTGCTGGGATTATTATGGTGGTCACCACACCTCAGAACCAGGCAAGGCTTGGACACCCGCTAGGCAGTCCGACCTGCCCCCCCACCGCCACCCCACTTCCATCAAAGCAGCCACCAGGGAGCTCCGAGGGGTGGTAGGACCCAGGATGCTCCCCAAGTGGGCTGGCCCTCTGCGGGACCTGACTGACCTGAGCTCAGGGGAGGGCCCCCCCCCCCCCACCCATCTTCAGAGGCCTCTCATGAGTCCCGTTGTTCAATTCTTTGTGGGATTCACGCACCGCCACACACAGCCAGCGCTGCTCATTTGGGCTGCTGACCCACAGAATGAGAGGGGAACGCTTCCCAGGAAACTTTGTCAGGGCTCATCCAACTTTCTTACAAGTTCGGTCTTGGACAGTACTTTTCCAGCTGTAACCTGACAAGAAAGTAGTGTTTTGACTGTAGTAAAAGAATTAATGTTTAACTTATTTGTCACTGACCATTATTCTTCTGTATTTTTTTTAATATGACTGCATTACTTAGTATCAGTGCCTCTCCAAAGTGTAAGCTTAGCTTCCACTTTAGAGAGCTGCTGCCACAAAGCAATACAGCTACAACAGGCTCTAGCACAGCAGGGATTTCACAGATCTTGCTCTGAAACATTTGTAATTAACGTTCCCCCTCACTCCAACTGTTACAGAAGCTATCAATATCCCAGTAAGAAGATTTAACTTCCTTCAAAAACCTGGAATCTGGTGGGATTTGACAGGTCGAACTTTCAGATTGCTATACGGTGAAGTGAAAATCATACATAGGGATGATCCAGTTATTCTAAAATTGACACTGAAAAAAACATAAGGAAAGCTTTATTACAAAGTCATACGGTTTTATTAATTTGAACAGTTGACAGGAAATGTGACCAATCAGTGCGCTCCTCTTAATATCTCCTTGACACGAGAACATTCATTATGCCTGCATCAAAATACAAGAAGTTCATCCGATCAAAACCCTCTCCCCATAGACTAATACCTTTTAGCAATGTAAGCAAAACAAATAGGTAAAAATCCACCAAAGCGGATGCTGTTTATTAATGGATGTTTGCTCTTCATTTAGCATATTAACATTTTCACAAGTTTTAAGAGGAATGTCGATGTCTACATGAAGGGTCATGCTTCAGACAGAAATGGTCAGTGACTGAATTCCTGATGACCGGTCATTTACAGTCCATTCTGAGTAGTGCTTCACCCTCTTAGTTTCACAAAACGACAAGAACTGGCCCTCAAACGTAACAGGAGACGCAGAATTCTTCAAACGTTATGAAAATAATACATTACACGCAGTGAGACAAAAATAGAATTCAAAATGAGGTTGTTGGAAATTAAAAAAAAAGAAGAATAATAAAAAGAGTGCTCAGATGAAGAGTTCAGATTCAACTTTGTACAGATATTGAGGATACTGTTGCAATACATGCTAACATCTTAGTACTGAGAGTATTCCTTGGTTGAGAGTTTTGCAATGATGCGCTCCAACTGCCTCTTTGCTTCACACTGGGGGAAGTTACTCATCTCATAGTACTGGGGGGCGACTTTCACCAGCCTAGGAGAGGAAGCAAGTAAACATTAGTCACAAAAAGTGTGTCTTGTGTGTTTACTTGTGGGAGAACGCCGTTCTGCCACATTCGCACAGTGACGAGCACAGGCACACCACATCTGATGCATAAACGTGCAAGCGCACAGAGGGAAAGAGAGAAGTATAAGGAGGCACTCGTGCGGGCACATTCACGGAAGCACACAATGAGAAATACACAAGCACTTTAGACAGAAAGGTGCATTTAAGAAATGGATTTTTACCAATACACATCCTGTGCTATAATCCAGGGCGAGCATTCACACATGAGCCCAGTCAGGTGTTAAAAGAGTGAAGGAGTAACCCACAAACGGTTACGATAGCGGACATCAGGCTGTCATAGATCTACAGGACCGTCAAACAAGCAGCACCATTCACGAACCACGACATGCTACAGGGTTTAGTGCATGACTGCAGGTATATCATTGGGGTTATCAAGTGGGCATCCCCCTTCCACCAGTGTTTTGTTCAGTTAGCCCCCCCAGCAGAAAAAACTAAAACTCAACTAAAACTATCTTGTCTAACTAAAAATTACACAAAATGTTTTCAGTTTTTGTTCATGTAAAGGGTAAAAAAAATCTATTTTGGGCAGGGAATTTTTTGCCAATTGAAAAATTAATGTAAATAGATTTTAAACCGAATTTCTTATTTGTTTGCATTACAAAATACCTGTTCTGAACTTCTCTCATTAATATCTTTAAAAAATACCACCCCTACCAAAAATACTCAAACTAGAACCGAAACTAAATAAGAATTTAACTAAACATTTAGAATGTAAAAAAGAAAACTAAACTAACAATACCAACCAAACCCACGCTGAAAACCAACTAAAAGTATAATAACGCGCACACAGGTGCGGGGCGGAGGGCAGGGGGTGGGATGCGAACCCCAGTTAGGGGCGGAGAATGGCAGAAAGGTGCGGCTTACCACTCTGGCTTGATGTCGGTGCACGTGCGGATGTAATTCTTGGTGGTGAGCACAAACTCGTTGTAGAGCACCCACTCGGGCTTGTGGTCCAGCACAGTGGAGGGGTGCAGCTGGACCACTTGGTTGTCCTTCACCGTCAGGTAGTGGCCCGTACGCTCCAGGTGGGCGATCTGTTCACAGCACAGGGAGAGACGAGGGCCAACTGTCACTACCGGTAACGCACACAGACGCCTTGTAATGCCTACGCGAAACAAAATCTGAGACGTGCTCGACAACAGGCTCGGTGAAATATCGCCCAGATTTAAAAAGGTATTACGCAGCTCAAATAATGTTTTCCAGAAGATCAAGTCTGATGTGATTGATGTCAAATAAATGCTGAGTCAGCAAAAGGTGAGCATGACGGTGGAGTTGTAGCAGTTGGAGGGGCTTGGCGTCCTCTGTCTCTGCTATTCCTTCTGTGGCCTGCATGTCACCGCTAACATTAATATGAATACCAATCATATGTCATCACCACTTCAACAGCCCCTCTAGACAGTAAGAGCAAGTCAGGTTTTGCCCTTGTTTTCCTATCGTTCGTCTTCCAGCTGTTTCTAAGGTCCTTGAGACTCTTCTGAAATGACTCCTTGTACACAAATAAAACCCCGATTCTGGCCGACCATTTTGATGAAGCATCTGTCTTGACTGACATGAAGATTATTTTGTTATAGGAAATAGGATCAATGGATCACTTACCACAATAGGTTAGGATTACTGTGGTTTTGTCGTTTTAATTAGTTTTCATTTTATTGTCAATTATGATTTCAATTTCAGATTAGCCTCCACTTGCAGGGTTGTTAATTTTAGTGAAGTTCTTACTTCAGAAACTTTTCATTTTAGTTTTATTTTAGTATTTTGAGCAGCAAGGCACAGCAGAGCATGTATAAGAAGGTAGCTATTCTATGAGGCCAATCCAGTGCTGCAAGAGAGATGCGCAAGTCCCAAAACTGACTTAAATTGTAGCTGCTTGATTCACAATGTCAGTGTATTGATAACAATAATTCAATACTGATACAATCCACTCTCTATGGAAGTCATAGGCTCCCATTATTTAAAAAAAAATCATTAAAAACAGCTCACAGAGACATACTGCTGCCTTGACTGATGTAATACATCATGTTGAACAGCACAGGCAAACCTGCAGTAGAACAGACAGGAGCAGTTTCTGACTGGCAGATACATCGGTGAGTTTACTCTTTTTATGGGCAATAAGAAAAAAATCTAATTACACCGGTGTTGTCCTTTAACTTAACTGACCCATGTAAATCCAAGTAAATTACTAATGCTTTTATGACCAAAAGCAGCATGCGAGACTGAAGACATGAAACTTATTTTTAACTGGGCAGTGAGAGGAGCGGTTTTTCCCTACTTTGCAGATACTTGGTTAAGCAGACGGTGGCTGTTGTGATTAACCAAGGCAATCAGTCTCAATAAAGACCTTTCCAAACAAAGACATGAGCTCAAACGCCCTGAAAACTCGAACACGAGCTGCAAATTTGTCTCCAAGATAAAGGTTAATGTTGACAAATATTTAAATATTAATGCCATAATTCAACTTGTCAGGTTGCTTGTTTCAGGTACCCCCGAAAATGGCTTCTCGCAAAATGCCATTTATTTCCTTGCACAAGGAGCAAATTGGCTTGATTTCTTGTTATGTGTTTAAATCAAAGCGGCTGTGTGTGCGCACACACTTCAGAGGAGTCTATCCATTATAACGAATATCTCAGTTACGGTTTTAGTCAGTACAAATACTTTGCACACATTTATTCACAGCATTAACCTAACAAGTTTCTTTGTACAACTGATGAAGCTCAACAATGACAAACACTTCAATGAGCATCAGAATAGCAGTGGAGCTGGATATTAAGACATTACACCTACATTTTCTCAAATAACAGATCTAGTTCGCCATTGTGTATCCTCCACTCATGTCCAATAAAGTGACAAGTCCAGTAATGAATGATATTTATAAAAAAAAAAAAAAAGTGATGGGCTCAACTATTAAACTCAGAGATAGCAAAAGTTAGCAGGTTAAACTTTCCTCCTCGTATATAACAAAGGCAATATGCTTTGGTGAGCGCTGGTGAAGGACTTCCCACTGACCTGCATGAAGAAGCCAGTGACCAGCGCTCGACGGATGTTGGTATAATAGTCTCTGCTGCTGAACTCTGTGCTCCGCCGCGGCAGGTTGAAGCGGTCCATGATCCTGGACAACTGCTGGCGAACATTGTCTGCTGACATCAGCGAACGGTAGTTGACGAAGTTGTCATAGCACCACTGAGTGGACTCGTGGTCTGTGTGAGGGAAGGGTAGATGTAAGGCTCGGGGACAAATTAAGACATCATTAAACTGTGAAATAATTCTGTCTATTCTGACTAACTCAGTGTGTCCGCACACATGGGGGCACGTACTTTGTTTGAAGGCGTGGTAGACGTTGAGCAGCGTCAGGTGGTCTCCGTCGATGTGGGCAAAGCGCATCTTGGACTCATCAGCCGCCTTCTTAGCCTCCGTGGGCCGGACGAAGCACTGTGGGACTAAACAAGGTTGGTATGGGCCCCAACACAGCCGCCCATAGGGATGAGTTAAGCAATTCCCACAGAGAGGAACAAGGCCTCAGCTCAAGAGAGGCACAGAGCACTTCACAGGGCACACTGTATGGCCAAGGGTGCATGTTGGAAGAGGGAAGAAGGGCCGAGAGAGAGGGAAAAGGATGGGCACCGAGAGCTAGCTTTCTCCTTTCATGAGGTAATAGGTTGATGTGCTACATATGGCCCTATGCTGTAGTAAACCTGCGAGGCCTGTCTCTCTCAAGAGTCTCCCTCAGTTGTGGTGCAGACTATCAAAACAAGCATCCTATCCTGGACCTGGTACTGAGGCAAGGTAAAACTCAGGCAAAGGGTTTACTCAGAAGACACCGCCAAAGCACCCTCTCCCTTCCATGAACTCGCTCTGAACTGCTTAACGTCAAAACCTGCTTGATTGTGCCTTTAACAGGTGAAAGCTGAGTGTTTAGCGAGGCTCGTGCTTGGTTGCTGTCGCGGGACGATTCTCCGGCGTACTTTTGCTGCTTATTCTAATGAACTCAGCAAAAACCTGGCTTCCTGACACACCTGCTGTAAGTGCACACCATGTCCAAACAGCTAGTTAAATCCATTTTCCCCCACTTTCAAAGACCTCTCCCTCCCCTTCAAAGGAGTCAGATTCATCTCAATGAGCAGCATTCTGCTTTGGCAAGCCTAAATTGCAATTACTGCTGCAGCACACTGGTGCCGCTCAGACTACACATAAACAATTCGTGTAGACACGCAGTTTTTTTCCTTCCTCACAAATATCAGCTGACACCACTGGCTTCACCCTCCTGTTGCCACGTTGTTGTCGTTAAGTTCAGTAGGTTCACATTACTCTTGGTCAATGTTGAAATGCAACTTCTGTGGTGTGACTTGCTTATATTGCTGGGGTCGGTTTTAAGTGACCCACAATATGTAAAATATTACTTGTTAAATATCATTCATATGAGTGACTGATAAAAGTGAAATGGACCAGCTTGGGAACACACTACTGTGACCATAAATGGGGCAACATGTCTGCATAAAATCCTCATGTTATATCAACACACCTAATCATGGACCTAATTTACTGGGCGGTTCAATAATTTTTTGTGAACGCTAAAAATATTGGCTAATATCAGTCAGGAGGGATCCAAGAATGTAAATACGTATAAGGACTTATCAACAAACTGCTCTGGGTGTTTCCCTTGAGCTCGTCAGTTATTTATCAAGCAAGGTCCATGAGCACAGCAAACGGAATGAGTAGCAGCTCAAGACCCGCGCCGTGGGCCACAGCCCTGAGCATTACCTGACAGCATGGCGGTGATGGAGAGGATCTCATTGGAACAGTTGAACTCGCAGCTGGCGATCACCATTTTGGCCAGCTGGGGGTCCAAGGGAAACTCTGCCATCATGGAGCCTAGCTCAGTCAGGTCGCCGTCGTCGTTGAGTGCCGCCAGGTAGTTCAGCAACTCCAGCGCCCGCATCAGCGTCTCTGGGGCTGAAGAAGGGGGAACGGGGTGGATGGGGTATTGATGGCAAAGGAGAATCAGAAAAAGATTAGGCCACAAAAACAGGCGATTTAATATATTATATATCGAGGCTGTCAGAACGAATTTCAAAATCTGAATTTCCTCACCTCCCTGTCGAATGCATCAATAAACACATTTTTATTTATTTTAAACAGTCGATTGATAGCCATGGGCTGGACAAACACACAAACGACTGAGATATCGCAATTTGCAAAACTGGCAATTTGTCCAAACAGCAACATTATAGAGTATGATCAAATGTGATGTGATGCACTTTCAAACCCCTTCACAAATATGTATGTTGAATTTGATTGCTTTAGCATTACATGTGTAGAGTGCTCTCAACTTCTTTTGTGTGTCCTGGCCACATGCGTTATTGCAAAGCGTTATTGCAAGGTTGGCCTGATGGTGGCGCTATGGAGCACAACCATATGTGGTCTGACACACTTTGAGGCCCATCCTAAACATCTAGCGTTAAACTTTTTTTTTTTTTTTTTTAATGCCTCACTTCGTGTCTGACTGACACAAACAAAGTTGACGGCGACACTGCGCAAACACATTGGAATTTCAAAAGTCTAGGAAATCTAGGAAGTCCAAACAGGCGCTATGTAAAATTTGTGGATTGGATCTACATTGGGAGAAATAGTGTAAAAGAGGTTTTGCATAAAATTCAAACTGGCTGAAAATGATCAAGGCAGAATTGAAACCAGTATGTGCAATGGATGTTGAGTGAAGGAATCTGAGGGGAAAAAAATATTGTTGCTTATTATAGCGCCACCATCTGGCTGATCAGGGATTTTTTTTGGTTGATTTGAAACCTATACACCAAATTTGATTGCTCTAGCATGAATCATTTAGGAATTATACCTCCCTTCCTGTTTGTGCATCATAGTCATTAACCTTGTTCGTGCATCACGGCCAAACAGTTGTAAAAACAAAAAAACAAGCCATGTGTAAAATCTGGTGGCAACTAAATCAACTTTGTGGGAGAAATAAAACAAAAGTCCTATTGCAAGGCTGGTCTGACGGTGGTGCTGTGGAGCACAACCAAATGTGGTCTGACGCAGTTCAGTACTCATCCCAAACGTGTGACGTTTGGTTGCTCTTGCACCAAGAATTTAGGAATTAAGCCTTACTTTCTGTTTGTGTGTCTCACAATGAAACGAGCATGTACAATGGATTTGTCTTGAGCCGAGGAATCTGAGTTGATTCCATGCCATATGGTTCAGGAGTTATTAGCTAAAACATAAAGCTGCAGTGTTTCCTCTGTAATTGTATGCAGACATGGTGCTTGGGGGGATAGTTCTAGTCTTGTCCCATATCTGTCACTGTTTGGGTCCAAGTTATGATTAAAGTTGAGGTTGAAGTGCTAAAAATGTATTTAAATAATGATAAAACAATTGCTTCTAAAACAATTGGACCACTTATTTTAGTTAGATGATAGTGAGACTAAATTACAACACTAATTTTTATTTCATATTTTCTCTAGCAGTGGTGGTAATTTCCTTGCTGTGGTGGCGCACCACTGCTAAATGAATACAGAGGAAACAGAGCTGCGTGTTTTAGCGTGTATTTTTTTTTGGGGGGGGAGGGGGTTGTAGTGGGGCAGATTTTAAACCTATCCACCAAATTTGGTGGTTCTGGGACTTGTGATCTTGGAGCTCAAGATTGTTTTAAGAAAAAGAAAAGAAGCACAGGACAAATCCTACCAAAAACAGGGTTCTAGCACCTGCAGTGCTTGGACCCCTAAACAGACAAATGCAAGTTGAGAAAAGGCCCAGGCACTTAGAGGGAGACAGGGGTGGGAGGTGGGGTGGCAAGGAACATGAGGTGAGTCAGGTGGCTCTTGGTTTGTGATGGCCAAGTTACGCTAGACAGCAACTTGGTGGAGAGGTAATCATGGCAGAGAAGCTCATTTTTCATCCTCCGCTCAAGCAATTCTAAACAACTAATGCAATTACAGGGGAACCTTCTACTTAATGCTTCAACACAAAAGGCTCCAAACGTTTGGTTAAAAGATTTTTCCTCCAGATGCAATTATTGACCTTTGGCTCCCGAGAGCTGAAGCCTAATGACCAGTTGCATGTTAACTGAAAATTAGCTCCAAGGCTTGGCTGCGGTACTCTTTCACTTTCATTTTTCTCAAGTGGTCCCAAAAAAAATTCCATTTCAAACAGCAGGGAGGCATTTTCCTATGATGAACAAATATCGATTTGGGGCATCAAAGCTACTTTTTATACAAAGTGAGTGCCAGCCACATTACTTACCACACCAACGGCTTGTGTAGGGCTGAACGAAGGTGAAAATCTGATTTCCAAGTACTGGTAACATGATGAACCAGTGTGGAAATCCAATCTATACACGACGCACCTCATCAGAAAGAAACTATTGACCGCCTCAACACACAAGAATCCGATATATTAACCAAGGGCCAAATCAATGAGACGAAAGGCTAAAGGTACATTAAACCACATTGGCTTTGAAATGTACTTCTCTGGAAATGTCACAAGGCAAATGAATCCCACCCAGCCAAGTCCTTGTGTAAATCGCTACTGATTTCTTTTGGATTTTCCATTTGGTTGGCTGGCTGCTCACACTGTCGCTCCTGTGCTTATTGAGCGAGGAGCAAGGTGAGCCAAGAGAAATAGGCCAGTGTTTGAGCGTTCCACAGTAAGAGGGAAATCAAGGTTCCCCATTAAGATTGCGGCCAGGCTCAAATGAAAAAGCCACTGGCATTTGTGGCTGATATCCTTGATCATCAGTATGAAGGGGACACTTAATGAGAGGGCAGACCCTCAACTCAAATCCAGCTGATTTAAGACCATTTGGAATCCATACAGAGGAGCAAAAGAACTGAATTGTTGTTGGCCAAGCAGTGCCACAATCAAACACCACCACCTTACAAGAGACAGGTTTCATTTGTGCCCAAGAAACACAAATTCAATCCCTCAACCCATTTAGGATGTTGACATTCTAATTCACCGGGCTCAGCATTAACTCCTCTTGTTTGTGTATGCGTGTTTGTGAGTGTGTCTAAGAACTGCTTAATAAAGCTGATGTGTGAACAGTCCCAACTGGTAACGGTCCAACTGAGAAAACCTTCAAACGTATCTCAGCATCTCAGGCACAGCAACTGAACTGTCCCTTCACTCGAAGGGTGGGCCCTTGACACAGTGTATCAAAATTGATCCACTGTAACTAGACATTGTGGAGGGATTGTCGAGGAAATCTCGCAACCAGCTTTTCATTCTTTGTGCCAAACCAGCTACAGCTTCCAGGGTGCTGAGGAGCTAGTTAGAAGGAGACAGAGGTTTCTCCATGTGGATAAATAAGGTAATCATCCCCCTTTCCTTTATCCCACTGTTCCCAGTTAGACTCGGCAGACAAGGCCATAGTGGTATGTTGAGGCTTACCGTTGCGTTTTGTGAGGGTGGTGGTGGGGGTCAGTCACGTTTCACTGGAGGAATATAAAGGGAAGGCAATAGCCGAGGTGATAGCGGTGCTATTGATGTAACCAATTTCATTCTCAAAATGGCGTTTGCCACAGCGGATGGGGAGAGATGGGTTTAATCTCGGAGGTGAGATGAAAACTATATTATGGTGAGAAAAGGGGGAGGGAGAGTGAGGTTAAGGATGGGAAAGGATGAGGAGGGGGCTGGTTTCCTTGGGAAAAAGTGGGAACACACACTGGGCTGGAGAGTGCCTTAGCTTGGCGTCTCAACGAGACAAGGCACCTCTGTTTTTTGGCCTAGTTCCAGCCTAGTGCACGTGTGCGGGGAATAAGGAAGTGAATGCAAAGAGACAGCCACAACATACAACTGACCAGCCACAAATGACTACCCCACAACTCAACTGTCTTTTCTCTCTTTGAGTGGCAATAAACTCAACCTTAAAGTAGGTGGTTCATGAAAACTGCAAACCAGCATGCAGTACTGTGTAGTCCTCTTTCAGAGTAGTTACTCTCAAATCCCCAAACATTCAGTATGCAGTATTTGATATTTGCCAAGATCATTTTATCTTTGCTTATTCGTTTTTCCCAAGCTCCCAAGTGACACAGCCAACCCAGATTTGATATTGCACATCAAACAACCAAAGTTGAACAAAAGGTTTGTAGATTCATAGCAGTTTGTAACTGCATTTCAATTGATACGGATGACACCGTTATCAAAATCAAGATCTTTATAGTATTTTATATTAAATATTTTTTTATCTGAATTAACAGTGTCTTACTTGGGATGCAGTTCAACTGCAGCACTTGGGGTCGAACATACGAGGGTCTAACTTTGCGATGCAAAGATTCATATTTTGTGTTATATTGGATGCAAAGAAAAAACACATATGAAGTACATTGGTACATACAGTCATGAAATGTATTTTTCTGAGTTAAGAAGCCTCCTGGCCTCAAAATGAATATATGCATTCATGCTAACCTGGTGGGTCCATGAAGTCAAAGTGTACCAAGTCATCGATGCCCAGTTTCTTCAGCTGCAGCACCACTGAGCCCAGATTAGACCTCAGGATCTCTGGGTACGTGTTGTCCTGCGAGTAAAAAGGTACAAGAGAAAACCAAGGAACAATTCAAAATGAATTAGTCAGGGTGCTTATTATCTCCTCATGCGTCGCTCATATGTCAACGTGAACAGAGACCGGGAGTCTAGGGCATATGAAGGGCTATTTAACTTGTTTAAAAAATTCCCTTTGCCACTCAGCGTGACGTGAAAGAATTAGCCTGTTAAAGTGGAGGACTGGGCCTCCGCAGGTTCATTTGTCACAGGGTGGCTGTGTCACTGGCGCAGGTTATGAGAAAGGGCTGGGGCAGAGCGGTGGAGAACCAAGCTCTTAGAATTATAATTCAGCAGAACTGGGAATCGTGGAATTATAGGAGGAAATATTGCATAAGAGAGAGCTTTCTAAGCTATAAGGCTGCTCTGTGGGAATAGAAATTGCTTGTGGCATTTAAGAAATGCAGATATGAGAATCAATCACATGTTTACACCTTGTAGAATTTCTCTAAGTTGTCATTTTCAAAATGCCTTGTTACTAACCTGCATTTCTGTCTTGTAAGCTTTTTCTGTATAAAGGCGGAAGCACTTCCCTGGGCGTGTCCTTCCAGCACGACCTGCCCTCTGCTGGGCTGAGGCTTTGCTGATGGCAGTGACCAAAAGCGATTCCACTCTTATGCGTGGGTTATAAACCTGATGGGAAAAAGGCAACACTGATCACCGTCAATTCACATAAATAAAAAGAGCTAAACAGTTGGTTAGGGGGATATTCAAACCATGGCGATGTATAAACTGCAGAAAGAAAAACAAGTAATTTAACACATACTAACATACACAGTAGCTAATACAAAACAAACGTGTGCTCACACACACACACACTACGGCGCACATATATAATCTCCGATTGAGCCATGTGTATGACTTGGCTCCAGGCTGGAGAAATGTCAGAGGAATAAATAACTGGCTTTTCCATCTCTGCCGCTGTCAGGTGCGCAGCGCTGTGTTTATCTGGGGATTCTCAGGCAACAGAGGCAGATGATCGGAGCAGATAAAGAGTGGTGGGGGAGAGGAGGGGTGGGGGGGTGGAAGCTAACCTTTTGCTTGGCAAATCCAGGATCAATTACAAACACCACACCATCAATGGTCAGGGACGTCTCAGCGATGTTTGTTGACACCACGACCTGTGGAAATGAGAACAGCTGGGTTCAGAGACGATCTACCTGGGGGGGGGGGGAGGGGTGGAGGGAGTGAAAGGAGCTCAGGCTCTGCTGCTGGACTCTGCATTAACATAATTTAACTGGATTTTATTTATGGTTCTGAGTTATTCAGCAATTCCATTCCAATATACAATCATTCAAACACAGCCATAACTCGCCGATTCGGACCCTTCAGGAACCGAGGTAGTTTCATCTAGTGAAACGTTAAGATTACTGAAATGCTGACCTAAACTTGTTCAAAATATAAATGAAAAGCACGATCAAGCATTCAAGAAATCACAGTAATTCCTTCGGCAGCTGAAAGCATGAGCTAGAGGGAGAGAGAGAGAGAGAGAGAGAGAGAACGCAGACAAACTAGGGGTGGTGTTATCAGCTTAGCTTACACCCGAAAAACACATTCTCTGAAGTGAGCCAGCGGCAAACTCTGAGTGAATTAAGTTCTAGAGATGCCTCTATGGTGCATCGCAGACACGCTGTCTAATGCGACCCAACAGGGAAGTACCACAACAGTTGCTGCAATCAAGTCGAATGTGGCATCAATGTACTTGTGGAGAGAGCTGCCTTGCTGCTCAGCGTCCAATCCAAATGCATTACCTCTGCTCTTTTTGGAAGTGGGGGGTGAGTGGAGTGGAGGGGAGGGGAGGGGAGGGGAGGGGAGGGGAGCATGTTACCAGTCTTATAAAGATGTCAGCTTCTCTCCTTTCCCACAGCTTTTCAAAAACAGAGCAAGTAATTGATGTAATAGTTTCTCTAAGGTGGCCTGCTTTTAAATATAGATCCTTGAGGAATCCATGTACATATCCAGCCCATGGAAATGCTAGTGTGACAAGATATGTTGTTTTAGATATGAATGTGAATCGTGTTACAACAAAAGGGCGACATTCATTTGGATTTGTTTGCAAAATGCAGCTACATTCTGCCAATGAAGCAGATGATTCATGCGTCCCAGGGTGCAGGTGTTATGAAGTAGAGACTGCACCCACTAAATGCGAATCCCTCACACCGAAAGGGTGCTCAAAACCCACTTTGTAATGAGAACCAAGTAGCATTATGATTATCAGGCTTGGAGGATAGCTGCAATCATTACTGTGTGTTTGGGGGAGGTGGGGGTTGAGTCACAGCCAATGGAGTTTGAATCTGGAGCTGGTTTAAGCTGTGTAGCTGTGTTGTAAGCTTCAAAGGGAGGCAACATCTTATTTTGTGCGAGTTTCCATTTCTGGGTAAAGGCAAATGTTTGAAAAATTATGACATGCTTTAACAGATTTTCCACACAGCCAACACATGGTGATACAGAGTTTGGAGGACCTGAGAATGGAGGGGTGGGAGGGTGTCGGGTTGTAGGGGAGGGGG
Organism: Centroberyx gerrardi; assembly: GCF_048128805.1. Taxonomy (NCBI): domain Eukaryota; kingdom Metazoa; phylum Chordata; class Actinopteri; order Beryciformes; family Berycidae; genus Centroberyx; species Centroberyx gerrardi. Next base: position 13,941,387 of record NC_136019.1, read on the forward strand.
TTGATGGGGCAACTCAAATGTCAGGGTGGTATGGGAGCTGATCAAAGCAGCGGGGCAGGCATCAACGTTTATTTTCACTCAAATTTAATAGTGCGCCGACAAATACTGCAAGAGGAGGAAAGGGGAGGGGGGAAAAAAACTGAAATGAAAAGCTGTTTGGATTGTGAGAGCAAGGCGAGCGGGGAAGCTGTGGACCCGCGCCGTCTCCCAGTCCCAGATCTTTTTCTATTACAATTATCCCCTATAGCAAGGCTGTCTATGAGAAATGACAGCTGAATCGGAGCAAAAAAATCAAATGAGTCACATCACCCTATGGGTCTCTCGCTGTCAGCGTATATATACAAACAGAGGGAGGAGGGAAAGGGAAGGAGAGGAAGACAGATTTGCAGCTGCTCTCACGCGAACCTTGACCGCCGCTGGGGTGTGTTCCCCTTATGTAAGAGTGGAGCCCGACTGGCCAGAGAAAGCCTTTGGACTCAGTTGTGCTTGAGCACCACAGCTCTTGAGACTGAGGCAGCCGGGTCATAGTCCGCTGTACTGGGAACTGACACTCCAATTTCTTGGCTTTGTATGCAAGCAGGCGTTAAGAAAAATGCCTCACTACACTTTTGAAATCTTTAACTTGCTCAATAACCGGCAAGACAGCAAGAAGTTTGTATGCTGTTAGAAAAAAAAAATATGAAAAGGCACTTGACCTCAACACATACACGAAGGGCTTATATAAAAAAACAAGACAGATCCATGCAAAAATGTTGAGCAGGCAATTTGTTCATCAACAAGACTATGTGTACACAGACTAAAATAAGCATTCCTTTGGTGGTAGCTGTCCACTTTCTTGGTAGCCTTCATAATGAAACATTTTAAAGCACAAAACCAAAACAGTTCTCTGTAGTCTTGGCTGATACAGGTCCACAGAACCAATTTTGCACACTTGACACACTTTCTTTGTAGCTGTGCCTCTCTGGCTGTCTTGAAGCTGTGAGCCTTAGAGACTTTTAAATCCCACCTTTTAAGCGAGGATTTCTCTCCAGCCTGAGAATGCCTGACCGTTTAGTTATTAATGCCGGGGAGGGCCTTTTCCCCCTCATTCAGCCCTTGACCTCGAGTAATTCAACCGTCAAAAGAAACATTCCTTTGTATCCATGCAGAGGAATGAAGAGATGGCAAAAAGCGGCCATATGAAATTGATCAGACAGCATCTAGCAAAAGGTTGTTTGAGTTGTCGCTAATGTTCTTCTTAAATGGATGGCAATCCAGATCTGACTGACATGAGCATCATATGGCAAATGTGATTTGCTACATTTTGAAAGATAACTGAAAATAATACAGCCTACCTATGAATAACAGCCAAGTCAACGGCAGGGTTTAACCAAAGCCAACTGCTTGGTTCAAAGCTATTAGCTACACTCAGTGGCCCATAGGTGCGGAGGAATCACATCTTTGTGAAGTCAATGAGCCACGCTGTCGCAGTCTGGAATCAAAGTGGCTGGCCAAAAAAGACAGGCCAGGCGGTCAGGTGATGTCTCATAACAGACACTAGCTGCCAGCCAGCAACTTCCCCGGGAGGAACGAGTGGCACAGAACCCCTCCAAGTCCGGTTCAAAAAGGGGCTAGGTGAGGTCGCCACTGTCCTGTGTCAGGAGTCAGTCGATGCCCCAGCGGACACCACGCATGGCAGCCCTCTCACATTTCATGATCATATGGGGGAGCCTCATTGACTGCATCGATTCTGAAGGCTTATGCAGGCGAGGGCCATTACACCGGGCACAGGCTGGCTCCTTCCAGTCTGTTGCTGTACTGGGTAATCCAGGCTTCTTCATCAGTAATATCATTAGAGCATCATCTCCGCACGTTATTTCTGGGTTATTAACCTGCAGGGGGGCAAGTATGATGGCTAACGCAGGCCATCTTTCACTTGCCCTGCTGGGAAAGACAGCCTTGTTGACAAATAAAGCCTTCCCCTGATTGGTAAAATGGAGAACGTGCTTTGAGCAGTCTGGACGCATCCACATTAGCAGCTCATTGAAATGGATACTAGGAGGGATCGTCACTGACATTTGAGGGAATAACCAAACGTGACAATGCTGGAAAACAAACCTAGTACTAAACACAGCCCATTTGTTAGAGACAATCTATGATACGCTGGAAAGCAAAAGTGGGATTATAGTCTTTGTTAGTAATTACAGTGAATTGCAGCTTTGGCTCTAAATGATTAAACTGTTCAAAAATGGGAGATCAGTGGCTTTCCTGGAGAAATGGAGAGATGACGAGCTAGCGTGTTATGTTAATTGAGGGGTGCTTAATGCAGTCGTTGGCATGCGTGACAGCAGTCATGGTGGACCTTAATTCTTTTTCACTACTTCTTCCTGGGCTGGCCTGGATGATATCGCTGCATATTTCAGTTGATGACTAGCTCAGTCAGTCCTGGAGGAGGAGCACATTCATTTTAAGCACGCCACTTCAGATGCCACTCCCTGCCAATTCAGCAAGCTCTTGACAAACTGGTCTTGAGAATAAAAGATGCACATTTTCATCAGCCATGCCATTCTGAAGCTAAAACTAGGAACTGGGTTGACAGTTCAGAGGTCATGTGTAACCACAGCAGTCTGTCTATTGCCTGTTTTAACTGTGGAAAAGCAGTGGGAAGAAGGAAAAAGCTACTGAAAGACTGTTCCAGATGCTCGCCAGGAGGAGGCAGCACTACCTCCACTGCTGTTTGAGCAGCACACTGTCTGAAGAAAATTGCAAATTGATAGCAGTTTTACCAGTAGTCCTATTACACGAGACCGGCGTATGTAAATCCATGAGGACCTTGAAGGTGTCATCTCCCGGGCCAAGTAATATTCAAACCAGTCCCTGCTTAACCATGGCCCTCTTTCATGTCAACATCCCTTTGAACAGCATAGGCAAACACTAGGGATGATGTTTGAACTTTGCAAAAGATCCCCGTCTCCGACTCTGGGTAATCAAACTACCGAGAATGTTGAGCCTCTTCTAAACACACACACACCACTCACACAGACAGCTGGAGGAGATAAAACGATAAAACCCGAGACAGGGAGGGGAAGGGGAGGGGAGGGCCGGTGTCAAACGTTTGATCCACGCTTTGTGGGGGACCCCTCAGCATGTGCCGAGTTGGAAGTATAAACTTGATGACAGATTTGACCCCCAATTGGCGTTTAGTAATTCAAGTCAAAATCATCTTTCTTTCTCTCCCTCTCCCTGTGTGTGTATGTGTGTATGTATATACACATACAACTTGAATTCTAAAGGCTGCAAGGGGACCTCATTATTTCAAATCATTCAGTGATTTTTTGCTGTTCATATGTCAGCCTGATCTGCCTCAATTAGGGAGGTGGCGGCGATGAGTCATTCATCAACACCTTCCCAAATCAGATGTTGGGGGTGAATGTTTGCTAATTCACTGGCAGTGATGATATTCTGATATTCTGTCAGATCCCTGGCCAGCAGCGTGGCAGCACAGGTGGTGACGCTACTGTGGTGATGAGCCCATTTGAATAGAAAGCGTAGCACAAAAAGCTGGACTTGTCCAGTGTCTGTATCAATAAGAGGATCGTCCAACGCTCTTTTGGATCACGCGATCAAAGTAGAGCGTAATGGAAGGCTTGTTTGTTCGAAAGACAAGTCAAGTCCTGTTTTTGTAATGTGCACCTCTCACAGGGTTTGAGAAAGGTCCTCTCAGAGCAGCAGCAGAGCCTGCGCAAATGTAGTGGAGAGATAAAAAGGACTGAGAATGCAGTACTTTCCTTAGGCTCAGAGGGCGTGAGTAATACCCCAGTTATAATTTAGAGCAGAGAATCGCATGCTGACAAAAGCAGCATATGTTGTGTGAGTCAGTTCTGCGCCAAAGCTGAGAGGGGGGGGGGGAAAGTTTTTCCAATCCCTCCCTTCCAGCTCTCTTCCTTATCCACCCACCTTATTCCCCATCTAGCCTTTCTACATCACCCCTCTCAATTTCTCTCTCCCACTTACCCTCTCCTTCAAACTCCCCACTTCAATCACTCTCTCTCACGGTGTTTTTATAGCAACAGGGCAGTTATACCTTCCTTCCAATGGCACCATTCGGTTTATGGGGTGGGGGTGGCTCGAAGATCCTTTGCTGCTGCTGCGGGGGCAGCGTGGAGTACAGTGGGATGATTTTGATGTCGCCGACGTCAGGCCCCAGGTCGTCGATCTCCCTCTTGATTCGCTTGCAGGCCTCGTCAATTTCCTGAAAGACGGAAGCGCGTCAATTAATGCAAGCGTCACTTGTGTGCGCAAACAGTAACAACAAATAGGTTCTTCTGAACAACACCTGGAGAAACAATGGAGGTGAATCTGGATGATAGGGGGAGGCAAGGGGAGGCGGCCGGGGAAATGGCGGTTCCCTGCTACAGTACATTTGTTCTGCCTATCGCTCCATCTGACGGAGGAAATTAAACCTGGACTGCAGTATGCTTTGCTGAGCTCCCCGTGGCTCTGTTGTCAAACGCAGCAATCATGGAAAACATGGACGCGCACGCTCAGAAGGCACACACACACACACACACACACACACATACACACACACACAGCCAGACACAGACACAAACCGGGTTCATTATTCCACAGTGCAGTATTGTAGGGGGAATGTGAGATGAGACTGCAGCACTGATGCATAACCAGCGGCAAATCATGGCAGATCAGTTTAGTGAAGCTGAACGTTCTAGAGCCGGTGGGCTGGCAGACAGACAGAGGACCTGAGCAGCGACGGGAATAAGAAAACATGATGGCAGACACAGGGCTCGGGCCCATTCTAACCTGGCCTGTCTGAATAAAATAATCAAATGCTCAAAATATCCATATATAGGCTATTCCGTAAGCACCCCCTGATTAACCCATTAACATAGGAATACTGTTTGTTTTATTTCCACCACACACACCCCTTTTAATCTGATCATACTTACACTACATACAATTTTTGGTATGGCCCAAGACAAAACATAACAGCATTTCATTTTTAAGTAACTCCCACTGCCACTGTGAAGGGCCATTTTCTTTGTTGTCCCCAACAAAAATGTAATTCTCACACACCAGTTACTACATGCGCCACATCACAGCCTGTATTGTTGCACCACCTGCAGGCCCATGGGAGCAATGCAGTAACATTACAAGGTTGGATAATGTCACATGGCACTGAAGAACAGGCACTCTCCAACATTTTATTGGAGATTGTGGACAGATAATGGGCTACTGTAAAACATAGATACATCAAAGCTCTTCGTGCATACTTTCCATTATTTAATCGGGTCAACAATACAACGAACAGCCCATGAGCCTACTCAGAAATCTTTGTTCCCCCCTCCCTAAAAACATATGGCACTGAATTTAGTTAAAGCATGACTGAAATTGACATAATTCGTACCGCTGCATGAAGCCAATAACCCTTGCCTTGACATGAGAAAGTGCTACTGATGTTTCCTGTTTTCTCTCTGGTTTGGAAGAGTGTTAGCAGCCCTGTTTGTCCCCTTGCTGATCGCATTAAGTCAAACCCTGCTGATGGCCATGTGCCTCTTAATCAACACATTGACAAGTGGAAGAGAGTAAATCTGAATGGATTGGTAAAATTAGCCTGGGTATTAATAGCCTATCAAGCCTCTGGATGCAGCAGCTGCCATGAAAAAATGGACCTCTTTGCCAAAGCGCTGGGAGCAAGCTGGCTGTCCCTTCCTATGGGACATGGAGTGTATGTGTGTGTGTGTGTGTGTGTGTGCGCACGCTCGCACAGGGGCAGTGGGCCAGTGTCGGGAACCTGTCCACCAGTACTCCCTGCGACCCCAGAAGCGACAATCTACAGCCAAGCTCATAACCAACACATTTAGGCACTCCCCTTGACTAGCAAACAACCCCCCGCCAATCCCCGTGTTTTGATGTTAGCTGCTGAGGGGGAAGCTTAAATATTAGGACTTATCTTTGCTCAACAGCTGTGAGAAGTTTCGACTTTCTTGTTTTGGAGTTTGTGCTTCAGTTCTGTTTGTTTGTGGCAATGAAACATCTCACGAAAAACTCTAAGAGGGAGAAAAAGAGCCCTGCCCTTTTTGCTGTTATAAATTAAACAGAGTCAGATAAAAAGGCTCTATGGCTTTGCCGTAGATCTGCCTCCCGATCATTAGTCTACATCAAAGTTGCTGGGAGACTGAAGAGGTTAAGAAGCGCTTGAGGGCGCGCCGCAGCACCCTTTGAACACCCATCTCTGCCAGACCTACCTCACATTAACTTCTTTAACCCAATTAGGGGGGGGGGGGGGGGGGGGGGTGTTAATGAACTCGCCGTGGGAGTGCTCTCAGTAATGCCTTGGCTTGACACACAGTGCAAGCCGAGGGGGAGGGAATGGGGGGGGGCTTGTATATACACACATCAAAAAAAATACACCCAAGTCCAAACAATGTTTAACACATTACCCACAAACCTTCCGGCCTTCTCAGCACACATTCAAAGGCGAGGCTATCAGCGTTCCTGGCCGTCCGAGCAGCTGGGACACCACTAAATCTAAAATCAATTACCAGCCCTCGAAGGAGACCACTTCAAACACAATGCCCTCCATGACTTCATCCCTTTCGTAACGAGCCACATATCGATCCCGCATTGGCAAATGAAAACGGATGTAGGTGTACTGGCGCAACAGTCAAGCCGCTGGTGAGTGACGAATAATCACCGCTAATAAACAAGCTGTCACATTATGTGACTGGGAAGGCCAGACAAACAAGGATACAAGTTCCTTTTAAGGATTCCTTAAAAGGAAATCAGGAGTGATGTTCAGAAGTATGAGGGCACAGAAGTGTAAATACTAAAATAAAATCCAACAAGTAGTTTAAGTCCCCAGAGGAATTTGTGTTACATTCACACCAATTTAGTTCTCCTTCTCAACCACAACCAATCAGCTGGCCTAAAATACCATTTCGTGAGAATGGTGAGAGTATAATCATAACAGCACAGGCACTGTTGGCTCTGACAGGCTGCTTCTCCTGCCCCGTGATCGGGAGACTGAAACATTTGTGTGTGTTTGTGTGTGTGTGTGTGTGTGTGTCCACCCAGCTGTGACCAAATTCATCATTTTGGGCATGAACCTTGCCCTCCATTACACATCAGTGGACAACATTTGCAGGAGGGAAAAAATAATAAATGACTTAATTTCAGGGATTCATGGGGAGGGCAGAATCTGGGTCACTCCTCGTTTTTTTTTCCCTCCCCTGGCAAATCCTGGTGGTTTCCAAACACAGGCACAGCCACATGCATTAAACATCTCTATCAATCTAAGGATTGATCATTTATGCTGTGTGTGCACGTGTGTTACTGTGTGTGTGTGCGCGCGTGTGCATGAGAGAAAGCAAGAGAGGAAAGTTTAGGCAATGAACACTACTCTAAGAAGTTAGATTAGTATGCAAGATCAAACTTCCGGGACTTATATCAAACCTCTGTACAGAGTGAAAAAAACCTAGAGGGAAATAACAGTGTCATAAAAAATCTAATAAAAGTGTGTCCGAGAAAAGAAAGATCAACATGACTGAATATAAAAAGTGTCATTGTAAGTAAATGCAATACCTCAAACATGAGCTATATCAATAAGCGCCTTCCCCCCCTACAACCATCACAACCTGAATCTGCCTCCCAGCCTGAAAGTAACTATAATAGCAGGCCATGCTTGCAACAGCACTTTTCAAAGTGAGCTTCCCAAGTGGCTGCTGTAGGACAAAGTGGGCTGCATTCCACGAAAAAAAATAATAAAAATCTTCAAAAAACTATGGAGTCGTACCTCTTGTCCAGTGAGGAAGAGCAGAACGTCTCCCACATCCTCCTCACACATGTGGAGCTGTATGACGGTGCGGATGGCCGCCTCCAGGTAGTCCCTTTCCGGCTCCGGCGTGTAGAAAATCTCCACGGGGTGCGTGCGCCCGGGGATGGTCAACAGCGGGCAGCTGTCGAAATAGACCTGGAACTTACCGGCGTCCAGCGTGGCACTCATGACAATGACCTGGACAGGGGAGGGCAGAGGAGAGAGAGAGAGAGAGGGGGGAGAGAGAGAACGGTGAGGGACAATGTATTCATGTAAGAGGAAAAAAAGATGTTAAAAAAAATGTGCAGAATGTGCAGACAGCCAAGTGTAAATGACGGTGGTTATTATGGGAGTGGGCACTCAAGTGAGGAATGAGTTGGCATTTGATATGGCTCGATGATGACAGTAATAAGGGATAAGGACACATTCAAAGTGTACAAGGGTGCCACCAAATACAGGATGACAAAGTGGAGGAGGGTGCAAAAAGCTACACAGGATGGATAGTGCTTTGGAGCAGAATTTAGGATGAGGGCACTGGAGCAAACCCAAGATGGTGGATATACTGTATAAGCTGACATTAAACTCAAAGTCCCTGACCTATACAGAGCCATGACAGTCCTTCCTCCTGAGGTTGGGTACACAATGTTCTCCCCAGAGCCCATTAGATGGAGCGCATTAGGATTCTGATGGGAGGCACGTCTCCCATTTTCAATCTCAAACATTTTCAGGGGCCAGCGTCGCGGCATTTCTCTTTACGCTCTGCGAGACATCATAATTGCTCTTAATCAAGGCAAATTAAACTTTCAAATTTGGGAGGGGATGGGGATGAAGGAGGTAGAGGGGTGTGGGTGGAGGATCATTCCCAATAACCTAGACCTCATTTAACAGTCCACGAACAACAGTCTAACCTTTGATTCCACGCTGACAAACAACTAGTCATTACCCATCTGCTTTATGAGAATTATGTCTGGCACACTCTGCCTATAAAAGCTGTAGCTGCCTCTGCACTCCCACGTCACCTTCTCCCCCCGGCTGATTGGCTTAAAATGGGCTGACCTGGGGAGCAGACTCCACTACTGCTGCAGAGGGGACTAGCTGTGCATTTCTGAACCCGACGACGACGTTTCTCTTTCCTCAACAGACACACAGCTGTCAGGCATGGGGGGGGGTTGGAGTGTCAGCAAGATGTGACAAAAGGGAGGAGTGACAGAAGAGGGGCACGCAAACACTGGCTGCCTCTGAATTTATTCTAGGGGGACGTAATATTTAGGGCTGTAACAATGTGTTTTGCTGGCATTAACTGGGGCATAATTGTGGATACGACAGACTACTATCAAGACTTTACAAGACTCACAGACAGAGTTTAGAGGTGGGGCGGTTATCTAGATCAGGGGTCTCCAATCATCCAACACCAGGTGATTTCACTGATTAGCACACCTTCAACCAGTGAGGAAGAACTAATCAGTGACATCACCTGGTGTAGTCTTTGGTTGGAATGAAAACCTGCATCCTGTCGACCCTCCATGGCACAACTGGAGACCCCTGATCTGGACTGGAAACTGTAAGTGGGTACTGACTAAACGGCGCCTTAGCACGAACTTGCACTACCTTCAAAAATAAGGCACCCGCTATCCTACGATTACCATGTCTAATCCTGAGACTAACAAGTGAAACTGCACAAGGCCACCTTTTCAGAGCTTTGAGCGAACTGAGTCCATCTATGTTTTTTTCTTGTGTGCAAGAAAGTCAGGGCCAGCTTTTATTTTGTTTTGATCGTTCAACACCTGACATGTCCGTTTCCTGGGACCAGTGCCACACTGGCAGTGCCGGGGTTACCTTGAGGTCAGACCTCTGGCGGACCACCTCCTTGAGGACCCCCATGAGGATGTCAGTAGCCAATGTGCGTTCGTGGGCCTCGTCCAGGATGATGACACCGTAGCGCTCCAGCAGGGGGTCGTTCATGGCCTCACGCAGCAGCATTCCATCTGTCATGTACCTGGGTGATAGAGGAGAGGCAGCCAGGCGGTTACTGAGACAGGTGTGCACATAGGCTTCGTCATCATATAAAGTCAAATGTGAACAATTGAATTATTTGATTAAAATCCTGATTAAGATTAAGGAAATTAGCAAATTCTTCCCCTCAGTGCTGTGGGCTGCACTCCTCTACACCTGTGTGCTATCAAACTTCATCGCGGTTTACGGCATCATTTTCTATAAGTCATCTTTGTTATTTATGGAGCAGTATCTAATTAACAAAAACAAGTTAATATTTCCCAAGTAGGAAAATGTAACCTTAACTCTAAATTACCACACAAACTTTCACTCCCACAATCCACTACTCATGTTCAGAAAGAACTACTGTGTCTACTCTTTGACTGCTCATGTCAGCATCTGAAGAAAAATCACCTTTGTTTTTCTTTGGGACATATTCTTTTGGAAATTCATATATTATCTACTAGGGGTGTCCCGATCCAGCTACCGAACCCCCCCCCCCAACCCCCCCCCCGCCGATATCGATTCAGGCTATTAAATTTTGAGTATCTGCCAATACAGAGTACCGATCCAATATTTTTGTAATTAATTTAAAAGTGTATATTTTTTTAAAATCACACTTTATAAAGTAAAGCTCGGACCACTCCAGTGTGCAGTGAAACTCGGCACTGACACGGGGCAGACGTCTGAACTTCAAATGTCTGCAGTGAAACCAACTGTGGTCACATCTTTCAAGTAATCCAGACAACAGTGTCTGAGATGCTACAAATGCTCCATTAAACAGCCAAAGCCCACATTTTCCACAACCAAGAGGGGCTGGTCATGATCATCCTTTTTGTTTTAGCTTTTTCACTGTCGTGGGGCAATTTATCTATTTTTTCCAGTGCACTGTACAGTACAGGTTGGGCACAGACTTCTTCTGAGCTACTATATGAGAGAACTCGTTGTACTCGTAGTATGTTGTACTATTCAAACAGTGTTTCTTCAAGTGGCCGGTTAAATTAGTAGTACTGTAATTAGCTTTGCTGCCTCCACCCCTCGAAACACTTGCCTTGCAAACAATACAATTAGCTGTTTGACTGCTTTCACTCTCTGGTATAAAGTAAGTCCAGACTGCAGACATAACTGCTACCCAGCTGCTTTCAAACAGTGCGTCGCATTCTCATAAGTGATGGACGACCCTTGTTTACGGCAAACACTTTTCTTACTTTTGGAAGTTGATCGAACAACCTGTAGCGGATACCTCAAAATTCACCCAGATCGGCTCCAATTCCAATACTTGATATCAGATCGGGGCAACCCTATTATCTACCAAAAGGTAGGATTGTGTCTCACACTAATAGGTGCACTTTTACAATGTGTTTTTAAATAATGTTTAGTTAGCTGGCTGTAGCCTGTAAAAACCACAAATGTGTCACAGGACTGTGTAAAATCTGTACTTGTACTTACTTGAGTATGGTCTTGGCGGAGCTGCAGTCCTCAAACCTGATGGAGTAGCCCACCTCTTGGCCCAGCATGACATCCATCTCATCGGCCACCCTTTGGGCGACGCTCATGGCCGCCACCCTCCTGGGCTGGGTGCAGGCCACTGCTCTCTTGGGCCCTGGTATTGCCCGTACCATGTCCACACACCACTGGGGGATCTGAGGGGCAGCAGACAGTGGTCACTCAGGCTTTGATTGACCCAAAGAAACTACATGCAAAAATCAAAGGCCTTCTGTCACTGATAGATGTTTCTACAGTGATCTGTAGCTCAAAGCAATATGTAACATGCTGTTCCTTTTGTCATAAGTAGCTTGAAGGCCTTTTTAAAAAGGTATGCACCTGAAAAATCAAATTGCCATTTTTGATAGCATATAAAAAAAGACAGCAGGCTCATTTGTATCAAGCTATTAATTGTGCAGCTGGGGGTGTTTCCAGAAACTGAAGGTCATCTGAACAAAGGAAAAAAGGACATAAAATGATATTTCACTTGGATGGAACATTATCACCTTTCAGCAGGCACCGCCACGAGTTTACGAGGAATTGTCACGTTAATATCAGGCCACGATCTATGTTCAGACTTTTTCTGAAACGTATTGTTAGCAGCAAATAAAAAACAATTAAAACTATTTCTTATTATCAGGGTTCACAAAAGTATTTTTGATAATTGTATTTTTAAACCCAAAGGTTCACCCAATTAAAAGCAAGTAAGTGACATGACAAAAAGGCAGCCACTTTTGGTGGATGAACGTTTACCTACTAATTAAAAGGCATTCTACCAAAAGTACTACTTATTGGAAGTTCCTAATAACCACAGTGCCGGCCATCTCCTGCAAAGCTGATGTCTATGGCACAGCCACATCCCCCAGCTTTTTTGCTGATGGTACGCTCACCTGGTATCCCCTTGCTCAGAGTTAAAAAGCCTGCTAAGATTAAAGATTAATAAAAGTTGTCTTACTCCCACTCTATTACGCCTGGGGTTCAGATGACTGTCCATTAGAGTTGACACAAATCTTACCAAGACTCACCCAGCGATTTACTCACATATTCTCTCTTGCAAATTTAGAACAAAACACCAACCCAAAATGCACATGTTGTGAATCAACTCCAGATAGAATCTCCATCTGCTTAGAATGCACTGTCCATTCACTATGCCCTGCTTTCATGTGTCAATATTGTGTAAATTTCATCAGTGATATTTGAATTTCAGTCCAATTTGACTTAGTCAGTTCACAGTCGAATGCAATTTTTTAGGGGCATTTGACCGCCCTGTTGCTTTGTGTGCATTTATGTGCTAGTATGGGAGCAAGACTAAAAGCTGTGCCTCCTCTACCTGCGTGGTCTTCCCAGAGCCTGTCTCTCCCACCAGCACGAAGCTCTGGTTGCGCGCCAGGATGTCGTTGAAGCTCTCTTTGTACTCCCAGACGGGCAGCTGCAGCCGCTTCTTGAGGATCTCGTGGAAGCGCGGCGTGTGGGGCAGGTTGGTGAAGGGGTTGATCTGCTGGTGCATGGCGGCTTGCTTCAGGAAGCCTGCAGAGGGGTTGAGGGACACCGCGGAGGGCTTCATGTCCCTCTCTCTGTCCTTGTCACGGTCTCTGTCCCGGTCCCTGTCCCTTGACCGCTCATCACGGTCCCTGTCGCGGTCACGCCTGTGAGGGGAAGGTGTGAAAGGTGAAGATTAGACAGAGTCTTGTTACACAAACTAAACATTTTAACTTCAGATAACACACACACACACTCACGCACACACTTTGGAACTGACCACATCAAAACAATCTGACCTAGAAACGGTCAAAGTGAAACCAGAATTGGAGATACACAAAACTATAAAAAGGCACAACTTTGAGCACAAATGTTAAGCCATGTCATGTTCTTTTCTTCAAATCACATGAAAAGGTTACTGCACATTCTTACTCACAGTGGCGAAAGACATAGCCTAATCAAGTGTAGCATGCAAAGGTCATGAAGAAACTAATTGTCTACAATGCAAATCAAGTAAAAAGGAACAATTTTTCCTATTGTAACAAGCCATATTCCATGGCTTGCGACCATAAGGTGAACTGGGCTGGAAAACTGAGCACAACATTGACTTTTAAGGTAGGCTACCCCTGAGCAAGGCACCGAACCCCTAATTGTTGTAGTGAAGTTGCCCAGTGGCCAAATGTAGAAGAGTTGTGGTTGTACAAGGCATCACTGAAAAAACACGCATGCTCAGCAAACCTTCTCGGGACAAATAAAGGCAAAAAAAGTGAATAATGTTACCTGGCGTGTTGACCTAAAGTAGCTGGCAATATCTGGTATCTTTTCCGTTTGAAATACCACTAAATATTCAACTTGAAATGTATCATTCTTATATCCTATGACAATTCTGCATTAGCTAATATCTACTACTGTCTTCTATGGCCAGTGACTAGAGAAGATTCTGTCCCAAACATGTGACAACAATGTGTAGCGCCACAGAAATGAACTGATGATTAACTTGGCGTTAAGGGTGACTGTGGTAATTAGAACCGCAGGCTACATTTCCTGGTTTGGAAGTGATTGACACCAAACAGCTTATCTGGCTGTTAAAGTCTCGATTTCCTTGCCTGTAGGGGAAACTTGCAGTTTGCACATCAGTGTTACAGAGATACCAGAGACGATGTTTGGCTCTGTGGTTTTTACATTAGAATGATGTTTGAATTCACATCTAGCGTAATGTGATATTGTATGTATCAGCGTTGTATGGGTCCTGCCAATATGAGACTTGAACCTGGGTCCACTTTTCTAACCACTAGGCAACCTTACCGCCCCATGACTGGTCTAGGGCCATTAGGACACACGATTACCCTTTGCTAATATCGAGGTTTGATTTAACAGCAAAGGCTAACTGGCACTGATACGCCCAGTGTTTATCTACGACGGGACATGGCAGTGAAGTTTGACACCGCTAAGCGGCCCGGGCCGGGCCAGGCCAGGGTGACGGCCGTCCCATGGCCGGCTTCAACACAGTGGTTTGGCTGTATTAAGTGTTTTGTTTACGCTACATGCCTTACCAACATAGAGATTTTATAGTAGCTCACTGTGGCTTGTTATTTGACGTGGTGTGGTATGCAAGTTGTTAGCTCTCTGATCCAGGAGCCCCGCGCTAAGCCGCGGCTAACATGTAGCCACGTGCAGGCCAGCCAGGAGATTTGATTGAACTGGCTAGCTAAGTTAGCTACAATGGTTACTATTTGCTAGATGGTTATGGCCCAAGTTTAACTGCCAACAACGGCCCTGTTCAATTTGATTATCTTTTCATTCGAGCCACAATGAATTCACGGGCCCATGTGTGTGACAAGATTGACACTAGATTAGCTTAGAGTTAGCATGGCCAGTTAGCAGCGGGACAACAACAAACAGCTTGCAGGGCGCACTGCAGTGTTGGAAAACACCGCACCAGCTGAACGCTTTTAGCTACATACCCATCAGAGGACGATCTCTTTTTACTCGACGAATGATCATCACCCAAATCTAAACGATGTCGTTTAGACATCTTGCCACAGGAATGCGTCCAATACAGTGAATTAATAGGCCAGTTTATGCCATGCAGCTTCTCTCCAAACCGCTAAACACCGGCAAAATGGCGACCGGAAGCTCTTACCTCATCATTATTATCCTTGACAAAATGACTCGAAAGCCGCAATTTACTTTGAGACCCGACGAGCACTTTGCATGAAAACGGTCCCGACCGTATTGAGCTCAGCACATCGTGTTGTCAGTGGAAGCGCATCGCACTGTGTGCAGTTAAACTGCGGTGGGTGGGATGCGGGTGAAGATGCAGGAGGTCCGCTGCCTCTCGGTCGGGTCGGGATGATGTGCCCGCCAAACAACACAGGCGCTACTGTTGCCTCGCCCCCTTTAGTCCAGGCTTCAGTCCCACTGCAGCAGGCAGCTCTGCGCTTTCATACTGGCCCTGCTGACACAGAGCATGGTTTAGATGGGATGTTGTCCCAAGGAACCCATCTGGGAATATTTTTGTTGTTACATATGACCTGGTGCAGAAATGCATAACTGTTTAAACTGTAAGTGAGTTAACAATGGGGACAGTGAACCCTATCAGAATAGTCATTCTTATACATTTTAGTGTGCTGATACTCTAAGGAGTGAAATAAAATTGAAATTAAACAATATATATTTTTACTGGGGGCCCCTCGGAACCCTCTCATGGACCCTTGGTGGTCCTGGGACCCCATTTTGGGAACCAGTGGCATCAGTGTGGTCTAGGATGGCAACAACTTTGAGACATTACATTATAGAGAATAGCTTTCACAGTGCAGGCATTCATCTAGAAAATCACATCAGTGATTAAAGCAAAGTTCTCACAGAAAGATTCTGCATAGCCTGTGTTATTCTTATGATCTTTAAATTGATAGTTTACTCTTAACTTGAACAGATGAACAAATTTCTTTCAAGGCCAAGGAAAAGACAGTCAAGAATTGTGTGTGATGTAATCAAGCAACATATTTAGTAGCTGCTCCACTGACAAATACACTGAATGTACAAAATATAATCTTCCTCATACTGACTTCCAGTGTCTATTGCACAATCCACATCTCAATTGTCTCAAAGTTTAAAAATCCTTCTGTAACTCGTGTGTTTCTATTTATCTACATCTCCTCCTTTGTGATCGGTATAGATTTAATAAGGGAAATCAATAACGAATGATGGCTTTTACCTGGATTCGCCTCATCAGTGTGCTTCATCAAAAGAGTTTGCACATTCTAATTTGTCCAAAATATTGAGATGAGATGTTGTCAATAACATAAAAACTCAAACAAACCTTCAGTGTCGATCAAACACTGATTCTAACTCATTACAGATGGAGCAGTTCCCGTGTCTATTGATAAGATTGCAGATTAGAGTTTTGCTTGTCTTGATTTTACTGTACTGCTCACAAAGTCCTATTGATTGGACTGTCCTGGGTAGCAAAGTCTATGTGAATTCTGTTTGAGAGTGGCTTCGACCTTTAGATAAACACAAGTAGCTATGATCTATACTCAGAAAATGAGAAAACTATATTAATCGATTGCAGCATTCTGGGAAAAAAAGCAATCAGAAGTCTAAATGAAGGGAAATCATTTCATAGTAGCACGTTTATTGTGCTGTCATTACAGAGAAAGTGCATCTTACCTGTGAAATGCAATGTCCCATCTGCTAATTTGGGACCATAGCTAAAGTTGCCTAATAAATCTTTGGTCATGAAATTTGATCCAATAATAAGCTGCTGATTTGGCCACACCAGTTACCATTTTAAGAGAGAGTTCCACTAACTTTGGCACATTTCTCACATATAAATATCTTCACACATTAGTGAAATATCTGTCTTGGTATTAGTATCAAGACCTACAATCTCTTGCCTTTATCTTATTTATCAACCTCCACAAATAAATTACTGTAATAGTAAATAAGTACTTGTGAGAACTTAAAGATTCTTTCCCTTGCACAGTATTTACACAGTATTTAGCATTTAGAGATGATATATGGTGCTACTGAACAAAAATGTGTTGTTTTTCTCGGTGTACAAGACCAACAAAGCAATTTGATGCACTTTACTATGACTATAACTTGAATGCATATTTAAAATTATAGTACTTGAAGTTATTTTTGATCACAACAGCCATTTAGATCGTGGGGCTCTGACAGACACAGACAAACACCTGAGCAATGTGGAAGGTCCGAACACCAGACCAAGGAGAGCGGATGGGCATGCAAAATGTTGTTCTAGGCTTTGTTTGAAGGGCTTAAAGCCCATCTTTCAACCTCTACGATTATAAAGTGATGAATAATCTGTCACTGAAGACAATCATTGCCATTGACACAGGTAATTACACAGCCTGGACATTGCTAACAAGCTGCGTAATGGCAAATGGCTCATTGCTTATAACTGGGGGATTGATGGTGATGGTTAAGGAGAAGTCAACGTTACAACAAAGCCATATTAATGCTCTAATATTCAAGGCTAATTTAAAATACTAGCTTTTCCCCCCCCTTTCTGTCTGTCTCTCTTTCACAGGCTATTAAATAACAGTCCAATTGTGTGTGAAATAGCTCTGCCAAACAGAGCTGCAGTGCCGACTGTGAGAGAACGGACAATACTGGGGACGGATCAGTTGGATTATTGCACATATGAACTGAACTGAACCTCCAATTTCCAGCTTTAAACAACTGCACCCTAAACAAGTTAAAAGGCTGCAATATGATGATGACATATCTTTCCATAATAGAACACAACTGTGACCCAGAAGGGATGTTTTGTTGTTGTGGGTGTTTTTGCATTACTGACTGTTGGTAGCCACTCCATATATACAGGAATGCACCCATGCACCCTCCCTTTCACTCTTGCCAGCCCAATGAGCAGGTAAGACACCGCACAGGTACGTTTACATAACTTGTTAGACTGTGGTCATGTTGAGAAAACATGAAAAGGCAGGGGAGAAACATTTTCACATTGTCAATATCATTCCTTCATTTCATGCAATAGTGGAGGAATGTATGAAACAAAATCACACAAGGAAAATAACATCAGCTGATAATAAGTGCTTGATGAGCAAAAGTAACTAATGATGTGGCATACAAAGGGAATATGCAATGTCATAGTTTTGCGTTTTCTTGTGCTTGTTAAACCAGTAGCATTGCTGCATGGAAGCCATGTTGTGTGTAGCTTTGTGCTTACCTTGTGATCAAATTCAATGAAGTGATTAGAATTGACTGTGTGATTGGAGTACTGCACACAACCCTTACACATTAGATAACGTGCACTGAAGTCCTGCAACAGTGTGGATGAACAAGCTGATGTACATCTAAAGGTAATTTGTATGTTGATCATTCTGTAGTATGTTTTTGTCTTGTTTTTTTGTTTTTTAGTAAATTAGAGACAATATGAGTAATGTGCTTTTATTATTGTGAGGTTATGTAGTTTCCATAACCTCACTGCATAAGGGACATCATTATGTAGTCGAAGCAGAAATACTGAAAATTCAATGTGTGGGCTGACATAATGTGCTAATATTGCATTAACAAGTAGTTTTAACCTTAAGGTCTCTTGGCTACCAAGGGTGAGGCATTCTGTAGTTGGACAAGAGAGATTCAAATGTGCTTGGAATGGAGGCTGAGAGGTTTTGGGAAATATGCTTATACTTGGCCAAACTTTTTGATGCATCTTCAACCACAAATTTGCAGCTGAATGAATTTCACTGCATAAATCAACCGTTCCAATAATTACACAACCTCTTTGGGAAACTGGGTTTTGATATCTGAGGCTCTTCTGTCGCATTTCCAAACTCAACATTCCATAGTACGAGTAGTTCACATTGTTAAACTGGTTTATGTTTTTTTCCCCATTCATACCCTGTTATTTTTTTAATTTTTTTTTACAGGATTGACTAACAGGGCTCAACATGTTTACCCTCAGCTATCTGTTGTTTACTCTGGGTGTGCTTAACTTCAAGGGAGCCTCTGAAACACAGGGCAAAGTGTCACTATCAGATGCTCCTATTGAGGTCCGTGACTACAATGGCAGCCTGTACGCTACCTGTGAGATGAAACCCAGCACCACGTTGCCTCTGGGTCAACCACAGATCTACGGACAGGTCCTATTCAAACAAGTCTACCCAGCTGGCCGAATGCAAATCATAGTCAGCCTCCGGGGCTTCCCCACCAGGGAAAGTGAGCGTGCTATCCACATCCACCAGTTTGGGGACTTGAGTAAAGGCTGCAGTGCAGCTGGACCCCACTTCAACCCCTTAGGGCAACACCATGCCAACCACCCAGGGGACCTAGGCAACTTCGGTTCCAGCCGTGGTCAGGTCCACGCGTCGGTCACAGCCAAAGTCACGTTGTTTGGGACTCAGTCAGTGCTGGGGCGTTCAGTCGTCCTCCATGAGAGGAAGGATGATATGGGCAAAGGGGGGGATGAGGAGAGCCTAAGGAGTGGGAATGCGGGCCAGAGAATTGCCTGCTGTGTCATCGGAATGAGCAGCTCCAGCTTGTGGGAAAATACAGCAGAGTCTAGCTGGGAAGATTCTGCTGAAGAATGAGCTCTAATCAAGAGCACTGCGCACCCAACTTCAGTGGCTTGTTTTCTTATCTAGAAATCAGATGGCTAACAATGCACTCTCAGTAGAGAGAAGAAGTGCTGTTGCGTCATTTGAGAGAAAATGTTAAGCTGCAGTGATCTGATGCTATAAGACTCTTGAACTTTGATGAAATACCAAAGTGGCTTACTTTCCTGAATAAATTTATTCATTAAAATCTACTCCTGTGCTCATCTTTGCCTTGCAATAGCTGTGCAATATTACATTGTAATACACAGATGTAAGGAAATACCCTTTCAAACCAAGTGAAATGTAACCAAGACAAATACTCTGGTAATGTAAAACAGAACACTTGGTACAATGATGAATTGCAGTAGTTTGTAATAAATTGGCGTTATTATCTGGGTCTGCGGGTTAATGACGATGTTGGCTGCATTTGGAAGCATTAAAGGTCAGTACTTATGGAAACCATGGATAAGGTACCAGAATATCATAACTGTAAATTGGTTCAAGGTTTAAACCTTTACATCTTAAAGCTTTTCAACTTAACACAATTCAGTGGGGTAATAATTAAGCTGGGGCAGTTTTTAACATACAGTTTTGTATCAAAGTATTTAGAATGGATTTAAAATTGAACTTATAAATATCAAATGTCTAGGCTAGGCATTGCGCTGGCAAAATACTGTGAAATCTGAATCGGGATAATTGAGGACCACCTCATCAGTCCAACCCTGATTCCCCTGCTGGTTGAGGACAGTGGCATCAGCTGCTGCTGCCCCATCACTGACATCACCAGGTCCTGTCGGCTCTTATCACGCCGGCCCACCATCTCCTATCTTAATAGAGATCTGACTGTACGCCGTGGCTGCGCGCTGACCCCCGGCACGGCCTTTCTGCTTATCGGCCGTCCACAAGCTCTCGCTCCTCCAACGTCCTGCGACTTTGCCGGCCTTGCTTCCCAGCAGGGCCTTGGGAGCCATGTTGTTGTTGTTGCAGTCAGTTTCAGTTTTGCCTCCGGGAAATTTGGAAACTACTGAGGTAGGTCACAAGGGACAAAGAACCATAGGCAGCAGGGCCTAACCCTGTGATTAATTATTATTATTATTAATCTGTGATTGAGCAAACTCCTACATCAACGAGCGGGTTGATGACAGTCACAATGTACTTAGTGCCTTCGCTCATGTAGTTTGTGTCTATGCTCATAACCTGCCAGCTGGATTTTGCTTTGATAAAAGTAAAAAAAAAAATAAAAGAGTAGAGAAATAGAAATCAATCAACAACTTAAATCTTTCAAGGGAAGCCATGCCCATGTGGTAAGACAATATCATAGTGTGTCATGTTGCTAGTACCTTTATAGGGCCTTCATGCAGTGGAGCAGAGATTTAGGCTAAAGCTAACACAATTTACCTGTCTGCAACTGACTATAATGTTGGTATATTTGACTCATGAAGTGATGAGAAAATGCACAGAGTAATTGCAGAGACACTGAACCCATATGCCTGTGCACACCAAACAAATGATGCAATTACACATTGAGCATCTATGATACATTAGAATTATTACCTCCACGGGAAACAAGCAGGGAACAAGATGACTGACACATTTCGCCCCGTTTTTTTTCTCTTCTTCCATTACCTGGGATAATAACAGCCTTGTCAGCAACGGAGTGGAAAGTTACACTCTTCGAATCACGGCACCGGGGAGCAGACCTGCAGGGCTCGGTGAACTCAAGTGTCTCAGAGGCACCGCATGATAAAACTCGGGTAAGCGTAAAAAAGCAAGGTGAGCGAATGAAGCGCGGGTCACAAGGGCATTGACCATCACTGGCAGGGGCGTCTGGTTGGTATAGTAATTAACCCTGCTGAGTGGTTGGCCTGGAAACTGCTGGCTTCAAGTGCCCCTGTCCACCCCCATCCCTCAACTCTTTGGAGGACCCAGAGATGATGGGGTGTCAAACCCGTCCCACTCCCAGCAGCCCCCTGGCTCTCCGATCACACTTATTAGAGCCGGCGAGCGTTGTTGTGACCCGTCTGGGCCGCTCCACTATCCAGGCTCCAGGGCAGGATGAGTGGGGGCTGGGGATCAAAACAAAGCAAGCTGATTCTGAGATAAGATTAGTGGATATACAACCCATTTCAACATCTAAAACATGAAAGGGTAGCAGCTACAGCAGGTACACAGCTACAAAAATCACAAGGCACACACTCGCACACACATACAAATTATTTCTCCCTTGATCTTTCTTTCAAACACAAATATAGAGAGGCAAACACACACCTGAGTGGTTTTTCGCTGCGCGGGGCCCACCGGAGCACTTCGCAATGCACATTATTACTTGCCCTCTGGTGGGGGATGTCGCTGCCACAGATAAAGGGCTAAGATTAGTTTTGGCATGGGCCGGCTGCTGTGACCGTAGCCTCATTTTTATCCGTAGTGGCGATGATTGGCTACAGCAGCTCTCGGCTCTCCTCTTCTGCTCTCTGGGGGTCTGGGAGGCAGCCTGAATCTTTCAGCTGTCGGACAAGACCAAACACTGGCCAATGAAATCCTGGCAGGTAACGGTCAGAGCAGAGGCGCTGTGAGGAGTTACTCCCTGTGTTACGTGCAAGTCTGAAACTCATCTCTTCCTTTCTCTTTTACCCCCACTCCCTCCTCTACTTGCACCTAATGCTTTGTCTCTGTCCCCCAAATGCCTAAAATGAGACTCCAACAACTTAAAATCGCTGGATTTAGTGGTCATACTTCAGTTATTGGTGGCCACACATCTTTTTGAACACCTGCCGACCTGCTGACAAAAACATTCTTTTGATTGTAACGCAAAAAACAAGCAGAAGATGCATGTCGGAAGAAGACTCGGATATCCCACAGTGCAAAGTGGCAGGGTGTGACAGACTAGTGGGGGATGGTCCAGGGATGCAAGGCGGGACAGAAAAGAGAGAAATGTCAACTTGAATCCATGTCACATGTCTAACAAGCCCACAAGAGCAGCTGATACTGCACCCAGACCTTCCTAAGTATCAGTCTGCTGTTTTGGCAGCCGTATCCCAGGGACACCTTGTGTGTACTCTGTGTCAGACAATACATCTCACTGCCGTATTCTTACTTTTCTAATAGAGATGCAAAGCTTACTAATTTGTTAAAGGCATTCACACTCACGCAAAGGCTCAAAAACTGGCCAACTTTATGAGGAGCCCAAAGGCACACTGGCATCGTCTTGCAATGTCATTAGCTCAGATTCCATCTGCTTTATAAACTTAACAAATTCCTTACAAAAAAAAAAAAAAAAAAGAGGCTTGCTGCAGTGTGCCAAATCAGCTGCCTGGCACAGGGCCGACGCTGGGTACAAACCGTGGCTTCCCAGATTTTTTTCCCCCTCTCCTTGCCTCTATTTTGTGTCAAAGATTAAAAATAGCAAGTGGCCTTCTGCAGAATAAGCAGTTCATGGATTCTGGCTTTGACGCTGTGTTTGCCTGGAGAGGCCAGCTGTCACCTGCATGCAAGGAGAGGAGGCCTCGCCACTGATTCTCAATACACACTGGGCTCTGGACTTTGGCTGCAAGACAAAACGGGTGTGTCTGTGCATCTATTTTACACAGCTAGAAAACTTTTGGTGTCTGGTAACTTTGCTTAATAAGTTATGCAATTATGCTGAGATGCTTAGTGTGTGTGTGTGTGTGTGTTTGTGTGCCAGCTTGTATATATGCACCAAAGCTGAAAAAAAAAGTTTCTTTGGAGATCAACAAAACATGAAACAGTAGACAAACATAACACAAAAACAGGCTCCTGTTGAGAAAAAACAAAATGCTGGCTAAATTCAACTTAAATCAGAATTCATATCTGTTATACCTATGATTTTGGATGGTTCAGTGTGAATTTGTGATACATGAACAACTCTCCCCCAAGGCTGGAAAGAAGAGAGTCAAGTTGAGCGACTCTAATCTGTAAAGCAATCAAAAGACTGGAGCTGCTGCATTGACAATTAATGGGACACCAACCTTGTGAACACTGTGACATTAGTCGGGGTGATTTTCTGGGGATATGGGCTCATTTTCTGGTTCAGAACATTACTATCAAACAAACCTCATTTGTGTGTGAAAGCTCAAACAAATATTGTACGAAGTTCACAAAGTCAGTCTGCGTGTCAGAGGTGCAGTCTCACATTTTGTCTTTATCGGAACTCACAGATGAAAGTCCTGGTTGGGAGGGAGTTGATAATGTTTGCAAATATCAATTGAACTTTTCAATGTCATAAGACTAACGTGTATTGTTGCTTTGATGTGAATATACAGCAAGAGTAGCTGCAGTCTGCATGTTAAGAGCTTCTTCTTATCTAATCTGTTCATTTTTCTCTTTTTTCTGACTGAAATGTGTGCTTGCTTACATCTTCCGTGACATCTGACATGTTTCTGGCCACAAAGAAAATCTGCATCTGTGCAATTACTCGCCCTGGGAAGAAAAATAACAGCCGACAACACTGTGGGTTTATGCATTTACATCATTCAAAGATTTATAAATATTAGGAGTAAATATTTCCACAAATAAGGCACATGAACTCTCATGGAAACATCTACTTCTAATTAGAGAAGAATGAGAAAAGAACCGGTCAGTGACTGTAAGAATCATCCATACAAATAAATAGATTTAAATACAATCTCTGGATCTAATATCTACTCAGATATTAGAAATGGTAACATTATTTATCTATCTACACTTATCCGCAACACATTCATAACAAGTTTAGGTAAACCAGTTTGGACCCCCTGTAACAGTAATCACAAAATACAGCACTCAGTTTATTGGCAACCCTTAGGAAGAGGAAGAAAGCAAACAATTGGGATTATCTTATCGCAGGGGAAAGGGAGAAGGGAATATGGGGCAGAGGAGTTGAGGCTGCCATATTTGATATTTTCTTTGCTAAATTCCTCCTCTAGGGCATCAAGTTTGCAACTGGACTGATTTCAAGATTGTCTGTTCTTGCGCAGCAACAAGCCCGTCTAGATGCAAAGTGCACCTCCGGCTCTGTCAGCGGTGGCTGAAAAAGCGTTTTCTCTCTGTTATATTGACTAAAACAGAACTGCCCAGAGTGGGAAAGTGAGCTAGCGAGCTGTGGCTACGTTGTGAGAATGCATCCAGGGAGGATTAATGCAATCATCAATAAAAAGGACTCAGACAAGGATTTAAATAAGCTCCCAGCATCTTTCAACGATGTCAGACTATGCCAAGTTGTCACTGTGGCAGGTGTCACTCTGTCCCGATCGACAATGAATGTCCCATTTCTCTGTGCTGGACAAGTCTGGGGCCTGGCATAACGGGACAGGGTCCGAGGCGTCTGAGGGTGCAGGTACGCTGTTAGACGACTCATCCTGGGATTGGCGGGGCGGATGACCCACCTCTCGGGCGGGATCAACAGAGGCTTGCGCGACCGGAAGCCAGGGAAGGTCTGACTCGGTGGGCGGGACATCCAGCGCCAGGGCCGCCTCTTCCCCCTCCTCCACCGTGGAACCCAGTTCTTCATCTTCCACCCCCTCCACCTCATGCCCCGCCTCTTCCACCGGACTCCGCCCCTCCTCCAGCTCTAAGACAGCCCGCTCTTCGGTCAGGGTCACTATCTCTGCCCCTCTGCTGTCAATCCCGTTCGTCTTCGCCCCCTCTGGAGGCGCCGGGCTGTTGAGCGGGGCAGGTGTGTCTTCCCTGCCGACGCCATCTGCGCCAAGGTTGCTGCCAGCGGTGTGGCGTTCCCATGACGATGCTTGTGAGCTTCCTGTTCTGTCATCTGACACAACTGGGAGAAGGGAGATGAGAGGACAGGTCATTTTAAGGGCTCATTTATTCTGAAGCCATATCCTCAAGTACTTTTGTCCTACTCTGCCCCTCTGAAAGACAAGGCATTTTTCATCAGAAGTTCTTGTGCAATAAGATGGATGCTGATTTATGCGACTGATTGGTGACATCGGCTTTAGGAATAGGGATGCATTTTCCAACTTTATTTATATTAATAATAACAATAATAATAATGATAATAAACGTTATTTGTCTAGCAGCTTTTCAAAGTTTGTGAAGCACTTTGCAGATCATAAAAACAGGACAATAATAGTCAATAATAATAATAATAACAGTTTTTACAGAAAGCACTTTCATAAAATTTGTATATAGTTGATTCTCCTATGTATATCAATGGCATGTTATCCTAAAAAGTTAATGTGTGAGTAGTTGGAGGAGTTTTGTGACTAGTAGAAAGAGCCATGTTGATCCTTGAGGCAAGAGGCTGCGTTCAAACCCTGTCTGTGCATGTGGGGCTGCATAAACAGCTTGTGTGGAAAGGGATATGTGAAACAGCCAACACACTAAGTGTGCTGTTAGACTTAGGCCTGTAATAACATGCCAGTCCATCCTTTTATCATCCAGGCTGTCTCTGGAAGGCCATTATCAAAGCCATATTTTCAGTAGTGAGAAAATGAACATCTAACGCATAAGACAAACTTTCCTCTTTTGGAGTTGGACCACTGTGTCAATGGAGAAAGTTATTTCAATTACTTATGTGACTGAAGTGCTTCCATGGCAACAGGCTAAATATAGCAGCAGTGCCCCAGACAAGGGGACGCAAGTGCGACGCCCCGCATCCCGGCAACAGCAACAGCTTAGTTATGCCTCTTCGCCAAAATACGCTCTCACTTTGGGGATTACTGACCCATATTTGTGGATGTGCAGCCAAAAAGGTTAAAGACTGCACATAGACTACCAGCCCCCGCCCCCGCCTTTCCCCACACACATACCAAACATGGAGAAAGGAAACAACAGTGCATGCATTGGCATCCATATTTATACCCCCTCCACCCCCCTTAAAAGAGAAGAAGTTTCTGAATGTCAGCGGGCGAGAATTTGCTTCACATTTCCAAAATGCCATGGCATTTGGGCAGCTTGCACCAATGAGAGGCTGAGAGGAGTGGAGGCGGGAAGGAAAAGGGCCTGGGTCAAACATGGAGGACGGCGGGGACTGTTTAGCACGCATTGGCTAATTACAGTGTTTATGCCGCTAGCCGCGGGTGCTGTTATCAATGGATGGCGAAGCCAGTTACACACAATTACTCACTCACCTTTGGGTGGCTGCACTCTGGGCTGGGTGTTTGGCTGAAGTGTGGCACGTGCTGGATGAAGCTCTGGCTGCAGGCTTTCGTTCAGAGTGATATTGTCTCGTACCCCTGTAAGCCCCCCGCCGAGGAACAAAAGCCCCCCGTTACTCTCATGCGCATGTACAAACAAAAGACAGAGAAAGTGGCATGAAGATGGTTTTCAAAGGTTTGCACATGTTAATAGGATTGGATGGAGCTTTACATTATTGGAAAAAGTCCAACCTATCCAAGCACATGAAACAGGCATGTGCATTGTGCATGCACGCACACGCAACACACAAACACACGCACGCATGCACAGCAGTGCTCACAGGAAGTGGCAGCATTTCCCTGTCATCTGTCTTCATTAGTGATGGCTGCACGCCTCCTAGGCTGACACCATATGCTACTCACAGGGGACTGTGCACTATATACCAGACATCACAAACACACACGCACACACAAAACTGTATGCACAATCAGCCTCCCACATAGACGCATACACACACGCAAGCCTGCAAGTGTGTACATCAGACTTTGCCTTCACAGAAACCCTGTGAATAGGCAAAACCCAGACTGTTTCTCTGACCATTCAAGTGTGAGACACAAAAACAAACAGAAGAATGGGAAAATGGATGGCTGGATGACACGATGCGTGAGAATCATGAATGGTGAACGGAGACCATATTGTTATGAATGCAGTCCATATTGTTATGGATGCTCAGTGTTTACACTGACATGGGAAATGGGGGCAGTGAGGGAGAGGGTGGGGAGGTGGGGTGGGGGCCGGTGGGGCCCGAGGGCTACTACATGCCAACTGGGGGTGTCAAGGGAACGGACGTGGCTGCTGGTTGTTGATTTCATTCAATATTTTTAATCCTTGTTAAGCTGAAACATTATTATTTCAACTCAGATTTCCTGAGTTGTATGCATTGTTGTCTTTCCTGATATCTAGATAAAGACGATTCCTGACGGAACATTAAACTTTCCCTTTACTTATACAATAAATTACCTTTGCAGACGGTCACTTATGTAGTTTGCCTTAAGGGTCACTTGACTTCGTAGGTGCCAATTCCAACAGTTTCAGATATCTCACCTCTTGTCACAATTGTATTACTTTTTTGATTAAAATGACTGATTTCTGGATTTTGTGCCATCGTACTGTGCACAGTCAGAACAGGAGTCGGCAGACAGACGAGTCACCAGTCCTCCAGTTTGTCTCCTTCATTAAACTCAGAGAGCTGGCCTGTAGCTTTAAGAGTGTGACCCCGCATCCAGGCACAGTCTCGCTCTTCCAGTTTTGAGAGGGGCATTTGTGGAGTTCTGCAGACTGCCTTTTAAAGCCAATAATAAGGTGGTGCTGGTGATTATGTATGCAGAGCGGGGCCCAGACTGAGCACAGCAGTATGTCTCCAGGAGCCAGGCAGCACTCAGGAGGAGGCAGGAGGCACCAGCGACTCGCTTTAAACCCTCCTGGCAGCTGCCTGTCCAGCCATCTCTCTCTCTTTCTCCCTCTCTCTCTCTCTCACACACACACACACACAAATATAGACACAGACACACATCCAGAAGGGATAAAAGGCTTCCCTGCGTGACGCCATCTCCCAAGTTACCAGATCATAAACTCTACAACACAAAGCCAAGGACACAAAAAGAAGAGAGGTCTGCACGTCTGTCAAATACTCGCCAGCGCACATTCACAAACTAACACCCGGATGCAGTGCTGTCTAGCTGTAGGGCGGAGAGGAAAACGCCTGCCTCGTACTCTAACAATGAAAAAAAAAAAAAAAAAAGAAAAAAAGTCTCTCACCGGATCAAAACCGGCTCGGTAACGCTGCAACTATACGAGCGCATCCTGCACCCACCTCTCTCTTTTCAGCGTGGGTGAGTCCCGCCGTTGCCGCCACGCTAGCTGATGCGCTCTGACAGGCTTTCAGTTGCTGTGTTATATTTCAGCATGCACTCATTCAGCAGGGGGATAGCATCCAAGGAAATGGAGGGGGGGCGGGGGTGGGGGGGGCAGGGAGGCCAGTCAATCACAACTCTATCTCAGTCACTGCGTTGCTGTCATTGTTATTGTTTTTTGCTCTCTCTCTCTCTCTCAACCCAGACACAACACAGTCACCTCTGCTGCTCTTCGGGCCCCGCGGTTAAGCAGCCAAGGCCCTCCATCCTGCCCTGTTTGCTTTTAATATCCATCAGTCCAAGTTCATATCTCATCAAGGCCACAGATACTCACATCTCTCTTTATCTCTCCGTCTCCCTAACTGTGGTGGACAGCGTGGTCGCGAGGCACTTTGGGCCCTCGTCTACAAATTCCCTAATAACGGCACATTCCCCTAAATGTGTTTGTAATGTGGGCAATCATTTTCAGTAATGGATGCTTGTCAGTTTTATGGCGGCGAGAATGACGGTCTCATGACAGGGCACCTCCATCCAGCCGCAGCCCCGCCGCCTCTCGGCCGGATTCATACGCGGCACGACATCCCCCTCCAGTGGGAGAGATGGGGAACTACTTTCTTCGTTTGGAAACTCTTTTCAGACTGAAAGGGTAGTTTGGGTTAACGTTTTCGCTACAGTTTACATTTGGTAGTTTAATTAGCTGTTCTATTTTGGTTGAGTATTCCCTTTCTGAGGCATGGGAGCTTGTCTGAAGGAGGGGAACGGTTGACCGCCCTGTCTCTCTGGAAAGTGTTAGAGAGCTACTTTTATTCCTAGCAGGCTCTGATAGATGTGTCAGAGTGTTGCTTTTATAGGACAGTGTTTTCTTCACACATGTATATCAGTTCTGGCATGTAGTCCACCATTAATGCACTGATAAAAATAAGTCCGGTATATGTAATTGTGTTTTAGAATGTTATGTGGGTCTTGAAAGGGGGATGATTATTATTTATATTAAATAACTATACATTTTTGCAATTAATCTTTGAGGCTCAAATTTGAGAAGCATTTCCCAAGGACATCTCTACTGCATGTCACATAATGACAAGAAAAACAATATTGTGCATATCATTAATTTTCCACTTCCAATTCTTAATTTCACTATCATATACAAAAATCCTGTATTGGTTGGACCCTAATTCATAGATAAATATGAACGAATGTTGGATTTGTTAGTGAAAAGTGGGTCTTTTTTCTGCTCACCCAGTCTGCAGTGGAAACCTATAGGATAACAACCTCCAGTCTTGGCCAGACATGACGCTCCCAAATGCTGAACAGTGAGAATCTGAACTCACTTTGATATGGACCCAGCAAACACCAGTGTGCTGCCTCTTAAAAGAAGCCCAGCCCCAACTCACATTCAAAATGATCTCTCTGCTTCAGCGTAAAACTCAAAGGCAGACAGATCCACTGAACCAAAAGGGTCAGCGTGTGACACTCAGGCAGCCTATATCGGTAAATGGTATCGTGAACAGACACATGAGCGGGTGGTCAATGGAGTCGACACATTGTAGCGGTGGACATGAGGTGGCACACTTTCTGGGCGTCTGTCCAGATTTAGCCTGGCATGACATAGCGGAGGGCATGGATGGACTAAGTGGGGCAGAAGGAACACATACTCCCAATTCCCACGGACACACGGTAGGTCAAGCCTGAGACGCAGCCGGAGAGGAGAGAGAGACACACTGTTAGGAACATGCCACTTCGTAAGTGTACCCAGAAAAAAAATAATTAATACAAATTAATACTCATTCGAAACGGTTGGTTAGCTGAAAGCATTTGGTAAAGACGCCTGGGCATTAGCTTTATACATGAAGACATAAGTGAGGTATTCCAGGTAAAAGATAAGACAGAAATCTATGAGAAGCATAATCTTAGGAAATCTATAATATGACGAATTGTAAAACATACAGTAGTTGGGGGGCTGTTTATCATAAGTTAATCTTACACAAAAACTGAATGAACATCGGTGTGCATACACAGTACACACACACACACACGCACACACGCACACACACACACACACACACACACTGTGTTTGCTAATGGTGTGGTGTGGTTACAGGTTCTTTGCAGTGTTATGTAAAGTACAAACCAGGCCACAGCATGTTAGCTAATATTGACTCTCAGTCACTGTAGGAGTGAGACTGACACATTATGTTTCAGTCAGGAAGGGGGAAGTCATTGATTACACGTAAAAGGTTTGCGGCCATTTAATTACAAAAGATAACTATATTCTATCACTAACTGTAATCAAATTACATATTCTTAAAAATGGCTGTAGTTGGATTACTAAGAAACATATCCGAAGGAACAAAAGCATTTGAATTGTAATTGTAAGATGATGCACAAATATTTTCATTTTATTTTACACAACCTGAATTAATTGTTATCCATGACTATAGATGGTGTCAATAAAATACTATTTAAATGATAAATATATTGGAATGAATTACCTTTTTTTTTATATTCAAGAGATTTGAAAGACAGTAAAAGTGGCAGAATTGCTCATAAAATTACTATAACTACTTGGTAATTACTGGATTGTGTTAGATTGATTAATTGGATAATTCTAAGATGTCAACAAGTGAACTAAAATGGATTTCAGTTTTTTTCTAGTGGAAGCAGTAATGCTTGGTCTTGAGACCCACCTGGAAGGCTCCACAGTCCTGACACCTCCAAGGTCTTCAACTTCCTTTCCAGCTCTGCAACTCGGTTTCCGAGAATCCTTTGGAGAACCAATGTGATGGGTCAGGTTACTGCAGACTGATGAACAGTGTGTGTGTGAGTGTGTGTGTGTGTGTGTGTGTGTGTCGGCATATTGTTTGACTTGGTGGTGGAGCAGGATTCTCAGAACAGGTAGATAAACATTATGACAGTGTCAGGTCGGTGAAGTCAAAAGATGACTGCAATGGAATGGGGGTGGGGGGGGGGTGGGGGTGGGGGGGTTGTTACGAATCTTATCACCGACATACATCAATGGATTACAACAAAACAAGAAATTACAAGTACATGGTTAGCAAGCAAGCTCGGCTCACTTTGCATGTGTGCATGTGTGCATATACACTACCAGTCAAAAGTTTGGACACACCTGATTGAATGTACTATGTCTTTCATAATCTTAAAGCCATTTTGATCTAAAAGGCTTATGCTTAAATGCTTGAAATTAGTTTTTCAAGCATTTGCCTTTCCATCAAGGCAAAGGCGGCTACTTTAAAGAATCTAAAATATAAGATAGTTTTGAACACTTTTTTGGTCACTGCATAATTCCATTTGTGTTATTTCATAGTTTTGATGTCTTTACTATTATTCTAAAATGTGGAAAATAGTAAAAATAAAGAAAAATGTGTGTATCCAAACTTTTGACTGGTAGTGTATGATGTGTACCCAACCAAATATTGTTACATTGTTACAGATCATGGAATCATGCATCCGTGTGCGCTCTCCTTACCTGTTGGTGTGCCTCTGGTGCTGGATGACCAGGTTCTTCTCATGGATGGTCTCCAGCAGGGCCGTGGCCAGGGACTTGAGGTCGGAGATGGACTGCGGCGTGGCCGGCAGGCTGCATCCCCGCTCCTCCAGCAGCATCTCCTGGACTGAAAGGGAGCGGGAGGGAAGGGGAGGCGAGGGGAGATTGGGGTAAGAGGGATGGGAGTGTTGTGAAAAGGACAGAGAAAGGAGGAGAGGAGAGCGGAGAGGGGAAATACAGGAGAGATGTAGCTGAAGAAAGGGAGAGTCAGGGAGAGAACAGAAAGGGGAATAAGCAGTTTGAGAGAAGGGTGAGGCAGGATGAAAGAGACAGAAGGAAGGAAGGAAGGAAGGAGAAGGCGTCAGGGACAGGGCAAAAGAAAAAAAAAAGGGAAAAGAAAAAATTGAAAAAGCTGTGAGAAAAACTGTGGGAACGCTATTTCTATTCCAAGGCAGATGTGTTGAAGCATCGACATTAACAAGGCCTCACACAGATATGTGGGTGCTAGCATACAGTCTGCCGATAATGTGGCAATAATATTTGCACAAAACTTGAAAAACAGGAAAAAAGGGAGAAACAAGGTGTTATAACAAGAGACAGGAAAACACAGACAGAGATGGAGAGTTGGAAACCACTGTCTACTAGGTGACATTCCCCTAACTTTAACTCTGGAGCCTACTGTGCTGC
Organism: Centroberyx gerrardi; assembly: GCF_048128805.1. Lineage (NCBI taxonomy): Eukaryota > Metazoa > Chordata > Actinopteri > Beryciformes > Berycidae > Centroberyx > Centroberyx gerrardi. The sequence continues at coordinate 13,973,937 of NC_136019.1, forward strand.
TTCTGCCAGCAACTGTCAGTCAACATGGCAGGCTCATTTCCCTGCCAGTGGTTCTCTCCACCACTCAGAATACAATTAGTGCCCCAGTTGGTGTTTTGGTGGTGGCTTAGAAAGAGTTAGCTATTAAATAATGTAAAGAGACACAGCTAGAAACAAAGCTGTTTTCGGAAATGGATTTGGTACGCCGAAGAAAGATGATTAGATGTTGAATTCATCTAATCAAAAACTAATTTAGATGCTATGAAATAAGAGGCGGAGGGCGGCATTTTATTGGCTGCCTACAGTTTCCCGATCAGCTGCTCTGACTTCCATTCATGTCTGAGCTCAAATAGCCTGTGTTTTCACCTTGTTTGGCAGAGAGGACCCCAGTGAGTGCACTGCTGTTTGATTTCCCATACGTGCTGGAATTTTTCCTCCTCTCAAGAGCCGTCTGTGGGGAGGAAGAAAGGGAGATTAAAGCTCGTAGTGCAACCTTTAATGACCATATTAAATAGAAGTTCACTTCAGAAGCTCTTTTCCCAATGCATATGAATTTTGTCATGATTCGTGGGGCCTCAAATCAGCTTTGTTTTGAAAATTGATATGAGGACGTCTCATCTCTACCTTGTACTTCATGATGTTCGACTTCAGCAGGTTCACCTCCTCTTGCACTTGGTTGAAACGTTCATGCAAATACCTAACAATGGTCAAAATGACAATCAGATAAGAGCCAAAACAGAGATAACACAAAAAATGACAGTTCATGAAGTGTAGGTTACATGCAAAACATGAGATACTACTGTAGTTTGAGGTTTTAAAGTCAAAGATATAGAGATATAGAGATAAATGAAGAAACACTGGGCTAACCTAATTCTAATTATGAAACATGAACAAACATATTTGCAGATGAAATAGGTTTAGATGCATGTATAAAAAGGGACAATCCAAAACTTAGAGAATTTGTTATGTATTAACACATATTCTGTCCCTCATGCCCATTTGGTTAACTAGTCCTCAGTCAATTTGGATATCTGACTGATTACTGAAGCGTGTTCTGAGACAGAAAAAATCCAGTCACAATTTGGTTGCCTAAAAAATTATTTCAACTCTTCAAATCTATAAATACCTGTTGGCAGAGACATTTGCAATTTAAATGCTGAGTTGTTCTGATAAACTACATTCATCTGTTTTTAGTCTGAGTAAACCTCCAGTCAGAAAATCCAGTCAGAAAATAGAAATAGATTCCCTCTCTTATGTAACATCAATTTGTCAAGTAAGTGTGTATGGAGTGATGCTACATTGACTTATGTAATCTAACAGAAAGCAAATTAAGTATCCAGAAAATAGCCTTCATGTTCATTTTTGCAGTGAAGCAGTGCTTGAAGAAAAGGTGCAGGTATTGCCATACAGTATATAAAAGATACAACCAATGGGCCTTATTGATGTTGTTCACACATCTTGTTCTAAACTGTTAACAATAGCAAATAACAATGCTAACAATAAGATTTCAGGTTAGGTAACATATTCCAATGTTAAGACAATATTTGTGGCCTTTAAGGGCCACTACATTACACCACACTACATTAAAAAAAACAAATCTGATGAATCTTAAATCTCACACACATCCTATGACTGTAAAGAGTTTGGACAAATTTGATTCAATAGGAGTTTTTGAGTGTGAAATTGTCCCCTAAGTGATGCCATCAGGAGGACATTGAATCATCGCTGCATTAATTACAGCTGAATGAAATAATGTGAATGAAAAATATGCATGGCCCAAAGGCCCTCAGTGTGGGATACAGCTGGGAAAGTAAAGTTGCCAAGTTAGTAATCTGTTTTATATACTTGGAAGAGTAAATGGAGTTTTACAGAAATTCAAATCAAAACAGAGAGAGAGAGAGAATATAAGAATAAGCCTTGTATATTTTCCTTCATTATCATTTGATCCTATTCTTATGTTCATTTGTTCACACTTTACTTTTATTGTCATTACCAGATTTCTTTATCCCTTATTTGTCCATTAGTTTTCCCTCTATACACTTTGGAAACAGCAAGATGAAACTGAAAACAGAGAGAGAGAGAGAGAGAGAGAGAGAGAGAGAGAGACAGAGAGAGACAGAGGGATGCTGTGTTTGGTATGTTGAGATGGACTCACTGGGAACTGGTCTGGAGGTGGATTGGGCTTTTATATGACATTACATGATAGCAAGAGCTTCAATCTCTTTTGCTATGGATTACAACACCATGTTTGTGGGAATGAGACAAAGAGGCTCATGGGAGTGCGAACATTACGCGTACCGGGAGCTAACGAGAAGTGGCGGTACGCAATGAAAAAGCACCAGTACTCAAAACATCCTTACAGTTATAACCAAGGTTTGAAGGGGGTTTTAGACAATTTTGCTTGAAAAACAATGTAACCTTTGTACCTTTGCAGTCTCCCGCTCACCTGTTCTCCATGCAGAGGGCATCCACGTCGATGATGCGCGCTTCATGGCCGCCGAGGATGTGGTTGAGCTCCACATTGAGCCGGTCCGCCTTCTCCCTGAACGCGCCGTGCTCCGCCTTCACGTCCTGCAGCTCGTCCGTCAGAGCCTTCATGTTGTGCTCCATCTCCTCCATCTAGGAAAAGGCAACCACGCTAAAAAAAAAGTGTTTGGGAGAGAGGACGCTGAAGGGTTTAAGTGCCAGAGATATTTTTAATCTTTGTTTACCCAGGTTGAGGTTTTGCTGAGAATGCATACTCCATTTTTTTAGCATTACATTCCCATCTGGGAGCTGCCCAGGACGACCTCTTCTGCTGTTGGCCATTGAGCGGCTCCACTAGAGCAGATGGGAGTTAAGTGCCTTGCTCGAGGGCGCCTGAGCAGCAGGTGGTGAGGAAGGGGAAAGTGTTACTCATTCAACTTTCGCCACCCAGATTTTCGCCACCCGCGAAAATGGAAAGTGGAATGTGGAAAAGGGGAGTAAAGAACTAAAGAGAGAAACCAAGAAAGACCCTCAATCATTGCCTGTGATCCTTCACTTCCAACTAGATGACACAGTAAGGCATTCTGAAAGGCATGGGTGTCCACTCTGATGGAAAAATAAGCTCAGCTTTTGGTGTACCCACTTTCTCTCAACCTGCCTCGTCTACTGCTACTTCAGTTAGTGATTTCCTACATTTCCCAGAATGCCTTTCAACAACCCCCAGAGAACGGGCCTGAACTTGTTGCACTCAGCTGTGGATTATACCAGCAGATGGACAAAGCAATAGTGACAGCGATAGCAGAGCAAGACATTTTCCAGTCAAAAAAAAGTGAGTTGTGCCCTTTACTCAAAAAACAACATGTCTTATGGCTGCATTGCATTATGGTCTATTGAGGCGGCTGGAAAAATTGGTCTCTCTGCCTCTTCTATGATGGATTTCTCCCTGTATGATTGTTGAACTTCGGTGCAAAATGGTGAGTCTAGCAAGAAGCCCTTGATCTTTGATTCTGAGGAACTAACATGAAAAAACTTTACATTTATAATTGATGTTTTAGATAGTTGAAAATGTTTCTGCCACCAAACAACAAAATGGCCCCAGATGTGCAAGGTGCATTGCCATTAGCTGCTCTTTCAGCAGTGTTAGTTTTTTAGGGTGGATTTTTCCTTGAAGGCTGTTAGGCCCGAAACGTTTTCTCTGCTGATACGAGAATAAAACAACCTTTGTCTTAGGATCATCTTTGCCGTGTGCGACCCTATCATTTCAGTGACATCCTTTAAGACCATAAGCATCTACCTGTAGCCCCGCCCTCTCCAGCTGGCGAACCAGATCCTCCCGTTCATGGGCGGGGAAGTGGCGCGCCCCCACCTCCTCATCCCCCAGCCTCTGTCGGGTGATGGTCATCCTCAGGAGCTGTGGCGAAGCGGAGAAGGCATGTTAACGTTCACTGCTGCTCTGAAACACATGGTCACATAGTCGGTTGTAAACTGTGCAGTGTTTTGAGCGACGGCTCAGCTCAAAGGACTGGTGTACAAAGAGGGTGGGGTCAGGGAAGTGTGTGTAGGTGTGTGTGTGTGTGTGTGTGTATGTGTGTTAGGTCACGTCACCTTGTTATCCCCCTGGGCCTCAGACAGTCTCTGATTCAGCTCCTTCACCTCCTCAGCAAGCTGTTTCCCTCGCTCCCTCGAGTCTCTCAACAGCTGAGCCAGGTTCACCTGAGGAGAAGATGGAGAAGAAGAGAGAGAAAGACAGGGATAGAGAAGGAGAAAAAAACAGAGCGAGAAATCCAAAGCACTGGTCAAAAATGCAAAACAGCTGGTGACTGGTCTCCCTGGAGCAATCATAAAGCCAGTGCAAATTCACCCATAACACCCTTGCAATTAGGCTACCATTTTTTAAATCCTCAGTTCAGAGCACACAATGTCTGCACACAGAAACAATTACGAGACAGTTATTATTCTCTGCTTCTGCATGTGTTGTGTATCTTACAACCGCATCAGTCACGCAATAAACCATTGATTTTCAGGATCAAAAGAGCGGAAGGGCAGAGATCAAGGATCAGGATATGCTAAAACATACAGTTGTGGGTACAGTGTCGTTACATTGAATTAAGAAAGTCTTGAGTATGGTTGGTTTCTCACCTATACATTTTAATTTGTCTATTAAAATTGTTACTTTACAAGTTTGTCCATTGACAATAGACAAGCAACCCATTATTTATGATCAAAGCTATGAGGTCATCTGGTTCGTGGACAATAATTGGATTCCTAACAATTAAATGTGTGCAAGCAGAATCCATCTTGGCTATACAGCCTTGCAAATCACTGTCATTGATTGTGCATGTGATTTGGAATGTGATTTGTTTAGTATTATGAGGTTATTTGACTATTGAAAGATGTATGGCATATCAACAAATTATTTCCCATTCTTCTTATTATCCTCTGCATCATTGACTGTCTATTTTCCTGTCTTTGGTCACACTGTATTCTCACTTTACTACAGTTTTTACTTGGAAGGCCCGTGACTTTGGTTCGATTTGGTGTGTGAACCCCACCTCCAATGTGTTTTCTCACCTTCCCTAACTGGACTGAACTGAGGGAGTAAACACAGAGTTTGTTTCAACTGCACTATAACATATGCCCTATAACATAATGGTGGCAAACCCTGTCATCATTTTAGCATTAGTGGGATGTAATGTAGTGTTCAAATGCAACAACAACTTACCTGATTGCGTTTCTCAGGTGGCAAAGAAGGGTCACCGTCCTGAAATATATAAAGAATGGCATTAATACAAAATATTCTTTGTCACCGTATACATTTAGTCAATGTGAAATTACAACAGTCGACAATGAATCCTGATAAACATCCAAGGATCTACCTTATAGTAAGCTCAACTGAGATAATGGACAGAAAAACATAGTCAGCATTTACATACTGTAGTGTTACAAATGATGTTCAAATAGGCAACTATTCCACTATTACCATTCAAATACAGCTGAGAGCAGATCAAACATTTTCCCGCTGATTTTAAATGAAGACCTTCCATGCCTTTACCCTCTGCATGAAAGGAGTAATACCTAGTGGACAGCTGATTCTTGTGTTGGATAATTCACACACTGTCCACATAGAAACACCGCAACATCTTGGGGGCGTGAGCCACTCACAATGAGCTCCCTGTACTTCTTCTTGAGTCCCTGGTGGCGCTCCCTCAGCTGGTTGGCCATCAGCTTGTACTGGTCTCTTTCCTGCTGACAGGTATCCAGCTCCTTGGACAGGATGAGCAGAGCCTCCTTCTTACTCTCCAGCTTACGCTTACACACCAAGAACTACCACCAGGAGAGAACAGAGTAGGGCAGCGGTATTATTGCCTGCAGCAGATAGGTTATCTTGTGCTACGTGTTCATTCCAGGACTGAGGAAGTAGGCCTGTTCGACATTAAAAGACAAATTGGTGTGAAAATACACTCGTGTATCATACAGTATCTTCTTACCAGCACCCCTTTTATGGTTTCTTATATCTTTTTTAAGGGATGTAGCTTACAGGACTTGACTGAGCAATCAACACCAACCCAGACCAGTTCCCCACAGGTGGAAAAACAAACAGTGGAGCTGACTGTTTAAAGAGTACAGATAAGAGACGACAGAAGGTGCAGGGTGGACCTATAATAGCAGTCAGATCAGCTTATAATCAAATTAAATAGCAGCTGCTATCACAGAGCTGGAAATGGAAATAAAGTCGAGCCCAACCATGCCATTCTGTTATATGTTCCCTGTGCCGTGACCAGAAGACAATTAAGACTATTATGCTTCTATGAAGGCCCATTGTAAGGATACAACATCTTCCTAATAAACAAGGGCTGTATAAACTGTGTAGTAGGGTTAGCAGGCCTATAATGGCATTTCACTAAATATCAGATATAGGCCAGTCATGTCAGTCATCCCCAACAGGATGGAGGCTCCTTCCTTCCTCATTGCATATTTTATTTATTCATTTAACTGCTCAATATCATTTCTGAATGAATTCTTAATTTAAAGCCGGTAATGTATCCGAGAGTTTCCTCTGACATTGAATAGGTGTTGTGGGTCACCCTGCCTTAAAGAGCTGCTAACCCACCTAAAAGAATTTCATTAGTTTGGGTTTCAGTGGAGAGTTTTAGTGTCACATGACGGTCTAAATGCTGTTTCAGAGGCTTTTCCAACTTCTCAACTTGGGGAAACACTGAATACTTGTATTTTTGGGCATGAGAATGGTTAAATGTAAAGACACTGAACATGGGTAACATAACATAGGCTATTGGCAGCTTCAACACAAAAATATTAGTACAGGCATTGGCTTTCAAATACTACCTACTCTGTAGTTTTAAATAAATGTATTTTGGCCGGTAACAGGTAAACTAGTCCCACAGGTGGGTTAGGTTATCTCTGGTCTGCAGCCCACACATGAAGGCTAAAGGAGGTGGGTAGACCTCAAGAGGTGTTGTTATAATTTCCTAACCGAGAGGCTATAGGAGTCGCATCCTATCGGCCTATCCGAATAGCATGCAGTCCCATCCGTGAGTATCTTAAAACACAGGCCAAAAAGTAGAGGCTTTCCTATGAGGCTGAACAGACCCTCGGCGTGTAAAGCCAACAGAAGCTGGTTCCATATGGAGCAGAGAGCATCAGGGAGACCAGTCCGTCTCCACATCAGTGTCGGTGTTGGCCGCTCGCTTACCTCGCTAACCAGCCCCTGCCAGTCACTCTCACTCCGCCTGGAAGACTGCATCATCACAGAGATTTTACAAAATGTCAGGATGTTGGCTCTGTCTGCTCTGAGCTGCCTCTCCTCCGTTTGTTTATCCTGCAACGTCACTTAATTCAGACCGGTGTCAAGTCCTCTGGAATGACAAATAGAGCTTCCGGTACAGATTTCAAAATAAAGGTTTTCTTGAAGGACATACCGTTTTTGAGTGAGCTACCGGTATATGACAGCGTGTCAGCGACAATGGAATATTATGAGGGATGATCTGTAATTTATGAGGGATGATCTGTAATTAAATGAACATGTTTTTTTTCTTGTTTTTTTTTTAACTAAATCTCCTTTTCACAGTTTAGTGATTTTTGCTGTTGCTGACTGTCACTATAGGGTTAGACGGATTTACTAGTTGGCCGATACAGGCCTAATGGGTTGATATTGGCCCAACTGATCAATCACTTAACCTGAATTGATTCTAATGCAACATTTTGACTGGATGCGTGAATGTAATTTTTAATGTTGTTGCTGTTGGTGGTTGTTTCAATGGAGAGTTGTAGTGATCTAAATGGTGTTTCAGAGGCTTTTCCATCCTGCCAATAATGCAATTACGGGGTTTGTTTTTGTTTTGACATGAAAATTGTCTAAAAATATTGTTATCACTATTGCCCTTCAAAAACCCACATAGGCTGAACCCTAATCATGTTCTGTGCACCCAAAACACTTTTTCCCACACGTGACAAACTTTGTGCTTTTATTTTGAAGGCAAACCGGCTTAACGTTCAGTCTGGCTGTTTCTGTCTAGCTTGATGTGGTTTGTGTGGGTGGGCGGCTTAAAAAATCAAGACACATTTTGATTTACAACAAATTCCGTCTTAAAAATGTTCGGTATTTTCACTTTGGTCCTTTTTATGGGCTAACTAAAAACAAGTAAAAAAATAAATAAATTAAAAAAATAAAAAACGATTCCAACTGATTTGACACTGACGCGTCAGCCTAGGTCTAATATAGTCAGTTTGGTGAAGTTATTGTCAAAACGTGGACAATTCAACTACTGTCTACAGATTAGCCTATTCAAAACAGCACACTTCCTCTTTATTAGGCCTAAAACTAAATAACGCAATCTGACTACTGGAATAACATAAACAGAACATGAAGAACATGATGTTAGATGATCAATTTCTTTATTTATGCACACACCGTTATCTGAATAACAATATTATCGTCACGTGGACCATTAAAAATAATAATAAAGAAATAATTAAAAAGTCCCCTTTTATTTGTTTCATGATTTTCACATGGACCATTAACTATAAAGAAAAAGTCTCAATTTTGTTTCATGGTTTTCAATAAACATTTCACATGGCCTGCAGACTGACCAATCATATGACTAAAAAGTATAGAATATGTATAGAAACATGACAAAAGGCACAAAATACAGTCAATCAGTTACTAGAGCAAAATGGATTGTTTTCTTTAAAGGAAATCAATTAACCAGTTCATCTTATATCATACTGTTACTTTCACAAGAGCATTTAGAGATGTATTTCTAATTCATACCCATAGATGGTGCTACAATAATAACCTTTATTTGTATAGCACCTTTCATACACAACATGCAGCTCAAAGTGCTTTACATCAATAAAAGGCAGATAAAAGACAGATTAAAAAGATAAAATTCATATAAAAGAACAAGCAAGATGCATTGCATTAAAAGAATCAAATCAAGTAAAATAGAAAGATAGAAGAACACAACAAATACTCCCACTTTTAGATGCACATTGTGAGTGAACCCATATGTTTTTCTTTAATTTACTTTTCCCCTGTCCTTCCTGATTCTACTCTTGATCCGATATTTACGTCAGATCTCACTGCCTCAGGCAGACGAGAATCATAGATTCTCCTCTTGGTCAAAAACCTCACCATCCACAGATGGATGAGAATCATACAGGGTAAAGCTCTGTCCCCCCCACATATAGTGTTCACTTGTGCAAGTAAGCATTACCCGGACAAGACCAATGAAAATGTGTACTTGCCCGTGTCAGCTCTATTGGGATCCTGAACAGAAACAGTTAAAATGAAGGCTACTTAAAAGCTAAGCTGAAAAGATAAGTTTTTAGCAGTCGTTTGAAAATGCTTACAGAGCCCGCCTCCCTAATATTCTTTGGGAGGGTGTTCCACAGTTTAGGAGCATAGTTAAAAAAGGCTGCATCCCCAATCTTCTTTTGAGTGGGGTTTTGTACTTCTAGCAAACCAGCAGTAGAAGACCTGAGGGCTCTTGATGGAATGTAGAACAGCAGGGATTCTGTAATGTAGGCCGGTCCTAAGCCATTGAGAGCTTTGTATACAAGTAAAAGAACTTTAAAATCAATTCTAAAGGACACTGGGAGCCAGTGCAATGTAGCTAGAACCGGAGTGATATGCTCTCGCTTCCTTGTTTTTGTTAAAAATACAAGCCAAGCAAAACAACTAGCAAGTGTTGCCGATGATTTTCAGTTAAAACCATTTATTATCCCTCTGTCATATGGAAACTATATACACACACACACACACACACACACACACACACACACACATATATATATGTATATATATATATATATATATATATATATATATATGTATATATATATATATATCCACACACTGTATATCCAATATATCCATCCAATGCAATTCAACGCAGTCTTCTTCTGAGCTCAACATCCCCTTTCTGTCTCCTCAGTGCTGTTCGAACGCTCTTCGCTTCATTAGACAAAATTATGTAAAAAAAAAAAAAAAAAATCACGTAAGGAAGTAAATAATCATTACATTAAAATTGCTCCTATGATTTGTCTCTGACTGGGCATTGGACACATGACTCAGTTTTGAAAGTGCTTAGAGTCCACTTCACTTCTGGACTCAATGACTTGAAGTCCAGTCCATTGGGACACTGAGACTTCACTCAGGGTTTGCTGGCTTCATTACAGCCCAGGTGAAGTCTTCTCTTTTGAACATTTTTTTCAGGGTGGGCCTTGAATTCCAGCCTTGGTTTTTGGCAAACTTGTAAACACATCCGAAGAGATCAGGAAATACCAACATCAGATCAATGTTGGCTGCATCTTCAGCACTGTAAACAGAGAAAGAAATTATGTAATTAAGTAATGAACACTCAATTCACCAATCCCTGACAGTGGTCTACTTTTGATGACCCCGGTTGTATGGTTACCTTGTGTCCTGTCCTACAGTACGTCCTGTTTAACTCTGTCCTGATTCTTGTCATCTATTGCTAAACTAATGAATAATAATAAAAACAAAGTTTACAAAGTGCTTCACAATCAAGAAAACAACAACAACAAAAAAGACAGAAACAAGGTTACAAAGCAAAGAAGAGGACAGTGGCAAAAACTGACGTGATCGTGAATGTGGGTGTGATATGGACCCTTGTTAGGGCAAGGGGTGGAGGAGGGGGTAAAGTTATACCAACAAATAAATATAGTGGAACAATGGTGGAATAAAAACATAATTAAATAAGTGCATGCCAATAGAAAAATGCCTGCTTGAGCTCCTCTAGGAGGCTGCTCCAAAGAGGAGGTCCGGACAAAGGCCCAGTCTACTTTGGTCTTTAGAACAATTAGAAGTCCCCTGTCCAGGAATCTAATGTTGCACTTTGGCTCATAAGGGGTGATGAGGTCAGATATATAACTGGGGTCAAACCTATCTGTGCTTTAAAAGTTACCAAGAAAATCTTAAAAGTCAGTTGAGAAACCAACAGGTCACCAGAATAAGGGTGATGTAATTTCTTCCGTTAGCACCAGTTAAAATCCTATCAGATGCATTCTGTACAAGTTGGAGAGACTTTTGATGTAGACAGGAATAAAGAGTTGCACTAGCTCAGGAGAAGAGTCCAAGAGGAAATAAATGTATGAATGACTTTCTCCAGATTGCTGAATGATGAAAAAAGCTTCAAGAAATTATTCTTAACTGAATGAAACAGGACTACAACTCGCTTTCCCAGAACATCAAAGCTAAGGTCAGCATTTATATTAGCGCACTGAGTGCAAAGTTCATTTTGAATTAGATTTATGGTATTTATGGTATGGTATGGTATGGTGCTAAATTATGGTATTACAGGTGCCAAACAGTGCTCTTTCTGAATTGCAGCTGCCTTTCTTTAAAAAAAATTCAAGACACAAGTATAATTTTCATTTTCAGTATTTACAAATTACCGTAAGCATGGCTTTGCTGTGACATTTTAAGGTTATTTATCATTTTAACCTCAGTCTAACTTACTAGTGCTCAAGGAGGTTGCGTATGAAGCGCAGTAATCCCAGTGTGTTGTCAGGGTATTTCTTCTTCATCTTCTTGCCATCCATCTTCTGGACCAACTCTGGAGGCAACTGGAAAACCAACAAAATTACTGATAAAGTTGCTTCCACGGAAATAGAAGTGCAGCAACAGTTATGTCGCAGTTACCTTGTTTTTCCACTGACTGAAGAATCCATTTTGGTCCAGTTCACAGATTAGTGTCTGGTCAGCTTCTTCATATTTCGCCACCTCTGTCTGATTACCAATCTTTCTCAAGTATTCTACTTTCCTGAAAGAGAGTTATACTTCAGGCTACATGATTTACAGAAAGTACATAAGTTAAAACAAAAATAAAAGTAACTTCTTGTCAAATCATATTGATCTAAAATGTTGTAAAACAGCCTTGAAAATATGTAGATAAAAACATGTCAGTGAATGAATGAAAGAAAGAACAGCCAAAGTAGCATCAAAACTGTATGAGAAAGGCATGACTTTAAATAATTTTCATTTGCATGTCTCATTACAGAGCGAGCAATCAATGCAATAGTGAAGCAATGGACAAGATTTTGGTTAGAATTGATTGGGGTGATGGAAAAGATGAGAAAATAGGGTCCAGGACAAAAATGGCCAGTTATATTTAAATTGCTTCTTCCTCACCTTTCATTGGGCCAAAAGAAAGGATGAGCCAAACATTCCTCCACTGTAGGTCTCTTCTTTGGTTCTCCATTGATCATGTCCTCAATGAGATCCTTTGCAACCACGTCTTGAACATGTTCCAGACTGTAGTTCCCTTTGTGAATGTTGTACTCACATTCAAAGGATTTGCCAAACGGATGGTTTCCTCCAGAGAGGATGTAATAGATCAACATCCCTGCCACCTTAAGAATTAGCATAACAATTTAGTAATTACAGAATGATTTTTCACTTCATTAATTAAATTGCTCTCTAACAGAAAAGAACAAACCTGTATATCAGTGCTCCACTTGTATGGTATACTAATATCTTCTTCCAAAGTCTCTTTGGCCATCCAGCATTTGGTTCCTGCACCTCTTGTGTGTAAAGTTGTTTTTCCTTCAGGTAATCGTCGGCTTATGCCAAAATCAGCTAATTTTGCCCTCCTATTAACATCTGCAGGACAAATGGCGTAGACCAAGTCAATAAACGGTGTTATATGTATAGCTATATAGATCAAAATAAATTTCAACATTGATGTATACTTATTAAATTTTGGAAAGTGAATTGCATATTTCCTCAATTCTTTCTTGTCTTACCAATCAAGACATTCTGGGGTTTGAGATCCCGGTGAAGAATCTGAGGATTTTGACGATGAAGCACACTTAAACTATGGAGAACCTGATGCACAAGTTCTCTCCTCATTTCAGAGAGACTGTCTTCTGGAAATTCACGTCTGATATATTCTTCCAGGGTGTATTCACATAGCTGAAGAATAAGGTAACCAAAGTTCTCATCCTCTGTAAAGTCAACGTATCGTACAATGGACGTATCGTCAAGCTCTGGAAGCCGTAAAAATCCTTCCTCATTCTTCAGCACCTGATAGCTGGATTTAGACATTCTCTTAACTGCGACTTCAGTGCCGTCACTTCTCAGCCCCAAGAAGACTTCAGTTCCATCACTTCCCTTTGCTATGTGGAATTCCACATCTTTCACATACATAAGGCTTCCAACTCTGGTTACTTTACTTTCATCAGTGTTAGCAAGCTTCTCTAATTTTTTCTTCCATCTCTCGCTGACTTTATGCCATTTCTGTGGCTTTGATGATGTACCAGTGTTGGGGAGGAATGGCTTAACATTTGAACTTTGAACAGAATCTGCAACAGGAAGTGCTGTTGGGACACTTGCAGCAGAGCAAACTTCATCATTTGGCTCCTCTGGCTTTTTCTTCTTCATTTTCTTGGATCCCGGTAACGCTTTACTGGTTGGTGTAGAATCTTCACATTCTGAGTTTGGTTTGTTGAAATGAATTTGCAATCCTATAATGATTTCTTTCAGGCTGTTATTACTTTGCATATCTACAGATGTCAGTATATCCTCAGGAACTGAAGTTATTCCCTTTGATGTAAAGATGTCAGCTGCATGCTCAAATGAAAGCAAGTTAGCAAGTATGCCATATGTGTAGACTCTCACATCAGAGGTGTATTCTTTCTTAACAAAAAGAGCGATTGTTGTGCATAATTTCTCAAGGAAAATCTGATTCCATCCATTTTTGACTGTTTTCTGTGTAATCACATAGATTGTTTCCAGAATAGCTTTCAGTACATCAGGACTTCGTCTTGAGGAAAGTCTTTCCAGCAGTTGGGGGATCATACCCAGTGATATCTCATTTGGTATCTCTCTCATTGTGCAGAAAACTGATTGTAGACTTTGAACAACTGAAGATGTGAAATTTTCCTCTGGAATGTTTGGAAAGCGTTTGACTGCATCTGCAATGTAGGAGTTCAGATTTCCTGTGTCCTTCAGCCATATGATACTTCTCTGACGGTATTGTTCGGCATTTGGCCCAGTAACAGTAAAGAGTACTTCACTTATGGTCAGATGGGTCTGAGGATCCTCCTGCAGCATGTGACTGTCAAACATCTTGAAAACTTCTTGTGGTGTTTTCTCTCGTACAGCAATTTGCAGATCGACAAAATGTTTTATTTTGGAGCAGAATTCGTTACCATTTGATGCAAGGTTATGTATCACTTTGGATATTTTTTTATTGTTTTCAAGATCTTGAGGTTGTAGCACAAGGAATAGTGTTATCTTTGCACCAGCACAGATTAGCTCTTTCACGATATCGTCTCTGTCATGGATGGCAGCAGTTTGCAGTGGTGTAGCATGTAGGATGGGATTATCCACTCCATTTGAATTAGCTTTTGCTTCAAGCAATTTCCCCACAAAAACAATTGGAGCTTTGGATAATGAGGCATAATGCAAAGGTGTCCACTTATTATTGGAAGCCTGGTTTGGGTCTGCACCCTGACGTAGCAAGAAATTACAAATATCCTCCTTGTGATTCACAACAGCAGCAATCAAAGGCGATATTACATCATTCACCTCTTTGCATGGGTAAAGTCCATTAATGTCATTGTCCTTTAATGATTTCTTGAGCTTTCTGAGTTTGTTGTCAATTATACACTGTATTATAGGATGTGTTTCTCTTGGGATGACTGTAGTCACTTGTAACTGTTGGAAGAAATCCATTTCATCACTTCAGAATAACTGTGGGGTGACAAAAGTATGAGGTTAGTGTAACATTTGGTGCCTTTTGAAACTTTAAAGTAGCCCAGTTATGCAACTACTGACAGAAAGAGTTTTGCCACTGTGACCTCTATTGATAGATGATTTTGATTATCAATATCCATTTGATTATCACTATTCAATATATGCTAATTTATCATTATTTCAATTAAATTTACAACACAATTCACATCACAATTAATATTCTTGATCATCTCTTCTACCGAAAATGTGAAAGGCCTTTGTCAATGGCGTTGATTTACTAAACTCTCACCTATGGCAAAGTCCCAGCATCTAATATCATTTCCCACCATAACTTCCAAACCAATGCAATGCTATTATTTGGTCAGTGAGCTAAATTATTAGATGTAGGTCACCAAACACACACTGTTCAGAGTGAATACTAGTCCTAAATGCTTCCCTGATGTGATTTTTTAAAGATATGGCTTCCAAATAAATTCTAGCAATTTTTGCTTGTTTTTTGCTCTACATTATTATGATAAAAACTACATGGGCAAATTTGGACTCACTTGGGCTAAGGTATGGAGAGTGCCACACCTTGTCCAACCCAACTGTTTTAAGACTTTGAACTTCCTCATTCAGACTGGCAACAGGAATTCAACTTTCAATGTTCACAGCTGTGAAATAAAAATGTTCTTTGATCTTACAAGGTACAATGATTAAATCTTGTGTGGGTAACTAGATATTCATAAACAAGGTGATTTGAAGATATCCCTGAGGCCAAACTGTTTTACCTTAAAGGATAATTACAGTTATTTTCAACCTGGGTCCGATTTTCCAAATTTTTGCCATAGTTCAAAATTTTGTCACAGCTGTAGAGCTTCATGTGCCTCCAATTTGCTGCTGCAGGGAGCGTTGCTCTCCAATACAGCGGGCCAACACAATCGCCAACAGTTGAACCAAAAAAACGATTACAACACATCCTTTCAACACAATAACACTCACACTGCAGTTACACACGTCTTTAAATAGCTGTGAACAGTTGAACTGAACAGTTATCACAAGGGTCAGTTCAGTTACAATAGTCCATCTGATACTTTTTAGTGTTGCTTTAAAGTCTGCAGCACAAAACGCTACAACAATAAGGCCAAATGCACATTTTTACAAGTAGAATTAAGGAGTGAAATTTGATGCTTTTTCATTTTGAAAATCAAAGGTGAGTTCCACCTTCGCCGTCTCTGATAGGCTAGTGAACAGTTAATGGATAATTACATACTGTAGTGTTAAAAATCACAAGTCACCACCCTCGTTATTATCCCCAATCACCACTCCCAACTCCATGTTCACCTCTATTGGTGCCCTGGGAGGTGAAGCCACTCCTAGGAAGTTATATAAGCCTCACCTGGTAAGCCTTAGATTCCTTTCCCTCCAGGCCTCACTTGAACTTTTCATTCCACCATGTGACATTCAGTTAAGATTCATTATTTGATTGAATGTTTAATTTATTGTTATTGTGTTTAGATCCCCATGAATAGTCAGAATTGAAGAGACTACCAAGTTGATGGATGCATTAAATAATGTAAGTTGGAAAGGTAATGATAACCTTTGTTGAACCTTTATTGAAATACTACTATGTTTACTGTTTTTCTGATTTACTTTATTTTTATACAGACAAATCATCCATGCTCCTTGATCCCTTGCTTCAATGTGCACCCCAGTCCAGACGTTCTTCTGTGAACTAGCACCAACATTGCAGTTTTTTCACATAGTGTGGCCCGGAAAAAGATCAAATGGTTTCAACTTTTGACATATGACCATATAAATATGAAATATGAATATATTCAGAAACTTTAAGAGTTTGACTTGTAGATGGAAAATAAGCTTTTTAGAACTAACGTAACCCATTCCTATACAGAATATAGGTCTGTTTTGGTAACTAGGTAGGAAGCTAGTGTTGTCTCCATAAATTAGCCAATGCTAACGTTAACTTAGCTCTGCCTTAACTTCGGTAGGTTGCTTGTTGTTAACATCAGGACAGGAAGGCTAAACTTGTTTTTTATGACCTGCAAGTAATTGAAAATGCTTTGCAACTTCACTTACTTAAAGGGATATGCCACCTACAAAGACTATAGTTTTTTCTCCTTCAGAATAGCGGGCAGCAATATCCTCAACCTCTTCACTGCCGTTTATTAGTTTTCCCCGGTATCAGTACCCATGCCACATGCTAACAGTTAGCTTACATATGTCATTCTCATTTATTTACAATGTCCCCCAGCCACTTTTTTTTTTAAACAGTGCATTAAATATGTTAGAGCAGAGGTTTTCAAACTGTGTGCCGCAAGGTCAAGTGAGGCAAAGTCAAGTGTGCCTGGAATTTCAGACCTTAATGCATTTTACTCATAGTCTAACTTAGCTTCACAAAATCCTGAGAATTTTCAATGCAGCATAACTAGTAATTTGTATAAGCAGTCACTTCCTAATATTGGCTATTTCATGTTTTAAAATTATTTTCTATTTAATTTTATCCTATTTGCTCAGTCCAAGTGGACCTGATTCATGTCTTCTGTCCATCTGGCTGATGGGAGTTATATTTCTTGTGGGCCTAATGGAGGCCATACTAGACCATGGTGCAAAGTTTCATGGCTCTAGCATTTACCATCTCACGGGAAATGGAGAAAAGCTCTGACGCATCTATAATGCAATTAACTCATAGGCTATGCAGCATCTACATTTGTGATCATCCTTTTTGACTCCATACATGAAAATGACGTAGTTTCTATGAATTATATTGCATCACTTAATTCATAAAATGTTTTTTTTTAGTACATAGCAGTGGTATTTGTACTGTTATTGAAACTGTACTTTTTTTTATAATTTAGAATTCACATCAACAAGATTTGATTTGGCCAATCCTGCTCATTGACCCCTCATGTGCGTGCATGTGTGAGATATCTTTGAATACAATATAATGATAATATGTGTTATAAGTAATTATATTATTTTTTTTTTTAGTTATTATTATTCTAAGTAATTATGACTACACTTACATGAGGTGTGCCTTGAGATTTGGCTTTGACCTTTGGTGTGCCTCAGCCCCAAAAATATTGTTTGCTATGTTTTTATTATCTTGTCATTTTACATACTGTGAAGCACTTTGTAAACTGTGTTTTGTGCTATATAAATAAAGTTTATGACTATATTATTATATATTGGATAATATTCTATGGCATATTCTTACCTTGAATTCTGGTAAAAATGAATGAATAAATAAATAAATGAATAAATGAATTAATTAATTAATAAAAACACACACAATACATATATATTATATTATATATATTGTCATGAAATTATAGAAATGACTTCCTATACCTTTTAACTATTTATTTCCTGACAACTCCTTCTTTTCTGCCATCAGCTTTGTGTCAATGTGAAGAATAGGGAGAATCCAAGATGAAGTGACGACATGTTCACATTACATTAGCCTACCTAAAGTGTACAGGATATTCTCGTTCCTATGTTCAAATATCCACTTCTCACCATAAACAAGTAGAAGTAAATCGTATGCAGACCAATCTTTGTTTTCCATTCCATCTATCTGAGTTCAATTGATGATTGAAAAATACATACCAGGGTTCTTTTGAGGTGCGAGCCCGTGTGATGTGGGTCTGATGAGTGCTCTGTGCGCTCCCTCTACCTGTGCCCGTCCCTTCCTGGACACACCTATACATTATACACCCTGTGCACCCAATTACCACCACCAAGTGCCCACAAATATGAATACAAAATATAGGCTATTTGTATAAAATAAATTAGACATAACATAAACAAACATAAAGAATACTGTACTGATATGGTAAACTTACCATATCAAAGTATATTGTCCTCTCTCTCTCTTTCTCTCTCTCTCTCTCTCTCTCTCTCTCTCTCTCTCTCTCTCTCCATTATATTCTGTTCTGCCAAGTTACTGAACAGGTTGGATTGGTTGAGGTTGGGCAGGGAGAGTTAGGGTGAGTCATGGAGAGGCATCTGAAGATTTTTCAATGTGATAAAGCAGAATAGTACAAGCACCAGCATATAACTAATAACAATGATTCTGTCATCTGTGCCTACAGTATATTGGTATAAAACTCTGTCTCAGATGTTGTTTCAGCGTCTCTCACTGATTCTCATGTGGAACCATGTCTGTGTATCAAGAGGAGAGGATGGGAGGTGGGAGTGTCTGGTGGGTTTGGGGTTACATGGCATGAAAATGTAAGGAAACACATTCTTGACAAAAACGGGTTACTGAAGAGAAAAACAAAAAATACACTTTATCCTGCACTCCATGTTACTGTGAGGACATGGGCTGCAGTACCTCTTCAAACCATTTGGTAACCTTGTAATTAGCAGCAGCAGCAGTGCTTCTTGTAAAACATGTGACTTCCATGAGTGTTGGGCAAACACAATATGTTTCTATCTGACTTACTATCAAGAATTACATGAATTTTTCCTGTAATTGATAAACTATGAATCAGCTTTATTGGCACGACAGGAAAGAGACCTATGTTGCCAAAGCAATACAGTGGTTCAGTTGTAGTAACATTGCAAACATTAACCAACCAATAATATATGAATATCAACAATTATAACAACAACAATATAATCAAAAGCCATTTATCAACAATTAAATTAAATTCAGGCATTTAACACACGTGGTGAACAAAGTGTCACAGCAGAGATTTGTAACTAGCTCTTCTCTCTGAGGTTGTGGCATTCTGATACAAACTTTGCTGCTAGTGGCATGGATTTATCAAATGATAACTTCTGTTCTTGTGGGAGGAAACCAAAGTTTGGGATTATTATTTCAAATTTGGGATAATACGCTTCTCTAATTATTTGATACTTTGGGCAGGACAGCAGGAAATGTGTCTCAGTTTTTACCTCCTGTCGATCACAACGATCTAATCTTTGTTCTCTTGGCTTCCAAGATTTTGAGTGTCTCCCTTTTTCAATTTCTAATTTCTAATCACAAATCCTATATTACGAGAGTATTTTTCTTTCTTTTAATGCAGGGAGTTGAAGATAAATTTCCACTTTGATCTCTCTGTCTAGTTGTTATGATTTCGGTTCTCCAGTGTTTTGTATAGTTTGATTTTAAGAGGTGGTCAGTTTGTTTAATTTGGGACTTGAACCTGGGCTTCTTTGGATCATGGTCCTGATTAATGCTAGTGAGCTGTTCAGCAAGTTGGCTAAGATGGTCTGCATTTGTGGAAAGATTATTATTAAAAAATGCTTTGTATTGAATTAAGTTGTGATCTGACTCTCTCTCTCAACATTATATTCTGTTCTGTCAAGTTACTGCAGGTTGGATTAGTTGAGGTTGGGCAGGGAGAGTTAGGGTGAGTCATGGAGAGGCATCTGAAGATTTTTCAATGTGATAAAGCAGAATAGTACAAGCACCAGCATATAGCTAATTATAATGATTCTGTCATCAGTGCCTACAGTATATTGGTATAAAACTCTGTCTCAGATGTTGTTTCAGCGTCTCTCACTGATTCTCATGTGCAACCATGTCTGTGTATCAAGAGGAGAGGATGGGAGGTGGGAGTGTCTGGTGGGTTTGGGGTTACAAGGCATGAAAATGTAAGGAACACATTTGTGACAAAAATGAGATACTGAAGAGAAAAACAAAAAATACACTTTATCCTGCACTCCATGTTACTGTGAGGACATGGGCTGCAGTACCTCTTCAAGCCATTTGGTAACCTTGTAATTAGCAGCAGCAGCAGTGCTTCTTGTAAAACACGTGACTTCCATGAGTGTTGGGCAAACACAATATGTTTCTATCTGACTTACTATCAAGAATTATATGAATTTTTCCTGTAGTTGATAAGCTATGATTGGGAACAGGATTGTGAAGCTAACAAGTTCACTATTGAAAACGGTCAAAAGTCTGTCTTTGAATGCTTCTGCATTAATTTATTGGCAGGATGCTACAGGCAATCAACCAATAAGGGTCGTATTTTGTTGCTGTTGTCATAGTTGCTGCTATTTTCTTTATTTTGCTGCTGTTGTTGTTTTGTTGTTGCTGCCGTTTTCTTTTTAGTCGTCTCTGTCTCTCAAATTCAAATTCAAATCAGCTTTATTGGCACGACAGGAAAGAGACCTCTGTTGCCAAAGCAATACAGTGGTTCAGTTGTAGTAACATTGCAAACATTAACCAACCAATAATATATGAATATCAACAATTATAACAACAACAATATAATCAAAAGCCATTTATCAACAATTAAATTAAATTCAGGCATTTAACACACGTGGTGAACAAAGTGTCACAGCAGAGATTTGTAACTAGCTCTTCTCTCTGAGGTTGTGGCATTCTGATACAAACTTTGCTGCTAGTGGCATGGATTTATCAAATGATAACTTCTGTTCTTGTGGGAGGAAACCAAAGTTTGGGATTATTATTTCAAATTTGGGATAATACGCTTCTCTAATTATTTGATACTTTGGGCAGGACAGCAGGAAATGTGTCTCAGTTTTTACCTCCTGTCGATCACAACGATCTAATCTTTGTTCTCTTGGCTTCCAAGATTTTGAGTGTCTCCCTTTTTCAATTTCTAATTTCTAATCACAAATCCTATATTACGAGAGTATTTTTCTTTCTTTTAATGCAGGGAGTTGAAGATAAATTTCCACTTTGATCTCTCTGTCTAGTTGTTATGATTTCGGTTCTCCAGTGTTTTGTATAGTTTGATTTTAAGAGGTGGTCAGTTTGTTTAATTTGGGACTTGAACCTGGGCTTCTTTGGATCATGGTCCTGATTAATGCTAGTGAGCTGTTCAGCAAGTTGGCTAAGATGGTCTGCATTTGTGGAAAGATTATTATTAAAAAATGCTTTGTATTGAATTAAGTTGTGATCTGACTCTCTCTCTCAACATTATATTCTGTTCTGTCAAGTTACTGCAGGTTGGATTAGTTGAGGTTGGGCAGGGAGAGTTAGGGTGAGTCATGGAGAGGCATCTGAAGATTTTTCAATGTGATAAAGCAGAATAGTACAAGCACCAGCATATAGCTAATTATAATGATTCTGTCATCAGTGCCTACAGTATATTGGTATAAAACTCTGTCTCAGATGTTGTTTCAGCATCTCTCACTGATTCTCATGTGCAACCATGTCTGTGTATCAAGAGGAGAGGATGGGAGGTGGGAGTGTCTGGTGGGTTTGGGGTTACAAGGCATGAAAATGTAAGGAACACATTTGTGACAAAAATGAGATACTGAAGAGAAAAACAAAAAATACACTTTATCCTGCTCTCCATGTTACTGTGAGGACATGGGCTGCAGTACCTCTTCAAACCATTTGGTAACCTTGTAATTAGCAGCAGCAGTGCTTCTTGTAAAACACATGACTTCCATGAGTGCTGGGCGGGATATGTTTCCATCTGACTTACTCTCAAGAATTATATGAATTTTTCCTGTAGTTGATAAGCTATGATTGGGAACAGGATTGTGAAGCTAACATGTTCACCACTGACCCTAACCCTAACCATGTATTTTTGTCTAAGAAGGCTTCAGCTATAACCAGTCTTCAATATCTAACTTCCTAAAACAACAAACCACTGCTTGATATTTTACTGTAATATAATCTATAGCACCTACGGTAACAAATTAAGCAGAGTTAGACAAACTGAGTAATATTATCTGTCTCTCAGGTCCTGGTGTATACTTTTTTCTTGTATAAAACAATAAGCACATTAAATTGATTGCAAAATACATCCAAGAACAGCACAAATTATATTTCTTTCCACACACTGGAATGTGAGCTGGATTTTTAGGACAACACAAACTGCCTTGTCCGATTGTCCACTCTCTTGACTTGATTCCTTCACAGCCTTTCCAAAGTGGTCGGACCTCTGAAAGCCTGAGAGGCCATGAGAATAGATAACAGGACAAGGCCCATGAGACAAAGTCAAGCTCAAGAACCTAAAAGGATTCCAAACACTGCTTGGCCCAGCTCTGTTATTAATGACAGAAAAACTACATAGGAATTGATACTTAACAGTTCATTATATCCCTTCCCTCCCTCTCTTTTCCCTTCAAAAATGTGACTTTTTAGTGGAACACGTTGGATGCAGAAGGGGAAATAAGGCACAGCCCCTAACTAACTCACAAGCTCAAGTCAGTGATGATGTGCTCAAAGATCTGAGTGTCAAGGGAAATTCACTATTTTGGGGGATAATAAGAGACAAATATCTCACCATTACTCAGAAATTCTGTCTACAATGCAACAGAGCAGTTTAACAAATTCCAATGCATATAAACCAAACCCATTCTAATTTTTCATTCATATTTTTTATGGGGCAATAACATGAGTGGAAAAATTAACCAGGCATTCTGAGACCATTTCTGAGACACGGCCATACCTGTGATGTTGTCATATGTCCTGAAGTTCATCTCTATGTGGTCCCATTGGAAAACCATACAGCTCTCTGCACTGGAAACAGCAATTGCCACACAGACATCATTCTTATGGGAGAATATGTCTAGCCAACACAGCTACAGCTAGTGTGTGTGGACTATAGACCATAGACTGTAAAAACATGCCTATACGTACCAATCTGGCTGCATGCACACACAAAGCCCACAAACAGGTAAGAGGTGATGTTGAAAAAAAAAAAAGGCATAAGAAAGGCAATGGATAAAAATATTTAAATGGAGGATATTGTTAAAATGCATTTTTCTTTATGGCAGTGAAGTCTGGGGCCTCTTATTTAAAGTTACTTATTGAAAAGTGGATAAAACCCCAACAGAACAGCTGCATCCTGATTTCTGCAGGCACATTCAGCTTACCAACAGAAGCTCCTCTAAGCTGGCATCCAGGGCAGAGCAGGGCAGGATCCCCAGAAAAGAGCCTGCAAGTTCTGGACTCACCTGGTTCACCCTACTTATCTATCACAATCAATTTAATGGATCAGCTGAATTAATTTGAATTGAGTTTAATTTAAGTGTTATTGCATGTTTATCTAGGGTATTATTTTACTAGGCTACTGCCCTTCAAAAACCATACTGGCTGAAGCCTAATCTGTTCTGTACACCCCAAAACTCACTTTTTCCAAACGTGATAAACTTTGTGCTTTTATTTTGAAGGCTAACTAGCTAATCGTTGCGTCTGGCTTGACGCGCTTTGAGTGGGCGTGGGCGGGCTGGAGCGCTCGTGCCGTTTACCAACAACCCGTCAGCTGTGTCAAACCACACACATAACCAGAATAAGACCTGAAGTAAAGTGAGTTTGCCTTCAAAATTAAAGCGCAAAGTTTGTCATGTTTGAAAAAAGAGAAAGTATTGGTGTGAAAAGTAACAAATCCTTACGTTATACTGTGAAAATGATATTTAAGAAAGCAAGACATACATTTTGATTCACTACAGATTCCCTCTTAAATGAGTTACAGATTACATTCTTAAATCGCCTATTCAGAACAACACCCTTAGTCTTTATTAGGCCTAAAACTAGAGAATTTGTCTCAAAAACTCATAGAACATGTTAGATGAGAAATGTATGTATTTTTTCATGTATGCACATACTGTTATTTGAATTGCACTATTATCTTAACATGGACCATTACAAATGAAAAATGTTTGAAAAAGTTTAGTTTCTTAGGGTTAGGGTTAGGGTTTCATGATTTTCAATAAGCAATGCACTACATTTTATATGGCCTACAGACTGACCAGTCATATATGATTAAAAATACTGTTGTATAAAAACATGAGTAATAACACATATTACAGATAATCTCTTACTACTGCAAAATTGATTACTGCAGTTTCCTTACAGGACATGAATTAAACATCTTAAATCATATCTTAAATCACATTGTTTTCACAGTGGCACTTTCACAAGAGCAGTTAGAGATATTTCTAATTCAGGCCCATAGATGGTGCTACAGGCCAAACAAAACAATTAGAAAGCGTCACCATATATATGCAAAACTTTATGAGATTGAATATTTACAGATAAGCATTAATTACTACCAGTGTACCATCCAATATGCCGTTTTCCTGCACTATGTTGTTGGAGTCATACAGTGTGAACAGTGGGACATGTTAATAACAATTCCATCAAAATTTCTCATGTGATTTGTCTCTGACTGGGTACTGGACTCTTGACTAATTTCTCAAAGTGCTTTGAGTCCACCTCACTTCAAGTCACTGAGTCCAGACTCTTGAACTGGGACACTGAGACTTCCCTCAAGGTTTGCTGGCTTCATTACAGCACCGGTGGTGAAGTCTTCTTTTTTGAACATTTTTTTCAGGGTGGGCCTTGAATTCCAGCCTTGTTTTTTGGCAAACGTGTAAACACATCTGAAGAGATCAGGAAATACCAACATCAGATCAATGTTGGCTGCATCCTCAGCACTGCAAACAGAGAAAGAAATTATTATTCCCAAGTAATGAACATTCAATTCACCAATCCCTGACAGTGGTCGACTTTGTGGATGACCCCAGTTGATTGGTTACCTTGTGTCTTGTCCTACAGTATTTGCTGCATAAGTCTCTGTTCTGACTTTTGTTTGTGGTGTAATTTATCTGGTAACTATTGCTAAACCAATTAATAATAATAATACTAATACCACTACTACTACTACTACTACTACTACTACTACTACTACTAATAATAATAATAATAATAATAATAAACAGAAACAAGTTTACACAAGGTGGGTGTGATATGGACTCTTGTTAGGGTAAGGGGTGGAGGAAGTGTAAGGTTATAGCAACAAACCAATAAAGTGGAGCAACAGTGGAAAGAAAAACATTAAATAAATGTGCAGTGATTTAAAAGATGACACCAACTGTGCCTGCCTGAGCTCCTCCAGGAGACCGCTCCAAAGAGGAGGTCCGGACAAAGGCCTGGTCTACTTTGGTCTAGATTAATGACTAGAAGTCCCCTGTCCAGGGATCTAATATTGCACTTTGACTCATAAGGGGATACAAGGTCAGAGATATAACTTGGGGTAAAACCTATCTGTGCTTTAATAGTGATTAGCAAATAGAGATGGCAATACAGTTTGACTTGGTGGTATGGTTCTACTCTTGGGGATGCTTCCTGCTGCAGTAATACAGCATAACAGCATAGTAATACATAGCATGATAAGTAAGGGAGCATTGCAAATAACCCCCATGGGAATGAACTTAGAAATAAAGACCCTCCAGGGAGCATACAAACAGAGCAGAACCACAGTAGGTGGAGGCTGGGGTGGAGGAGGCTCTTGCAAATAGCAGCAGCCGTAACAGCGGGTGTGAAATACTGCTCTTTCTGAACTGTCTTGTGAAAAAGTTTGAGACATGCAACACTTTATGTCAGCAAGGCTTTAAAAGTTGCATGGCTATCTGAATTTCTAGATTTCAGGGTATAGCTGCGTATTACCAGCATAGCAATAGAAACCGATATTGTCTATGGATAATGTATGAATCATTTGCTGCATTAATGAGGGCAACCTCTGTGCTGTGCATTGTTCTTAAACCAGATTGAAATGTCTCAGATATATGTCAAAAGAATGGACCAAAAACAGAAAAAAGTATAATTTCTAGTTTCATAATTTCCAAATGAATAAGGATGGCTGTCCTGTGACATTTGAAGGTCCTGTATCATTTTAACCTCAGTCTAACTTACTAGTGCTCATGCAGGTTGCGTATGAAGCGCAGTAATCCCAGTGTGTTGTCAGGGTATTTCTTCTTCTTCTTCTTGGCATCCATCTTCTGGACCAACTCTGGAGGCAACTGGAAAATCAATAAAATTACTGATAAAGTGGCTTCCACGGAAATAGAAGTGCAACAACAGTTACGTCGCAGTTACCTTGTTTTTCCACTGACTGAAGAATCCATTTCGGTCCAGTTCACAGATTAGTGTCTGGTCAGCTTCTTCATATTTTGCCACCTCCGCCTGATTACCAATCTTTCTCAAGTATTCTACTCTCCTGAAACAGAGTTGTACTTTAGGCTACATGATTTACAGAACGAACATAACGTAAAACAAATCGGTGGAATTTTGTCGTATCATATTGATCAAAAAATGGTGTTGTAAATAAGCCATGGAAATATGTATACGAAAACAATGAAAGAACAGCCAAGGTAGCATCAAAACTGCATGAAAAAGGCTTGACTTTAAATAATTTTCATTTACATGTCTCATTACAGAGCGAGCAATCGATGTGTTGAACAGACATGCTTTGGGTAGTTTTGGAGGTTATTTTTCAAGTGTCCACTGGCCCTACAGAACTGCATTGAACAGCTATGTATGCTAGCAAGCAGGATATAATAGTGAAGCAAATTACAGGACTTTGGTCAGAATCAATTGGTGTGATGGAAAATATGCTTCTATCTCACCTTTCATTGGACCAGAAGAAGGGATGAGCCAAACATTCCTCCACAGTAGGTCTCTTCTTTGGTTCTCCATTGATCATGTCCTCAATGAGATCCTTTGCAACCACATCTTGAACATGTTCCAGACTGTAGTTCTCTTCATCAATGTTGTACTCACATTTATAGGATTTGCCAAACGGATGGTGTCCTCCAGAGAGGATGTAATAGATCAACATCCCTGCCACCTTAAGAATTGACATAACAATTTAGTAATTACAGAATGATTTTTTACCCAGTCATCAATTAAATGGCTCCAACAGAAAAAAAAAACGAACCTGTATATCAGTGCTCGATTTGTATGGTATATCAGCATCTTCTGTCAAAGTCTCTTTGGCCATCCAGCATTTGGTTCCTGCGCTTCTTGTGTGTAAAGTTGTTTGTCCTTCAGGTAATCGTCGGCTTATGCCAAAATCAGATAATCTTGCCCTCCTCTTAACATCTGCAGGACAAATGGCATAGACAGTAAATTATGTTATACGTTGATCAAAATAAATTCCAATATTGGTGTATACTTTTAAAATTTCAGACAGTGAATTGCATGTTTACTAATTTCTTACCAATCAAGACATTCTGGGGTTTGAGATCCCGGTGGAGAATTTGAGGATTTTGATGATGAAGCACACTTAAACTATGGAGAACCTGATGCACAAGTTCTCTCCTCATTTCAGAGAGACTGTCTTTTGGAAATTCACGGCTGATATATTCTTCCAGGGTGTATTCACATAGCTGAAGAATAAGGTAACCAAAGTTCTCATCCTCTGTAAAGTCAATGTATCGTACAATGGATGAATCATCAAGCTCTGGAAGCCGTAAAAATCCTTCCTCATTCTTCAGCACCTGATAGCTGAATTTAGACATTCTCTTAACTGCGACTTCAGTGCCGTCACTTATTTTCAGACCCAAGAAGACTTCAGTTCCATCACTTCCCTTTGCTATGTGGAATTCCACATCTTTCACATACATGATGCTTCCAACTCTGGTTACTTTCCTTTCATCAGTGTTAAAAAGCTTCTCTAATTTTTCGTTCCACCTCTCACTGATTTTATGCCATTTCTGTGGTTTTGGTGATGGACCAGTGTTTGGGAGGAATGGCTTAACATTTGAACTTTGAACAGAAACCAAAACATGAACTGCTGTTGGGACACTTGCAGCAGACCAAACTTCATAATTTGGCTCCTGTGGCTTTTTTGGCTTTTTCTTCTTTTTCTTCTTCTTTTTCTTGGATCCCGGTAACGCTTTACTGGTTGGTGTAGAATCTTCACATTCTGAGTTTGGTTTGTTGAAATGATTTTGCAATCCTCTAATGATTTCTTTCAGGCTGTTATTACTTTGCATATCTACAGATGTCAGTATATCCTCAGGAACTGAAGTTATTCCCTTTGATGTAAAGATGTCAGCTGCATGTTCAGATGAAAGCAAGTTAGCAAGTATGCCATATGTGTAGACTCTCACATCAGAGGTGTATTCTTTCTTAACAAAAAGAGCGATTGTTGTGCATAATTTCTCAAGGAAAATCTGATTCCATCCATTTTTGACTTCTGTTTTCTGTGTAATCACATAGAGTGTTTCCAGAATAGCTTTCAGTACATCAGGACTTCGTCTTGAGGAAAGTCTTTCCAGCAGTTGGGGGATCATATCCAGTGATATCTCATTTGGTATCTCTCTCATTGTGCAGAAAACTGATTGTAGACTTTGAACAACTGAAGATGTGAAATTTTCCTCTGGAATGTTTGGAAAGCGTTTGACTGCATCCGCAATGTAGGAGTTCAGATTTCCTGTGTCCTTCAGCCATATGATACTACTCTGACGGCATTGTTCGGCATTTGGCCCAGTAACAGTAAAGAGTACTTCACTTATGGTCAGATGGGTCTGAGGATCCTCCTGCAGCATGTGACTGTCAAACATCTTGAAAACTTCTTGTGGTGTTTTCTCTCGTACAGCAATTTGCAGATCGACAAAATGTTTTATTTTGGAACACAATGCATTACCTTTTAATGCAAGGTTATGTATCACTTTGGATATTTTTTTATTGGTTTCAAGATCTTCAGGTTGTAGCATAAGGAATAGTGTTATCTTTGCACCAGCACAGATTAGCTCTTTCACGACATCGTCTCTGTCATGGATGGCAGCAGTATGCAGTGGTGTCCACCTCTGTAGGATGGGATTATCCACTCCATTTGGATTAGCTTTCGCTTTAAGCAATTTCCTCACAAAAACAATTGGAGCTTTGGATATTGAGGCATAATGCAAAGATGTCCACTTATTATTGGAAGCCTGGTTTGGGTCTGCACCCTGACGTAGCAGGAAATCACAAATATATCACAAAAACCTTCTTGTGATTCACAACAGCAGCAATCAAAGGGGAAATGTCATCATTCACCTCTTTGCATGGGTAAAGTTCCTTAATGTCATTGTCCTTTAATGATTTCTTGAACTTTTTGAGTTTGCTGTCAATTATACACTGTATTATAGGATGTGTTTCTCTTGGGATGACTGTAGTCACTTGAAACTGTTGGAAGAAATCCATTTCATCACTTCAGAATAACTGTGGGGTGACAAAATTATGAGGTTAGTGTAACATTTGGTGCCTTTTGAAACTTTAAACTAGCCCAGTTATGCAGCTACTGACAGAAAGAGTTGTCTGTGGCCGCTATTGATAGATGATTGTGATTATCAATATTCATTTGATTATCATTATTCACTTGAGTATCATTATTCATTATATGCTAATTTTCAATGGTAGAGAAGTCATTATGCTATTCATTTTCTGTGATCAAACAGCAACAGGATGTCTACTGAAGTTTACCTCAATGTGACTGAAAGTCTATTTGAACTTTAGCTGAACTGGAACCTCTAGGAATCTCAGGTAGGGGATGAGTAGAGCTGTAGATGCTGTAACTCAGATTTTAGATATTCTATATACTCTGTCACTCTTGTGTTTGAGACTTCATTCTTTAATAAAGATTTGGTTTTAGGCCTATCACTATGTTTCTGCCACCTCTCTAGAATTAAAAAAAGGTTGGCTGCAAGAATAGCCTGGTAAGTTTACCAGTGTGAAATACCTAACACTAAAAATCTGCTGGCATTCAACCACAAACTGTGATTGGTAACAGGATTGTGAGGCTAACATGTCCACCACTGAAAACTGTCCAAAGTCTGTCTTGTATGGTTCTGCTTGAACATACTGGCAGGATGATATGGGCAATTAACACAACAAAAAATAGATAAAGTAAATCTCTGTTGCATTTTCTTATCATCTACCCGAAAATGTGAAATGCCTTGTGTTAGCTCTCAAAGTCCATATTAAAGTAGACACTTGATGACTTCAGTAGCTCTGGCTAAAGTAGCAAATAGATATATATAGAAATATATAGAGATATTTATGATCAGTGGCATTGATTTAACAAACCTTAAGGTGTGGTCCCTGCGTCTAATATCATTTCCCAACATAACTTTCAAACCTGCTTATATTGACTACATTTTTGGGTGCAAGTGATATTATTTGGTCAGTCTGCTAAATTATTAGATGTAGATCACCAAACACACACTGTTCAGTGTGAATACTAGTCCTAAATGCTTCCCTGATGTGATTTCTTTTTAAGATATGGTTTCCAAATATACTTCTCCAAGGTAATCATGTTAGCTCTATTAGAGTGACTTGAGTAAAACTAAAATCATTTTACTTTAAAATACATCCGTATTCTGCGTTGACTTTGAATGTTGTTTGCTAAAACTTAACTACTCCCTATAGCCTTTGATTGGTTATAAAAAATAAATAATAAATCTGAATCTAATGAAAATGAAATTACTGAGGGTTAGGGTTAAAATAGAATAGAATTTATCTTTTTAAATGCATTGGGAAATTGACCAGTATAAAGGCAGAAATGTAATCATTATTTATCATATTTAAATAATCCTATTACATTATAAATGTATTAGACAGCGTATTACAACTCTCATGCAGAATAATAAAAAATACATGACTAGAAGAGTCAAACTGTGATTTTTTTTCGGGTGAATGCAATACGCTTCTGTATGAAACAATAGCTTATAGGCCTATATGTAAGGGGGAAATTAAACTTAGTGTCAAGGTTTACTGTCCACTTTGAGAATGAATTATACCTGTTTTTCAAAAACCGGCACATACCTATACCTAAACTGATGTGGTTTCTAGTGCGTAGCCTCTCTCTTGCTCTCTCTCACACACACGCACGCACGCACGCACACGCACACACACACACACACACACACACACACACACACACACACACCAAGCTCCCCTCTCAGTTAACTCTCAGTTCTTTGTAAAACACTTGACTTCTTGAGTGTTGGACAAACAGGATGTGCCATCTGTCAGTTATTCTCGAAAGTCACTTGAATTTTGCAGAGCAGAAAATCATGTTCTAGCATTTTCAAGGGAAAGATCAGTAATTTTCACATATTTCTTATTGTAAGCTATGGTGGGGGATGTCACTTCCCTGAACTGACAGGCAGCATTATTGTTTCTGTGCCCTTTAACCCATCTCAGAATTTTTCTTACACTGACTTGGAAATCCAGTCCCAACTTCATCAAGGTAATCATGTTAGACCTTTTAGAGAAAGTTACTGACCTCTGCTGGTCATGTGAAAACCATCTAGATGTTGTGAGCGAAACTCATGGCGAAACCGCATCATTGGTGATGGATGACGTGTTTACTGTTGTCTGTTACGGTTTCATTTCATGATTTTTGATGCTTGAGAAGGGAGAAATGGACTTTGACTCACTGACATTCTGCCACAACCCTGAAACAAACCCTGATACACGATGAAACACATCGTAAAATCATATTTGTACACATTTATTTTGATACTCAACAGATTAAGCTTACAGTATATTTTGAGAGTAACATTCAGTATGCTTAAAACAATCGTAAAAAAGAATCTGCATGTGATAAAGCTTGCATATTCCATTTTTTTTCTATGATTGGTAATACCATTGATTTAGTATGAGTAGAAGCACTTTGTCTTGAGACTTCTCAGTTTGTTAGTTGTATCTAAAAAGAATTTGGTGAACATTCTGTTTTGAATGTCATGCTCTTGCAAGCTGCAGTAATATTTTTAAGTTAAGTGCAAAGATTTGTTCTGATTTTTGTGTGATATGACAAACAGGTAGTGGCATTTCAGTCCTCGTTATATGTACACTTTGTAGCTTGTATATCAACATTCAGTATTTTCAAAGAAATGTATGAAAGAAAGGAAAAGCATCTCAACGCAGGTTGATACATTTACATAAACGTCTTTGTTTCCTGCATGTTTGGACAAACAGATGATGTCTTCCATCAAATTTATTTCTTGAGGCCTTTAATCTTCAACTGTTTCAATGACAGACCAATAGTCAAGGTCCCACTATTGGGTTTTTATAAAGACACACATCAGAAGCTGTTTCTTTATACAGAGGGGTATTTTTGTATTAGCTTGAAAACAAATGATAGCTCCCGGCGATCTGAGGTAAACTCCACAGTGAGACAAGTGACGACATGTTCACATTACAATAGCCTACCTTAAAAGTGTTTTAAAATGTCCACTTCCCACCATAAACAAGCAGAAGTAAAACCCTATGCAGACCAATAGTTGTTTTCCATTCCTTTTATCTGAGCTCAATTGATTGTGATTAATACCAATAAAGTTAATCAAGAAAAATACATACCGGGGTTCTTTTGAGGTGCGAGCCCGTGTGATGTGGGTCTGATGAGTGCCCTGCGCGCTCCCTCTACCTGTGCCCGTCACTTCCTGGACACACCTATACATTATACACCCTGTGCACCCAATTACCACCACCAAGTGCCCACAAATATGAATACAAAATATAGGCTATTTGTATAAAATAAATTAGACATAACATAAACAAACATAAAGAATACTGTATTGATATGGTAAACTTACCATATCAAAGTATACTGTCCTCTCTCTCTCTCTCTCTCTCTCTCTCTCTCTCTCTCTCTCTCTCTCTCTCTCTCTCTCTCTGTCTCTCTCTCTCTCTCCATTATATTCTGTTCTGCCAAGTTACTGCAGGTTGGATTGGTTGAGGTTGGCAGGGAGAGTTAGGGTGAGTCATGGAGAGGCATCTGAAGATTTTTCAATGTGATAAAGCAGAATAGTACAAGCACCAGCATATAACTAATAACAATGATTCTGTCATCTGTGCCTACAGGTATAAAACTCTGTCTCAGATGTTGTTTCAGCGTCTCTCACTGATTCTCATGTGGAACCATGTCTGTGTATCAAGAGGAGAGGATGGGAGGTGGGAGTGTCTGGTGGGTTTGGGGTTACATGGCATGAAAATGTAAGGAAACACATTCTTGACAAAAACGGGTTACTGAAGAGAAAAACAAAAAATACACTTTATCCTGCACTCCATGTTACTGTGAGGACATGGGCTGCAGTACCTCTTCAAACCATTTGGTAACCTTGTAATTAGCAGCAGCAGTGCTTCTTGTAAAACACGTGACTTTATGAGTGTTGGGCAAACACAATATGTTTCTATCTGACTTACTATCAAGAATTATATGAATTTTTCCTGTAGTTGATAAGCTATGAATCAGCTTTATTGGCACGACAGGAAAGAGACCTATGTTGCCTAAGCAATACAGTGGTTCAGTTGTAGTAACATTGCAAACATTAACCAACCAATAATATATGAATATCAACAATTATAACAACAACAATATAATCAAAAGCCATTTATCAACAATTAAATTAAATTCAGGCATTTAACACACGTGGTGAACAAAGTGTCGCAGCAGAGATTTGTAACTAGCTCTTCTCTCTGAGGTTGTGGCATTCTGATACAAACTTTGCTGCTAGTGGCATGGATTTATCAAATGATAACTTCTGTTCTTGTGGGAGGAAACCAAAGTTTAGGATTATTATTTCAAATTTGGGATAATACGCTTCTCTAATTATTTGATATTTTGGGCAGGACAGCAGGAAATGTGTCTCAGTTTTTACCTCCTGTCGATCACAACGATCTAATCTTTGTTCTCTTGGCTTCCAAGATTTTGAGTGTCTCCCTTTTTCAATTTCTAATTTCTAATCACAAATCCTATATTATGAAAGTATTTTTCTTTCTTTTAATGCAGGGAGCTGAAGATAATTTTCCACTTTAATCTCTCTGTCTAGTTGTTATGATTTCGGTTCTCCAGTGTTTTGTATAGTTTGATTTTAAGAGGTGGTCAATTTGTTTAATTTGGGACTTGAACCTGGGCTTCTTTGGATCATGGTCCTGATTAATGCTAGTGAGCTGTTCAGCAAGTTGGCTAAAATGGTCTGCATTTGTGGAAAGATTATTATTAAAAATGCTTTGTATTGAATTAAGTTGTGATCTGACTCTCTCAACATTATATTTTGTTCTGCCAAGTTACTGAACAGGTTGGATTGGTTGAGGTTGGGCAGGGAGAGTTAGGGTGAGGCATGGAGAGGCATCTGAAGATTTTTCAATGTGATAAAGCAGAATAATATAAGCACCAGCATATAGCTAATTACAATGATTCTGTCATCTGTGCCGACTGTATATTGGTATAAAACTCTGTCTCAGATGTTGTTTCAGCGTCTCTCACTGATTCTCATGTGGAACCATGTCTGTGTATCAAGAGGAGAGGATGGGAGGTGGGAGTGTCTGGTGGGTTTGGGGTTACATGGCATGAAAATGTAAGGAAACACATTTGTGACAAAAATGAGATACTGAAGAGAAAACCAAAAAATACACTGTATCCTGCACTCCATGTTACTGTGAGGACATGGGCTGCAGTACCTCTTCAAACCATTTGGTAACCTTGTAATTAGCAGCAGCAGTGCTTCTTGTAAAACACGTGACTTCCATGAGTGCTGGGCGGGATATGTTTCCATCTGACTTACTGTCAAGAATTATATGAATTTTTCCTGTAGTTGATAAACTATGATTGGGAACAGGATTGTGAAGCTAACATGTTCACCACTGACCCTAACCCTAACCATGTATTTTTGTCTAAGAAGGCTTCAGCTATAACCAGTCTTCAATATCTAATTTCCTAAAACAACAAACCACTGCTTGATATTTTACTGAAATATAATCTATAGCACCTACGGTAACAAATTCAAGTAAACAACTACACTCTAAGGACTGGGCTCTCAGCTACTATAATTAAAGGTTTGTGCTTTCAAGACATTTCCCTGTATGTAAAAAGCAAAGGGGTGTGATAGATTATCACGGCCAGAAGGGGGCATGGTAGGCCCATCACAACACAGTACCCCAGTGCAGATAAGGCAACATACTGTACATTACCACAGGGTATGAGGACATGAGGTAAGTGGTACATGGATGAGCAACCACACTCCTTACTACCTCAGCTGCCCCAAATCTTAAGCAGAGGTAGACAAACTGAGTAATATTATCTGTCTCTCAGGTCCTGGTGTATACTTTTTTCTTGTATAAAACAATAAGCACATTAAATTGATTGCAAAATACATCCAAGAACAGCACAAATTCTATTTCAAATCTTTCCACACACTGGAATGTGAGCTGGATTTTTAGGACAACACAAACTGCCTTGTCCGATTGTCCACTCTCTTGACTTGATTCCTTCACAGCCTTTCCAAAGTGGTCGGACCTCTGAAAGCCTGAGAGGCCATGAGAATAGATAACAGGACAAGGCCCATGAGACAAAGTCAAGCTCAAGAACCTAAAAGGATTCCAAACACTGCTTGGCCCAGCTCTGTTATTAATGACAGAAAAACTACATAGGAATTGATACTTAACAGTTCATTATATCCCTTCCCTCCCTCTCTTTTCCCTTCAAAAATGTGACTTTTTAGTGGAAGACGTTGGATGCAGAAGGGGCAATAAGGCAATAAGAAGTCTGGAGCCTCTTATTTAAAGTTACTTATTGAAAAGTGGATAAAACCCCAACAGAACAGCTGCATCCTGATTTCTGCAGGCACATTCAGCTTACCAATAGAAGCTCCTCTAAGCTGACATCCAGGGCAGAGCAGGGCAGGATCCTGAGAAAAGATCCTGCAAGTTCTGGACTCACCTGGTTCATCCTACTTATCTATCACAATCAATTTAATGAAACAGCTAAATTAATTTGAATTGAGTTTATTCATATTTCATTGTTATTGCATGTTTATTTAGGCTATTATTTTACTACTGCCCTTCAAAAACCATAGCGGTTGAAGCCTAGTCTGTTCTGTACACCCCAAACTCACTTTTTCCAAACGTGATAAACTTTGTGCTTATATTTTGAAGGCCAACCCACTAATGGTTCAGTCTGGCTTGACACGGTTTGCGTGGATGTGGGCGGGCTGGAGTGCAGTTCACCAAGAACCCCTCAGCTGCGTCAAACCACACAGACATAACCAGAATGAGACCTGAAGTAGCCAAAGCGAGTTTGCCTTCAAAATTAAAGCGAAGAGTTTACCATGTTTGAAAAAAGAGAAAGTATTGGTGTGAAAAGCACCAAATCATTATGTTACACTGTGAAAATGATATTTAGGAAAAGGCAAGACAACATATTCCCTATTAAATGTGTTCTGCATTTTGACTTTGGTACTTTGTATAACTAAAAATAAAAGAATAAACGATTATAAAAATATATGACGCACCAAATGTTCGACTCGGTGTATTTGTTAAATTATAACCGGGAGTTTTTTATTCCAACTGGGACACTGGTGAACGTCACTATGCTCACTTTAGGCCTGAGTAAAATCATACTGTCAAAACGTGGGCAATTCAGTTACTGTCTACAGATTACATTCCTAAATCGCCTATTCAGAACAATACCTGTCCTCTTTATTAGACCTAAAACTAGATAATGCAATCTGAATATCCTACTGGAATACTCAGTGTTTGGTGGTAGTCTGTCTCAAAAACTCATAGAACATGTTAGATGATAAATTTATGTATTTATTTATGTATGCACATACTGTTATTTGAACTATTATCTTAACATTACAAATGAAAAAAAGAAACAAAACGTTCAGGTGGTTTCATGATTTTCAATTAACAATGCACTCCATTTTATATGGCCAAACAAAACAATTAGAAAGCATCACCATATACAGCAAAACTTTATGAGATTGAATATTTACAGATAAGCATTAATTACTGCCAGTGTACCATCCAATATGCAGTTTTCCTACACTATATTGTCGGAGCTTTACAGTGGGACATGTTAATAACAATTGCATCAAAATTTCTCATGTGATTTGTCTCTGACTGGGTACTGGACTCTTGACTCATTTCTGAAAGTGCTTTGAGTCCAACTCACTTCAAGTCACTGAGCCCAGACTCTTGAACTGGGACACTGAGACTTCCCTCGAGGTTTGCTGGCTTCATTACAGCACCGGTGAAGTCTTCTTTTTTGAACATTTCTTGCAGGGTGGGCCTTGAATTCCAGCCTTGGTTTTTGGCAAACTTGTAAACACATCCGAAGAGATCAGGAAATACCAACATCAGATCAATGTTGGCTGCATCCTTACGACTGCAAACAGAGAAAGAAAATTATTCCCAAGTAATGGACACTCAATTCACCAATCCCTGAGAATGGTTTGGACGGCAGTTCCAAAGAGGAGGTCCTGTGATGCCAAAGTCTCCTTTGGTCTTTAGAACGACTAGAAGTCCCCTGTCCAGGAATCTAATGTTGCACTTTGGCTCATGGGGGGTTATGAGGTCAGAGATATAACTGGGGGTCAAACCTACCTGTGCTTTGAAAGTTACCAGCACAATCTTAAGTCAGTTCTGAAACCACTGATGTGATGCCAGAAAGGGGGTGATGTCATTTCCTCTGTTAGCATCAGTTAAAATCCTACCTGCTGCATTCTGTACAAGTTGGAGAGACTTTTGATTTACACAGGAATAAAGAGAGTTGCAGCAGCCCAGGGGAAGAGACTGAGAGGAAATTACAGTGTGAATGACTTTCTCCAGATTTCTGAATGATAAAAATAGCTTAATTTTGGAGATGATTCTTAACTGGATGAAACAAGGCTGCACAACTCACTTTCCCAGAACATCAAAGGTATGGTCAGCATCAAAGATGACTCCTATACCTTTCTGGCTGTTGGATTTATATTAGCTGATAGAGTGCCAAGTTCATTTTGAGTCAGATTTATGGTATTATATGATGGGTGCCAATAGTGCTGTTTCTGAATTGTCTTCATTTAGTTGTGTTAAAATGACATGCAACACTTTATGTCAGCAAGGCTTTAGGAGTGGCTAGGCTATTTGAACTTCTGGATTTTGGGGCAGGTACAGCAGCATATTATCAGCATAACAGTGAAAGGTGATATTGTCTATGGATGATGTATGCATCATTTACTGCATTAATCAATCAATCTCTGTGGGCAACCTCTGTGCTGCATTGTTCTTAAACCAGACTGTAATGTCTCAAAGATGTGATTTTTATTGATGTCAAAAGAATGGACCACCTTTCTTTAAAAAAAAAAAAGTATAATTTATAGTTTCAGAATTTACAAATATAACAAGGATGTCTTTCCTGTGACATTTTAAGGTTCTGTATCATTTAAACTCAGACTAACTTACTAGTGCTCACGGAGGATGCGTATGAAGCGCAGTAATCCCAGTGTGTTGTCAGGGTAGCTCTTCTTCTTGCCATCCATCTTCTCAACCAATTCTGGTGGGAACTGGAATACCAACAAAATTGATGATAAAGTGGCTTTCGGGCCTACAGATGGATATGCAACAACAGTTATGTCTCAGTTACCTTGTTTTTCCACTGATTGAAGGATCCATCCCCAGTATATTGGTTCAATTCCTGAATTAGTTTCTCGTCAGCTTTTCGACAGTTCTCCACCTCCTCCTCATTACCAATCCTTCTCAAGTATTCTACTCTCCTGAAAGAGAGTGGTACTTTGCATAATTTACAAAAGTACATCATTTAAAACCAGTCAGTTGAATAAAAGTACCTTTATGGTTACATCATACTGATAACAAATGGTGTGGTTGCTGTTGAGCCATGGAAATAAGTTGATAAGTAGATGTCAGTGAATGAAGAAACATTTGAGCAGTGAAAAATGCTTAAAGCATGACTAATCAACGTGGATCCTATTTTCCATCATACCGATCAAGTCTGACTAATCTCGCTTCACTATAAGCTACTAATATCTCACTTGTCAGGG
This sequence comes from Centroberyx gerrardi, assembly GCF_048128805.1. Lineage (NCBI taxonomy): Eukaryota > Metazoa > Chordata > Actinopteri > Beryciformes > Berycidae > Centroberyx > Centroberyx gerrardi. Next base: position 14,013,154 of record NC_136019.1, read on the forward strand.
TGCGCAGCTTTCCAATACAGTCATATAAGGCCGATGGATACTCAAAAATTCAATCCCAAAAGCACCCAAAACATGTCTTTTTCAACATATTGACGCTTACTCTGTAATGAAACATATAGTAATTAGTAAACGTATTTAATTATAAGTGTATCTATGTATGTATCTATGTACCTGACAACTTTCACTATTTATTTTACACTAGCAGCGCTTTTAGACAAGCAGCCACAGCCAGCTGGCAAACAGTAAACAAGGAAGTGCTAAAACAAAGGCCAAGGTAGCATCAAAACTGTACGAGAAAGGCAGGACTTTTAATTTTCAGTTACATCCTTTTACCAACATGTTTCATTACAAAGTGAGCATCAATATGCTGAAAAAGACAAGCATGGGGCTGATTTTTGGAGTGTATCCAGTATATGACTATACTGGAGAGTCACACACCTTGGCAAACAAGGTCCTTTAAGTCCTTCTACATTACCTCACCTGTCATTTTTCCAGAAGAAGGGATGAGCCAAACATTCCTCCACTGTAGGTCTCTTCTTTGGTTCTCCATTGATCATGCCCTCAATGAGATCCTTTGCAACCACATCTTGAACATGTTCCAGACTGTAGTTCCCTTCCTCAATGTTGTACTCACATTTACGGCCTTTTCCAAATGGATGGTGTCCTCCAGAGAGGATGTAATAGATCAACATCCCTGCCACCTTAAGAATTAGCAAATTTTAGTAATTACAGAATGATTTTTCACCCAGTCATCAATTAAATTGTGATAACAGAAAAAAACGAACCTGTATATCAGTGCTCGACTTGTATGGTATATCAGCATCTTCTTCCAAAGTCTCTTTGGCCATCCAGCATTTGGTTCCTGCACTTCTTGTGTGTAAAGTTGTTTTTCCTTCAGGTAATCGTCGGCTTATGCCAAAATCTGATAATCTTGCCCTCCTATTAACATCTGCAGGACAAATGGTGTAGACAGTAAATTATGTTATATATTGATCAAAATTAATTCCAATATCGGTGTATACTTTTAAAATTTCAGATAGTGAACTACATGTTTACTAATTTCTTACCAATCAAGACATTCTGGGGTTTGAGATCCCGGTGGAGAATCTGAGGATTTTGACGATGAAGCACACTTAAACTATGGAGAACCTGATGCACAAGTTCTCTCCTCATTTCAGAGAGACTGTCTTCTGGAAATTCACGTCTGATATATTCTTCCAGGGTGTATTCACATAGCTGAAGAATAAGGTAGCCAAAGTTCTCATCCTCTGTAAAGTCAACGTATCGTACAATGGACGTATCGTCAAGCTCTGGAAGCCGTAAAAATCCTTCCTCATTCTTCAGCACCTGATAGCTGAATTTAGACATTCTCTTAACTGCGACTTCAGTGCCGTCACTTATTTTCAAACCCAAGAAGACTTCAGTTCCATCACTTCCCTTTGCTATGCGGAATTCCGCATCTTTCACATACATGATGCTTCCAACTCTGGTTACTTTACTTTCATCAGTGTTAGCAAGCTTCTCTAATTTTTCGCTCCATCTCTCGCTGACTTTATGCCATTTCTGTGGTTTTGGTACCAGTGTTGGGGAGGAATGGCTTAACATTTGAACTTTGAACAGAATCCGCAACAGATCCTGATGACACTTTACTGGTTGGTGTAGACTCTTCACATACTGAGTTTTGTTTGTTGAAATGATTATGCAATCTTCTTATCATTTCTTTCAGGTTGTCATTCATTTGCATATCCGCAGATGTCAGTATAACCTCAGGCACTGAAGTTATTTCCATTGATGTAAAGATGTCAGCTACATGTTCAAATGAAAGCAAGTTTGCAAGTATGCCATATGTGTAGACTCTCACATCAGAGCGGTGTTCATTCTTAACAAAAGGAGCAACTGCTGTGCATAATTTCTCAAGGAAAATTTGATTCCAGCCATTTTCAACTTTTGTTTTCTGTGTAATCACATAGAGTGCTCCCAGAATTGCTTCCGGTATATCAGGAATCTGTCTTGAGGAAAGTCTTTCCAGCAGTTGGGGGATCATATCCAGTGATATCTCATTTGGTATCTCTCTCATTGTGCAGAAAACTGCATGTAGACTTTGAACAACTGAAGATGTGAAATTTTCCTCTGGAATGTTTGGAAAGCGTTTGACTGCACCCGCAATGTAGGTGTTCAGATTTCCTGTGTCCTTCAGCCATATGATACTTCTCTGATGGTATTCTTCAGCATTTGGCCCAGTAACAGTAAAGAGTACTTCACTCATGGTCAAATGGGTCTGAGGATCCTCCTGCAGCATGTGACTGTCAAACATTTTGAAAACTTCTTGTGGTGTTTTCTCTTGCACAGCAATTTCCAGATCGACAAAATGTTTTATTTTGGAGCAGAATTCGTTACCTTTTGATGCAAGGTTATGTATCACTTTGGATATTTTTTTATTGGTTTCAAGATCTTGTAGCATAAGGAATAGTGTTACCTCTGCACCAGCACAGATTAGCTCTTTCATGATATCGCCTCTGTCATGGATGGCAGCAGTTTGCAGTGGTGTCCACATCTGTAGGAGGTCCACTCCATTTGGATTAGCTTTCGCTTCAAGCAATTTCCCCACAAAAACAATTGGAGCTTTGGATAATGAGGCATAATGCAAAGGTGTCCGCTTATTATTGGAAACCTGGTTTGGGTCTGCACCCTGACGTAGCAGGAAATCACAAATATCCTCCTTGTGATTCACAACAGCAGCAATCAAAGGGGAAATGTCATCATTCACCTCTTTGCATGGGTAAAGTCCATTAATGTCAGTGTCCTTTAATGATTTCTTGAGCTTTTTGAGTTTGTTGTCAATTATACACTGTATTATAGGATGTGTTTCTCTTGGGATGACTGTAGTCACTTGAAACTGTGTGAAGAAATCCATTTCTTCATTTCAGAATACCTGTGGGGTGACAAAATTATGAAGTCAGTGTAACATCTGGTATATTTTTAAACTTTAAACTAGCTCAGTTATGCAGCTATTGACAGAGTTTTGCTACTGTGGCCGCTATTGATAGATGATTTTGATTATCATTATTCACTTGATTATTGGTATTCATTATATGCTAATTTATCATTATTTACTCATTGTTTCAATTACATTTACTTCAACGGTAGAGAAGAAATTATGCTATTCATTTTCTGTGATCAAACAGCAACAGGATGTCTACTGAAGTTTACCTCAGCGTAACTGAAAGTCTATTTGAACTTTAGCTGAAATGGAATCTCTAGGAATCTCAGGTAGGTGATGAGTAGAGCTATAGATGCTGTAACTCAGATTTAAGATATTATATATACTCTGTCACTCTTGTGTTTGAGACTTTATTCTTTAATAAAGATTTGGTTTTAGGCCTATCACTATGTTTCTGACACCTCTCTAGAATTAACATACGCTGGCTGCAAGAATAACCTGGTAACATTGCCAGTGTGAAATACCGCTGGCATGTAGTAGCTCTGGCTAATGTAGCATTGAGATATTTATGATCAGTGGCGTTGATTTAACAAACCTTAAGGTATGGAAAATTCCCAGCATTTAATATAATTTCCCAACATAACTTCCAAACCTGCTTCTATTGACTACATTATGGGTGCAAGTGATATTATTTGGTCAGTGTGCTAAATTATTAGATGTAGATCACCAAACACACACTGTTCAGTGTGAATACTAGTCCTAAATGCTTCCCTGATGTGATTATTTTTTAAAGATGGCTTCCAAATATACTTCTCCAAGGTAATCATGTTAGCTCTATTAGAGTGACTTGAGCAAAACTGAAATCATTTTACTTTAAAATACATCCATATTCTGCGCTGACTTTGTGTTTGCTAAAACTTAACTACTCCCTATAGCCTTTGATTGGTTCTAAAAAATGAAATAATACAACTGAAACTAATGAAAAATGAAATTACTGAGGGTGAGGTTTAAAAAAAAAAAATGTAATTTATCTTTTTAAATGCATTGGGAAATTGACCAGTATAAAGGCACAAATGTAATCATTATTTATCAGATTTAAATAATCCTATTACATTATAAATGTATTAGACAGCGTATTACAACTCTCATGCAGAATAATAAAAAATACATGACTAGAAGAGTCACACAGTTTGCTCTCTATACATATCAAGAGATAAACAAGAGACTCTAAAATCCCTGGAGGGGAATTAAACATCATCACTGGAAATGAAGCAGTATTATGAAGTCAATTTATTTTAAGAGAGATGTAAAAAAAAAAAAAAAAAGGGGGGGGGGGGGGGGATTAAACTTTGTGTCAAGGTATACTGTCCACTTTGAGAATGAATTATACCTGTTTTTCAAAAATCGGCACATACCTAGAAGGTGTTAAACAAATGACAGCTCTTTGACCTGCTGGTTAAGTCTTATTTTCTGGTTATTCTAGCAGTTTAACGCATCTGATGTCAAGCAGATCAGGGCGGCCTTTCCGCCTGAGCAACCTCTAAAGTCCTAAGGTGCCACAGTCAACAAACTAATGACAATGTCATCCATATCACCGAAAGACCAATAACACTGGATGAAATTAAACAGCTGTCATGTTGGCCTCTGTAAAACGCACCTCTCTACAGCACACATCAACATTTCCGCTCTGTATGATAATTATCACAGAATTCTGAGATAATTATCTCAGAATTACAACATCTTTGCTCATAATTAGGAGATCTTTAATTATGAGATAATTATCTCATTAGCCTAATTCGTAAAAAACTGTTTTTTTTTCTTCAGGTGAATGCAATACGTTTCCGTATGAAACAATAGCTTATAGGCCTATATGTAAGGTCTTGAAAAGATTGTAGGCTACACATAAACTGTTGAACGAAATGATATTATTTCATTAAAGCAAGTTTTACCATAAACAGACATCTCAACCACATGGTAGCCTACACTTCTAAAGTAAACAAAGATAAATATTGGAGGTTGGTATTTCCCTTAGCTCTTTACAGAAATGAGTGGAAATATGGTGGTGTAAAAATATCAGGGTAAGATTACATAGCCTACTTACAAGCATTTAGGAGATGGAGGCAAAGAGTGTAAATTACTTTGTCTTTACACAACCGGCGGAGGGTGTCTGGTTTCTAAAGAATGAAAACTGGCCGACGCAGTGGCAGATGTGGGGTGTGGGGTGTGGAGTGTTGCAATATAGTTTCCGCTGGTAAGCAAGAGGCGTTTCAAAGGCAAAACATTTCGAGGCAAAACATAATTCACATTCTCACAGTTTATTTTCCAAGGGGGGCATTTTAAACTCCATATAATATTGCGGGAGGCATGTCACCCCCGGCCCACATGCTTAGGCCTACTACTGCTAGTGCCTGCTACATTGGTATAAAACTGTCTCAGATGTTGTTTGAGCATCTCATTTGGAACAATGTCTGCATGTCGAGAGGAAAGAGTGGGAGGCGGGGTCGCCAGGTCAGGCAAACCATCCCAGAATATCCCTGCCTTATTTTTTTTTATTTAGACTTAGAGTTTGAGTCATAAACAAAGTAAAAGAGAGAGAGAGGAGATAAATCAGCATTTGTCTTTAAGTCTCTCAAGTAGCAAAATGCAGGAAGAAAACTGATGTGGTTTCTAGTGTGTAGCCTCTCTCTCTCTCTCTCTCTCTCTCTCTCACACGCACACACACACACACACACACACACACACACACACACACACACACACCAAGTTCCCCTCTCAGTTAACTGTCAGTTCTTTGTAAAATATGTGACTCATTGAATGTTGAACAAACAGGGTGTGCCATCTGTCAGTACTGTCAAGACATTTGAATTTTGCCTGTAATTGATAGGCAGAAAATCATGTTCTAGCAGTTTAAAGAGAAAGATCAGTAATGTTCACATATTTCTTATTGTAAGCTATGGTGGGGGATGTCACTTCCCTGAACCGACAGGCAGCATTATGGTTTCTCAGTTTAACATGTTAATATGCTCCATAAACAAGTTAGTTTAACATGTTAATATGCTCTATAAACAAGACAGTTTAACATGTTAATATGCTCCATAAACAAGTTAGTTTAACATGTTAATATGCTCTATAAACAAGACAGTTTAACATGTTAATATGCTCCATAAACAAGTTAGTTTAACATGTTAATATGCTCTATAAACAAGACAGTTTAACATGTTAATATGATACATAAACTTATAGAACTTATAGCCAAAACTCAAGTAATAGCTCAAATCCTTCAAATCTAATATATGTGTGTACCAAACATACTGCCCTTTCTGTTACTGTCCCTAATGTTAAATTCAAGATGGCACTCTTTAATGTTATGTCTCTCACAAATAAGACCTTTTTTATTCAGGATTTTATCACTGATTGCAGCCTGCACTTTCTATTTTTAACTGAAACCTGGTTGTCTCCCGAAAACTCTGCTAGCCTAATTGAAGTATCTCCCCCTGGTTTCAATTGTATACAGTCTCCAAGACCAGATAGACGGGGTGTGGGGTCGCTGCTATTTTCCAAATGTTTTTAATTGTTTTAAGGTAGATCTAGGCATTTTTTCCTCATTTGAATATCTTGCTATGGAAATGCGCAAGCCAAATGACACCGCAGTATTCATTTTAACAGTCTATCATCCTCCTAAGAACAACACAAACTTTCTAGCCGAGTTGTCTGAATTCTTGTCCCTTGTCTGTACCAGGTTTGACAATTCAATTATAGTTGGAGACTTCAATTTACATGTAGATCAATATGAAGATTCAAAGGCTATAGAGTTTCTGAATCTTTTAGACTCTTTTGATTTTATTCAACACATGAAGGAACCTACTCACAAATTTGGCCATACTCTCGATCTAGTACTGGCCAAAGGAATTGACACTGACATTTCTGCTGTCATCGATATGACCGTCTCTGGTCATTTCTGTGTCCTGTTCGAAGCAACTATATCCACTACAAAGAAAGAAACAAATCATATTGCTAAGAAGCGCCATCTTGATGCCTATGCAATCGCCAAGTTCTCTGACATTGTGAATCAGCCTGACATGTCTCTCCCTTCTAGCAACTCCATACATGATTTTGTCACTAATTTTAATTTTAAGCTTTCTGATGCACTTGATACTGTCGCGCCTGTAAGGGAGAAGAAACTGTCAAGGAAACGACATATGCCCTGGAGAACCAGGTCCATTTGTGAATTGAAAATAGAATGCAGAAAAGCAGAGCGTTTATGGAGAAAACACAAACTCACAGTTCACTGACATCTATAAAGACCTCACTGTTAGATACAATAAAGCAGTGCGTGTAGAGAGACAAACTCATTTCTCAAATATTATTGCAACAAACTCAGGAAACTAGGAAACTATAGATAGCCTGTTAAACCCATGCACAGCTTCAGACATAGTTGATCAGGCCTCCCCCTACAGATGTGAGGAGTTTGCCCATTTTTTCAAAGAGAAGATCAGAAATATTTGGTGCAACATTCAACATAACACTAAAACCTCCTCAACTGGTAATAAACTACCTCATCAAACCACCTCTCCACCACATCTAATGATTAGTTTTGACCCAGTAAACGAGGTTGCCCTACGCAAAATTGTTTTAGGTATGAAACCCACCACTTGTTCTCTAGATCCTATTCCATCCACCCTTTTCAAGAACACCTATGACAAACTGTTCCCATCTGTGCTCCAGATTGTCAACTCCTCGCTAGAATGTGATATTTTCCCAACTCCTTTTAAGACTGCTATAGTTAGACCTGTACTAAAGAAACCAAACCTGGACTCTGTTGCTCATAGTAATTACCGCCCCATCTCTAATCTACCCTTTTTGAGTAAAGTCCTGGAGAAAGTGGTTTTCAATCAGTTACATAAACATCTTTCTGAAAATGACATTTTAGAGACATTTCAATCCGGCTTCAGGGCAAACCACAGCACTGAGACAGCCCTCGTTAAAGTCCTAGATGATCTTAGATTAAATGCAGATGCTGGCTCTGTATCAGTTCTTGTCCTCCTAGACCTGAGCGCCGCATTCGACACTATTGACCACAACATTTTATTAGATCGTCTCAAGAAACGGGTTGGTCTCTCTGGCACAGCTATTAAATGGTTTCACTCTTATGTCACTGGACGAAGATTTTATGTAAAAACTGGAGAACATGTCTCTAAACCAGTTGATGTTGATTATGGTGTGGCCCAAGGAAGCGTCTTAGGACCTGTGTTATTTTCACTGTACAATGCTTCCACTAGGAACCATCATCCGGCAGCACGGTGTGAATTTTCACACCTATGCTGATGATACACAGCTGTATGTGTCTGTGAGGCCAGATGACCCTGATATCCTCACTAGTCTGGTTGACTGTGTCTCAGCCATTAACGAATGGATGAGTAACAACTTTTTAAAGCTAAACGAAGGGAAGACAGACATTCTTTTAGTTGGTCCTGAATCAAAAACGGATTTTATTCAAGCCAACTGGGAAAACTGGCCATACAAACAAAAACAGAAGTGAAAAACCTGGGTGCTATTTTAGTCTCAGATCTTAATTTTAAAGCTCATTTTAATTCCTTGACTAGAACTGCCTTTTTCCACTTGAGAAACAGCCAAGGTGAGACCCCTTTTAAGACAGCAGGATGCCGAAAATCTTGTGCATGCTTTTGTTTCCAGCCGCCTTGATTACTGCAATGCTCTATATACTGGTCTCCCAAAGGCAGCAATTACTAGAGTACAAACTATACAAAACACTGCTGCCAGGGTCTTAACTAAGACCAAAAAAAGCGATCACATAACTCCTGTATTACGTGATCTGCACTGGCCCATATCTTTTAGAATAGATTTTAAAATACTTCTTGTAGTCTTTAAGGCACTAAATGGTTTAGCACCTTCTTATATTTCACACAGTTTATCGTTCTATGTCCCTACATAAGCCCTCAGGTCCTCAGATGCCTGTCTCTTAAACATTCCCAAGGTCAGCAAGAAAATTGGAGAGGCTGCTTTCTCCCACTATGCCCCGAAACTGTGGAATAGCTTACCTTTAGGTATTACAGTGGCAAACTCACTCCATATTTTTAAACAAAAATTGAAAACATACTTGTTTACCTTAGCTTACAAATAGTAATACTGCCTACTTTTGCTTTGCCAATTTTATTGTTTCTTTGATGTGATTTCTCTGTACATCCTGTTCTCACTCCCCATTCTCCCTGTTTTTTTGTTTTTTTGTTTTTTTTTCTTCAATACATTGACTGGATACTATGTCACTTTTATCTGTTTTCTTTTGCCATCCTGTAAAGCACTTTGAGCTACAGTCCTTGTATGAAAGGCGCTCTATAAATAAAATTCATTATCATTATCATTATCATTATCATAAACAAGTCAGTTTAACATGTTAATATGCTACATAAACAAGTCAGTTTAACATGTTAATATGCTACATAAACAAGTCAGTTTAACATGTTAATATGCTACATAAACAAGTCAGTTTAACATGTTAATATGCTACATAAACAAGTCAGTTTAACATGTTAATATGCAACATAAACACATCTCTGCTTTGGTTAGGATAGAGCATTTTCTCTTCCTATAAGAGAAGCTTTTTACACAGTTAGGCTTTTGTGCCCTCTAACCCATCTCTGAATTTTTCTTACACTGACTTGGAAATCCAGTCCCAACTTCATCAAGGTAATCATGTTAGACCTTTTAGAGAAAGTTACTGACCTCTGCTGGTCATGTGAAAACCATCTAGGTACATTGGTGTGTATGTATTATAACTCAGACAACTGAGATTTTATGAGCAAATAATCACCATGAGCTCCTTAATAAGTTTGGTTAGTATTCAATCTGATATGATTAGTGTTGCATGTGAGATGCAGTCTGCAAAACTGTTTGTGCTGACAAAAGACATGCAGGTCAGGTCAAATGAAGACTCTAAACTGCCCCCGTGTATGTATATGATGTGTATGTATATATGATGTAGTATGTACAGTATATAACATGTACTGTATATGATGCGTAAAGCCCTTTGAGACATGCTTGTGATAAAGGGCTATATAAATAAACAAGACTAGACTAAACAAGACTAGATATTCACTGAAACCTAAACTAATGTATTTTAGGCTGGCTAAAACTAATTTCCTATCTTCCCTTCTCTTTGTAAAGAAAGTCAAACATTTCTCACATTCTGAGTTTTCAAAATAATTGCAGCATTTACAGCTCCAATGGCACTTAACAGAATTCTAGGATGTTCAGTAATAAGATGAGAAATGTACTTTTCTCCTATAACTATGTCATATTAAAATCTGTCATCTAACCATTCATACGTAAAAAAAAAAAAAATAAGACATGAAGCTTACTCTCCCATTTTCATTCATTCATTCAGCTTTTCTCACAATATATACATAACACTGAATAATGTTTTCATTCTAAATAGTTGTCCCCCACCAAAGGGGGGACTATGGATCGGTCTCCGTCCGTTAGTTCGTTCGTTAGTTAGTCACACTGTAACGTTGACTTTGTGCCGCTAGGGGGCAGCACTGACAATGAATGGGGACTCAGTGGTAAAGCAATACAGTTAAAGACATCAGACTGGGTTGATGTGTTGAAGTGAGAGTCAATGGAGAATTTCTGGACAAACCTCTAACCACAAGACACTGTAGTTATTGTACAGTTGTTGGACTGTTGTACTGTTAATGCACTCAGCACTGCACTACCACTGTGCCGTCAGTGTTGACTACTTATATCATATTACCACTTATCTACTGTGCAATACCATATATCACTTATCATTTAGCATTCATATTATTCATAACACTCACACTCCTGGTGTTGTCCGGACACATAGCCAGAATAAGACCTGAAGTACAGCGAGCTTGTCTTCAAAATTAAAGCGCAAAGTTTGTCATGTTTGAAAAAAGAGAAAGTATTGGTGTGAAAAGTAACAAATCCTTACGTTATACTGTGAAAATGATATTTAGGAAAGCAAGACATACATTTTGATTCACAACAGATTCCCTCTTAAATGTGTTACACATTACATTCTTAAATTGCCTATTCAGAACAACACCCTTCCTCTTTATTAGGCCTAAAACTAGAGAATTTGTCTCAAAAACTCATAGAACATGTTAGATGATAAATTTATGTATTTATTCATGTATGCACACACTGTTATTTGAAGTGCACTATTATTTTAACATGGACTATTACAAATGAAAAAAGTTTGAAAAAATTTAGTTTCTTAGGGTTAGGGTTAGGGATTCATGATTTTCAATAAGCAATGCATTACATTGTATATGGCCTACAGACTGACCAGTCATATATGATTAAAAATACTGTTGTATAAAAACATGACTAATACAGTAACACATATTACAGATAATCTCTTACTACAGCAAAATGGATTACTGCAGTTTCCTTACAGGACATGAATTAAACATCTTAAATCATATCTTAAATCACACTGTTTTCACAGTGGCACTTTCACAAGAGCAGTTAGAGATATTTCTAATTCAGGCCCGTAGATGGTGCTACAGGCCAAACAAAACAATTAGAAAGCGTCACCATATATATGCAAAACTTTATGAGATTGAATATTTACAGATAAGCATTAATTACTGCCAGTGTACCATCCAATATGCAGTTTTCCTGCACTATGTTGTTGGAGTCTTACAGTGTGAACAGTGGGACATGTTAATAACAATTCCATCAAAATTTCTCATGTGATTTGTCTCTGACTGGGTACTGGACTCTTGACTAATTTCTGAAAGTGCTTTGAGTCCACCTCACTTCAAGTCACTGAGTCCAGACTCTTGAACTGGGACACTGAGGCTTCCCTCAAGGTTTGCTGGCTTCATTACAGCACCGGTGATGTCTTCTTTTTTGAACATTTTTTTCAGGGTGGGCCTTGAATTCCAGCCTTGTTTTTTGGCAAACGTGTAAACACATCTGAAGAGATCAGGAAATACCAACATCAGATCAATGTTGGCTGCATCCTCAGCACTGCAAACAGAGAAATAAATTATTATTCCCAAGTAATGAACATTCAATTCACCAATCCCTGACAGTAGTCTACTTTGTGGATGACCCCAGTTGATTGGTTACCTTGTGTCTTGTCCTACAGTATTTGCTGCATAAGTCTCTGTTCTGACTTTTGTTTGTGGTGTAAGTTATCTGGTAACTATTGCTAAACCAATTAATAATAATAATAATACTAATACCACTACTACAAGTTTACACAAGGTGGGTGTGATATGGACTCTTGTTAGGGTAAGGGGTGGAGGAAGTGTAAGGTTATAGCAACAAACCAATAAAGTGGAGCAACAGTGGAAAGAAAAACATTAAATAAATGCGCAGTGATTTAAAAGATGACACCAATTCCGCCTGCCTGAGCTCCTCCAGGAGACCGCTCCAAAGAGGAGGTCCGGACAAAGGCCTGGTCTACTTTGGTCTAGATTAACGACTAGAAGTCCCCTGTCCAGGGATCTAATATTGCACTTTGACTCATAAGGGGATACAAGGTCAGAGATATAACTTGGGGTAAAACCTATCTGTGCTTTAATAGTGATTAGCAAATAGAGATGGAAATACAGTTTGACTTGGTGGTATGGTTCTACTCTTGGGGATGCTTCCTGCTGCAGTAATACAGTATAACAGCATAGTAATACATAGCATGATAAGTAAGATGCAGGGAACATTGCAAATAACCCCCATGGGAATGAACTTAGAAATAAAGACCCTCCAGGGAGCATACAAACAGAGCAGAACCACAGTAGGTGGAGGCTGGGGTGGAGGAGGCTCTTGCAAATAGCAGCAGCCGTAACAGCGGGTGTGAAATACTGCTCTTTCTGAACTGTCTTGTGAAAAAGTTTGAGACATGCAACACTTTATGTCAGCAAGGCTTTAAAAGTTGCATGGCTATCTGAATTTCTAGATTTCAGGGTATAGCTGCGTATTACCAGCATAGCAATAGAAACCGATATTGTCTATGGATAATGTATGAATCATTTGCTGCATTAATGAGGGCAACCTCTGTGCTGTGCATTGTTCTTAAACCAGATTGAAATGTCTCAGATATATGTCAAAAGAATGGACCAAAAAAGAAAAAAGTATAATTTCAGAATTTACAAATGAATAAGGATGGCTGTCCTGTGACATTTGAAGGTCCTGTATCATTTTAACCTCAGTCTAACTTACTAGTGCTCATGGAGGTTGCGTATGAAGCGCAGTAATCCCAGTGTGTTGTCAGGGTAGCTCTTCTTCGTCTTCTTGCCATCCATCTTCTGGACCAACTCTGGAGGCAACTGGAAAACCAACAAAATTACTGATAAAGTGGCTTCCACAGAAATAGAAGTGCAGCAACAGTTACGTCGCAGTTACCTTGTTTTTCCACTGACTGAAGAATCCATTTTGGTCCAGTTCACAGATTAGTGTCTGGTCAGCTTCTTCATATTTTGCCACCTCCGCCTGATTACCAATCTTTCTCAAGTATTCTACTCTCCTGAAACAGAGTTGTACTTTAGGCTACATGATTTACAGAACGAACATAACGTAAAACAAATCGGTGGAATTTTGTCATATCATATTGATCAAAAAATGGTGTTGTAAATAAGCCATGGAAATATGTATACGAAAACAATGAAAGAACAGCCAAGGTAGCATCAAAACTGCATGAAAAAGGCTTGACTTTAAATAATTTTCATTTACATGTCTCATTACAGAGTGAGCAATCGATGTGTTGAACAGACATGCTTTGGGTAGTTTTGGAGGTTATTTTTCAAGTGTCCACTGGCCCTACAGAACTGCATTGAACAGCCATGTATGCTAGCAAGCAGGATATAATAGTGAAGCAAATTACAGGACTTTGGTCAGAATCAATTGGTGTGATGGAAAATATGCTTCTATCTCACCTTTCATTGGACCAGAAGAAGGGATGAGCCAAACATTCCTCCACAGTAGGTCTCTTCTTTGGTTCTCCATTGATCATGTCCTCAATGAGATCCTTTGCAACCACATCTTGAACATGTTCCAGACTGTAGTTCTCTTCATCAATGTTGTACTCACATTTATAGGATTTGCCAAATGGATGGTGTCCTCCAGAGAGGATGTAATAGATCAACATCCCTGCCACCTTAAGAATTGGCATAACAATTTAGTAATTACAGAATGATTTTTTACCCAGTCATCAATTAAATGGCTCCAACAGAAAAAAAAAACTAACCTGTATATCAGTGCTCGACTTGTATGGTATATCAGCATCTTCTGTCAAAGTCTCTTTGGCCATCCAGCATCTCGTTCCTGCACTTCTTGTGTGTAAAGTTGTTTGTCCTTCAGGTAATCGTCGGCTTATGCCAAAATCTGATAATCTTGCCCTCCTCTTAACATCTGCAGGACAAATGGCATAGACAGTAAATTATGTTATACATTGACCAAAATTAATTCCAATATTGGTGTATACTTTTAAAATTTCAGACAGTGAATTGCATGTTTACTAATTTCTTACCAATCAAGACATTCTGGGGTTTGAGATCCCGGTGGAGAATCTGAGGATTTTGACGATGAAGCACACTTAAACTATGGAGAACCTGATGCACAAGTTCTCTCCACATTTCAGAGAGACTGTCTTTTGGAAATTCACGGCTGATATATTCTTCCAGGGTGTATTCACATAGCTGAAGAATAAGGTAACCAAAGTTCTCATCCTCTGTAAAGTCAATGTATCGTACAATGGATGAATCATCAAGCTCTGGAAGCCGTAAAAATCCTTCCTCATTCTTCAGCACCTGATAGCTGAATTTAGACATTCTCTTAACTGCGACTTCAGTGCCGTCACTTCTCAGCCCCAAGAAGACTTCAGTTCCATCACTTCCCTTTGCTATGTGGAATTCCGCATCTTTCACATACATGATGCTTCCAACTCTGGTTACTTTACTTTCATCAGTGTTAACAAGCTTCTCTAATTTTTCGCTCCACCTCTCACTGATTTTATGCCATTTCTGTGGTTTTGGTGATGGACCAGTGTTGGGGAGGAATGGCTTAACATTTGAACTTTGAACAGAATCCGAAACATGAACTGCTGTTGGGACACTTGCAGCAGAGCAAACTTCATCATTTGGCTCCTCTGGCTTTTTTGGCTTTTTCGTCTTTTTCTTCTTCTTTTTCTTGGATCCCGGTAACGCTTTACTGGTTGGTGTAGAATCTTCACATTCTGAGTTTGGTTTGTTTAAATTAATTTGCAATCCTCTAATGATTTCTTTCAGGCTGTTATTACTTTGCATATCTACAGATGCAAGTATATCCTCAGGCACTGAAGTTATTCCCTTTGATGTAAAGATGTCAGCTGCATGTTCAGATGAAAGCAAGTTTGCAAGTATGCCATATGTGTAGACTCTCACATCAGAGGTGTATTCTTTCTCCACAAAAGGAGCGATTGCTGTGCATAATTTCTCAAGGAAAATCTGATTCCATCCATTTTTGACTTCTGTTTTCTGTGTAATCACATAGATTGTTTCCAGAATAGCTTTCAGTACATCAGGACTTCGTCTTGAGGAAAGTCTCTCCAGGAGTTGGGGGATCATACCCAGTGATATCTCATTTGGTATCTCTCTCATTGTGCAGAAAACTGATTGTAGACTTTGAACAACTGAAGATGTGAAATTTTCCTCTGGAATGTTTGGAAAGCGTTTGACTGCATCCGCAATGTAGGAGTTCAGATTTCCTGTGTCCTTCAGCCATATGATACTTCTCTGACGGCATTGTTCGGCATTTGGCCCAGTAACAGTAAAGAGTACTTCACTTATGGTCAGATGGGTCTGAGGATCCTCCTGCAGCATGTGGCTGTCAAACATCTTGAAAACTTCTTGTGGTGTTTTCTCTCGTACAGCAATTTCCAGATCGACAAAATGTTTTATTTTGGAACAGAATGCATTACCTTTTAATGCAAGGTTATGTATCACTTTGGATATTTTTTTATTGGTTTCAAGATCTTGAGGTTGTAGCATAAGGAATAGTGTTACCTTTGCACCAGCACAGATTAGCTCTTTCATGATATCGTCTCTGTCATGGATGGCAGCAGTATGCAGTGGTGTCCACCTCTGTAGGATGGGATTATCCACTCCATTTGGATTAGCTTTTGCTTCAAGCAATTTCCCCACAAAAACAATTGGAGCTTTGGATAATGAGGCATAATGCAAAGGTGTCCACTTATTATTGGAAGCCTGGTTTGGGTCTGCACCCTGACGTAGCAAGAAATTACAAATATCCTCCTTGTGATTCACAACAGCAGCAATCAAAGGGGAAATGTCATCATTCACCTCTTTGCATGGGTAAAGTCCATTAATGTCATTGGCCTTTAATGATTTCTTGAGCTTATTGAGTTTGTTGTCAATTATACACTGTATTATAGGATGTGTTTCTCTTGGGATTGGGACTGTAGTCACTTGAAACTGTTGGAAGTATTCCATTTCATCACTTCAGAATAACTGTGGGGTGACAAAATTATGAGGTCAGTGTAACATTTGGTGCCTTTTGAAACTTTAAACTAGCCCAGTTATGCAGCTACTGACAGAAAGAGTTTTGCCACTGTGGCCGCTATTGATAGATGATTTTGATTACTTATCAATATCCATTTGTGAGGCTAACATGTCCAAAACTGTCCAAAGTCTGTCTTTGTATGGTTCTGCTTGAACATACTGGCAGGATGATATGGGCAAATAATAGTAGAAAAAAAACGTAATGAAGTAATATTCATGTGCATTAAAGGATAAGGCTGGTGTTTTTTTAATGCATTGCTTACCGTCAACAAATCCTATGAAAATAACAAAATCAACAATGCGTTTGCTCTACTCCCGTTACTTTCTGACTTCCCATGTACCGTTTTTAGCTGTCAACCCAGAAGTCATTGGCTCCAATTGTAAGCTAAAAACCTTGAAATACAGCTCACAAAGACATAGTTTCAATTTAAAAAATCACTAACTGTTACCATGAAAAGTCAGACTGTTGTAGTTATTACCAAATCGAATTCAAATGGGAACAAATTCTTCATTACGCCGGGGACTATTTTCGGTGCTACGGAACTACTTTCCTGAGATCGCAAATGTCTTTACAGCCGGCTTATTAAGTTGTTTGAGGAAAAAGTCGGCTGGCCTGGTGCATCGTGATGATGAAATATGTTGCCCAGAGCAACGGCATGGCTCTGTGACGTGTTTTTAATCGTTTTTTTAATACAATGGAGTTCTATGGCTGCTGGGACATGGCTTCATTGGGCACCGGCTACATGGACGAGACTTGTTGGCAAAACAAAATCATTGCTGATTTTGTTATTTTCACAGGATTTGTTGACGGTAAGCAATGCATTAAAAAACACCAGCCTTATCCTTTAATGAGATTCACTAAATCCTCACCTATGCCAAAGTCCCAGCATCTAATATAATTTCCCAACATAACTTCCAAGCCTTACATTCACTAATGTTTGTGATGCAATGATATTATTTGGTCAATGTGCTAAATTATTAGATGTAGCTAAGATCACCAAACACACAGTGCACAGTGAATACTGGTCCTAAATGCTTCCCTGATGTGACTTTCTGTCAATATTTGCTTTCTTTTTGCTCTACATTATAATCATAAAAACTGTAAAGGCAAATCTGGATTCACTTGATAAGGCATGCGAGGGCCACACCTTGCCCGACCCAATTGTTTTAAGACTTTGAACTTCCTCATTCAGACTGGCAACAGGAATTGGACTTTCAATGTTAAGAGCTGTGAAATGTCTAATAACAATATGATTACGAGGTACAATTACGAAATCCTGTGGTGGTAAACTAGATATTCACAAACAAAGTGTTTTTGAAGATATCAGAGACCAAATTGTTTTACTTAAGGGAATAAGCTGTTGACTCTGAATGTTGTTTGGGGTTGAGGTTACATGACATGAAAATAAAAGGGAACACTTTTTTAACAAAAACGTTACTTGCTGAAGTGAAAAACAAAAAACTATCCTGCACTAAATATTATTATGTGAGGACATGGGTTGCGGCACCACTTCAAACCATTTGGTAACTTTGTTATTAGCTGCTCAAGAGTGCTTCTTGAAAAACACGACTTCCATCGGTGTTGGGCAAACAGAATATTCTATGTGTCGTAATTGTTTCATACATTGGCTTCGAAACCCAGTCACAACTTATTAATTGAATATTCTTCATCAAGGTAACCATTTCAGCACTTTTAGAATGCTGTGAGGAAAACTGAAATAGTTTTAGAATACACTGATATTCTGTGTTGCTTCTGAATGCTAAAACTGAACTACTCTCTATATCCTTTGGTCGGTTATAAAAAAGTAAGTAATAAAACAGAAACTAATGAAAAATAAAATTACTGAGGTTAATTCTACTTACCATAAAATACAACAAGGATTTAAGATGAATTGCTGTAAATAAAGACAATTGAATTGATCTTTTTAAATACACTGGAAAATCAACCATGAAGGCACATGTCAGCATTGTTTATCATAAAATCAGGGCACAAGCTGGATTACAACTCTCCTGCAGAATAATAAAAACAAATACATGAGTCATACCCTTTGCTCTCTATACATGATCTCAAGAGTTATACAAGAGAAAAGTGAAGCAGTATTATGAAGTACCCTATACAACAAATTTATTTTCAGACAGATGTTAGAAGAATGTGGGAAATGAAACTTACAGTGTCGAAGTATATTGTCCTCTCTCTCTCTCTCTCTCTACATTATATCCTGTTCTGCTGTGATGACCCTCCCACTCTCCTGGCTCTGCATTTTGCAGGAGCCTGGTGGGTGGAGTCATCATCAGAGCTGATGGAGTGCACCTGGGCCCGGTGAACTCCTTAAGAAGGCCTTAGACTATCAGTGTCTCTCTCCCTCCTCACCTATACACACCTTTTGTTCTGTTCTTTTGGTTTGATGTAGTTAGTTTACCCCTTAGTTTTAGTTAAATCATTGTTTTAACTCTTACTTTGTTGCATGGCTCCCTCATTGTTCCTTGAGCCGGGTTGTAACACTGCCTAGTTACGGGAGAGGTTGGATTGGTTGAGGTTGGGCAGGGAGAGGCGTCTGAAGATTTTTCAACGTGATAAAGCAGGATAGTACAAGCACCAGCATATAGCTAATAACAATAATTCTGTCGTCTGTGCCTACTGTATATTGGTATAAAACTGTCTCAGATGTTTCAGCGTCTCTCACTGATTCTCATGTGGAACCATGTCTGTATCAAGATGGGAGGTGGGAGTGTCTGGTGGGTTTGGTTACATGGCATGAAAATGTAAGGAAACACAATGACAAAAATGAGTTACTGAAGAGAAACACAAAATACACTTTATCCTGCACTCCATGTTACTATGAGGACATGGGCTGCAGTACCTCTTCAAACCATTTGGTAACCTTGTAATTAGCAGCAGCAGTGCTTCTTGTAAAACACGTGACTTCCAGGAGTGCTGGGCAAACACAATATGACACAATATGGCCCAATCCCAATGTTGGCCCCCTACGGACTGAGCCCTCAGACTTAATTGACGTCACCTGTGTGCATAGCTGTAGTGCCTGAGTGCGAGAAGTCATGAGGGCTCGAAATGGTATAGGAGGAATGGGACAGCACTTTGTGGCATCACGTGTTGCCTTGACGATGTCATTTGTTACTATCTCCCGTCAATTAATCAATTTGTAATTTACTCTTTGTTTGTGCTTTTGTCTAAACAGCATTATTAATAAATTAAATGATGCTAAAATGTTGAATAATTTTAAATAGCCCCAGGTAGGCTATATGTTTTGTAACATTGCAAAGTTTATACTGTGCTAATGCATGTAGAATATACTCTTCATTCTACAAGAGGTTAACCTGCACTACATCATTACAATATGTAAAAAAACGAAAAAGAAACAGTTGGAGGTACGTTGAAAGCAAACAGTACTTTTAATAAAGCTTAATGAGCACAAATAAGCACATTAGAAAGGCTATATTACATGCTGCTTATATTAGCAGCATCTAACATCCTTCTTAAACGTTTAGGAAAACTTAACTTTCTTTTTTCTCAAATGAGCTGTTTATTCTGTTTGAATGTTGCAATGTTTTCTCTTTTAACTGTATCTTGCATGTAGTTTCACACTTTCATTCCTGTTTCTCTCTAAGGTCTTGTTAATTGTTTTTTGTGGTTATTTTTCCTTAGTTATGTTTTTTTTTTCTTTTGTATCGGGTGTATTGGCTGATGTTTTCCACATACATGAATATTAACGTCACAAACGCTATGAACTGTGGGTAACTCCCTCAAGCAAAGTCTACAGAAATGCGGACTTGCTGAAAGTCTGCATAAAGGGCTCATAAAGTCCGCCAGTGAGCCCTCACGCACTTACTGATTTCACAGTGGGACAGCCCTGAACCCTCGCGGACTTGTCGGGAACGCGCGTCAAAGTCCGTGAGTCTGGGAGTGCGGACATTGGGATTGGGCCGATGTTTCCATCTGACTTACTCTCAAACAATATGTGAATTATACCTGTAGTTGATAGGCAGCACAGAAAATCATGTTTTGGTAAAGGGGAGAAGTAATTTTCACATAATTCTTATTGTAAGCTATGGTGGGGGATGTCACTTCCCTGAACTGACGGGCAGCATTATTGTTTCTCAGTTTAACATGTTAATATGCTACATAAACAAATCTCTGCTTTGGTTAGGATAGAGGATTTTCTTTTTATGGAGTTAGGCTTACTTACGCCCCATAACCCATTTCTGGAATTTTCATACATTCACTTGGAAACCAATCACAACTTCATCAAGGTAATCATGTTAGACCTTTTAGAGAAAAAAAGTCAGTTACTGACCTCTGCTGGTGGTGTGAAAACATTTAGGGTTAGGGTTAATACATGCATTGTATCTAAGACAACTGAGGAACTGCCTTGGTTTGACATTAGGCTCATTAAGAAGAGGCTGGACAAGTGCACACTAGGACTATGTTGGAACAGATACTATTGCCAACAAGCTTATTTATGATTGATAGCATGGCAGGGCAAATAATTACCCCGAGTTCTTTGATAAATTTGGTTCTTCTCTTTGTAAAGAAAGTCAAACATTTCTCACATTCTGAGAGTTTTCAATATAACAAATTAATTGCAGCATTTACAGCTCCAATGGCACTTAACAGAATTCTCAGTAATAAGATGCGAAACATAATTTTCTCTTATAACTATGCAATATTAAAATCTGCCATCAAACCATTGATACGTAAAAAGTAAAAAAAAAAAACATAAGACATGAAGCTTACTACTACCATTTTCATTCATTCAGCTTTTCTCTCAATATATACATAACACTGAATTATGTATTTATTCTAAATAGTATATATTATTACTGTTGTTTGGACCTGTAATTGTAGCGCTCCCATTAGACTAATCAGTGTAATTTTGAAAATGCTGGAGTGCAGAAACACTTATTCAACAATTATATTGAAGAAGAGTTCAATGCAACTCTTCAATAAGTGCTCAGTTGGGTTAAGATCTAGGCCAGTCAGAAATGATGCAAAATTACACTGATTGGTCCAAGGGGGGCGCTACAGTGACGGGTCAAAACAAGGTACCGTATTTGTTACTAATGGGCCTTGAGGGAGACTGCATCATTGGTGATGGATGATGTGTTTACTGTTGTCTGTTACGGTTTCATTTCATGATTTTTGATGCTTGAGAAGGGAGAAATGGACTTTGACTCACTGACATTCTGCCACAACCCTGAAACAAACCCTGATACACGATGAAACACATCGTAAAATCATATTTGTACACATTTATTATGATACTCAACAGATTAAGCTTACAGTATATTTTGAGAGTAACATTCAGTATGCTTAAAACAATCATAAAAAAGAATCTGCATGTGATAAAGCTTGCATATTCCATTTTTTTTTCTATGATTGGTAATATCATTAATTTAGTATGAGTAGAAGCACTTTGTCTTGAGACTTCTCAGTTTGTTAGTTGTATCTAAAAAGAATTTGGTGAACATTCCGTTTTGAATGTCATGCTCTTGCAAGCTGCAGTAATATTTTTAAGTTAAGTGCAAAGATTTGTTCTGATTTTTGTGTGATATGACAAACAGGTAGTGGCATTTCAGTCCTCGTTATATGTACACTTTGTAGCTTGTATATCAACATTCAGTATTTTCAAAGAAATGTATGAAAGAAAGGAAAAGCATCTCAACGCTGGTTGATACATTTACATTAACGTCTTTGTTTCCTGCATGTTTGGACAAACAGATGATGTCTTCCATCAATTTTATTTCTTGAGGCCTTTAATCTTCAACTGTTTCAATGACAGACCAATAGTCAAGGTCCCACTATTGGATTTTTATAGACACACATCAGAAGCCGTTTCTTTATACAGAGGGGTATTTTTGTATTAGCTTGAAAACAAATGATAAAATATTTCAGTGTTGCACCAACTGCTGTTTACTTTATTAAACTTGTGAGTAGGTTGAATTTCCCTGACGTTACCTAAACACAGGTCTTTTCCACTCAATGGAAGAACAAGGGCTTCTATCTACTTCTACCACTTTCACCTCTGGACTAAAAAGGTATGGGGATTCTCCATTCACATATTTCTGTGTAAGAAGGCTTCAGCTATAACCAGTCTTCAATATCTAACTTCCTAAAACAACAAACCACTGCTTGATATTTTACTGTATGCAATATAATCTATAGCACCTACAGTAACAAATTTGACTGAACAACTACACTCTAAGGACTGGGCTCTCAGCTACTATAATTAAAGGTTTGTGCTTTCAAGACATTTCCCTGTATGTAAAAAGCAAAGGGGTGTGATAGATTATCACGGCCAGAAGGGGGCATGGTAGGCCCATCACAACACAGTACCCCAGTGCAGATAAGGCAACATACTGTACATTACCACAGGGTATGAGGACATGAGGTAAGTGGTACATGGATGAGCAACCACACTCCTTACTACCTCAGCTGCCCCAAATCTTAAGCAGAGTTAGACAAACTGAGTAATATTATCTGTCTCTCAGGTCCTGGTGTATACTTTTTTCTTGTATAAAACAATAAGCACAGGGGATATTAAACTGATTGCAAAATACATCCAAGAACAGCACAAATTCTATTTCAAATCTTTCCACACACTGGAATGTGAGCTGGATTTTTAGGACAACACAAACTGCCTTGTCCGATTGTCCACTCTCTTGACTTGATTCCTTCACAGCCTTTCCAAAGTGGTCAGACCTCTGAAAGCCTGAGAGGCCATGAGAATAGATAACAGGACAAGGCCCATGAGACAAAGTCAAGCTCAAGAACCTAAAAGGATTCCAAACACTGCTTGGCCCAGCTCTGTTATTAATGACAGAAAAACTACATAGGAATTGATACTTAACAGTTCATTATATCCCTTCCCTCCCTCTCTTTTCCCTTCAAAAATGTGACTTTTTAGTGGAAGACGTTGGATGCAGGAGGGGCAATAAGGCACAGCCCCTAACTAACTCACAAGCTCAAGTCAATGATGATGTGCTCAAAGATCTGTGTGTTTCCCTTGAAGCTGGAGGCGAAGATGAAGTCCCTGCGGTCAGTGGAGACCACAGTGAAGGAGCGTGGTGCCTGGATGTACACCTCCTTGAAGCGCTCAAAGACTTTCTTCTCAGTATCCCACAGGTAGATCTGCGAGAAGGTGTAGTCGCTGCCCAGGGCCAGGTAGTAGCGTTCTTTGAAAGAGAAGGGCTGTAGAATCATGGAGCCTCGTGAGGGCAGGGCCTGGATCTCCGCAAACTGTTTGGCACCCCAGCGCAGGACTTTGGAGTCACCGATGTAGCGCGTCATCGCTAGGTAGAGTTCCTCCTTGATCCGGAAGTGTTTCACCGCTACCACATCCTCCATGTTGGGGATCTCGCCCTGCAGGGTGAACTTCTGGTTGCTCCGGCTCCACTGGTAGATCACCGGCACCTGTGAGCGACTTGCCAAAATAAGGTGGGCCTTTCCATCCAAGTCTAGGAACTCAGCATCCGTGTCACGGAACCACTCATGCAGTGACTGGTATGAATAAAAGCCCTTGTCGTTCCACTTGTAGAGGGTGGACAGGCCCGCTTTAGAGCTGTCAGCAATCACAAAGAACCAGTCAGTGCCAATCTGGAATGCCTCAATGTCATTGGGCTTGGAGATCTTGGACACCTCAATGTCCTGGAACTTGCTGAACCTGCTCTGGTCCTCATCAAACTTGTAGATATGGGAACCACCAAAGAGCTGAGCCACAATGACAAACACCTGGTTCTGGATAACCACTGACTTGCACCCCACAATGGACTGACCTGAAGAGCAGGGAAAAGGACAAATATTGTCAATGAATGATAATCTAGCTAAAAGGTATCCACTAGAGAACAATGGGGAAAAATTAGGGCTTCCAAAAGGCCCACAGCAAACAAAATACCTTGCTTCAAGGGAAATTCACTATTTTGGGGGGATAATGAGATAAATGCATCTTTGAAAGAGGACTGGTCTCACCATTACTCAGACATTCTGTCTAGTAGTAGTTTTAAAAACACAGTTTAACAAATGTCAGTAACATATAAACCAAACCCATTCTAATTTTCCATAAATAGTCTTTGATGGGGCAATAACATGAGTGGAAAAAATTAACCAGGCGTTCTGAGATCATTTGTTAAGATACTACCATACCTGTGATGTTGTCGTATGTCCTGAAGTTCATCTCTATGTGGTCCCATTGGAAAACCATACAGCTCTCTGCATTGGGAGCAGCAATTGCCACATAGACATCATTCTTATACGTGAATGTGTCAACAGACAGAGACTCGGATGCCACAGACTGATGGAGGACGAAATCTGTGGAGAGGCACATTTCTGAAATTAATTACGCTTATACACTGACAAAATTATAAAAGCAAAGTTGGCCTGATTGAAAGGATGGAATGAGGGGAAACTAAACTTTCGACTCAAACCAAATCTCAATCGCCCTGCCTTTTCATGACATTGCTTGCTGTAAGTCACTGTTAAGTAGAACATTGCCTGGTGCTGATGCCAGTTAGAGTAGAGACAATGCCAGCTGGCTCAGGTGTTTCTCACCAGTTGAAATGCATTCGTTGTGCAGGCTGGTCATATCATTGAGCCGCTTGTCCTTCATGTCCTCGGGTCCAGCACACACGACATCTGACACTGTGGCATTGGTGTTCTTTAGCCACGTCATCAGCCACTTGGCACGGCAGTCACACTCAAAGGCATTGCCTCGCAGGTCCCTGCAGAAAGGCATATGTCATTGGAGAGCAACAAACTGTGCTACCAATGTAGAAAGCTACAAGGCTTTTTTTTCTATTAGTAAAACTTTAGACAGTATTTCTAATCCTACTGCCTACTTTAGTGAACTACTAGTGATTCCATGAATGCATTTGAAAAGTAAGATTTTGAAGAATACTTCAAGAATAGAAAATAGAAATTTCTAAATGGGATCCTGGACAAACTCTTGACATGATTCATGAAAAATCAAATCAATCAACTATCAAGGAGATTACATTATTTATTCAAACACATATAACTGAAAGACAAACTTACAGCTCTATCAGCGAGTCCAGGTCGATGAAGAGATCCCTGGGCAAGGCTTTTATATTGTTATTTGCCAAAGACCTAGAAACAGCACCATTAGGTCAATACAATAAACATTACCCAGCTGAGATAATCTTTATTCCATTGCAAGCCAACGGAAAATAATGATTTACATACAAAGATACTGTGGGAACATCAGTGTTAAAGTAATATTTAAAGAGATGAAAAATGGCAATGCAAATTCATTTTTTCAGTCTTTTATATAAAGAAACCTACTTTATAGAACTATTCAACATATTTGAACACTTGTAATGGTTTCTGCAATTGCTGTATATCATCCTCTGCTAAAAAAAAATACATTTCAACAGATATCAATATTACAAATAGTCTTTGTTTCTAAGTGATGATAATGGTTGGAACATACAAGTGAGTCAAGTCCCTGAGTCCTCTGAAGGCATATTTGGATGCGGTCTCTACCTTATTACTCTCAATGAACCTGTGGAACATAGCAACAAAACATGGACGATTATGTGATCACTTATGAATCCCCAACTTGCGTATCAATTAAAACAATACAGAAAAAGAAGTACTTGTGTATATGAAATAATGCACTTGTGATATTTCAATTAGTGAATTTGTTTTTTATTATATTAATGTGGCATGTAACTGCTATAAAACAGTACGCCTCCAAAAACAACAAAATTTCAATAATCGTATCTTGCCGCTCAGAAACATAAACAACCCACTAGTGGTCAAAATGTAATACACTTTCTATGAACACTATCAGCACCTGTGTTTGAATTTTCACCCCCAACCACATAACCTCATGCCCACAACAGCAATCCCAGAAAAGACTTACACAAATTTCTTACACAAAAAAAATGCTACGTTACATTTAAGTGTGCAGATTACCCAGCTACAGTATGAGACTACACACTGTTGTGTATGCATTTAGTTATTACACCAGTTCACTGAATGCCTTTGTAACACCTTGATGACAACAAATAGTGTAAAGGTACTTACAGGTACTCCAGGTGTGAAAGTCCAGAGAATGCATCATCCCTTATATTTGTAAGAGAATTGGAATTCAAAAGCCTGTAATGAATCATGAAAAACACATCGACAGATGTTAGCTGCTACGAAAGGAGTAAAGTGTTTGTTCAATGGAAACATGTTTGTATCGGAGGAAGAGGGTATGCAAGTCAAAAATGTCTCAAATTGTGATTTGGCTTGCCTACTAAAAGGGAACCAATTTTATAGTCAAGACAGAGCAAACTGCCAAATTAACACATGTGGGCTTGTGTATTATTTGACTTCTGCATAATATTTTTTTCTTTTTGGCAATATGAGAATCAAAAGATAAAATTTTGGGGGTTTAGTACAAGTAGCTTGACAATGTTGCCATTTTGATTCTTAAGTAGGACTACCAGTCACATTTTTCTGAGAATGATTAGTTGAACATTGACCTGCTCCAACTTTAAATGTCACACATGGAGAACAGATCTTTTGCGTTCTCATTGGCATACACACAGAAGAGCCACACGGTCAATGATAATAGCTGGCAGTGGTAGGGCAGCAGGTCACAGACAACCAATACTTCCAAGGTACCAAACATTCTCACAGCAGACCTAATTCTCTCAGCCCAATGCTGGAAAGACTGGAAAGAGTAATCATACCAAATGCTTGTTTATTGCCCACAGTGGTACTGCAAAATATCAAGATCAACACTTCTTGCCAAACATTAGCTGTAAGCAAAATACATTCTGAAAATTATAGTTCTCAAAATATAGTTTTGTAGTGAAAAGCGTGCATTTAACTTTCAGATATTGATTCTTTGGGGAATATTATGGGACCAAAAAAGAAAAATACGCTGAGATAGCAAATGCACTCTTCCATGAGATGTAGATCATTAAGTGTGTCACCATGCACTGTGGGCCAATGCTTTAAAGCCCACCTGCCACGCCTTTTGTTTATGCTGACATCACAACAATGAGTACTGGAGTAACAAAGCAGATCGATGTCTTCCGGTAAGTATGATTAGTATGCTATGGGCTTGCTCTCAAGCTCAAGCCCATTTCCCTTATGGGAGATTGATAATTTAGGAGCATCTTGACAGCTGCAAATGTTATATAACATCTATAGCATGTCCTCCAGCCCAGTAAGTTGGCCAAGGCCAGGAGCCAGCAATGACATCATGTTATTTATTTCACTCCCAGGTGGCCCAAGGTGACCACTCTCAGAACTTTTCTCTGCTTGTATCACGGCTATAACATGCACCAAATAGATTTATACCCTTTGAATAGGGTGAATATCTGTTTCAGGCTCAGGTGGTCCTTAGTTCCTAGTGCGATGAGGCTTTGGAATGAACTCAGTGGAGTTGTTACTGACCTCAATGTGCTTCAACAGTAGCAGAGGACCAAATCCTAGTTCAGGCCTACTTAATGTTTCTGAATGTTACTGATATAATCTGTGCTTTCTATGTGAGCAGTGTCCTGTTCTTGAGTTACTTGGGGTAATTCAGTGATAGAGGAATTTCCCATTTTCGGATTTGGCTACTACAATTACTATTACAGCCTGATGGATTTGGCATGCTGTAGCAAGCACCACTTTCAGAAACATGTCTTAAGGTTGCCCATTGAAACTTGAAATTTAAATGAATGCTAAAATCAATTTGTCAGCTTTAAATGTTCTTAACTATGTGCCTTTGACAAGAAGTTAAGGGCGACCCATGAAATCAATTTTAACATAACATTCGTATTGGTATATAATATTGAAGTACTCTTACAGTAGCTGGAGAGACGGCATATGAGAAAACATTGCCTCCTTGACCTCGGAGAAAGTCCCATTGACGATGCTCCTGAAGGAAAAGCAGAGTCAATGAAAAAAAAAAAAGCAAATTACATGTGCTATTCTAAAATCTGATGATTTAAATGAGATAGAAATTGGACTGCATTTTGTTCAAATCGCAGCTCAGTATGGTGTCTTCTTTAGAGGGTTTACATTAGGATATATGAACGTATAGCCCAGAGGCTATAGGGGGAGAACTTGCCAAATAAGATTATATTGCTGCTCATTATAAATGCGGGCTATAGTCTATTTTTTACTATATACATCATATAGGTAGGCTACTCACAAAGAATTGATGTCGTTGGGGCTAATCCTTGGGACATAGGAGGACCCGACGCAAATGATAGACTCCTTGGAGCAGCTGCATGTTGAAGGGCATCGGAAAACCTTCTTCAAATGAACCGGTTGAGACAGGTACAAGAATGACACAGAAAACAATGCCCAAATCTTAAGAGTTGGCAGCATCTTTCTTGTCGGGCTTGCATGTGTGAGGTTTGCTGAGAACACCGAGGCAGATGGCACCGCGTTTACACCCTGCACCATGAAATGCTGCACTGGATCCCTGACATCAGCAAATCAGCTGCAGCTCCCCTTCGTCCAATTTAATTATTTATTAAGCCAGAGCTTCAGTATAAGTGTTGGTTAAACATCCTTGCGCTATGCATCGAAAAGAAGATATTATTAGGCTCCTTATGGCTATCCACAGCCGATCTATTAACCCGTGCATTTCACATATACTTCAGACTGTTTAGAGAGATGCTTCAAAACATAGGAAAGCTGATGGCATTCATTCGAAATATATTTTGAATATATTTTCAGATAACCTATATGTTGTCAATAGCGCATAGGGAGAAAATGTAGTCTATTTCCAGTTTTCCAAAATATATTTCGAATGAACGTCATCTACATATACAAATACATTTTTGGCCAAATTTTACATAGTTTGAAACATATCTCTAAACATATTCTAGGAATGTTTTAACGGTATGCGTTTGCTCAAAAGATTTAGAAGTAAAGACAGATGGCAGACACCCTCTGATAGTCACTTATGGGAGACATCAGGAACTGATTCATATAGTTTTATTAGAAAAACTAATTACAGTAGGCTACAGTATTCCCTATATTAAAACAGAAGCCAGCACGATGAAGCCCACACCTCTTGGCTCACATGCGCATAACTGCAGCACCATGGACAGCGCCTCTGTGACAACTAATAGGCCGGTCCACGATCCACGCAGACCTCCTCAGGATAACTTGTTTTGGTTTAAACAGGTACATCTATCTACTGTGTCTACCGGGATGACTGTGGGCTGTATACAGTCCGAGAGTTAAATGTATAGGGCTACACTTCTATAACAGAGTTAACATGAGATCAGGTCCACACTGTTACATAATTCAGCAGTTGAGAAGGCTAACTGGGACCCATGATGTCCCTGCTGGTACCAGCCTGGTACTCTGTGTCCCTGACGGTACCAGCTGGATGTTGGTACCAGATTGCTAGTCCGTCCCTGCTGGTACCAGCCTGGTACTCTGTGTCCCTGGGTATCAGCTGGATGGTCCCAGCCTGGTACTCCATGTCCCTGTTGGTACCAGCCTGGTACTCCGTGTCCCTGTTGGTAGCAGCCTGGTACTCCGTGTCCCTGTAGGTACCAGCTACCTGTTGTTACCAGCCTGGTACTCTGTGTCCCTGCTGTTACCAGCCTGGTATTCCGTGTCCCTGTCGGTACCAGCCTTGTCACTGTCAGTACCAGCTGGATGTTGGTACCAACCTGGTACTCTGTGTCCCTTTCAGTACCAGCCTGGTACTCCCGTGTCCCTGTTGGTACCAGCCTGGTATTCCCGTGTCCCTGTTGGTACCAGCCTGGTACTCCGTGTCCATGTAGGTACCAGCTACCTGTTGTTACCAGCCTGGTACTCCGTGTCCCTGTCGCTATCAGCCTTGTCACTGTCAGTACCAGCTGGATGTTGGTACCAACCTGGTACTCTGTGTCCCTTTCAGTACCAACCTGGTACTCTGTGTCCCTTTCAGTACCAGCCTGGTACTCTGTGTCCCTGTTGGTACCAGCCTGGTACTCCGTGTCCCTGTCGCTATCAGCCTTGTCACTGTCAGTACCAGCTGGATGTTGGTACCAAACTGGTAGCCTACTCTGTGTCCCTGTCGGTACCAGCCTGGTACTCTGTGTCCCTGTCGGTACCAGCCTGGTACTCCATATCTCCGTCGGTGCCAGCCTGGTACTCCATCGTCACAGAATTGTACCTGGCAGCTGCTGAGAGCCAGAAGCGAAGGGCCATTTGTCATCCAGCAACATCCCTGGGGTACTTGAGACTTATGATTGAGTGCGGAGTGCAGATTCAGGAGGGCTATTTTTAAAGGCGGTCTATTTTGGTGAGGATGGATGAGGGTAAACAATTGTTTGTGTTTCAGGGAACCAAGAGGCCGCTAGAGCCTCTTGCCATTTAAACAGTGAAAACAGACTAAAATGCTAATAGCCAAGCTACGCCAGTAGGGACCTAATGTGGCAAGTTTTGCCCATGCATTCAAGATGGCTATCATTTAAAGCCTTTCTTTTGCCTGAGGAATTTCCTCTTAGCACTGCACTCTGAATGACAACATAACACTTTGATAACTTAATTTTAATGAGCAATAGCAACCCTGATTACAAGAAGAAATAGTTCAATCGTAATTTCGTAAACTACAAATGTTCCTATATCTTTTAAATGCTCTAAATGCACAAATAACCATCACCAACCACTGCTCAGTAATTACATATTAAAAACAAAAAGGTTGTGCAATGCCCAGAGCCATACCCTTGAAAATCATCAAAAGTGCTTGTCTTTGGGTCAAGGCCTCTTCAGATTTACACACTGCAGCAGACTTGATCAATAGGGGAGCCTTTAAAAACTGGCCGACACACAAAAAGTGGGTCTGACTCCCTCTGTCCCCACAGCATCCCTGCAACATCAGCAACAGACAGGGAAACGGGGCAAATTGGTGACAGGGAGAGGAGGAAGAACTGCAAAAACAAGTAGGGGTTGTGACTGAGAGAGTGAGGGAAAGAGAGAGAGAAGAGGGGAGACGGGTACGTTTGGCCCTTGTCAGGACAAGAGAACAGCTTTTACTTAATACCTCTGCTCTGCATATTGAAAATGCATGCATTGTTGTTTTATTCATGTTAATGTTCACGTCATGGAGCACCAGAGAGTGTACTGTACCACTGAGGAGTAGTCATTAAAACCATCTTCTGCTGATTTTCCTTAATACTCTGACTGAGGCAGCTGAGGCAGAACATTTCCTACTGTAAAAGAAAACAAGAACACTGACGCACTTCGTTTAGAATAGACCCAGTGACAGCCAATACATTGGTAGTGATCCATACATGAGTGTTTCAACTTAAGAACGTGCACCGACTTCTACATCACATGCCTCATGCTTGCCTCATGCTTGTCAAAGTGCAATCAACCTTGATAATACCCAGCAGATGTTGGGGAGTGCATAGGGAGCGCTTGGACAGTACAGTATCGAAATATAGATTAGTCATCAGTCAGAGAAGCTTCAGTCAGAGTCTATTTTTGTGCCTCAGGGCACTACCTGCTCTGCCTCTTAATGACTGAGACTGGAGAGCAGAGGGAATAAGACTAAGGACTTAAGAAAAGCCCTGATGTGCAAACACAGAGGAAACGGCTTTGATTACAGGCCAATTCCCATGGTCAAGTTCTCCTGTGACAGATTGAGTTCCAAGTTCATCCTACGCTGTATATGGGTAACAGTGAAATATAACATTTAGCTAGATATCTCTTATTCATAATACATACAGGTTCTCATTGAGACTAAAGTTTCATTTACTAAATACAATGGAGTGATCTATGTTTGGTTTACTCCATTGATTATCTCAGTTACTATCTGTTACATAGCCTGAAAATAAATAAGATAATCCAATATAGATGGATGAAATGGAGTTAATGCTCCCATGGCATTTGTATCACATTACACAAACCGGAGAAGACATACCACAACATATTATATATTATTATTATTCCCAATATTAAAACAGAATATATGGAGCAAATACAGAAAGTATACATGGATGTTGTATCTGCCTATCATTAGCAAATAAAAAGAGAGAATTCATCATGAGGTTACGATGATTTCAAACTGAAATTTTGGCTAGGTTATAGATATTTCATTTAATAACCATATCTTGGTGGCTTTAGATGGCTTTAATTACTAAAAATGACACTGTGGAAGCAAAGGTCAGCTAAAGAGATGCTTTATTGTTGAGGCCACAATCTAGTGTAAGTCCCAAATCCATAATGAAGCAAAGCATCTTCAACAAATCCAGACATGACAATGAATCAACAGTCTTCAGAGGGGCTTAGGTCAAAGTTTAGATCAGTGGTCTCCAGCTATGTGCCATTGAGAGCCATTTGTAGGCAGGTTTTCATTCCAAACAAACACTAAACCAGCTGATTTCACTGATTAGCCACAGAGGGGGGGAATTAATCAGTGAAATCAGCTGGTGTAGTTTGTAATGAAAACCTGCATACACAAAGCTCTTGATGGAACATGGTTGGAGCTCACTGCTTTACATGGTTCCTCACAATTATGATCACCCTCCAAAAATGCCATTGATACAGAAATTCCTCCATGGTTGCTATACTATTTTAGGAAGTTTCAAACACTGTACCAGTTTCATCACCAGCTGTGGATGCTGAAATCAATCTCATGAACATCTAAGCCCTTGCCCACATCAAAAGGTCTAGAATGATAGCCATGAAACATCCGTCAATAAGTGCCACTCAACACACACTGCCAATTCCAAGTGGGCAAGTGTGTGCAGGCTGCAGAGAGGTTCGAATCAGAGACAAAACAGAAATCAGTTTCTCTTTTGGTGCTGCTGAATGAGCTGACCTGCAGTCGCACATCCAATTACAACTTAGGTAATATCTCAAATTCCACACGTCCTTTTATGAATAAGGAACTGTAAGCAATGCAATAGTGGGTGTAGTGCCTGTTTTTTAGCTCATTCACTGTCCAGTGGAGTCTTCCTGGCATGGCGGGGGCAGTGGTGAACTGCTTCTAGCCGCATTTCCCTCTTTCTTCAGGGTCTTCAGGCACTTGTCAAGTCTTTTGATGCACAGTGTCACGTCTTCTCGAGTGATGCCCATGGCTGAGGCAGCATTGAGGTAGGGACAGGGGTAGGCCTCCGAGTGGGACATAAAGCCGCGGAATGTGTGTCCGCTTATGGTCTGCTCCTTGCCCAGGGGTATTACCCTAGAAACAAAAACAAGGATGATTTAGCACAGCAGTGAGCAATTATTTATCATGGTGGGCATTTAGTGCAGTGGTGAGCAATTATTTATCATGGGCAACATCAAGAATTAATAATTTTTACAAGTATGGTCTGGCTGAAGGTTAGGCTATTCATATTCATACACAGCCTTTCAGATAGATGTACTTAAAATAGTTGGCAAACAATCAAATACTATTATTAAAATAATTAGATTTTTAGGGAGAGCAGAGAAACAATTTGTAATGCTATGCACTTAGGATAAAATCAAGGCAGTAGCCTACTCACTCAATCAGAAGAGATTTTCTGATGGGCTTGAAGCAATAACATCTTGTGAGTCAGCAGGGGGTTCAGACACACTTCTGATCTTGCTATGTGCATTTAGCTTCATGCACTTTACTAAATGAAATATTGTAAAACTAAGCATTTACAAGCACTTACAAACTACTATTTTACTTAAAAATGGAATGCTCCATTTATTCTTTATACATTGGGTAAAGGTACAATCCAACTTAGGATGCAGCCCCTTCGCCAACATCTCTCTCCCTCTGTAACCATCTACCATCACAGTTATGGACAACTGTAGGACAAAAACAAAACACAAGTTCCTACAAGTAATTCTCAGTGAGTGTGCCTTGACAATTACACAGGAATGTTATTTCACTGTAAATATTATGTGGTCTGAAGATGAAAGCTTTATGACTGAATTTTGTTGTGCCACATCTTGCTCAGGTGTGATCTTGTATATCACCAACAGCTTTTCTTTGACAACACAGATTTCCCATGAGGAAGATTCAGGTGCTATTGACATTACTAACAGTATTGGAAATTGCTCTACAAGATAGGGGATGGCAATTAAGGCTACATTCACCAAGATTGGAATGCGGACCATGTAGAATCAACCACGATACAATTGCGTCAAATATGGACGTAATTTTGTGGCAAGTCTGCATGGATCGCATTTCATGAGTCTGCCGGACCGGCAAATTACGTCCATATTCGATGTTGATTCTACATAGTCCTCATTCCAATCGTAGTGAATGCGGTTTTAAAATACAATATCATTATCAAGTTACAGTGAGCAGTAGCATAGGACATTCCTTACAGGAAGAGTATATCTTGCAAGTCAACTATTGCTAGTTGTTGTCTCTACAGTGTTATAGCCTTATTCAGCAACGCACATCTCTTTGCAAACTCTTGCTGATTTATCAAAAAGCAGAGCTGAGAGACATGAGGCACTGCGGCATTATCTGTGAACACGTTGCAGCCTTGAGTCTAAAGCAATCCTCTTCAAAAGACACCCAGTATTATTCTGATATATCTGAAAGCTCATATTAATACTACTCCCATTCAGAGATGGATGTTAAAGTGAAACACTGGTCTACTGTCTACTGTCTTACCGGCTGGAGTTGGTTTCAAAGTGAGAAACTCTGCAATATTGTAACAACACCCATGCCTCTGAAGTTTGGCAAAGGTGCGTCACTGTCAGCACAGTTTAGACTCACTTTAATGTAAAATCAATTACTGGCTAGCTTTTGAGCCTATGTGTGTGTGTGAGGGAGGCCATTATGGGAGTGAAATGCATTATAATGAGCTGTACGGCTTCTGTTAATCTGTTTTGCTGAATGAGAGAATAGCTTATCACTGATCCAAAAAAGGACAGCTACATTTTTAGGTGGATGGTTTTACACAGTCTGTCATCAGAGCAGTTATGACCCCACAAAGTAGGGGTCCCAACTGGAGGCTATTCTTTTGATGCATTTATAATGAAATTAAGCCACGAGTGCATTTAAATCTGAACAAAACAAAACAATCATAACAGAATGACGCAAATGAATCATTCATTGTGTTATTAAAATATTTACACTGTCTCCCATGCTTGGTCAAAAACTATTGGTGGAAAAAGGAAAAACAAATGACAAAAGCAACCCCGCCTGCAGCCCATTATGTATTTATGCTGCACTGAGTGACTGAGGGAGAAGGCAACAATGAGGAATTGACAAATACTCCTCCCTACTGCGAAGAGGAATACTACCAATGGGAGCGAGAACATGTCAGTCAAACCTTGCGTCAAAGTTTGTGTTTGTTGTCCCAGTGGAAACAACATTGCTCTATGTGGACTTGGCATAGTCGGGTGGATCGTAATGGAATCGTCCTCTTAAATTAGGAGATGGCCCTGATAGGATGAACAGTCTAATCATCTAAAGTGGCTTCCGCTCTTCCTTATTCAGCAGATCCATCTGATAGCTATAACCACTGGTTTTGTTTGACACCGCCGAGTTCATTCCCTTGTTTTTAGAGGACGCAGACAAACTCATTCTTGACTTTTGAGACACACCTTTGAGTCTTTATCTCTGCTCTAGCTGTGTGTACTCACCCCCATCTCTCTATCCCACTCCCCGAGTTTCTCCCAACACACACACATACATACATACATACACAAATACACGCCACACCTTTGTCCTTTGTCTCGCCCCATTTCTGAACCCCTCTACTCCTCCCCCTCTTGTTTTCCCTCTCTTTCCATCTCCAGGCAGATTGTGGTCATGCCCTGCGGAAGTGCGTGGGTTCCTACCTGGCTCCCGACACTTGCCGGGTGAACAACATGGAGCCCAGCTGAGTCACTGCCTTGTCACTCTCGGCCTGGAGACGATCCAGAGACATGGCTGGAGGAGAGAGGTGCCACACCCATCCACCCAACACACACACACACACATTATGAGTTAAATCTGCATGAAAAATCCCCTAGAGTGAGGACAACATCAACTCCCAAGAATAGACTGCCACCACAATCTTCACGTTTAATACATAACGCTCACTTTATTGTTTAAAACTGACATTTCGACATTGTGTCTTTGTCAAAGCATTATGAGTTAACTAAATATCCAAGACTTAGAGAGATGCGGTAAATAAAGAGTCTGAAGGTTCCCTAAACATTACAAAAAGGAGACATATAGCTGAAAAAAAGACAACTATTAACATGCGGTCACAAAATGTGCAGGGCCTTGTGCCGTGGGCTTATGCAGGGAGCATATACAAGTGCAGTACGCAGACTTGTGTAACACCAGGATTGCATCCAGTGCATTGAGCTTACCCAGTGAAATGGGGTTATGAGGGGTGTGAAGCAATTTCTCCCCGTGTGCCGAGGCCAGACTCTTCAGCTCCTGAGCCAGGTACGAATAAATCTCCTTCAGGCCATGCAGACACAGAGAAGAGGCATGGAGAGAAAGAAATAGAGGGAGTGGGCCACAGAAAAGAACTATAAATAGTGGCACAATGCTCGCTTCACGCACTGCCACAGCCTTATTTTAGCAGCAGCAGCCTCAGTTTATTGCTAATCAAGCAGATCTGCCCACAAGCATGCCGTCCCATCCCCCAACTCCTCCCTCCCTCCCTCTCCTCCCTGCCTGCCTGCCTTTCCCTCCAAGCTTCAGTACAGTAGCTCCCCTGACTAAGCTAGAATTATCAAGCAGTGCGTCCTCTTCCTCTCCAGTTCTGGTCAGGATCTTTGCTCACATCACACATCCACCTCTGGGATCAATTAGAAAGACAGGAGAGGAGGAACGCAGGCTTTTAGCCTGAGATTTTAACTTACAGTAAATTTTGCAGAAGTGCTGACAATATGTGTATGGTTTGGAGTCCCTGCAGAATATACAAAGGAGTGGTGGAAGATTGAAGTGGGTGAAGGGGTTCTGACACTTGCAAATGTTAGGAGAACGGGAAGGGGAGGAGTTGCATAACAAGAAAAAATGCTGTGGTTTTTGTTGATGGCTATGTAGCTGTTTCTAGGCTGTAAGTTCTCCAGTGCAGCACCACCACGCATTAACGGGCTATTCTCTGGAACAGAGGGTGGGTATCTGCTGACTCATACTTTGCTTGAAAACATCAAGCAGGAAAATATTTTCTCTGTCATGAGTCAAAAACAAATAGCCTTTCGATGATGTCAAGTGTCCCTAAATGTCCCTTGTTCTCTACTAACAATGGAGTACTATATTATTCCTGGAGGAGTGGGAGGAGGGGTGGTAGTGGTGGAGAGTGAGTGCATGGCCACGACACTGCAGACAATAAGTGAGTGTGTGTGTATGTGTGTGTGTGTGTATAATGACTAAATCCTATGCTTACCGGGGACTATGAAACACCAAAGCACACACCAACTACTGCCATCCTTATACCAGGGACCCAGTTATTTTCAGGACCCAGACATTTTCTAATATGATTGATATAATATGCTGTGAATGTATAGCCTCTGGCTTACATCAGGTTTATGAATCTCAACAGATAAAATGACAAGGGCTTCCAAAACCAAATGAATATTGCCCATGAAAAAAAAAGCAGCCATATCTGCGGTCTGAATTATTCAAAGCCGTTGACTCCAGGGGGGGATGTGAGGAAATCACTCAGTTCTGCAGACACTATGGCAAACTGGTCCAGTACATTAATTATGCATAATCTGGACCAACAGAAATCAATAAGCCTTGACGGCATCAGGTCATGTGAGAGGCCAGAGGAATTTCCTAGACGTATTTCCTTGCAATGGAGTGGGTTTTAAGCTAAAAGCATTCTGGTATTGTATGCCATCCCGTAAGAAATGTCATTTTTAGATACCAGTGAGTCACTTTACACGGTGTACAATTTGGAATTAGACAACGCATGCTCAAAGGATTTCATTAATGGAACACATCGGGAAAACACTGCAAGATGTAATCTATTTTAAGTAATTTCTGTAAATTCCCCACCTCCACCATCTTAAGATCAAACAAATCAAAAGCAATTTAACTGAAGATAGACAGTGATTTATGTACAAAAGGTTTACATGCATCTTTTGTGTTTTCAATCGTCTCAGCCAAAGCTTTAGTATTTCTGCATCCTCCGAAGGTGTGCGCATCAAGAGATAGTGATATGGTACATCAGGTCCAAGGTGTAAGAATGGTGCAGTGCATACCATCTGAAGAGGAGGATGCTGCATTGTTAGCAGCTCTGCTTTTGAGTGGGGAGCCACCAGGGGATATTTTTTGAAACTCCTGGATCAATTTTATCTCGCTATGCCTTCCTCCTCCCTCTACAAAACGCACAGCTCACTAAAGTCTACAGGCTCACTCTACAGTCAGAATGCAGTCAGAATGCAGGTGAAGGCAGAGAGCTACACACACACGCAGTCATACCATGTGATCTACTGTATGCAAGTGAATATAACTTATGTAAGCTATTCTTTGCCATCGTCGAGGGCCAGTAGTTGAAACAGGCACAGCGCACATGTAACAAATTCAGTGTGGCTCTATGCAAACAGCAGTTTTCTTAGGCACAGCCCCTAAAAAAGACTGACATTTACATGGTGTCCTTATGCCAAGCCCGGTTATTCCTGTTATACCTACTGAGAACAACCAGCAGATTTCATACCAACCCTACCAATGTCTGTAACTACTACATTAGGCTTACTAATATGTGTGTGTGTGTGTGTGTGTGTGCGTGTGTGTGTGCGCACGCTCACCTTTCTTTCTGACAGGAGTTTCTTATAGCCACTGGCTCCCAGGGTGAGAAGGGTGATGAGGACATCAAGGGAGGGTGAGGCCGATGCTCGACCTGGACACAGTGGGCAAAACACACTCTGCCAATTACTGTGGAGGTCCAAACAGTGACTTTGTTACGTGGCTAAATAAACAAGACATGGTTGGAATTATAGGCATAAACATCAATTCATTAAGTTCACCGAGTGAGACAAAACTCTTTATGTAAAAATTTTAGGTAAAAAATAAATAATTTCCCATTTCCTAAAAAAGAAGCTATATCATAATACCGTGTTGACTTTCACTTGCTGCATCGTCTTCAAGAAGAATTTAATGAAGAAATGGTGAAAAAAAAGACAACAGCAGCATCATTAATACTAACCTGGGTACATTTTGCTTATCTCCTGTATGAAGGACTCATCAAAACCAGCTATTATGGCGCCACCTACTGGAACCATAAAGTTCTTGTCCAAGCTCTGTACGAAGGCATCAATTCTTCCAACACGAGCTCCCTGACAGAAGACAGTTCAATAAAGAGTTCAATAAAGAGTTAGGCCCATCACAGTATCTGTCAGCAATGAGCAAACTACAAACAAACATTTTAAATGAGGTGATAGTGACAGTGAAGACATTTAGAAATGTTCATTTATAGTCAGTCATTTTTTCTTGAGAAATAGAGTCAGTGTCATGTAAAACAAACTGAGTAAAAAGCCAGTAAAAAGCCAACACTTTTCAGAATGTGTAACCTTTCTATACTGTCATACAAAAAACATAACCTAATGACATTTCTTTACCATACATTTTTATGTTGCAATGTAAAATCAATTGGAATTCTGTGTGGATAATTGTCAGCATGCTGAGATTTGTGTTAAGGCATTTGTACCACAATTCAAATGCAAGTATATGACTGAGTCAAGTATGCAAAATTAATGTTTCATAGGAAGATGGGTTGGGCATTAGTGGTACCAACCTGTTGTATAAGGTGCATGCACTTGGATGACTGTACACCGTAGGCATTGTTAACAATGTGGGGGATGTTATATTTGGCACACACAGTGGCCAACTCCTCTAGTCTGCAAGACAAGACACGATACCAGACTTATTTTCAGAAATGCTAGATACCTGCCTAATTTCATTGTTCCTTCCTTTTGAGTGCGCTCTTGGTCCCAGGGGAGGTAGGGAGGGATAAGGGGTGGGTACTATGCGGGGTTATGTTTGTGCGAGTTCAGTATGTTTGTTCATGTGTGTATATGTTTATATAAATGTAAAACTCTTTAAATAAAGTTAGGAAAAAAAAAAAAAGAAATGCTAGATACATCCATGTCCTGGGACAAATTAACTAGTTACATCTGTTTCTAATCACACCATGGTTTGTTAGACATTTCATTAAAGCCTTATGCTGCTGAGCCACAAGTATACATTATTCACAACAGTTTAAATATCATCACTACTCGCTATACTGATGGTTGTGACAGTATTTGAGGACTCCAAGTCCACAGAGATACAGCTCACACGCTGTCTAACGCTTTGTTCACATCTTTATGCATCGCTGGGCTGACAGAGACCAGAAGCCGTTCATTCCCATGGAGAATGACTGCCGGACAGTGACAGATTAGCACCTCTCTGCCACTGTCAGCTCCACTAGCCAATAGACAACAGATACTTTGGATTTTTCTGCAGCGAAGTGTCCACATAGCCAGAAGGAGAAGATGAATGTTGGCACTGGTTTTATTGTAACACCTCTAAATATTTAACAACATCTCTATTTAATAAATAAATGAACAGAAGATTATTATTGACTACCATCTTCAGAATGAAAATTTTCAAAATGGCTGATAGTGACATTTAATTTTTCAAGAAACATTCTTGTTGCAAAATGTGTCATGGGTGTTTTCCATTCAGATTCAGATTGCGA
Source organism: Centroberyx gerrardi (assembly GCF_048128805.1). Classification (NCBI taxonomy): domain Eukaryota; kingdom Metazoa; phylum Chordata; class Actinopteri; order Beryciformes; family Berycidae; genus Centroberyx; species Centroberyx gerrardi. Next base: position 14,054,233 of record NC_136019.1, read on the forward strand.
CAGAGCGGGTGCATTGTTCTGATGTTCTGGGGGTTGGAGACTGTGTTGAGGATGACGGCACAAAAAAACAAGGCACAAAGTGATGAACAAAGCATAAGTTTTGTTCCAGAATAGATATCCACCATTTGAAAAAAAGTAACTCCTAGGTAACTTAAGTTAAGGTTTAGAGATATTCAACGATGAACTTCAGGTAATACTTTTTAAATAACATTTTGGAAAATTAACTATTGATGTGTTCAGTTCTCTCACAGAGTGGAAGTAGCGCCTAAGCCATAGCTGTGGAGGAATAGGCTAAAATCCTTCCTTCTGGACCAACTCTTGTGGCCTCTGGTAAATCAAAATATCAAATCTTATGTGGAAACTTTTTTGCATTTTTAAGAGGCCCTACCTACCTGTCAGGGACCCGCGGGGCGAAGCAGGACGTAGTTGAATGAACACACAGGATGTTCTCTGCTCCAAGCTCCTCAATCTTGCGCTCAACTGCCTCCAAGTCCGTCCGCAACTCGTCTCCCTCTAGAACATTCTCCACCACCACAGGTTCAAAGCCTAATCACAGATGAATAAAACAGCCAGATATGAGTCAGACAGAGCTATGGCCCTCGAGTGTGAGCGTGTGTGCGTCTGTGAGAGAGAAATGAAGAATAAATAGGTGTGTAGAAAGGTCAAAAACCTTAAAAACAAATTATATTAGTGCTAATGATCAGTGTGAAATTAATGACTGGGAAGAGAACTGAGTAATGAATAGGAATTGTCAATTATCATGGAAGTTAGATAAGAGGCTAGTCTGTGTCCCAAGCCAACCTCTAAGCCATGACACATATGTATTTGTTAAGGACTTGCACTAACATTGGTTCCAGCAGCAGTAGCTCCACGTTGCCTTTTAAACAGCGATGGGTATTGAAAACAATATCTAACTGATTTTTCATATGCGTTTTATGGCTCTAATAAGGTATTGAAAGGTTAAATTTTGCATTCTTAGAATGAGATATCAGGTTTCCTACTAGCCTATGGGTATTTTTATGGATTAAAGGATATTTTAAAAAGCACTGTTTCAGAATTGGCAGGGAATTTTGAGTATCAAAAACATGTTTTGATATTGCAATAATTCCCACTGATACCCCAGCTCTTTGTCTTGACTATCAGTAGAAAAAACTACTGCCGCATTTCAAACACCAGTCTAGCTCAGCTGGATCCCTGTGCATAGGATGTAAGGGTGACTGGGGAAACAGCCTGGGATGAACAGTAAATTCATGTTATCACCTGCGGTGATCATGGCCTTGAAACAGGACTTCTGGTCGATGCGGGGCCAAATGATGAAGCGAGCCTTGGGCCTCCGGTGACGAAGGGTCAGGAAGCACAGAGTCAAGCTCATTCCTGTTGCCATAGGAACTACAAAGCAGCTAGCCACACTCCGCACCCCTGTTATGCATGACAAACACAACATTCTTATATTTTTTTCCATCTAGTCAAGGACTATATTTTGTTCAACTCAAATAGCTACAATTAAAAAAAGAAAGCAGGATGCCTTCATGTGATTGATACTATTTGATTGTCTTTGGAGACATCAGCTAAAGAAGGCTGCATATATGTACACACCTGAGAGCTTTAAAATGTCCAACACAACTGAGTTGGTCAGTTTGTTAAGCAGACTGGATCCTGCTGCTTTGGGTTGAATAGCAGCGATGTCACCTGACCGACCTATGCCATGGATCAACCTACATGACAATGCACAGGTCCTTATTAGAACAGCCAAATGTCACACTTGAAACATCTTTGTAAACTGTATGAAAGGCACAAAACGAATATTTTATTGCTCACTGGTCAGAAATTTTAAAGCAGAACTTCTAAATACTGGTTAGTAATCTGTTAAGAAGCTGGTAAAATAGAAAACCTGCCAGCCACGGCATGAATTTACTACAATTTGGCTGCTGGTTGAATAAGAAACTTACATTTTTAATAGGATACATCAGCATGCAGACGAACCCTATTCTAGCAGGATAAAGTTAACGTTAAACTTCATGAACCTGTAATGTCGTCTAGCCACAAGGCTGGATGCCACTCGGCCTTCCCTCTCTCCTACACCACAGTTGCCGAGGAAGTTATTGCTGTCCATCACAGCCAGCTCGTTCAGGAAGAGCTCGACGGTGCTCTCGCTCCATCCTTCCTCCGGACACTTGCCCTGCAGCGTACAGAGGGAGAAGTGTGAATGTGTGTGTGTGTACACCGTGACAGTGTCAAGCTGGAGTCAGGCTGCCGATGTTACCTGTTCCAGTAACTGTCTGACGAGCTGCTCGTGGCTGCGGCGTGCCTGGGAGCCCTGTCTGATGTAGGAGGGTGACACGATCTTCTCACTCAGGGTGAAGTTTTCACTGTTCATCTCTGTAAAGGCTGTCAAAGACATGACACCGTGTTAACATCAGGTGACATCTCTCACATCCTAATGGCACAAAAGGCTCATGCACCAGACCCTCATGTTGCTCTGGGTTTAGCCACTTAAAGGACTCTATTGCATTTGTATTTATATTGCTGTGGCTTCTCTGCTAGCCAGCTAGAAAGCTTATATCTAACATTAGCTACCACCAAAGAGGTAACTACATACTCTGTGGTTGTCCACCTGCTCCTCCAGTTTACATGGCCTAGTCTTAGTAGCAAAGCAAGTTGCAACCAAGAATAACACACACCAACGAGTACGTTAACGTAGTTTACGCCAACAGTAACGTTAATTACAGGCACAGGAGTGTGTGAAACATACAAGTAGTTGTCAACATGTAGAGGCGGTTGCTGAACTGTAACAGTATGTTTGTTTACCTTGGTAGCAAGCTTGCTAGCTGCCCTGCTAAGCTAAACCAACGCCTTCACTCACAGAAACAAGCCGAATAACCTCGACAGGACTGTTTTTATCGCCGTATCGTCTTACCGTATGCCTTTCCTGTGATATTCCACGCGTTTTCCAAGTAAAATTGAACTTTCACCAGGCATGGGGGCGGAGCAGAGAGGAGGAAGGGGCTGTGAGCTCTCACTCTGACCCTACTTCCGGGTACGGCAAACATCATCGTCAAGCGCGGCGGGGAAATAGGTTGCAATTGAAAACTTGCGGCATATGGGTTTCTGTCTGTGGAAAACATCTGAGGTTTATTTGCACCGAATTGCACCCAAACTATTGTTAACATCTTGCTCGAGCTGAGCGGCCTCAGTTAGTCACTGCTATTTGTATTTACTTGTATCTAGAGTCCGATGCAAAACCTTGAAGGAAATCTTGGCCACATATTATGCATCCAGAAGCATATGGGCTTATGATATGCCTTTGGGCGCTGTTCTCCATGGCCATAGCACATGCAGACCAAATAGCAGAATAACAGTGATATAAGGTCCAAACAAACCTAATAGGCAATATTGGTCTGCATATCACTTATTTTGAAGTTTGGTCTGAATTAGAGGCAGCACGGGCACTCCCAACAGGGCTCGCACATGTTTCCTTTCTCAGAAGTAGATTTTAGCAATTAAATATGTATTTTTTTTTTTGAGGGTCTAATTTTCACACGTTTATTTGTAGGCTACTCAAAGAAGGAGCCATTGCAATAGAACCCATTTCTGATCAGCCGCTCCTTGCCACATGGGGTCAAGATTTCCTCCAAGGTTTTGCATTGGTAGTGTGCGGATTCAAGATGCAACCAAAATAGGTCTACAGGTGAGTAGCAGCGACACCTTGAGGATGTTCCATGGTTTACATCCAGAGCCAAGACGCCTATGTTTCTGAACTGAATAGTTTTTGAGAGAACTTTATTAGCTGTGTAGCCTACAAGATCAATCACTATCTTAACAGCTATGCAGGAGAGTGTCTGCATGAGGGTTACCGCCCTCTTCTGCAGCCTGGAAGGTGGGCCAGGTGTTTTACCATTGAGTAACTCCTCTTCTTCAAACATATACAATCTTTGATGGGGGATCGCTCAAAGAGAACAAGGTCGCTTTACGTCACGCGATCACGTGACCTAGGCATGTGCCCTGTCTAAGGTGCCCAACAGTCTCGAGAAAACCCTGAACCACTACTGAAATGATGAAGTAGGCCTAAGATGTTGCTTCATAAGGATGAGCCAATAAACTTATTATTCATTGCTCATTTTGAAAGTATTAACGAGGCGCAATAAATAAAAAGCCAATACTATCATGATTCATTAATTCATATTAAAGTTTTATTAAAGAGAAGGCTATTGGTGCATCATAGTAGACACTACATTTAACTTTTCTATCATCATATGTTGGTGTTTTAAACATTTTCCCCGGTAAAAGAAAATAAATGCAAATAGACGTAGGCTATATCACAGATTTATGGGGCCAGTTGCATAAAGATAGACCTAGTCTTAGACTTAAATGTGACCGTAAGTCAAACTTGCTATAGACACTTATATTTACCCGTTCCTACAACTTCTTGATTGTTGTAGATCTCTAATGTGTTGTTCTTCAGGTCTTTCCAAAAAACAGAGATTTGCCGTCTTTTATGAAACAGCTTCAGTATTTAAACGTCCCACTCACAGTTAGGCCGACTCGTTGCCATAACAACAAAGTTCTTAACTCAAGATTAGCCAGGGGGAAGGTGGCTATCTTTCCTACCTCAAAATAAGTCAGTCGTAATAATATATAATATTTAAGTAACAGACAGTCTTAATTAGCCTAGTCCAACCTGAGAATCTGAGACCAGTCTCTTAAACTAGCTTTATGCAACTGGCCCATGATTGTTTTCCAAATAGCCTAGGCCTATATATATTTTTAAAAGTGTCTAATCCCTTTGCAAAGAGCACAGGAAGAAAATCAATATTTTTTTTTTTGGTGTTATAAATACAAAAAAGTGACTGTATAGGCTACTGATTAATTGGCTTATATTTATATTTCGGGAAACTATGTGTTTTATTGATTAAATGCTTTTGGAATTAATACACACTCAATGGCATTTAAATGTGTACATCCACATTTTCTTAATATGATAGAAACCCTACGTGAGACAATTACACAAACAGGTGACCCATTTCAGCTCTCAAATGTATTAACATGATATGAGGTATAAAATGAAAAGAAAATATATATAAGCCCATAGCTACATGACAGACACACAGTTTTTGATCAGAACCAACAAAGCAGTTTATTTTCATGGATTATATTCATTATAAAAACTGCAACATACTTGTGTAGTGAAATCAGAATCTGTGTGAACATACACAAAAAAAAATACAGGATGAATAGCCTAGATGTACACACACACACACACACACACACACACACACACACACACACACACACACACACCACAATTAATTACACTGATCAGATCTAGAATTACACAGGATGAAAATAAAATAAAAGAGCAAAACACAGCAAAACAGCAAAGTGGAATAGGACAAGACAACTGTTTTCCGAGAACATCTTCATCCAACTTTGTCTGTGGGGCATCCTGTGAGCTCCCCGAGGTGTTTGCAGCAGAGGGGAGAGAAAGATGGCAAGTTGATGGCATAGCAGGGCCTTCACTTCAACAGCTATGCCAACATCTTGCCTTCTTTCCTCCGCCCGTTTTCACAGCAGTTCATTCATAAATTCAGGGGGTTGGAGGAGGGAGGAGAGGGTCCAAACATCTGCATAAAATAACAAGCTGATTGTTCAATATTTTATGTTTGTGTTGATTGGAGCCTGTCTGATCATAATAGGCTCGTAAAACCTGAAGTGGCCGAAACATGCTGCAGCCTATTTACTTTGCATACAAACCGGGTAAACCTACTGTAGGCTACCTGAAACCCACAAAATCTTAATTTAGGCTGTAGCATTAACTACAGTGAAACACACACACACACACACACACACACACACACACACACACACACATACACGCATATATACTTTCATAATAGCCTACAATAGTCAAGTCAATTGTATTTGGATAGCTCTTAATCACAGTTACAGTCTCAAATGGCTCACACTGTGAAACGATAAATGAAAACAACCCAACTCCCCTTCAACCTTATAGACCCTCATTGAAAACAAGGAAAAACTTGGAACAAACAAAAAAACATGGAGGAAAACCTTGGGTGAGGCTTTGACAGAGAGGGCCCCCCCTCGGATTGAAGATTAGATGTTGATAACAAGATAGTTCGGCTACTAATTTCAGTCCCGCGTGCCGGTGCTGCTCCTGTCCATCATCAAACCTACCTGTTGAGGTGTGTTGAACCGGAAAAGATGTCCAGATATGCCTTGGTCTTTGTCCTACATAGATCCATCTGTCTTGGCACCGGCCGTCAGTTGTGTAAAAGTAGCGTGAGTGAGGAAGAGATAAGTCTGCCTTCCACCGCCCACTTCTATGGCAATGTCCAGAGTGACTGTCGTCGTGTGCAGTAGGTGTGTTTGGGTGCTGGGGCGGCTCCGGCGTGGCTTCCGGCACCTCTGGGCGCTGACTATGAAACCTACTGACCTACTTTATACAGGGGCACCCATAGGAAGCAGAAACCCTGAACCAATCCATGAATCAATCCGTCTAAACCGGCAAGAAAACACGCGCTTGAATGCTTCAAACAGAGGATCACTGACAAAGAGCTACAAATAGATATAAATGTCACGAGACAACTTTAAATGATCATGCAGCTACTATAGGTCAAGAATTATGCCACAAAAATCCTTTAGTGATACTATAGAAGATTAAAAAAAAAAAAAAAGTGCCATAAAGCACAATAAGGACACATCTCACTACAGAGTACACTGACTCACTATAAGTGCCAATAGGGATATTATAGGAATATTACAGTGATACCATAGGAAATAAAAAATACCATAAGGTCACTAAACTCTCTATGGAGGAGCCAATCACTGACTCACTATAAGTTCCTATAGGGATATTATAGGAATATTACAGTGTTACCATAGGAGATTAAAAAAAATATCATAAAGTGCAATAAGATCACTGAACTCACTACTAACTACAGATACTCTATCAGTCCCTATAGGAATTTTTCAAACATCAACTTGCCATCTCCTGAGCACTAAGCTGTGCCTGGACCCTGCCTCTGTTCAGGCTGCCCTCCTACTGCACAAGCTGAATGGGTGTTGTCCATAAAGACCAAGTGGCAACGCACCAGGCAGATGTGGAGGGAAACTTCTTGCCAACATCTGACTTGCTGATCCGCACACAAAATAAGCCATGAGTACAGGATCTTGTTCATTAATGAATCACAGTGTGATTCAAAAACAGTCTAGACGAAAAAGCGAGGGCCATCCAAGACAGGAAACCTCTGCAATGATTTCTGGTCCACTGCTGGTTGTAGTAAACTAGGATATACTACATTACTTTATTAGAAAACTCTTCCCAAACCCCATTTTATTCTAAACAGTTTCATAATCCAAACCACAGACAGTCTTTAGGTGTTGCTGCTGTTACTGTAGATCATTATAGACCAGAATTAATTTGAGATTCATTTCTTATACTTTACCTTTTCTCTCTTACAGGGGGTTACCGCTCAATTACAGCTTTTAGGTGTTCATCATGTACAGATGCACCCAATTTGGTTTGTATTAGTGAGTGTTCATTATTGTCTCCATAGCCATTTTGTGAAGAGAGGGTCGCACTCAGAAATATATCATTCACTTGGTTTAATTGAACAATTAACAACAATTAAACAATTAAACCAAGTGAATGATATATTTCTGAGTGCGACCCTCTCTTCACAAAATGGTTATATGCATCTAGGATAACGCACCAGGTGGTCAGAGCGCAGTGGCATCCCTGCAAACAGAATTTGTCTCCATAGCCAGAAACAACAGATTACTGTGACACTATCCAGGTTCAAGACTGATAGCACTTCTGCACTATACACAGTTCAGCCCAACGTGGGACGTCCTGGTGACTCAGTTGGCTTAAGTGCACGCCATGTATCCTGGGACCCTTGTCACACGTCACAACCCCACCCCCCACCCCCAATTTCCTGTCTCTCCCCACTATGAACTTTCAAATAAATGCTAAAACGTCAAAAAAAAGTGATTAAAAAAAAAAAAGTTCAGCCAAACATGTATGAGCCTACAAAGCCAATCTGTCCTCCACTGCTTATGGAGCTCTATGCTTTATGTACATCAGCACATAACATCACAAAACCTCACATCACAATAAGAGCTTTGTCCTTCAGTTTCTTTTTCATTCCAAACAATTTGACAATCATAATGTTGACTTTAGCACCTTTGACAGTGACATTAAATTTCAGAATGATGATGACTCATTTCCAAAGGAGTCGACAAAAAGCCACACCTGACAACTCCCACATAGCAAATAGGTTACAAGACAATTGAAATTTCCATTACGTAGAGTAAGTTTGTTTATCATGGTTACTATATAGTAAATAGAAATTGTATGTTATTATAATCAATCTTAACTTTTTTTTTCTTTAACCTTTGTTTAACCAGGCAGTCCCATTGAGATGCACACTCTCTTTTTTAAGCCACACCTGACCAAGAGAGAAGCATTGACTAACATAGAAGTTGCAGCCAAACAACATGTAACTATGTACAAAAGCAGAATACAATCAAAGAATACAATCAAAGTCCCATAACAGAGAGCAGGAATAACAAAACTGAAATCTAATGTGTTAAATCAGATAGTTACTCAGATAAACAAAATACAAATCTGACACTCTGCATGCCACTGCTGGTAAATGTGTTGAACCCCAGCATGTCTATACATATCTAGAGGCCTTGTAATGGGTCGAGTGCTAAACATGTATGTGTTCATGGTACTGTAAGGTACTTTGGATAAAAGTCTCTATTAAGTGATGTAGTTTTCAGCTCGCTTATCTTCTACATGTCATGGTTTGCATACAGTAGATCCCTCAGCTTTCAGATATTATATAGTCAACTTGAAAAAGAGACTGAATTTGAGAGGAGGAAAACTGCATGCCTTGTTTCTTTAATAAAACACTTGGTCATACCTCATCCAAAAAAAACCAAAAACAATCCCACTAATTGTTTGGTATCAAATTGAATCAAGTGTCACAAAGTGCTTGACAGAGATTCCATTAATGTTCGCATGATAAAAAAAAATAAAAAAAATCAGAAGAAGCAGCAAAAAACAAAGCAAGAAACTGATAAAAAATGATGGAAAAAACAAAGACAACGGCATAAGAGTGTGAGTATGCTTGTGACTATTCTGTAGGTGTAAAGGTGGGCGATTGCGGTGCGTGTTTGTTGGCTGACTGAATGACACTGGCTGTCTCACACTTGTGAACTGCAAAAGGGGAGAAAAAACCCTCTGGATTCAAGCGTGTACCAGCTGTACAGTCTTTTTTTTTTTTTTTTTCATTATCTCCATTTTTGATTTTGAGTTGTGTCATTGAAGTTACAGTTTGATGTAACATCTGGTTTGTATGGGACCAGGGGGAGAGAAACTGTCCTGAAAGGAAGGGGTGGAGTGTTCCTTGACGAGTCAGCATGACCTCTTGGATAAGGGAAAGGGCTCCAACACTATTGGACACAATTTCCTAATGTTTTCAGAGTTGGTGCAATGTTTCTGACTCACAAAGTTTTCAATGTCATAATGATATATAAATATATGTCAACTTATATGGCTATTATTGCACAACATTTTGTCTATGTTGCAAAACAAGAGCCCTCTGTGATGATCCTCGAGCTGAATCACACAGCCACATGTGCAGCATTTACAATTTCGACCAGCGCTGACCCTCTGGTGAGTCACGGCATGGTCTTACTCCGCAGAGGGCCTTTTTTCAAGGAGCAATGAAAATAACTCCCCACATAAATGATCGAAATCCAGCTAAAATGGGCAGTTTTTTGGGGATGACTCGCCTGTTTTGGAGATATTTCTGAAGATATGTTCTCATTCTGCAGCCAAAGTCTGCCTCACACACGCACCGGTCCTTCTTCCCATGCTCGGAGCAGGATCTGGCCCTGAGCCACCTCGCGGACGTTTTGCTGAGTCAAATGCAAGCACACCCTGTCACAGCGGCCCGGTGAAGTCACCGAGCAAAGTCTGGTGATAGTGCGCTTACTTGCTGAACAAGCCGCCCTCAGTACTACTAACCTTGGCCTCACACCCATATGGACTTTATTAACTGCTGGCGGATGAGTTAGAAAGTGAGTCGGCCCGTCGTAAAATGTGAGCGGGACGAGGGAAACTCCCCACGGACACCGCCAAGACCATTGACTCAGAAGTTTAGAGGAAGCTTGATTTGTGTTTTTGCTGTGGTGAACACAGTGAATCACAATGCATCAGTTCTTTTGCTGATTATGACAAACTAATTCACCCAGCCAGCAGGCCATGTCCCTTGTCTGTTTTGTTAATGTTAAAAATGTAAAAAAAAAAAAAAAAAAACAGCTAAAATTATTTTCTATTAGACAAATAGGTTCTCATGAACTCAATTCAGAGCTTCTTCAATTCAGAGATGTTTAGCCATGATATTGTACTGCAGCTCACATCTGATCTTTAAGGCCATGAGGCAAATGTGGAAATAGTTTGTCTACATTTTCACTGTATAGGCTACACTGTAGAAGGTGGCTGCATATACGCAGATACACTACCAGGCAAAAGTTTGGACACACCTGATTGAATGTACTATGTTTTTCATTCTCTTCTCTCTTCGCCATTTTGATCTAAAGGCTTATGCTTAAATGCTTGAAATCAGTCTCTTAGAAAAATATAAATAGTGAAGTTGATGCCCATGTATGAATTTTTTTCCAAAGCCTTTGCCTTTCCATCGAGGCAAAGGGCGGCTACTTTAAAGAATCTAAAATATAAGATAGTTTTGATTTGTTTAACACTTTTTTGGTCACTGCATAATTCCATTTGTGTTATTTCATAATTTTGATGTCTTTACTATTATTCTAAAATGTGGATCATTGTAAAAATAAAGAAAAATGTGGTGTGTCCAAACTTTTGACTGGTAATGTATACATACACTGAATGTACAAAACATTAGGGACATCTTCCTGATATTGAGTTGCAGCCCCTTCTGCACAATCCACATCTCAGTTGTCTCAAAACATCCTTCTATAGCTCGTCTGCTTCTCTTTATCTACATCTCCTCCTTTGTGATTGGTATAGATTTAATGAGGGAATCAATAAGGGATAATGACTTTCACCTGGATTAACCTCAGCAGTGTACTTCATGAAAAGAGTAAGATATTTTGTACATTCAGTGTATGCATATATACGGTTCAATGGTATTCTGGGGGGTGAAGTAGGCAATAACGGCAGCCATTTTGCTCAGGCAGCTTAAGTGTTTCTGTTAGACTGACAAATGTTTTCAAAGGGTTCTGAAATTATCTGACGTGAAAAGTTTGAAAGACAAAGCAGCAATCAACTGATTAGTCAGAAGGCCGCGTCCGCATTTATATTTTAGCTAAAAAAAAAAAACAGCTGATGAGAAGAATTGTTTTCATGGGGTTTTTCCTCAGTATGTCAGTATGACCAAGTGGTCCCAACTTTAAGTCAGCTGAGGATATACTGAAAAATTAATGTAAATAAAAGGAAAATATTTAGGATTTAACTTCTCTCAACTTCTGTCATTACACCTTTAAAAAAATACAATCCATAAATACTGACACTAGAAGTCAAACTAAAAAACTAAACTACAACTACCAAAACCACACTGTAACCTAACTAAAACTAAACTGAAATTGACATAAAAATGGAAAACTACATAAAAATAAAAAGTAATGAAAAATCCCAAACTAGTGCAGCAGCAAGTAGTGATAGGAGAGATTCAAGAAAGATAGGAAATAAATAAGAACAGAGCAATGCAACAACAGTGCAAAAAGCATTATCCAACATTAGCACAATGTGCAAAATAGCAACAGTCGCCTATATAGCAAAACTCACAGAGACAATAAAAACTGTGAAATATGTACATTATGTAAGAGGTGAAGAATTTTGAAATTATTAAACCATATTTTACAAATATCAATAGATATATGCATTATATAACAATGAGCAACTAAGATTTTAAAAACTTGCACTTTTTACCTTAAAAAAAAATGTTAATTATTATTTTACAAAACGTTTTGCCTCAGCAGCAGCAGTTTTAGATTTTGTTTCAGTGTTAGACTTTTCAGAAAGAGTTCAGTAGTTTAATTCACATTTTAGATATTTCATCCAATTAGTCTTTTTTTTTATAATCTTAATCACGTTTTGACATGTAGTTCAGTTTTTTCATCCATTGTAATTTTTCATGGGGCTGCTTGTGCTGAGAGACAGGATTCATATATTATACCATGTGCTTACTCTAAAGGCAAGGAACACATTAATTTATTTTACTTTAATTTCATTTTTATCTTTTTTTTGTGGCTTTTTTCATCAATTAAGATGACAAATCATTCATCAATCAAGTCTGGCTATTATTTGAATTTCAACCTTTTCAACCTTTTCCGCCAATTTTGTCTATTTTTTGACATGTAAAAAAGTTTTTTTCTTTAACTTTTACATCTTTAAAATGTATTTAAGTTAAGTTAAGGATACTAAAAGCATCCAAGCACTGCTCTGCCTATTAAACACACATTTAGTTGAGTTTAGTTTATTTGATAATCAAAAACAATGCATAGCCATCAGTCATGCATTCATTAAAATCATCGAGGATAACACATAAAGTTTCCAAAACTTATTTCCAATGTGGTCCTCTTTTAAAAGACAAGAAGGCTAAGAAAACATGGCATTGGCTGGCCGAGAGTCACAGAATATACCATAAGAAAACATCAAATAAGTTATATATAAAAAAAACAGGCATATGAAATGTGCTTGTTAATTACAATTTTCAATACAAACATCAACTAAAGATTTGAATAGTTCCCAAGAGTGATATTAACTGAGTGGTTTACTCTGCAATATTCCTCAACATACACCTCTTTACCTTCATTTTAAAAGACCTTAAACTGACAGTCTGTTTGATTTGTAGGTCCAGCTTGTTCCATTCGGAGGATCCCTGATATGACAGCTTTTTAAATCTGTAAAGCCCAACACTGGCTATGTGTTACGGCCATGACTATCTCTTACAAATGGAAAATAATTCTTCAAATAGGTTGGAGCGTAGTTATGGATGATTCTGTGAAGCACACAGTCTGATTTGTGTGACCCCGATCGGGGCCCCGATCTCAGAGCTTAGAACAAACTCTCTTTGACACATGACACCATCAGACTTACCGTATAATCATTTCTTTCCAAAACTATCCAGAACAAAGCGAAGAGAAATCCCCAAATTTGAAAGCAAATATCATTAAAGTAGTCATCTCACTGGGCTTAAACCAGAGATAGCCAGAGATCTTCTATGGAAAATGAAAGTTGGTGATCCATTTCAAGTCTACCAGTGTAAACCGTACCAGTGAGCAGTGATTCAGAAGCTTGACTCATTGCAGCAGTGCAGCAGCAGAGGGAGACATGCCGTGTCTGTTTCCAGTGAAAGGCAGGGGAGCAGTCATCAGGATGAAACAGTCTTCTGAGGAAAGATGAGGTGGACTACTGAGACCAATTAGCAAGCCTGGAAAGTCCGGCAGCAGCATGCAGGTAAACTGCTCATTCTTGGGAATCATGGCAATAATTATGTAATAAATGATGTCATGTCACCCAGTACTGCTTCAATGTGACTAACTTCAGGGACTCGTACATGTTTTTTGTCTCAAGCTGAGTTTTAGATTACAGTAGTGCTATCAGTTCCAAACCAGAAAAACATAAAGGTTCCTGAGAAAAACACTCCCTTTTTTTTTTTAACCATCTCTTTATTGAGTTTTTTCCAAAGGTAATGACATACAGTACGTGATATATTTCGCCAAGTAATATACAAAATATATAACTACCTTTTCCCTACGCTCTAATCCCACCACCCCCATACCTCCCAGCCCTACCCCCCAGTCCCACCCAAGCAGGCTACAACTTCAAAAATCAGAATGACAGATTAACATAGTAACTGCAGCAATGACAGTAGAATGACACTAAAATAATGTACACAAAGGTGCACATAGACAGAGATACCATACATATTGCTTCAGACGTGCATCCACGGTTTCTTGTAGGCTATTGCTATATAAACCAAATAAAAAAATAAAGCTAAGCATCATTCCAATTTGTTATCCCGGTAACAGTAGTAAAATAATATACAAATGGGCTTTTTTTCCCCTTTTAAATTAAATTTCTAAGGGACTGTACATTGATGACTGGACAGATAAGGGTGTGGGACAGATTGTGGGATGTTAACTACAGAGAGTGTCAGCGGTTGTATGAGGACATCATTTCAAAACGGAAATTCAGTGGCTTTCTTGGCATAAAGCCAAATGATCATTGAGTATAAACTAAGGACACTGTGGCCTTCATTTATCATTACCTCAAAGCAGCCCATGCAACAACCAAATGAAGTTTTGTTACAGTAACCCTACCTAAGTACCGACTATTACTTTTCATGTTGTATTGTGCAATATAGTTGGCAAGAAGTCTTGTTTTCCAGGAAACAGCAACAGCTTGCAGGAAATCATTGGGAAATTCCGTGTTTCCCCTGGAATTACTACACAAAAACAACGGAGGGAGTTTAAAAATACTTTTGCATGGTTATCAGTGTTTTATTAATCTTGTGTCAAGGAATTTCAAGCATGCCTTGTCAAGTACAGAAATCTAAATGTCTCGCCATCTCACCCACATACTGCTGTACAATGACCTGAAGCTAAGCTAGAGATAACAGACGCTCCTTTGGATCAGTGCAGCGCTGCCTTTCACATATAGTTGAAATGGAACAAAGAAAAAACTTGTATAGGACAACTGTGCCGTCATGGGGATCCCAGTTGTGGCAGTGGGGAAGTGTTATGGCAGTCAGTTTGAGCTGGGTGGGATATCTGGAGGCTCAAGCTTCATTCTCACAGGTACAATATAGGGGAGACCAGGGCATGTTGTCACACTTTTTACTCACTGGTGTATTTCTCAGCAGTGCATTTTACTATTGAGATACAATATATATTTTCCTAGCCAGATTAAGGTCTTCTTACATCTTCTTACATGAACAATTTACTGGAAGCAAAAGTTATTACTGATGAACTACCACTTGACAACTAGTGACAACTTACCCCACATCAGGGCAAGTTGTTATACTTGACGGGGCATGTTGTCACATAGACAAGTGTGTTTGTGCACACAATTCCATTTCCTTTGAAGTTTATATACTATAATAGCATGCAAAACATCCTCTTGTATTGAAAACAACATACTTCATCTCAGAAATCAACCCGTCCCTCACCTATCCTGGGATGCACAGACAAACACAAATTCTGATACAATTTCTACTGTACATATTACAAATACACATGTAATTTGATGTTTTATTATGTTAAATGGATTCTTAGTCACTTAAAGAAAACAGTAATAATAGTAATCTGCCCTCTGTAGCTGTATGTAAGCTGTTGCTACAGAAGCCAAAGGTTTGTGGGTTCAAGTACCAAAATAACATTTATTCAGGAAAAAATGAACATTTGGATCGTTATGACAACATGTCACAATATAATTATTTTAATTCCTATATAAGAAAAAAAAAAGAGAAGAAAAACACTAAGATTTTCATTATTTACTTTTAGGGATGAAATTTTAGTGTTTTGACTTAGACTGACATAGGTAAGCTCTTATTAAGAAAGTAAACATTTGTAAGTGTAATTGGACTTTGGTTTCAGAAATAAAGCCACTGGGACTTACCCATGTGACAACTAGCCCCGCTCTCCCTTACATTTAGTGGAGAAGAGGCGCTCTAATCCGTAATAATCCTTTTTGCTTTTGAAAATGGTGATCCATACCAGTGAAGGATGAATCAGAAGCTTGACTCAGTGCAGCAGTCTTGTAATGGAGTCAGACATGCAGTGTGTATTTCCAGTGAAGAGCAGGGAAACAGGGAAACAGTCATCAGGATGAAAATATAGAAATACCTGGAAAACGATGAGGCGTGTTTCTGAGGAAGGAGAAGAGGTGGTGTAACGGAGACCTTTAACACTGTGGAAAGTTGAGATGGTTATCAGTTTTAGGTGGGTGGACTGAAATACATTTCTTCTTCATCTCCTTAGGGTGGCGTCATTGCTCCCCTGTAACTTTGCCTATGGGTGGGCTTTGATCGCAAGAGGGCGCACTAATCCTTAAGGGTAAGAACTCCACATTCACAAGCTGCTGCATGGCTAACTAGATTAGAAATCACTCTGTCATCACAAGAACAGCTAATCACTGCTCTTGTGAAACGATGAAATGGAGTAGGGTGTCTTACAAATGGGAGAGGATCACCCCCCCCCATACGGAAGTGACTGCTATTTGCCTCTGTTGAAACATGATGAAATAGGCCTGGCTGAAAATCATTCTGTTACTTTAAATAAAAGCTGTGGTTTCTCAGTGGATGGAAGGAAAGCAGGGTTACTTTTCTGAAGTATTCAAGCAGGCCCCTACTTGTTCTCCACAGCGGCCTGACTGTCTCCACAGGGACTGAAGCCAATGACAAGCAATAGAGAAACATCAAGGAGGCTAATGTGGATATGTTCACTTAACCTCTGCTAGACTTTCATTTTTTTTTTTTTTATTTGTAGGCATTTAGAGGGCAAACTCTTCAGCTGATGTGCCTGGTATTCTGTCTCATCGTCACTGGCAATCAGAACAATGGGTCCAGCTTTAGCTAACAGGAATTAGTGTCCGCTAATTTAAAATAAGCAAATAAAAGTCTAACTGGAAGCCTGTAAGCAGAAGGGTTTCCAGTACAACCACACCTTCTTTTCAGGGCTACCAGCCACATGCAGTGTGATCCCACTCAACATCTAAATGACATTAAGGCACGAACTCTGTGTAATCTAATACATAACAAGTATAAATTTGTATTTTTGAATGCATAATTAAGTACAACATGAGATTATTTTAAATACTATTCTCAAACTCATTAAGTAATATTCAAAATAATGTAAAACCGACAAACACACGCATCCCTTGTGCATATTTTCATTATCATCTTTATTTGTTTTTATTATATACTTTGTGTCTTTACATAAAGAGACATATTTCTTTTACACATATAGATTATATGGTTAATTTGTATCTGTATATATGTACACCTTAAATAAATCTTACATTAACACCAAGAAAATAAAAACATTTACAGTGCAAGAATGTGTTATTAGTGGTCAACTTTCATGGCCGCATACCCTAGTAATCCACAATCAGTGCCAAGCTCACGTGCTAAACCAGAGTTGTTTTTGAAGTGGTTTTTTTTTTTTGCTCACCATTCATGCTCTCACACAAATACACCATGGAACTTTGGAGGAAGAAATAGAAAAAAAAAAACCTTGACATGAGGAACCTTAGGAATGCCAGTGCATGAATAGAGTAGAGTTTGCACATGAGATAGTCGAGGCAGAAGTGAATTCATGCACAGGAGCTGTGAAATGGCAGTTCTACAAGGCTGAGGGAGCGTCAACTCAAGCAAATAACCTCGTCCCAGGTGAAGAGCGGGACAAGTGGAGAGGTGAGGTTAGGTGAGGTGAGGTGAAATCGCCTTAATGATAGCGTGGGGGTGTTTTGAGTGCAGCATTTTATGGCAAACGTCTGGCTTATGTGCAGGAGTTTTTTTTCCCCCGCAAAGCACTAGACTGATTATAGAGACGTAGCTGTTGTAAATTAAGTCCTTGAGTCTAGGTATTTACTACTGGATAAGTCAGGGCAACTTAATGAAGTGGAGGTGGAAATGTTCAAAGCAAATGTATATGAGAGCACGCCACACACAACCTGGACAACAGTTTTAACGTATGAGGAGTTTGGGTAATGCAAGGTTCAAATTTTGTTTCTGTTTCTGCGCATTTGTATGCTAGGGAGTTGCTGTTAAATTTGCCCCGAAACTTTGGCGCCTTTACCCAATGGCAAAAAGAAGAAAAAAAAACAACAACGGTGGCACTGGAAAACATAACAGCATCATTAAGATCTATGCTTGTTGAATGTGAGGAGGCAATGTGGTATTTCAAGCCCTCATGTTCATACCAGAAATAAAAATAGGCATGTTTACAGTATAATGAATACTTATGAGATGTGGGAGAGTAGTTTAAAAATAAATGTTCTTGTGGTTTTTTTTTTGTTTTGTTTTGCTCAATAACTGCTATGATACTAAAGGACCAGCATATCCATATCCTTAACCATCCATTAAAAAAAAAAAAAAAAAGAAATTAAATAAAAAGTAAATAAAATACATATGTGAACCATTTTGTTTTGTCCCCAGGTTCACAACGGTGAACCTGGGAAAAGCAGGAATCTATATTTACAAAGGAAAATCAATGAGTACTTGGTGTTTCTTTGTGAATGGATGCATAAAAGTGAACATAAATAGTTGGTCTAGCTCACCTGTACAGTCAGTGGGTAACCAGCCCAGATTCCTCGCATGCATTTTTCCTCACACACTCAGAGAATCTATTTACTACTATTTTACAGATAGTTCCTACTAAGCTACTGTACAGAGGCTGTGCTGAGGTAAAGCAGATGTTTCTGGCCAGCTTCGAGCTCTAAGAGGAAGGAGGGGTGTGGGAACGCTGTGGGTCAGCTTCAGGGGAAATGTCCCGCCCACCTTTTTTTCGTGGGGTTTTGACGTGGGGTCACATCAGACAGGGAGGACAGCAGCGACAGACGCATGGGAATGCAATTCTCGACGACGACACACACTGTATATTGCTGTTAGTTTTGTGATGTCCACATTCCATGTAGCTTATGAGAGATTGTGGTTATGACTGCATCAGATTTGCTCATGGAATAACTTTTCTGTTTCCAGTATAAAACACAGATGTATACTTTTTTTTTGCAGGTAGTTGCAAAATACTGGTAGTATAATTTCTATTCTATAGATAAATTTAAGGAATGGTAATTGTGTGATGTCTTAATATACAGATTGCACACATGCAGACAAAAGCACCTTCGATTAGAAAATAAATTGCACAAGTTTGATAGATATCATTGACCATACATGTTGACATTTTCTACATAGAGACTGACCACTCTTTTGCATTAAGAAGTTATGAAATTTGACATGTTTGAAAAAGTATACATTTTGGTATACAACTCCTTAAAGGTTGATTGGTATAATTCACCTCCAAATGTCTTTTTTACATGCATTTGGCTCCTTGAAGCTACTAACCCAGGAGCCGGACTAGCCAGTGAGCTGACCCAGTTCCTATTGTGAACAAAGCACTACACATTGACTAATCTAAATCAACCATGACTCTTTTAAACACTGTGTCAGTTCTTTTCAAATGTACTATTTTGACATTGACTTATCAGTTATGAAACTCTTATGAGTCTACGGTACTCATGCTTGTTTTTTCAACCAGTGAAAGATATTGAAGGCTAGGATATATTTTGAGAGGCTAAAATTCAGTTAGACTTGTTTTTTTTGTTTTTTTTAACTTCCGCATAGAGCTCACCTTTTTCAACCGGTGTATGTGAAGCATGACAAGCTCTGTACAATCAGAACATGTGTGTTCAATGGCAAACGAAGATGTGAAGAAAAAGGTGTGCAACCCAGGAGCAGGCTGCCAGGAGGACTCTACGCCTAATACTGCTACAGTACATCTGATGCTACTTCTATGTTTCATGACAATTGTTTACTAATCCAAAACTTAAAAAAAAAAAAAAGAATCCACTGAAGAGACTTTCAGTGGCATGGTGGAAAATGTCATCTGGCGGGGAAGAGGGAAAGCTTAAACTAGTCTTTTAGAATGAGCACAAGATGAATTTGCAAAAGAAATAACAAAGAAGTTCATCTGTCCAGCAAAGCACTGCGATGCAAAGCTGAGTGTTTCATCCCTTGTCGCTCAGTTGCAATGCCCGCAGGAGAGGAGAGTCTTTTTGCTCAATACCATATTCTACCGTCTGACAGGGAAACATGCTCCGATGCTTTTCCCGCGTTTACAAAACCCCCTCCGTCCACACAGTCCGCGATTTGCTCATCAGCGAATTCCCATTCACTCTCGGTGACAGTGTCGACCACTGTTTTGAGAATCAATCCTTTGAACTAGTGTGTGTGTGTATGTTCAAGTATTCTCACAAGTTCTAAGTCAGAGAGCTAAAATTGTTGCTCCTCTGTTGCTAAGCTCAGTCACTGCATCTATTATTCAGAGTTTAATACAGTGCAGTTCTTGGTTTTCCCAAAGTTCACAGGAGGTCATTCTCCTCAACCTACTAGACGTAGTCTTGAATCCAGCTGATCTAGTGAAACAAATGGCATGCGCAATGCTTTTCTACCTGGTTGATATACTGATATATCCCCCACCCCCACACCCCCTCCCACCACCCCCACCCACCCAAAAAAATGAAATCCACTCAGGTCGGGCCTCCGCTAAACCAGCCAAGCCGTGCGTCCTCATTCATTAAATTCACCCACCACCCACCCCACTCAAAATAAAGGTAGTCTCCACATTTTCACATTATGCTCTTGTCCACTCCTCCTCTTAGCTTCTTTTTATCCTGGGGTCAAGGGTCACAAGGGTCAGGGGGCGTGAGAGCGATGGCAGACAAGGAGGATGGTGGTGGTGGTGGTGATGAGGCGAGGGGAAGCAGGTGGCGGAGGTCCTCAGATGGACACAGGACAGGTGATGACCCTGTTCTCCAGCATGACACTGACCACCAGGAAGACGAAGTACAGCAGGAACATGATGAAGCCCAGCAGCTTGCTCATGCGCCACTTGCAGGCGGCGATGGAGATGATGACGAAGATGAGCATGAGGAAGAGGAGCACGATGGCACAGAAGAGGCCGTTGGAGCTGACTGTCACCGATTGTAGGCCGTTGATGAAGGACCACAGGAGCCAAGGGAACGGCAGTCTGGAAGCAGACACACACAGGAACACACATGACACATGCTGCGGGATTAAAGCCCTGTATGAGCTGCAGTCCACGACATTACCTACTATTAGTATCTTTATTTGTCTTAAAGGACAAGATTAAGACTTGTGTCATTTAGAGTTATAGCCCATTTACTACTGCCTATGTCTACTTTACATTTCCCCCAATCATTTTGCAATGCATGCTGTATGTAATTAGATTTTTTAACATTTACTAGCTTACAAGCAAAATACACACATTACAGTATCAAACCTTGCTTTAAATTAACTGCGGTCTCAGCTGACAGGACACCCTCAATAAAAACACACGGATGTGACAATAAAGTTTGTAAAGCCACATGTTTTTGAGGGATTATTTCATGCCGGAGACTTCCATTTCTTCCTGTGGGTGTCAGGTGATTGACAGGAAGCAGAGTGTAACACAATGTGCGCACTGATATTAAAACACTCAACTCGGGCACAATGAAATAACGATTAAACAGAAACTCTGACAAAACTAAATTAAGGCTTCATGTTCACTGTGATGGATTATCTAGCTTGGGCAATTTTCAAGTCTGTGGAAGTTGTTTTTCATACTGTACAAGAATGAATGGCAGCAAATGGCTTCTCGTGAAGGGAGGAAAATGAGCTCTGATATCTTCAACTGTGCTGACTGCGTGCAGACACCAGCAGGAATAATGTAAAAGAGAGGGGCAACATAGATGATTAGCACAAACTGCCCCAGTGTTTCTTTCAAACATACACTTAAAACTACAGCTTCACACTATGGCTTCAAAATGAATATGACTCTGCACCATAAAGCACCACCCTGTACAGGCTCAAATCATGGTCAGATGGGCATACCCGACAGTAATATCGAAGATGTTGGAGCCTACGGAGCTGGAGACTGCCATGTCTCCCAGCCCTTTGCGTGCCACAATAACACTGGTGATGAGGTCAGGGATGGAGGTACCAGCTGCTAACATAGTCAGGCCCATAATCTCCTCTGTAATCCCAATGGTCTCTCCAACCTGCGAAAAAGGAATAGAAAACAAAGCTTTGGCGTAAATAAAACCTAATCTCTTGTTTCATTTATTTTTTAATTTCCTAGTGAGAATGGTTGAGAGGAGGTGAAGGTAACAAAACTGCAGCTTTGACATGATTTGTCTTTTCCTAAAATCTCTCAGTTTTGAGTAAGAGAGTGGTTATTTTTGTGAGTGGGTGGATTAATCAGTATGGTCCAATTTTGAATGCCAAGTATATAATGAGAAATGGAGAGAAGTTGTACAAACTACCTATAACAAAAGACTCATCGGTTCATCTTCCCTGTGCCTTTTCTTAAGAATTGCGATAATGTGAGAATTTACTAATGTACTTATACTGCTGTGGTAACCACAATGTCAAGTCCTATATAGTAAATGCATGTTGATGGCCACAGTATGACCAGACTGGTGTACTGTATGTACCTGGTGAGCCCACCACACCATTAGGTAGGAGAAGCCTGCGATCCAGCAGATTGCACCCAGGAAGGTGACGGGGAAGAACTTCTTGGCAGTCTGACAGACAAAGGATGGAGAGAGGGCAAATGGTGAATTTAGCAGCAAAAAAGAAGACAAATGAGGATTCTATATTTATCCACATAAAATGGATGACGTCCTTGTTTGAAATGCCTTCATTAAGAGAACTCAGTCATCCAGATTCGTGCCTCCATGCGTGCGCGCGCACACACACACACACACGCATACATGCACAGGCATGCGCACAGGCACGCACACACGCACCGGTTTCCTGACGTCAGGCAGCGTAAGCCACAGCGGGAGGACGATAGGCATGATGAAGAGGTAGGTAAAGCGCTTGCGGTTGGACTCGGGCCAGGACAGGCTCAAAGGCTGGTCCTCGTCCTCCTCATCCTCAGCCTGAGAGGACACACAGAAGAACAGGGAAGACAGAGAGAAGACAGAGGAGATAAAGGTTTGAAAACAGTCATCGGAACAGGTGACACAACCCCTATTTTAAAGCTGTGCAAAATCATGTCATGTCACACAGCAATATCACTATAATCTCATTTTATTTGACCACTCAGAACAAAACACAAATGGAGTCAAATCATGCTTTATCACATGTACCTAAAGGGATGACACATCTGAAAAATAAAAAAAAATACATGCTCAACTATGTTCTTCCATATCAAGTGTCTCCTTCAGCTTGATTACTTGGTTCATTTGGGATATACCTCTTCATAGCAACTGTCCCGAGAAGCCTGGGACACTCGTAACACAAGCACTTCAAGGAGGAAAAGACAATGAAGAGGACTGGAGAAATTGATGGCAAGACTTGGCAGCCCGCTTGCCTTCGCTCTGGGGTGACCTTGAGACGGAGGTGTTTGATGACTGTGATTTGGGAGATTGCACCAAGCCTGGAGGGCTCTGCCTCTCCAGTCATCAGGGGCTCATCACTGGCTACTGTTGATGCTGTCTGCACCAGCAGAGCCCCAGGGTCTGATTGGACCTGCCACTGGAATGCCAAGTGAGCCAAAGACCTTTACCTCTCTCCGGATCAGCATGAATAAGCATGTCACTATGTGCAGATGACTTGTACTAAAGCACTGGCAGGCTCTCTCCATGAACGTCAACTAAATAAATCCTTTCTTGTATACATATACATAAATGGCATCCAATGTTGCCATGTTCAAGATAGTTTGTTTGGTAAGACAACACATGTAATTCATTGTATCTACTAAAAGTATGAAAACAAATTATATATATGTCATGTACACAGTCATGTGGTCTACACCTTATCTGCTGGAGACATACTGTATATTCAGCCTCAATATTAGACTATACTGTGAACATAAATATTTGTAAATATGTAGTATACTTTTGCATTCATGTAAAAGTAGGCACTTCCCTCAATCACATGACATACTGGTTCTTGAAAACTTTAAAGGTACAAACACAAATCCTTTTGAGAGTGGAAAGATGTCTAAGGTCCCTTTGTATCCAATTATACAGGCGGGAAAGGAGACTTGGGGACCTGTGGGGAGCAGGTCCATACATGCAGATCTGAACAGAACACACTTATGACCCAGAATTTGTCCCTTGCCCTTTTGAGAGTGATGCGAGCCAAACGTAAACAAACAGACAGAAAGCTGGGGCAAAAGACGTATGCTAGGAAGCAAAGAATGATAACAGATGTGGTTCAGCAAATAATAATAATTATTGCATGTAGAAGCCTAAGCCTTAACCTTATCGATCACATCAGCTAAGCATGTTGTGATGTAGAAGATTTTAAAGATGGCTACTGCACGAAACATGAATCATATGGAGCTTATCCTGCTGTGACAGCGACTGCTGTTGAGTCTTGCCTGGTAACCTTGGTAATCAGCTGCTGCCAAACAAAAGCCAGTGCTCGCATTGCTTATGCTCGGCATTCTGATTTCTCCCCCTCTCCATATCCAGATGGCTGCATTGTTGTCAGTTAAAAGGCCTAAAACCAAAACCTGAGGTTTTACAACAATCAATTCTAAACCAAACCCATGCCTCTAAACCTCAAAGATGTGGAGAACTGAGATTAATTATAGGTTGATAGTAGTCTAAACAGTATGACAATAACAATAATAGTTTCACCTTGATCCCCTAGGAGGAATTGTCACCACACAATTTCAGATCATTGATCAAGCTTGCCACAAGTGCATTACAGTTGGCTCTGTAATTACTTTGTTGGTGGACCTCCAACTCTTTTACGGATATGGCTACAGCATACAGGTCACTATCTCTGGCTGACGTGCTTGGCATTGCACACCAGCCAAATGCCAATGCTGCCATAGTTCTGCCATACCATGGTTCTGTCATTTGTTAATTTATGATTTGGTGTTTGCTTTCTAGGCTGAAGTACCCCACAGAGCTGGTGCTCCCCATTCAGAGTTGGTTCCCAAATGCCAGCCCCTTGGGGGCCCTTCCTGCCCTGTGGTGCCTCAGTTGGCACCACTGCCAACTCCAAGCTTAAAGGCACTGACTTCTACCAGGCACCACAGAGCTACAGAGGGAGGCGTGACATTTACTAAATTTGTTTTTCCCCGGAGGGAGGCACGTACAGTGGCACCTGGCTTGGGGCAAAATAGCTACAAGAGTTAAAATGGTCAAAAGAGCACTGTCCACAAGCTTGGTTGCAGTGAAGCTGCGAACTGATCACTGGTATAATTTGCATTATCTAGCTCTCCCAAATTTTGTTTAGTATCTTCATGGATATTAAAAGCAGTAAGAATTTTACTCGAACGAAGAAGGTAGACAACAATGAGGATTGCAGGGTGCAGCCATATGCATTTGGAAGTACTCTAGTTCAATATAGTAATGGTAACACCATATCTGTAATTTGGATGACAACAAACACTGAGAGAAATAGTGAGCAGTGCTACAGAAAGAGTTCTGTTCCAAATTACTGTATATCTGTTTTGGAAAAAATCATTACCTGAAAGGTATCATTGCCCCTCTCTAGAATAATTTAAGATAACATTTTTGCTATTGGTATTTTCTAAGAGTAGTGTCATGTTTTTCAAATGGTGGACATGTCATTTTGGAACAAAACTCTTCAGTCATAAAGGTGCAGCTCAATGTGTGAGCTACCGGAAGAGCTGCCTGGTGTGAGTATCAGCATCTTCTATTTGAATTTGCTTTGACACAGAAGCTCCATCTGGAAATGAATTTTGCCTACCACTTGGCAAAAAGAAAAGAAAAACAAACAAATACTGAGATCAGATGGTACTTCCATCCTTCAATTCATGATACACACATACAGTAGTTCTCTCAAATCGTCTTAGCTATGACACCGTGAGGGAAGAGGCAGAATGAGTCAGAAAAGCCTGTTGGTTATCATTCTTTTTGGTTTCCCACTGTTATTTATGGAAAAGGTGATTAGGAGAGAGCTTTACGCTCTCATGAATATTCAAAATTTGTACTGAATGTAAAAAGTCCCGAATCATTTTTTACAAAAAGAAAAGAAAACTTGCTGTGACTCATATAGACCAAATGTGCTCGTTATTCATCTTTACAAAAAAGAGCTTTAGAAAAGTGGAGAGTGATGAACATATAATAGCTTTACAATATTGGTCTCATGAAAAATAAACCTTTTAATTTCGGCTGTTTCTAGGAATATAATATGATCATGCATGTCAGCACAGGCCTCAAGGGTTTTAGTTATAAAAAAAAGGGAACCAGGAAATTGTGCTGGAAGTCTGCTGCAATTTTTAAGTTGACCTTAACTATCCCCTTATTCCCCAGTCTTGGTTGCCAAGGCATCCGGGAGGAATTGAACAATTAGTATGACGGGGCCTCTGGCGGCACATGAAGGTGTGAGCTGCTCCCAGCTACTTCCTGGCTGACACAGACAGGTGCACTGTGGGATAGCCCTCTAAAAATAGCAGCATGTAGGAATTAGGCATGCCAATAAGTCTCCAGCTCATCCAAATTCTGTGAATCACCAGTTGAAAAATGTGTTTCTATTTTCCACCACTGACAATGAAGCAGAAATACTGGCTTGACATCCGGTTTTCTGGCTTCACCTCAAAAGTTTGGCTCCCTAAAAATTGTCTGAAGGTTTCATTCCCTCTGTTTTTAGAGAAGCCAATATTTTGAGCTGCAGGGGCTGCAGTATGAGTGATGACAGTTTCATCAGTGAGGACTATTATTAAACCAAGAGCGAGAGATCAATCTCAAAACAATGTGGTGCAGCAGAATAGATCAATACGCACATGGTCATATTGCCAAACAGGGCTCACTTTTAGTGGCTTCCTTGTGTAATCTATTCTGAGATCCTCCTATATGCTTACCAATCATTTTGTGTTTAATGGAGGTTCAAGAAAGAAAAAGCAGATGAAAAAACTCTGTACTCAGTGTCAAATCTATCTTCCTTTGGAGGAGGAAAAAACATGGCAGAAGGCTCCATTTCAAAGTACTATCTATGCGTCCTCTGTGTTTTGCAGCTTTCACTATTCAGGAGGATTCTCTTCTGACTTAGAGCCTTTTTTCCCTCAAGTGATTTGTGGCTGGAGAAAGATCTCAGTTTTGACGAATCATGCAGTTCCTATAACATGGTACATCAGAACAGTCTTTCTCAAACACCCAAAGGTGGGATGCAGAAGATTAAATTCTGTCCCTAAAGCATTGTGGAGAACTTGGCATGCAATACATGCATTACAATATATTGGCAAAGCCTTTCCATATCCCTGCAATATAAGATCATTTGAATAAAAAAAAAAAAAAGGGATTTAGTAACTTGAAGCAAGGTAAATTGCACCAGATTAACCTAGAGAACAGCCTATGAAATTGGTTTTAGGCTTTGAGAAAACGTATAGTGAAAACGTGGGTGCCCAGAAATCAGGTTTAAAAACCATTATGTAAGAGAAAGAATCCCTTCAAGTAGCAGTACTGAGGGAATAAATTTACAGGGAAAATGAAGTGGATTTGTGTATCCTATCAACTATTCATCCGAGAGCAATGCATCATATTAAAAAACCTTACAGAGTGACTTAATTTGTACTTTGTACACTTTGTAGTGCACCGGCAATTAAACGTCACTATTCATTAACTTCATTCATTAACAAAGAATGTCTGAAAATCCGGAGTGACTGCTATTGAAACTTTTGGTTATCTGATGCGTTTTCAACTCGTAGGTCATGCAGAAACAAAGTGTAAGGTCTTTTATCTGTTGGCAATGTTCCCGTATCCTCGAGTGGCAGCAGGGTCCCGCCCGTCTTCGTCTTGGGGTCGTCTGTGGTCATGGCGGTGTGACGTGCGAGAAGCCTGCGGGATGACCGACATGGCGACCTCCTCTGCCTCCCTCCTCCTCAGTGTGCGACTTTGATTTGGTGTCCTCTTGCCCCGAGACCATCTGTTGGCCTGGCGGGTCACTGCATCCCACTGTCATCGCTCATGCCGGCACAACTGCTGCAGGTGCCATTCTGAGGTCTTCTGCGGCTGAGCGTGGTGTCAAAGAGGGTGTGTGTGTGTGCATGTGTTAACGCATGTGTGTGAGAGTGTTCGTTTTGAGCATCCAGTGGTGGGGAGCAGCAGGAGAGTGAGGAGTGTGATTACAGAACTCAGTGGGAGGAGGCGGGTCTTTGGCAGGTCTGGCTGAAGATGGAGGAACTCACCCAACTGCATGCTGGGAAATTATCAGCAGTAGTGACCTGTGGGATAGTCGCTGCAACCTTTGCATCAATCACACTCAAAGCAGAACACTGACGCAGCTGAGAGACATAAAATATTCATAAACGACTCTCTCTGACTTTGATACGTGTCTATTAGTTAGTTGCTTTTTAACAACATGAATTGGTTATTTGGCTAGGGAAACTGTAAGGCTGGGTAGTAAAGGACTTTGGTATAATGCAGCACAATTTCTTCCTTTACTATACCTTGGTGTGTGTGTGTACATGTGCTGTGGTTTCTTACCGTTTCCCCCTCTTGCCCCGCTGTTCCATTCATCGGTGGTGTTACTTCCACTTCCACATTGGAGCTGTTTGGAAGGTTTTTGTCTGTGTAAAAGTTTAGAGATAAATTTATGTGAGAACCATTCAGAGCCATGCAAGCAGTCGTTGTCCTCAACAGACATGACAGTGTTAATTGTTATGACATGTACAAAGTTGGGAGACACCAATGCTTCGTAGTTAACTGAGCACAGGGAGTTACATATAGTTGGGATACAAATACTTAACAAAGAGAGATCATCAACATGTAACATTTTTATAGTTTGCTCTTTTAAAAGTGGGAATCATTTCAAATTGGATGTGCATGTGTACGTGTCTGTTGGTCTATGTCGGACCCAAGCCAGCATTCGATGGGATAAAAGTGGAGGTGGTAGTTAGTTTCCATTAATTTTCCATTCACTGGCAGGTCACCAACACAGATCTACTGTATGTCCACATCCCACTCAGATTCTCTCAGTGTGCTTGGCTCTAGCTGCATGTGCTGTGTCACTCAATTTGGCTGATCTCAGTTTATTTTAACATTTAATTAATTTAATTTTAAAAATTGAAGTTAATGTATAAAAAATCTCACCAGCATATAAAACCATTAGAAAAAACACAAAGCCAAGTTTAGGCAGAGGAAAAAGTGGAAATCTAAATATGAATCACATATGTAAATATATTTTAATATATTGAATGGAAATATTATTAAACATATTACAGCATTAAAAGTCTCTCTCTCTGTGTATATGCACGTGGACGTTACTGTAATGCCTCTCCATCATCCAATCCTGTTGGCTAATATGACTCCATTTCATTTCAGGCCAGACTTACTTAACAGCCCTTATTAAAATACAATGAGCCGAAAGCCATGTAATCAGATGATTAAACTATAATTGCTGTGGAAATTGGTTTAATCCAAGTGTGATTGTGACACAGTTGGGGAGATTCTCAGATAGATACCGTAACCTGACACCGCTATCGTCCAACAGATAACCTCACTCATTCGCCTGGATGGCGTCATATCACAACTAAACCCGGGATACATATCTAATCACATGCATCATTCACTAAGACTTATATGGGGCTTTAGTTAGGTGCAATAATCTTGGTATTTTTATTGGTCAAGACACCAGGCACTGAAAAACTTTGGGGGGGTAAATATAAGTGTGTATGAGTGGTTAAGAAGTTACATACTATTGTACATACAGTATATGAGCAACATTAGAGAGTGACATGCATTTGCAGTTAAACCACCTTTAATCAACAGACTACTAGACAGAATAATCTAGAGAAATGTGAGGCCTGAAAAATCAGGATGCAGCCATCACTACCAGTCATGCATTTTGATGAAATTAAGATGGTAATATGTTAATGTGGCACTGTTAGCATAATTTTGTCTTGGTGATAAATATCTATGTCTCGCTTTGATTTCGCCGCTCTGGGTACAATGTGTCCATGAAAGCTCTTTCTCTAGCCCTCTGTTTATCCTTTGGTCCAGTGCTCTTTGAAGTGAAAAACACACATGAATTACACTTGGCAGTGGCTGCGATTGAATTAAATACTGGTTGAAGACAACACTTGCAATCAATTTGGCAGTTCTTGATAATGTCATGCTTGTTTAACATCGGATGTGAGGCTCATTAACAATTTCAGTGGGTGATTCCAATCACCAATTTACAGAATATTTAGCAGGGAAATGTTTTTTTATTAAGATTTAAAAAACAACAATTGATCTTTGTGAATATTCAAGTAGTTATAGTATAACTTAATTAAAGTCCAAGGAGTCTCAGAAGTGTGTCTAAATGTGGCTTCCTGGTAAATTTCATTGTTTTTTTTATTTTATTTATTTATTTTTATTTAACCTTTAATTATAAGGTACATCTCTCTGGGACTAGGAATCTCGTTTCCAAGAGACAACTGGCCAAGAAAGCAGGCAGAGTTTCTTGACAGTGGCAATGGAGAAACTGTCTCTTAACTTAGAGAGCCACTTGCCTGAACGGCTCGCCACTCCATTGGCCTTCTCACTGTCCTCTACTTGGCATTTCTTCTTGGCAATCTTGTGAAGGATGGATGCCTTCTCCCGAAATTTGCCTGAAAGAGAATCACCACAGAAATTAAACCTGGAACAGAGGGCTGCACACTGTATCATCTTCAAAGCTCCATGGCTTCATCCAACTCAAGGGTCCTTCGCTTGTCACCTTTGACCCCAGATGGTTCACATTTCAAAAACAGTGCATACAAGGCCATGAGTACACATAATATTGCCATTCAAACAACATCGAGAGTCAATGTGATAGAGCATATCATATAGTGATGATCCTGCAATGTCCTGGTCCTGGGTGGTGGCAACCAGCAGGGAGAGAATCTCTTGTGAAGAGATCTGCCTTTGGAGGTCATATTCACTCCTGTACTCGTTCACTTCATATATCCGATCAAAGACTCACAAGAGAAGTTAGATGCTAATGAGGAACAAAAAGCAACCAAAGGTTTAGCTGGGGGCAGCATCACAGCATGTCAAATAAAATAGATAAACAAACAAATACATATAAGTGATATCTGTATTCAAACTTTTAATATACACAAAAAGGAGGCACCTGATTAATTAAATCATTATTACACCCTATAATAAACATGCTAGGTCTCTTTTTAGTTACATGTGTAGGTGTGTAGGAGTGTCTGTTGTTTTGTAGTTAGGGTTAGGGTTAGTTAATACTGTAGCATAGTACACATGTCCTAATTACAGAATTTGAACAGACTGAAAATCATTGGTAGCAATGACTGCAAATATATTTTTGCTGTTAGTAGTAATAGTATTTATTGATTCAAAAAGTACATTCATTCTGAAAAGACAAAGCTGTGACGCAGTGGATTAAATTGGAACTGGTCATCAATTGAACAACCTGACCTCGTGGCTTATATAAGCAGTGTGCCCTCTTGACATTCAAAATAATGGCTCACGCAAGGCAATTTAGCCCATGCTGTAATGACTAGCAATGACTAGCCGCTGGCTTGTGGAACAATGACTTTTCCACAAAATCCCCAAGGCTTGAAATCCCAATGCACAGACACACGCACAAAGCTACAGTACAGAAACACGGAGGAAACATTCTTCCAATGCACCAAAATCATGTAGTGCAGCTTTTCATGATCCCAGGTCATTCAAATGCAAGAGCTAGATTTTAATATTTGATGGCTCACAAAACACACAGCTCAAGTCCATCAGTGAGTGCTGGCTGGGCATGTTCAGTCGTAGTAGCTACTGTAGGCCCCTTTCTTTTGAAGTCGTTTTCACTGAGCGACAACGACGTGGGAAATTTTACCTAATCTAGCAAGAATCTGAAATCTCAGCCTGAAATACAGTAGTTGTGGTCAAGAGGATGTGCATGATGGTCAGATAAGGATACGGTCTGCTTAGGAACTATCAACATCGTTAACCTTGTGGCTGTCATGTATCCATATTTAATTTCACTGATTTAGTATGCGTGTTGGTCTTTGGATGCATGTCCTGCCAACTTTCAATCAGCGCATTGGAATCAATGTGAAAGATTTTTTTTTCACTGAAAAGAGCAGGGATGGCTGATTTGTCAGTGCTTGACACAGTGATGCGTCAATATGTACTCCACCCAACCATGTCAACACTGTCTGCGACCTTCTGGCAAAATCATTAACCACCCCAAGTCACCACCAGGCTTTTCTTCCGTTTCCTCTGTCGCACTCTCAATTGCTCCATCACTCGTGTTTTCTCACTCATGTGTCTTTTGCAAACACCCTCTTTCTCTCACCCTTTCTTCTTTTCATTCGGTGGCAATGAACAGCCCCTCCCCTTCCCTCTCTTTCAGACATACACACACACACACACATGCACACACACACACACAGAGAGACAAAGACACACACACATATACATTTTCTTGAGATAGCAATCAAAGATTCCACTGCCTTGTCATCACTCACCTTGGGAGGTCACTGTCATCTAGTTGTGTGTGTGTGTGTGTGTGTGTATGCATAAATATGAGTGTGGGTGTGAAATCATTGTTTCTGGTTGGGTGTACAGTGGAAGGGCTGGGCTTTCTGCTCTAGCTAGCTGAAGGAAATTCTGTCTTTTATGTAGAAGAGAGTCATTCATCTGTACTAGCTGTGAAGCTACTTTTAAATCTAAAGTTTAAGCCTCAGTGCCTATGGTTCAAATTTAATTATGCATTAACTGTCTGAGGGCAAAAAAACTGTCACAACCTTGCAGCTCCACCAAGGTGCATGAATCAGAGTGAGCTGAAACAAAGACATAATTCCGCTATTTTTGATTAGACAAGGCTTTAATGTTAAAAAAAAAATTCAGGGTTGTGTTTTTTTTTTTTTTTTTTTTTTATACTCTCGTATCATTGGTCTATGGGTCCATCTTTGGCCATCTTTGATGCCATGGAATACACTGAATGTACAAAATATTAGGGACACTTACTATTTTCACGAAGTACACTGATCGTACACGCCATTATGCCTTATTGATTTCCCTTAAAAAGCCATACCAATCACAAAGGAGGAGATGTAAATAAAGAGAAGCAGACGAATTATAGAAGGATGTTTTGAGACAACTGAGATGTGGATTGTGCAAAAGGGGCTGCAACTCAATATCAGGAAGATGTCCCTAATGTTTTGTACATTCCGTGTATATTCATTCTACTTTATTCTATTCATTCTCATTCTACTGTGCATGCAAACCTGTAATCTTGCCGATGACTACCACAGCAGAAACACACTGGTTTTTAACATTAAAGCGTTGTCCATGTGACAGTAGCTGAATCATTTCTTTCATTCTTGCTGTCTGTCCGGCAAAAATCGCAGCAGCTGCAGGGTTTCATTTTAAAGTAAAAACATGTTGAAATCATACAGAATGGGACGACGAATCACTATGATTAAATGATTGTCCAGTGATTCAGCGTGTGAAAATACATGTTTCCTAAGAAATGCATATAAAGTGCATTTTGCACACCCCGCCAAAACGACACACTTTACATATTGATGTAGCAATACGAGACACCTCAAGAAAAAACAATTCCAGTCTTTGGCTGCCCTTCCCTGGACATCGTTACATTACCCCTCCCACGCCTCGTTTTCCCTGTCAGCCCTGCCTGTTATGCAACTACTGGGTGGATGAGTCACTCAGTTTGCCAAATTCAGTGACGTACAACTTACGTGTACGTATACACCCGCTGCTGCAGCTTGTGGAACCTCCAAGTAAGCACTGAGGCATGGACAAAGTATTTCTCAGCGATGCAGATGGAAAATGGGCCCATATAGGCAAAAAAAACAAAAAACAACTGGTGCCTTGTGTTTTCTCATGGTGTGAGTATGTGGGGCAGGGGATGGTATACTGTGCATTTGTGTGTGCGCGCCTGTGTGTATATATGAGGTTTTAACTGCTTAAGACTAGGTACACCATTAAAAGGGACCGGCAACTGGACGTGAAATTTTCTACCAACCCACATAATCATAAATGGACTTACAGTGATAGATATACTCTGACTGACAAATCCAAAAAAGAAATAGTTGGTGTTAAGTTTCTCATAAAATCAAACATAAGCAACATATCACGGCAATTAGAGACTTTTTGAAATACAATCTTGTCAATAAATAGAATTAATACTTTGTAAAAACACTACACACAGTAACACACAATATAAAGTACATATTCTTCGAGCAGAAAGAACAAAACATTGAACAAAAAAACATTAAAAAAAAAAAACTAAACAAACCAAAAAACAATGGCATGGCTACCACGATTTGCACTTATGTCAGTGAAATCTCATAGAGAGGTTGTCAAACTTAAAGCCAAACTGTATGTCACAAGCACAAAACAATGGGGCTTGAAGTGTTGTTACATGATTAAAATGGAGAAAAACAAGAAGGATGAAAAAAGTTGACTCAAAGAATCAAGTGAAAACTTTAAGGCTTACCTTCCTCAGTCATTGTGTGATAATATTTTAGTTTCCCATAAGTCCCAAGCTCTACAACATCACAGCAAAAGACAAGGGTAAGGCAACGAAGACACAGAGAAAGGAAAAGAGTGAACATGAAAGAACAAGACATTTCCGCAGGTTCTACATCACATACAAACACTCAGACAGGCACAGAACGCGGCATACAGAAAGACAAAAAGTTGCTCTCTCAGGTCATCACTGCATAAGTGCAAAACAGAGCGGCAAGGATTTAATAAAAAATGAAATACATCATATTCTTACAGTAACTGCTTGAAGCGAAAATGTATATATTCACTGTATACACAGAACAGTGTGATAAAGAGCCTGCCGATGGCACAGTTTTGATGGCTATTGAAGAAGATTTGTGAGGGAGGGGTGGGGGAGGGGCAGTCGATATACCAGAAATGATAAAGGTACATACAATGACATATTAAAAAAAACAGGAAAGCCAGAAGAGAATTTACTGGGTCAACATGCAACAAAAAAAGATGAGTCCTCCTCTCCTCTACACACATGCTTATTCAAAGGGTTGATGAGTTGGCATTTTATTCCCCACAATGAAACTGGAACAATTAATTTGATTCCCTTACTGTAGCAGTTCTTCATGGTACAGTAAGTAGATGGTCAGCACATCTACATGATGAATTAGCCAGGAATTCAAACCTGCAGCAATAGCTGAACGTGGAGCACTAGAACAGAAGATACCGCAAGCCTCTACCTCCCACACTGCATTCTGTCTGTGGAAAGGAGCTGGCAGCCTGGAGCTGCACTCTAACACATGGTGTTCTGCCTGTCTCAACAATAAATAACTAATGGCACGAGTATTCCGTTTTCAGCATCTCTCTGCCCAACTTTCTCTAATGCTTAGATATTTTTCCTTTGGCCAGATACTGGTAAAACTGGTACAAGTGCTCCCTAAACAATATGTTAAAAAAACATGCTGATTGGCGTTTTGTTTAGTGTATTGGAGTAAAAGAAAAATACACTATTTTCTCCCCCAAAATTACAAGTAATTAGTAATTTTTCATGAGACATGACAGTTTTGTGCACAAAGGTACATGCATATGCCCGCACACATAAACGCACATTAATATCTGTCTGCACAACAGTGAACAACCATTCCACTCACATGTGAGAGGATTAGAGTGTGATTCTCATGCCAAATGTGAGAGTTGGCAGCCTGAAAACACAATCTAATGAGATGAAAACACATCCCATTTCAGAGTGTCCTGCTCATCTGCTGCACTCCCAGACAAGTGCCTCAATCCCATATGATTGGGCGATTTGGGTTTGAAGTGCACTATCACTGTAAGGTTGGCCTCTAACAAGCGGAGACTGACGGTGCTCTGAGGGCAATTAACCCACGACACAATCGCCAGGCGCGCAGTCATCTGTTTGCCCTCTGCAACAAGAGTGGAAGGCTTGTTGTTGTTTACGAGGGGGCCTCTTGTCCTTGCGGTATGACCTCTAAACCTCTGCTGAGCAGCCTGCGTGTGTGTGCATGTGTGTGCATGTCTGTCTGTCTGCTGGGGGTTGGGGTGTCAGGAAAATTCACAGTCTGTACTGGAGCAAAAAGGCTTTTAACATTGATTCTTTCGCCCAGCCGGCGCGGGGTGGCGCGGAGGCCGGGGGAAGAGAGGGGCGGGGGGGGTGTTGGGTGCTGGTTGGCTGGTCACAATGGGGAGTTACATAATGTACTGAAGGCGCGATCATTTATCTAACGATTTCTGTGTGGGCCACCAAAAACAAAAAACAACACAAAAAAAAACAACGCTGGTAGCGCTGACAGTGGCGAATGTTTTATGGCCATATTTGCTATAGAGGGAGGGGTGGGAGGTCAGTGACAGTGAGTGTGTTATTGAACAGTGTGATCAATAGGGCTGTAGGTCACCACATAGACAGTATTGGTGATGGGAGAAGGGTGGCGGACTGGCGGCATGGGGGAAACCAGACATCTTGCCCTGGTGCACAGATTTACCTCTCATCAAAAATGGCCATTCAAATAATGGTTGATCATAGCCATAGATAAGCAAAATGGAAAATACAGACCCTAATGCAACTTAGGTGTGAACATGGTCATGCAAAGTAATGCAATATGGTTTGTTGCTATTAATTTCCTTTTCCCCGTTTAGTTTCCTCATTTGCTTATTAATTTTTTTTGTGTTTGAATTAGTATGAATTTGTCCTATTAGACCTTGTTTCCTAATGCGACTGTGGTCTAGATCAAAAATCCCTATTAAATATTCGGCCACACCCTTAGTTGTTTTACTGGTTTAACTGATAAATCAAGGAGTACTGTCAGTATGTGTGTGTATGTGGGTGTGTCATGGTTAAGCCAAATGACCTTGTCGTGTCTGTTCAGCCCATGTAGGATTGATGATGTCTGGTCAATAAAAATTACATAACATCAACAATAACGTCCATGGCCACATTGGCACTGTGGAGCGATCATTCTAGTCTATCTCAGTGAGATAATGATCTGCGGTAAGGCGTCCAATGAGATCACTGTTCTGTGCCTCCATGTTTATAGTCCTGCACTACATCATCACAAGGCGATCTTGATACGCAAACAAAAGGAAGATCAAGAGATGCAAGATAATAATCAAATGACAGGCATTTGAAATAAATGGTAAGGCCAATAATTATTTTTTATCTCAGAATATTGGTAGAAAATCCATGCAATTCCATGAAATTACCATTAATATACTGTATGTTCTGTAGTCATCTCTCTACAAGCCCCCACCTTGCTCGATGGTGAGGTCAGCCTTGGCTATGAATATAGCAAGGACTCACTGCCAATACAGAGATTGCTACCTAGACAGAGTTCAGATCATAGGTGATAAATCTTATCGAAGGGTCTTAGCCAAAGGCATGCAAGCAACTTGAATTCTGAGTGCTGTCTTGGGTGGCTTGTTTCAACCATCCACTGAGGACTCAGGCAGTAGTGTGAGAGCTTCCCTCCCCAATCCCTCTTTCTAGTTCAATATTTGATGCCACTCCTAAGTGATATTGTTTGTAGTTCCACACTGATGGAAAAAGAGATAGAGTGCACAGGCAGTTGCGCCTTGCAGTAATCACACCGGGGGTTAGCCAGACCAGAACAATGCTCTTCCAAATGAAAAACAGAAAGAAAGAATTGAAGATTTATTGTAAAACTGAAGGATCATTTAATATACCCAGAATAAGAACAAATTTATTGTTCTTGAACAAAATATGGCTGCTGAATATACAACATCTATCTCTTAGGGAAACAGTACAGTATGTGAATAATTGCTCAAATAAATCAATAATAGTTTGGTGGGAACCGCTATTTGTAAAAGCTTGTTGAGGGAAAACAATTTTAGCCCACTGCCATTAATTGCTCTGTCAAGCTCTTATTGACTTTGAGTCCAAAGGAAGGGCATGCGAGGAGGGCTGAGAAAACGGCTGACACCTTCTCTCCAACTGCCCTATGCACAAATACACGGGCAAAGCACAACCCTGGCAAGTCGACAATGATAGGAGCTGGTACTCCATCTTCTTCCTACACCACCATTTTGCTATTCTTGTCTTTTCTGTGTTTTGCAGCTGTAAATGTACACAGTATAAAAGTGCCTTGGTAGTCCTCACAAACCTGGAGATGGAGGATAACATGGGTACGCAAACCCAAACCACTCATATTGGGCTTTTACGCATCTCACGGAGAGCAGGCTGGTTAGTATAACATATGGTAATACATAGCTAGAATTCATAGGGGTACATAAGAGGAGAGAGAGGAAAAGGGACAATGGGGAAAACAATACAGAAATGGTCACAGAGGGTTTCCAGGGAGAATACATCCACAGAAGAGAATGAAGATTTGAAGGAAAGAGTCTGCGAGAATGGACAGCACAGAAAGTTGACATACTCAGGAAATGTACATAGGGGACAAGTTGGGCAAAAAATTGCCTCCAGGCTGTTGAAATGAGAACAAACAGATTTTTGGGGGATACAGAAATTAGAGAAGTAACTCACCAGAGTCAGCAAATTCTGAGGGGACAGTAGAAGAAAGAGAGATAGACAGAGAAAAGATAAATCCAGATGATATTTAAGTTGATAGAGCACATTGAATCATTGGACCGTATTATTTCATGATGAAAAATGTACATTAAAGGTGAAAAAAAAAGAAAAACCGCCAAATATGCTAATAAATTATTTGAGCTCATGAGAGGTGCACATGCATGCCTACATACAAACGTACACATACACACACACATAACAACACACACACACACACACACACACACACACCTCCAACAACCGCCAGTTTGAAAGTCTAACAAGTGAAAGGTAACCAGTTCCTGGCACTAGAAAACAACCTCAGACTTTCTCTCGACTCGCCAGCACAGACAACTTATTTTCAGAAATTTCTATGAAAAATGTATGGATGGAGTCCTGCCAGCTCCCTGCAGCCCCACTGAGCTACACTTAAAGCCTAAGAGCACGAAAGGACAAGTACCACTGCCTCTGTCTTTGATGGATGCACCTGTTCATCCTGCTTCAATGTTGGTGAAGTGCTCTCTTTCTCTCTCTCTCTCTCTCTCTCTCCTCTCTCTCTCCACACACAACAAGCTCACCAACAAAATGCTTCTTTGCATACATTATATCAGTAAATGTGCATGGAACAGACTCACCAATCTCTGAAAGGAACCAACCTTTTTCTGGCCCTTACAAAAATAAGGAAACTATTCAACACACCACACCTTAAGGTGCGTTGAGACTACTATGGGCTACAAAAGCTACAGAACGGTCTGGCATACCAAGCTACACTGTTGGCAACGGAGTAAAAAAGTGTTGCCCTGGTGGTCGCTGACGGTTCATGTCGTCGTCACACTGGGTGCACCAACTGATAATGTCAGACTGCCATAGCGTTGCATTCGTCTCGTTTTTATTTTATTTGGCAAATACTCGTTCTTCTAATTCATCAAGTAAACAATAATAATGTAAATATAACTACTCTACACTACCTTGATTTGTTCGCACTTCACCGCATCATCAGAGCGTGGAAAAAAGTTGAAGCCAGATGAACTTCAGTTTGTAGCTGTACTCGTCCGACGCGCTGCTACATTTTATGTTCTGCCGTTTGTAGCGTCGTGTCGCCGGCTTCCATTGAAAACGAATGACTTCATGTTGCTTTGTAGCCTGTAGTCTGAACGCACCATTAGACTGTAAAACAGCGATGGACGTAGTGAGTGTGACGTCACCCACTGGCTTCTGAAGGGCCATTTTGAAGCCTGGAGATTGTGTTTACGGTCGCTACCATTTTGACATTTTTTGGAGCCAGAGCAGCCAAAGCGTGGAGTTTGGGCCGCCTACTATTGGTCGATAATCGGCGACCTGTCGATCACTAGACAGTCGACCTGTCAATCATTTGGAAAAAAAACCCGTTTTAT
The DNA here is from genome assembly GCF_048128805.1 of Centroberyx gerrardi. Classification (NCBI taxonomy): domain Eukaryota; kingdom Metazoa; phylum Chordata; class Actinopteri; order Beryciformes; family Berycidae; genus Centroberyx; species Centroberyx gerrardi. Next base: position 14,093,900 of record NC_136019.1, read on the forward strand.
ATCCATTATATCCTGTTAATGACACAATTATTTTGAAAATCGCCATATGGACACACAGAAGTGAAAGTTGTTGAAAGGAGTTGGGCCGGATTTGGAGTCTTTTTGGAGCCAGCGTCTGGTGGAAAGAGGAACTGCCACTGCCAACACTTCCGTATTGGCTTGCACCAGACCCAAATCTGAGTCAATAGCGCATTTTAAAGTGTGCTCAAGACTAATAAAATCGCTGTAGCATGTACACTGTAGCATGCAGCATGTGAAAAATTCCAACATCTCACGTGGAAATTTTTAACATATTACATTCAAACCATACTGAAGCCCAAAGGCTGACGACTGTCTGGTGTCACGTTTTTGTTTCCTGTGATTTCCTGTAATTTTATCATCATGTCATGTTGTGCGGTAGTTTCTTTTAGTCTACTCATTTCCATTTAGTATTTTGTCAATGCAGAATCAATCAAATCTGGTAAACAGTACATCAGCCTGCCATTTTTAATGTATTTTTACAGAGACAGAGTTTGCCTATTATACCATCTTATTTTTTCATTATACTGAAACAGCTTACTTATCAGCAGGTACTAAATTCAACTCAGACTGGGCAACTGTGTGGATAATATTAGATGCCCATTTGAAGACCAAATGACAAAAGGCTGTACAAGGAACAATGGCGTGGAGTATACTCTCCCTTTGACACACACCAAATCACTACCATTCATTTCATGCAGTGGCCATATATAGACTTCCTTTCCACCAGCAGGCTATGATTTACAGTTTAATCGCTGAGATGGAATGATGACTACATTGAGTGATGAGGCCCCTTGGATTCGACGTGCGACAACGGGCTGATGCATGTTAATAGGCACTTTAAGGTCTGTCGCAGCACAGTTTATTAATCTTTCCTGAACTGACTCATTCTCAGGTCTGGCTTTCAAAGAATGTGAAGCCTGCGAAAGCTGAAATGCCTCCTTACTATGGAAGGGAAAGGATGACATCCACCCAAAGTCTTTTTCAGGGCTCCTATGTTGACATTTACAAACAATTCTTTGTGTCAAATGGGGAAAAATTTTGTCTGACCATCAATGCATTGCTCATAAACATCTCAAAGGCTAGCACTGTTTGTTTTTTTATGTGCTATGTTCCTATGGTACGTGGCCTACCCTCTATAATTAATTTCATCAAATAATACTGACACTACAATCAAGCAACATACACTGCATGAATTTAAAAGAAATCACTGAAGAAAAAGTGGGGATAAAAAATGCTCTCTGCCATCAACCAGTAAGCAGGCTTTATATCAACATTAATATTCATTTTACAAGGACTAGCATTCATCACGGCAGCAACATAAGCTACAACACTTCCATCAAACTCAAAAACCTTTCATCAAAGCTAAAAAGTGGAGAATCTATGGGGAAAATAAATTCTTCAAACTCTCCTCAAGTACCTGCCTGCCTGTTTGCATCCCATAATTTTCCTTTGCTGGGCTGAGAACAGAGTGACACTGCACCTCCCCTGGCATATTAACATATTCATCCCCTGCGCCGAGCACTGACACTGCCGTTTTGAATTTCCTTTAGCCAAGCTAATAGGCCTTCATCTTGGATTAAAGGAAAATTATCTCCCCCCTCTACTGTGTTCTGACAGGACTGAGTTTGCATTACCTCATATAGACTACTTTTAAAAGGGATTCATTTAATCTAAGCATATAGGGGCTAATATTGTAAATAGGAGGCCAACAAATGGGTTAAATACTGTTTTCTCTCTGAATCTTTGACATTGGATTTTAAGCTAGACGGTGTACATAGGGTACTTAAATATACTGATGAATGCCAACATTTTCACTGTATTCTGACTAAGGATTGAGTTCACATTAATCATTGTTTCTGCCTGCCAAAAACACCATGTGGATGCTTGGTGGTGTTATTCACAGCCGACAGAGTGAGCTCAAGTTCAGATCATCAGCATCTCAGAGCATCAGCATCATCTGCTCATAAAATATTTTGCTGCCAGTAAAAGATGTTCTGAAATGAACAATGTTGTGCTGAATTCGTTCGTGCTGTTTTAACCTGAAAACAGGATTCAGATCAGTCTCTTAAACTGATCTGTATCCTCTCTAAAATGACAAAATCAAGATCAAGGCAAGATCAACCTGAAAATGGAGACAATTACGAACATTAAATAATATGAACCTTTTCACTGCATATCCTGGGTCCTAAAAGAGACTTACATTTGAAAGCCATTATTTAAGAGCTGTGTTTGTATGTGTGCAACTGTCTTACCTTCACTTAGAGGGTCCAGTGTGTGGATCATCAGCTGGAAAATGCTGTTCCTCATCAAGCTGTTGTGGAGTGAGGCGGAGCTACCCCCCCTCTGAAGCCGCGGCCTTGCCTGTGACAGGAGGAAGGAGGTGTCAGTCAAACATCCATCAGCCCCATAAGGTCAAGATTTTAATTCCTGGGATTTAAATCCTGCTTCTTTATCTAGGATACTTTCTCTATTTCTCGCCTAGTCCAAATAAATTATGAATAATTTTCTGGCCAATGGTGGGTTCTTACTCCTATCATTAAGCATGCATGCTGGTTTTTACATCAAACTATCTAAGAACATTAGTGAAGCCATTTCTAATCCAAGCTTATTTGTCTGGGTGTTGGAAACCATGTTCTTTTATAAGCTGATGGAATTTACATTTACATTTTAAAACGCATGGTCTTAGGCAGTTAAGTTCTGGTTCTTTTCCATTACTTTCTCTGTCTTGTACAATATTTCATCCACAGACAGAAGTATTCAAGCTATTGCAACATTTGCTCATAAATCTGCTCCAACACCTTCCATTATTCTTCGGGTTTGAATATGATTCCCTAATCCTCCTTTGCATAAAACCCCTAAGCGAAACTTGCAACCCACTAAAACTATCACAAACAGACCCCAGCTTCTCAAAATATAAGCTCTGTGCGTTAAGACCCCAGCATTCAGAGTTAAAGTGGCCTTTGCGTTCTTTGCGTTTTCTCCCAAAGCAACCCCAGCGGCTTTTGCCAAGGTCACTCCAGCAGTTGGAACTGAACTTGAGAACTGTGGGAAATTAGCCACCATTGCAGGCGGCAGCTGTTTGGAGTGTGTCCGCCTTTGGCTCCCCCACCGGTGATGCGTAGGCACAGTCTGGAGGTGTCAGCTGCTAATTCACAAGCCCATATGGGTGTGAGCGGGCGGCAAGAGAGACATGTCGACTGGCATGACTTGTGTAAGGTCTCAAGGAAGTGGTTCAGTGCAGTCCGCCGAGGATTCTCCTTCCGCTGCCCGGTTTGATCTGGGTCCCTTTGTAAACTGGGTGAAAACTAAACAATTTGGCTTACTTTTTAGAAGTTTTGGTATCACGTATAGGCTAGGTATTAGGCGTGTCTTAGCTTTTCTAAACACATGCTCCTTGCTAGATTGTGCTTTGCATGCCATGTACACAATTTAACTGTTGCAGGACAGGCCTAGAAGGAGAAGGAGCTACTCTCTGCACACAGGGAGGCTGAAGGTTAGAGATAACGGCGGACACGTCTTGTTCACAGTATGGTGGGAGAAACACAAGTTACACTATCTACACAGAAACAGAGACAAACACAGAAGCAGAGAGAAAGAGTGTCAATCAGACAGGACCTACCGACAGTTTGCTGTCATCCTCCGGTGCCCCAGGACTTGCCTTCTCATCCAATACAAAGAGAGAGGAAGTAAAAGGTGGGAGAGGGAGAGAAAGAGAAAACAGGACATAGATGTGAAGCATGCCGCACACAACCAGACAGACAAGATGAATCGACAATACAGAGACATTACAGTGCAGTTACAGTTACAGTGATGGTGATGACTGATTAAGACGTGAGTGGACAAGACTTGAGGGACATATAGGCTACCTCCCCACTGTTGTGCCTACCTACTGTGTCAGTCACAAGCTGACCAAAATTAACCTGTGTCTACATGGTTTTTCATCTAGAAAAAATATCTTTACAGTACAGTACAGTACATACAGTATGCCTATATGTAAGTATGAGTAATAGCTTTAATTGCGTCAGTATAACGTCAGTGACCAAAGGCCAAAAAGGATGGAACTGTTCGAGTGAAACTGCTATTTTTGCTAGAATTGGGTAAAAGGAAAATAATATTCAGTCTCTGTTTGTCTGTGTTTGTCACTTCCCATCATACATCAATCTATTTTAAGTCCATCAAACTTATCTATCACATCCTCAACATCACAGACAGAAACCTCAACCTTATGCCACACCTAAACAGGAAGCTCGCTTAGACTTTTATGATGAGAATATGATTTGATTTGAATATGTTTATTTCTGACCCATGGGGCACAGGGCAGGTCACAGGGCCAAACCAAGAGGTAAGACAGAAGTTGGGGTTAGATGTTTTAAACCTACAATAAGAACAGGATAAGGATAAGGAAACAGATCCTCCAAAGCCTATTGTTGACCTGAAGGGTGTAAATACTCTCAACCGTTGGCCTGGTCTAGAGCTGAACAATTAATTGAAAAAAAAAAACTGAAATTGCAATATGAACAGAGGCTGCAATTAATTGCTTAAGAGTGAGGGGCGTCCAAAATGGATTTCTGAAGAAGGTGTTTTAGAGCTCCATATAATCTTCGGTCCATGAATCAAGTACAATATTGGTGAAAACTTGATCAAATTCAAACTCAGTAAATCCTGCACACTGACTTTTTTTTTTCGTTTTACAAAATCACTTATCTTTAAACAATTTTAACGTTCTAAAAAATGTATGACCAGAAAAAACTTGATATGATGATATCACATGATGATATGCAATATTTTGTCAAATAACGCAATTAGATTTTTTGTCAATAGCCAATCTTGGCAGCTTCAGATGAGTTAGCAATATATTAATCATGCCTCTCAGAGTGGGCATGTGTGCTGTCCAAGCCAACCAGATCATGCTTTAGAGAATCCAGTCTATTAACAATCTCCCAGTCCTCTGCCATCGTTCTTAGAAGTTGGCATGTGTCTATTCTCTAAACAAAAGTCTTTTCACTCACTGCCTGACTGGACTGTGTTCAGTTCATCTCCAAAATATGTGTGTGTGTATGTGTGTGTGTGTGTGTGTGTGTGTGTATGTATGCGTGTGTGTGTGTGTGTGTGTGTGTGTGAAATAACAATCACTTGAGGCCTACGTTTCCAACTGCGAGGGAATAAACACAAAGCTTTTGTTCAGATCTTAGCATATCAAGGCTTTGTTGAACGGCCTACTCAGTTTTCAGGCAGAATGTGTACAGTGTAGTGGCATTGTACATGAGCATTTTCTGTGAGGGTGGAAGGCGTGTGTTGAGGTAAACAATGCCAAATGAAATGCAGAGAATGATCTGGTTTGATCCTGTCAGCGTTTAGAAATGCAGAGCAAATATACAAATTTAAGACAAGGCCCTTCAGGCTTGTCACACCAGTAATTCATTTGCATGCTGAATGACATCACCCAAAGAAACTCTGCTAAATGTAGATGAACGCTGCATTGCATTGCATTTCAAATTTCTTGATAACTTGTGTTGTGTAGGGCGGGGGAGTTGTTGGCAATGTGTTGTTAACTCCAGTTTATGAGGTCAAATCTGTATTGCTTATTTGAGTGTAAACATTCTCCCCAACAGATTTCTGGAAAAAAACAACAAAAAAAAACAACAACTTTAAAATACAGCTCCCTTTTTCGATTATTACTTTATAATTACGTACTTATAAAATCTAACAAAAGTCACCGTCACTTGAATGAATCTTTTCTAATCAGATTGTTAGGGCTGGTTACAGCTTGAGAAAAATCAACCACTGCAATCATAGTGAAAGTCAGCACCCAGTATCCCACTGTTTCTGTTCACCAACTCATAATTTACCATATATTAGATTTTGCTGCAGTACAGTTACAGCATAATTACAGAAATGAGGGAGCTGAAATCAAAGGGTTGCCAAAATAATCAAAGATGTTAAAGAAGCTGAGCAAATCCTGAAATTTGCCTCAGAGCTATTCTGCTATAACCCCCTTTTCTCATTTCATATCTTCAGGGTAATTCCCCCCCACACATGATTTCTAATTACTCTATTTCATTCCCTATCACCCTCCTCAGAGGCAAGTCAGGAGAGTTAGGAGAGAACAGGTGAGTGTGCCAGACAGAGATTACGCCACGGGTCGCTCATTAAGCCAGCGTTAAATATTATGACTAATAATCACATAGGGAGATTAGTATGTTCTTTGGAGTTTGTGTGTGCTCTAATCCCAGCAGCTCTGCTTCCAGTTCTTACGTAATGTCACATCAGAATCGTTCTTGGAAACGGATCGGCTGGAGGGGAAAAATGTCCCTCTGCAGTCGCATGCATGTAATGCTGCATTATGGAGAATTACGGACAGAGAGTGTGACATCATGCAAAAATACTGCTTCCGCTATCGCAACGCAAATTGCCCACAGCTTAGGGGGGACTTTCGGAGGAATCTGAGCGCACTAGTGAATCGCTGAAAGCCGAGTTGTAAATCCTGACTTTCGAACATCAGCGGCGGATTATAGGTCCTCTCATATGCAATCTGAGTGCACAAAAGGATCAATTTCGGGAAGAATTTAATTTGCATTTCCTTTGTGCTTCGACATAACTAGCCAAATCACACAGTAGATGAATAGCTACTTTGCACCCTTGCCCTTGCCAGACAGATAATCTTTGTTTAAAGTTAGCCCATGAAGGATTTTGATTAAATACATAGGAGTATTTGACTAAATCCTTAATATAGCCTACTGTAGATTCGATACGAACTGTGATAACTACCATCAGCATTACATTCTATAACCCTTATGAGCTACTTTCTATTTATTTCCTTTCTCCACTGCTTGGTTTTTTGAAATTTCATAGGGAATGAAGCCCAAACTCAGAATCTGCATCACATGAAAGCACAAAGCATGGGGATGCTGTTTTTCAAACCGCACTGGATGAAGTTTCACATAAATACAGTGAGAGCAAGTGCAACATTGAATTTCCAGAATCTGACATGTACAAAGTATCCAAGCATATATTAACTCACCACCCTCAAATATGGTGATGCACTTCACTAAAGAATTTTTTTTCCTCTGAAACTAATGTCAGAGCTGTAGGTACCAAGACTGACAGTATGTGACAGGTAAATGTGGGTTTTATATGTAAAAGCTTATTTCCAAGCTACAAGTAAAACTCCTCAAGACTGTATATCAATCTATCCAAAATGTAGTTAAATGAATTGTATCTTTAAGATAAAACACAACACAACAATCGACTACAAATGCGTCACGCTGGTGATTTAATCAAGCTTTTGTTCCCCTCCCTCATTCTAGAGTAACTTGTTAAAAATGTTAAGATGCATTTCAAACAGTGATGAATTTTGCAAAAATATGAAAAAATATCTCTACACCAAATTGTAGTTTCTTCAGATGGCTATCTTTCAGACAACTACAAATGATTGCCAAATAGGTCCTTTATAATTCATTTTCAATGGTTTGGGTCAGTCACAGGGTCATTAAACATTTTCTCCACATGGGGAATAATAACAAATTCAAGACACACACAATTCAAGACTTTTGCAAGACATTGATATTATGTTTGTTGGAAGAGCAGATACAGTATAGTATCTAGCAAGTCTGACTGTGTGTGTACGTGTGTGAGTGAGTGTGCGTGTGTCTGTGTGTGCTCTAAGCTGTTCCTAAAAATCATGTGCCTACGTGAAAACAAGAGTTACAGTTTCCTTAAGCAAACTTGAATGGTGAAATTGTGTACAGCTCCAGGCATTTGCTAGCACGTGCGTACAGTAGGCAGCCTGTCTGTCAGAGCATGACAGAACCCCCTTCGAGATTTGTCCATCTACATGCATCGTGTTAGAGCAAAGCTGTACAGCAGCACGACTGAGCAGCATTTCTCTCTCTCTCTCTCTCTCGTTTTGCCTAGAGACGATAATGATGATCTTCAAGGAAAGGAGGGAAAAAATGCACAACAAGTCAAGAAGCCATCCACTTGCTAATTAGTAACCCCTTCATTTTTCTAACAAGCAGAACTAATTACAGGAGCTGCCACAACGCTGATTTCCCACAAGGCAATGCTCACCAGGACTAAGCCAAAATTGCTTCCTCTTACTCCCCCCTCCCACGAACCAATCAGACTCAGGCTTCTAGGAGGTAAATAGGGGAACAAAAACTGCTGTGTCATTTTTGCAAGTGAATGCAATCCCTCAAAGCTGTGCTTGATCAAGGCACCTAGTACATTTTGTAATTTCCCTGATAGTATTCAACATTCATGCAACGGTTAAAGCAAAACTGAGTGTCCGACACAAAAACCCACAGTCAAAAGGCAGGCAGCTCAATCTATATGGTCAAAACAATGGTATTCTAATATGCATAGATACTTACAAAATGTAAAAATGTGTATTTTGTCTTGCGTCAATAACACAGAAACAATGATTTATTCACTTGTGCTAGTAATCTGATATAAAATAACTGAAAGATCATTATTTAAGTGTGCGTTTTCCAACCAGCGGACCTGCTTACTTGGATGATTTTTTTAAATGCCTTTTTAAATCTCACACAAACAATCTTTTGGCCATTTTCATCTGATTACGTCAGGTCAAAATGATCTGGCTAAAATGTACAGGTTTGTTTTTATTATTTAGCTTATTTTTTAATGTAGTTTTGCAATTTAGTCCCACTCAAATATCAATAATGCAAAGCCCACATCATCAGGAGATGCTGTTTCTTATGCCAATCTTCCTATTGATGCAGTGCTTAGTACTGTTATTATTTCTGATGGCACATCACCCACGTAATCCTGACAACAGATTTCCCGCTGCTTTGTCAGCAGGTCAGCTGGCAGTCGCCTCTGTCTGAGGCGAAGTGCGCAGACAGAAGAACCTTATCTTCAAGCGGAGGTGGAGGTGGAAGCACGGGGAGGCCGCTGTCGGCTGCCATCACTGTCAGAGACACGTGGCCGGGTTGGCCAGCCACTCTTAGGACAGGCAGAGCAATATGCTGATGGAGCCCTCCCAGGTCACCTTGGTAGGCTAGAGCGGGGATCGGGTGGAGTGGAGTGGAGGGACAGCCAGATGCAGCGTTCTTCCCTCACTGATGGACATGACAAGTGGTAACCCTCTTGGATGAGAAGAGGGGAGGAGAGGCTTACAGCAGATTCACTGAGCCCCAGAGCTTTTCCTAATTAGCTCATTAGAGACCGTCTGATTGCAATCACGTCCATTTTAAGAGTTTATTCTCTTAAATTTGGTTAAAAAGTCTGTGAGCTTATCTGTGCGATATCAGGCCAGTCTGTGGCTGTGAGATCTATACAGCAGCACACTGCCACGCAGGCATCATCACCCTGGATTTTACAAGTTATGGGTATTATATGAACCACAACTGCAAAAGCTGACGTAATGTTCAGCTGGCGCAGCTTAGTGAGGCTGATGTTTATGGCCCAAAATCCCCCTGAGGAAGGAGTTAAGTATGTAAGCCCCGCCAGTCTTCAGCCACCTCCAACCGCATGCATACTCCCCATCTCACTGGGTTGTGTGTCATTTCATACGCCCACGAGATAAGGATCTTGGTGCCCTTCACATGATGCTTTTACAGTGCAGTTACATTAGCTAATTCGACCCCGGCTTTCAAAAATAGCCCTTGATCGATAAGGCTTTCAGTTTCTTGCAAGCCTCAATGTTTCACCTTCAGTCTCTCCCTCGCCACATAGGACCCTGACAATGCTCAACTAAAAGAGAAAAAAGCACATGGCATAACTAAATCTGGACAGATGAATGGCTTGACCTTGAGGCGTTGACTGTCACATGTTGATACCATACCATGATATCAGTCAAACCTTCCTTTACATTTATTCCAAAGATTGTAGTGAAACATCTTATTTGGGTTGTAAAAATAAAACTTTTATCTAGCGCACCAAAAAAATATATCACCCGATGATCTGACCATCTGCTAGCCTCAGGAGCTAAAACAACAGTAAGGACCAAACAATGGGCAAATCAATAGAAATGGCCTCCATTGAAGACATCAGTTTAAGCTGGGGCCAGAGCTATTCAGAGCTGTGTAGACCACTTCAGAATACACACTCATTAAGCATCAAAGAGAGAGGCAAGCAGCTTCATGGTCTGGGCCTATTCAGATCCACTCCTCTGCCTGGGCCATAAATGAGACGGCTTTTGACGATCTGGCAGTTCGTGTCTCGGCCAGTTTCCCAGTGCTAGATTATTACGACAAATCCAAGATGAGGAAGACTCTTTGATCAAAGGTCTGCAGTTAAGCCCAGAGCTGTCTATTCCAACCATGGGATGACTTGTAGTAACTAATATTTGAATGTGCTGAGGTTAGACCAGTGAGCCACAGCAGGTCTAGCTGCTGTCCATGGTGCTGCACAAGGGCCAGGACCTTGGAGAGTGAAGGAGTAAAGACTGGTTTCAGTGAGCCTGGGTCTATTCATAAAGAAAATATGTCCACTTTTTTTTTTTTTGCCATTGCCCTTATAAACATGGAAAGCTTATGTTGAAGTAAACTTTCCTTGATGATTTAGGAATAAAATTATTAATTAAACTACTTCCCCTTCACCGTTCCCTCTAGATTTTCTGGCATGTTGTACTTTTTTTTTTGGCAATTTTCTCATTCCCTCTGAAAAATATAGATCTATTTTGACAGACTCCTTACAAACAATACAAATGTGAGGAAACCAGTTCCTACTTCATAATGGATTTAAAACTTATGCTGAACTCTCAAACACTATCAGCCCCTCTATCAAGAGCATGGTCAGTCAATATGGGAATAAAGTAAGTTCACAAGCCCCATTTTCTATCACTCAGTTATTCGGCTGCCATTTTGTTTACATCTGAATTAAAGATTTGGCTCCAGTATGTAAACAGTCAATACAACTTCTACAAAATGCACAATGCAACTAACAATAACAGGATTATGAAATTCAAAGCCTTCTAGTTCAGCATACTATCAAATCCACTGCTTGATTCCATATGTACTATTGTGGTCTCATCAGCACCGATGAGCACACCATGCATGGAAATGACCTTGGAAGGCACTGGTATCAAGGGGCATGTTGGCAATTCTGTAAACATCTTTGAAGTGGACACGACTAACAATAAGTCTACTTTGCATGTACAATGGGCTGTGTTAAGGCAATAATTATGAGTCTCACCGTTTTATTTCCTTAGACTAAAGTACGCTTGTGTTATTGATGATTACATAGACAGTGGAATATGTGACAGGGTGACCTTCAAACCATTAATAACACTGAGTATGCAGGAAAGAGCCAGTGTCCCTTCTGATAAGAACTGAGGGGGAAGCCAAATAGCATAATAACCAATTGAGGACAACATAAATAGCAGCCATCATCACCCATGATGCAAATGAGAACTTGGCTTACACAATTATTCCCATTCAATATAATTAAATTGAATTTGGACAAAAGCAGGGAGCCACCGGCGAACAATGACATCACCAAGAGAGCTCACAGAGTAACTGTAGATAATAGAAGAGAGACAGTGAAAGGAGCAACTCTGGATCTATCCACCCAGTGTCCTCTATCCTAGTTGACTCTACTGGGTGTGTTTTGATTGGCCCGTTACTTTATTCTGAGGAATACATTTATCTCTATTGACTGGCCTAACAGCCCCACAACGAGGTAAAACCTCCAAAATAGGAAAACTAATTACTGTCTCTACAGTAGTGCTCTCCCCCCTCCCCCTCCTTAGACAAGGAGCCACAGCTGGAACGGATGATAAAACTTGGACTCCTCATCGTCATGGCGAGATCAAAGTAGCAGTCTTTCTATTTTTAAAACATTATTGGATTCTGGCTCCGTTGTCGCTGGCTGAGCCCATGCGCCAAAACGAATCCATTTCTCTGTGGCTAACTGTGCATGGGTGTGTGTGTATTCTGTGAGAGTGTAGTATGAGCCTGTATGCATGTACATAGGTGTTTGCATACACATGTGCGTATGACCTTAAAAGCAAACCATTGCCCTTATAAACAAGGAAAGCTTATGTCGAAGTAAACTTTCCTTGATGATTTAGGAATCAAATTATTAATTAAACTACTTCCCCTTCACCGTTCCCTCTAGATTTTCTGGCATGTTGTACTATACACGATGCAATAGATGCTCATGCTTCTGTATTTGCTGTCAAGAATCGCAAAGTGTTTCTGTATTTGTTGACGTCCTCCCACTTTCACTCCCTTGGTAGATACATATAATAAGCTACAAGGCCTACATATAGGTCACACTAGCATTATCTACTTCCAGGAATGCTTTGTTCAGCTGAAACCAAGGCCACTGCTACAACTTTTCTCCTGAAGGACACACATGAATATTTCCACCTCTCTCCAGGCAAATAGGCTAGACAATACTCACAATACAAGCACAAGGGCACATGCTGCACAGATGAAACTACACAAGGAAAATATTTTTTACAAATTGGTAGGCCAACCACCACATCTGCAAGGACAATCATGGCAGCCCACGCCCTGTAATAATTACATACCTAAAATGAATTATAAGGTTAATTTCTGGGTTTCATTTAAGGGCATGTTGTACTAGTATACTTTTTATTCAAAAAGGGTATTTCAACTGGATTTACCACAAATTAGCTTGACAACAGCTTTTTTAAGGCAAAATCCACAGATGCCTAAAGAGGCAATCTGAAACAGATGGAGTTTATAATTTATAAGGTGGGAGTTCAGTTGGACACATCTGGATTTTGCTGAAAATTAGCTTGACAACAGTCATAATGGAAAATAATCCCATGAGCACGCCACACATGACTTAAATAGACCACTAGTGACTAAGTTCATCCAGTGTAGCCTGGCAGTATGATATACAAGGTGGGAGTTTACTTGGATTGTTCTGGATAAAGCTTAAAATTAGCACAACAAGCATAAGATGAACACACTGCATTGGCTTTATGTAGGCCTATAAATATACATAAGGCATACAGCATCAACACTGGTGCCCGAATGTCCATATCCGTGGGGAGGAAACACAAACACTCTGCTGCCTGCACAGAATCCGCTTTGTAACTGATCTTTGAAGCGCATCCTGATGGAGGATCTCGCCTCCGTGACGCTATTTATAGCTTGGTAATGCATCAGAGGTCGCACCTTCCATCTCTGCAGAACCAACATCTGCCTCGGTACACACCGGCTTATCCAACACGGAAGATAACAGGCATCTAATATTGTGGTTGGGTGCAGAATCTTACTAAGAACCCATTCTGCCCGCTTTATCCATTCCTACAAGTAGGCTATTTGAGACTTTTTTCCCCTCGTTCCCTTCACTTTCCTGTTTGTCTTACAGACAGAGAGCTTACTGTTACTTGTCAATTCAATCCTTTGTTCATACTGGAAATAGAGGATGATAATGTCATCACACTCATGAGGAATTAATGTCATGGGCTAGCATAATCAAGTTCAGGTTTAATTACAGTATGACAAGATGATATTCACTGTTACTTTGAATTGTGTATTGGTGATGTGTTGTGAAAATCATACATTGCCACATCATGAAAAGACATGGCCCAAGTCTCACTTTAAAATGACAGAGTGATTTTGAAGTCACTAACACTGACAAACAGTGACTTCTGGTGTGCCATGATGATAATAACAAGCAGTGGGGCTTGTCTATCCTTCTCAATGCAAATGCGCTCTGTCTTTCCTAAAACCATGGTGCACAAAGTGCTGGCTAATCTGATCTGCCTGAGCCAGTATTTTCAAAAGCAGCCAGTCAGTCCATCAGCCAAACAATGAGAGAGGCCACAAGATAACAAGATAAGCTTAAGCCCGCCTGGCGAGGTGGTCCTGAGAGGGGGGAGGCTTGCCATCCATATGATGAAAAACCCCTCTAATGCCATGTGTAACAGAACAAGTGTACACTACTGTCAAAGCTGTTCTTGATAGAGCTGAGAGGTCATGTCAATTTTACGCAATGGCAAGCCTAAACTGGCCTCTTCAAAAGATGCACTTAAAGGTTTTGAAAAGGTAAAATCTATAACAATAGCTGTAGGCAGAAAAGGGTTATAAATTGGAATGGGAAAATCCTGCTTTTTTTCATCGTGGAGCATGGTTAAGATGCCAGCATTGATTGACTTGGCATACTGGGCCATTTGCACATGGAAAGGACAATGGGGTTGGATGAATGATTGCTTCAGTGGGACACCATCAGCATACAAAGCCAACTCTAGTACACATGCATCTGCTGCTTTTCCAGTGAAAATGGGTAAAATAGAGGAAAGTTGCAGAGGGCAGAGCAAGTGCAAGTGATATTCATAGACCACCATCTTGCGTTGGCCTGAAGATCTAAGCCTGTGAGGCATAAGTCAGAGCCTCTAGCTCTGCCTTGACCTTGAACTGTTCTCCCATATCTGTATGTGTGTTGATGTGAGCGAGTGTTTGCGCATCTGCAACTGTCTTTATGTGACAAACAGAGAGACAGAGAGAGAGTATATATCTGTGTGTGTACTACGTGTGTGAGCATGAGAGGGTGTTCAGATAGGGTGGAAAAGGACCATATACCTGTAGCAGCAGTAAACAGGGTTCGGGTGATCTCATTCAGCCCCACTGCACATAGAAAGTGACCCAATGTTCAGTAATCAGACCTCTGTGGATGGGCCGGAGTCAGCTCGGTCCCCTTATGCCACCGCGCCCCCAGACTAAGAACATTCATTGAAACAGAGCGCGCAACAATTGATAGCTGCAATACTATAAATTTACTCTGTCTTTGAACTGTGAACCCTCGCAGCTCACAGGGGCAGGCTGTGTTGCATTTTGGTCATGGCCCACAATTACTAATATATTACTAATATATTAAATAAAAGTTAATTCAGAATTCTGACCCACAACTCTTTCTAGCAATGGCATTGGCTTGCTAGAATGTAGCTAAACAACAATTTAAAAATGTCATTACAAAGTGCAAATAATATATTTTGGATGGAGAGTTTGTGAAATTGTGATGGGCAAGCCGTCTCATTTGTGATTACTACAGCAGATTGAAATGTAGCTAATATCACGATTCATTTCTCTGCCCCATGTCACATGTATTGTCACATCTTTGTATTGCGATATATTGAATTTCAATGTATTGTCCCACCCCTATCATGGGGGCAGGGGGGGTCGTCTAACTTTCTAACCTTTCTGACAAACCATTGGCAGCCTTTTGCAATTAGCAGATTAGACAATTAAAATTATAGTTAGATTTAGTTCTAAGGGAACTCAATGAAAAAAAAATATTTTTGAGTGATGATAATGCATTGGTTGGTCCCACTAATCTAATATCATCTCTTAATCTCTAGTTCATTTAAATTGATGTAATTCAATACGGGAAACTGCTTGCTTTGTGCCAATCGCCAAATTGTCAAACTAGCCAGACACATTATTCTAAACACAAGAACTGTTAAAACTGGATGATACTGAGCTAAAACACAGCAACAGACAGTCTGGAGGGTCATGTCTCATAGGAGTTAAGATGGCAGAGGTGGCAACCTAATTTATTTGGCCAAAGCAGAGTGCCCTTATTATGAGATTAGCAGCGGCTAAGCACTCATTAGATAAACATGGATACAAAGGTATTAGACACCAATCAGGCTAGAATTAATAGGTAAATACATCCTTCAGTTCCGACATCCATTTGGTCAAAGATGAACAAATCAAATCACTGAACTGAACTGAGATCAACTGAACTGACAACTGCAAAGCAGGATTACATGATTTCATTATGTATGTTTGAATTAACTATTGAAAAGCTTTTATTTCTGTCAGTTGTTATTAGCGATTACAAAGATATGGGAATGTGACGGCAGGGAGTGCTTGCATTTCACTAGTAATGACTGAATTCCTGTAAATTTGCTACTTTAATACTACAAGTTATTTGATGATCGTTCTCATTTTCTGACATACACCTTCAGTTAAGAAGATTAGACTAATTTATTGATAGTCACATTAAGCGGACAACATTTTACATCCTCGGTTCTCAGCAGAGCACAGTTATGTTCTTTTACTTTGTGCAAGCAGATTTCCTTTTCCTGTTCCAACTGACTCACTCATCAACTGGTACCAGCGGTTATGCAAGCTACAGCATGTCTCCAAGACTTTGTGTCGAGTTGTCGTCATCAGAGGCAAGCAGTTAATAACGGATTTCATGAGGATTTCTTCAAGGCTCCAAGTACATTTACTGTACAAAGATTAGCCCAACGGAGAGAGCATGGAACATTCTCCATTTTGTCATTCCCCAAATTATGTGAGGTCTGGATATTTCCTTCAGACCTCCTAGAACTTCTTCTACTTTATATAAAACTTTATAAAACTTGATATAAAGGATAGCAAAGGCCTTTGGAAACAAAGGCCTTTGCTATCCTATTGGGTTTCAATTTCAAGGCAGTGTAAGTGCACAGCAGTATGTGGCATGTATGGTTGTGTTAATTGGATTGAGGGCTTATTGTGGATTACTTCTGATGAAGCTGGTTCAGTGTCTGGTCAGTGCGCTCCTGACAGAACAATGGCTTTAACAGAGTAGGTGAAATAAACTGAAACCACACCGCTGCTGTGGCATTTGGTTGATTAATACACTCTGTGTGTGTGCATGTGTGGTTTTAGGGGGGGGGAGGGGGGGGGTCATGCACTGAGCAAAACTGGGAACTGACAGTTCTGAGAGTATTGCATTGATAGTGTTACACCTAATCCCTGGGGCAAAAACACAATTCCAGTGGCATCTCTCTGGTCCGTCAATGATCGAAAAGCAAGCCCCGGTTTCACCATTTAATGCTCCCTGACCAGGGAGCTGAGGCATTAGTTTTAAGAAAATAAGAAAAACACATCATTTATTTTTATGTTACCAGGAATAGCAGAATAAACAAGTTCTGAAAATACAGTAATACTTTTCATCTTACAAAAACAGGACACAGTATCATCAGTTACGTAATGAGATGAAAGACCGGTCACTGGACAGCACAAAATTATTGATTGATGAGTTCTGAAAGCACAGTATCACACTGTCAGCCATGTTACTTTTAGAGTCCATTGTTTCATGGTCCTTATGGCATCCAGTGTTCTCATTAGCACCCTATGGGTACCATCACACTTGCCTAACCCCCAAAATCTCAGCATGCATTGCCAGTGCCTGCCCTTCCTTTCCTGTATGTTGATGGCCAACTGCCAATTACCTGCTGCCAAAAGGCTTGTGTCTTTGGGGTGCCCCCCCACACTTGCCCCCCCCCCCAACCTTTCTTGTCCTGCTGACTGTCTATGTATAGTTTCTGCCTATGCCAGCAATGTAACGTACTATGGGGACAACCCAATGTCGTAATGTATGAAATCATTTCAGGGAAGCCCATTTTAATCAAGTGTTTTAGCTCAAGGGCATAATGTCAGATGACACCCTAATGTACTTACACTGCAATACTTCACACTTGAGCACTGCTGTATGTAGGATTGAGGATACCTAGTAACTCACTCACTAACTCACATAATGACTGCCCAATTCATAGTAGTGAAAATCACTAAAAAGGAAAAAATAGATCAAACAAACAAGCAATACAAACCAGAACCTCGGCCGAAGCATTTGCTCTATACTCGGTAGGGTTCGTAGAATGCTTTCTTATGAGTCACCTCACTAATATTTTCCTCACCCTCCTGTCTTCCTCTCCACCACATATAAATTTACACACACACACACACACACACACACACACACACACACGCCTTCACAGACGCACGCTTGCTAAATTGCCAATTAAATCTCAAAATAACACTTGTGTCTTGAAATATACATGTCCCCAAAGTGTCAAATCTTGATTAAAAAAAAAAAAAAACGGTGTTTAGAAGATTATATTCTAATAATATTTGCGGCTTCCTAGCTCAGTTAACCCTGGAGACCCGGACTGCAAAAATAAAAGAGGCTGACAACCTATATCTACTAAAATAATGGCTCTTCGGTACAAAATATAATTTTGTATTTCATTCATACATGTATGTTTTATAAATATCACTCGTAGGCTAGGCTGTATGTGCACAAAAAAAATGAATTTCAGTTAATACAACAACTTCAGAACAGCCATAATAGAGACAATGGTGTGACTCGAAGCAAGGTCTTGGTAGGTGCAGCCATGAGAGCATTACCCACAATGCCTGAGTTAGAGAGGGGAGAAGCTAAATCTGCTGAGAGTGACGTGGGAGATGAGACGTGGCGGGGTTTGATCGACTCATCCGTCTCCCACTCTTTTTTTTCCATCAAAACTTGTTTTTTGCTCTCTCTCACACACACACACACACATTTCTCTTGGCCAAAGTACCCAAAATCCATTGTAGCTCAAGGTCACCTGAGTATGCTCTGGCACTTTGCCTGTGCACCTTTCAATTTTCACTCTGTTCTTCGGCATTAGTCTTAAATCAAGTGAATATGACAACAGCGCAATATAGCACAACAAAAAGAAAAAATAACTATTTCCATGCTTGCTGTTTAATCAAAGAGAGGCTTTACTGTAAGCACCTCGATTTACATAGCACATATCAAACGCCGATTCTTGCTGCTGGCTTCCTTGAAAGCACTGAGAGTTTTAGAGAGTCTTTCAGGGGCTCGATTCCCAACATTGTGTAACCCACCGATTCAAAATCCTTTATGTACTTAGAATAAATCCTGATTTAGTGAAAGCTTTACAATTCAACTTTATCAAAATTTCATTTCCATCTCATGTCACAAAGAAACCTAAATCCATCCGGATAATCTCTACACCGGTATCAAATTGCACCACAATGTCTTTCCTTTGCCCTCAAGTGTCATTGAGGGGGTGAATGTTATGTGAAGCAATGCATTGATTCCTACATTTTTGTCATCTTGAATATTTGCTGCTTATGCCGTTAGGCAAATAGTCACATATTCCACTGTGTGATGATTCTACAGTAAAATCCTCCTATGTGGTATGGGATGCCAAGGATCTAGTGTTTCCTGTCATAGCAAATATTGAGGAGAGTAATACAAAGAAATAAAATAAGATAAAATAAAATAAAAAATACCTCAACAAGTTTGAGGTCATGTATGTGGTTTACACTTAGCCTATGTGTTTCAGTGCAGACTTAACTCTTTATCTGGGAAATCTTTAATTGGGAAAAAATGGCTCCTGAGATTTCAAGGGATTTGTTTGTCAAACTGGGACACAATTTGTGGAGCTTAACCCAGAATTACACAGACATTTGACTCTGTTTTATTAATCCCACAGTGGAATACTGTATGGCTGTACAGTGCAGCATCCCTACAACCACATTAATATGCCACAATCCATACAGTAGTTGAAGGTGCTCTACATTGGAGCGAGTTAGTTTTCTATGATTTTACTCATTGTAAAGAAATGGGACATGTGCAATATGAGCCAGTCTCAAGAAATAGCCTATATCTTTATGTGAATTGTTGCATATTGAATGATTTGAGTGGGCAGAACATCTGTGAGACACTGATCTCACTTGAAAATGGTAATTTGTTTGATGAGAATGAAATAACAATACATGGAAATAAATACATGCCTCCACTAACTAACCAATTTAATTTCTGACTTAAAATAACAAAACAAGTTTGACTTAACTAAAATAACAAATTGACAAGCTTTATGCATGGCTATGTGACAGAGGGAGTGTGTGTGCGTGTGCGCGCACGTGTGCAGGAGGGGGCATCGAAGGTCATTTGTATTAGTCAAAATGCTGTTATGCTCTTGTATCATTACTGCACACCTACATTCCCCATACTCTGAGATTTTATAAACCAAAATCAAAATCATTCCATTTGTTAAAAGGGCTAATTATCTGTGAGGGATAGCCTATTTGTTTCTGAGGAGATGGTGGTGACGGGAAGAGGGAGAAAGAGAAGAGGGATTAAGAAACCAACTCACCTTGGGCTGCACTTCCACTTCTACCACTTGGTTCTTGCTCATACAACCTTTGACGAAGCCCTCAACTTTGCTGTTGAACTTCATGAAGATCACGTAGGCCGCATAGGCTGAGAGCAGCGCGATACTTTCCCACATGGAGATGTAGTTATCCAGGAAGAAGATTATGAGCATGATCAGGTCCAGGATGTAGAAGGAGACGTCACGGAAGAGCGGCCACCACGTGAGGTTGAGGATCTCTTTGGAGAAGATGGCGCACATCCCTATGACGAAGAGGATGTTGAAGACAGCTGAGCCCACGATGGTCCCAATGCCCACGTTGCTGTGCGAGATGAAGACACCAATAACAGAGGTGAAGAGCTCTGGGGCCGAGCCACCCGCTGCCATGAAGGTGGCACCCGCCACGTCGTCCGAGATGGCCAGCTTCTCGGTGATGACTGTCAGCGCCGGGACGAAGAACTCGTCACACACTATGGCTAAGGCAATGAACATGTAGAGCATGCCAAATATGTGGAGGACCACTGCACCTTGGCGCCTCTCCTCTAGGGTGAAAAGGTCCGTGGGGTACTCCCCCTGGCTTTCGTTGTTAGCCGCCGAAGACTTCATGGCTATTGGCATGTCGGCTGAGACATTGGGGTCCCTCTGGCGTTGGGTGAAGAGCAGAGTCCTGTGGGGGGCCGACTGGTGGAGGCTCTCCTGGGGGAGCAGTGGCTCACTGAGACCCCCTGAGCTCCAGCTCAAGGCACTGAAGGAGAGGGAGACAGCGCTTATGGCCACCAAGCTGAGGACGAACCCTAAGATTCGCACAGGCCTCAGCTTTCTCCGCAGACGCTGGTGGCCCTGGCGCTTACAGGTAGCACCCAATATGGGTCTTCGCTCTAGCGTATCCATGCAGGGTTGGTCTGAACCCATCTCTGTGCAGCACGTTGTGTCCTCACTCTCAATGGCTAAGTAGAAAGAGGGGAGAGTGGGGGGGGGGGCAGGTTTTACCGGAGACAATGCATGGTGTTGTCTTCAACTTCAAATGAGTTTAAAGGATTCCAGTTGCTTTCCAGGGTCTGGCTTGCCAAATGGTGTCTTCATATTAGCCTCTGCTTGCAGTTGTCAAAAGAACAATAAAAAAAAACAGAATAGAATTATTGCACCAGGAAGGAGACACAGATTAAGAACAGCACAGTAAAATAAGATGGCTATTTGGATATTGAGCAAGCAAGGTTTGTTTAAAAATACTGCTATGTTAGGTTAGGTACTACTGTATTGATGCCTAAAAGTTAAATGTGACAGAATTGACACTCATTGATTCTGGGATACTGGGAAGCAGAGTTGTTGTGGAAAAGTCAACTACAGAAGGTAAACAATCTGGTACCGGGCACTGCCAAATATACTAAATTAAGGTCTTAATGTTTTGGACGCTTTATATACAGGCTTGGCAAGTAATGGTTCATATAGAATCCCTTATGGAAATGGTAACCCTGCCTACATTAGGCTATATGATTATTATGATTATCAATATCATTATAATTGGCTTGGTGCTATAAATACAAGCCAACTTGTGAATAGCACATAAGATAACCTCAACTTTCATGTTATTCCCTCAAAGTGCATTGAAACAAAACTCTAGGTCTAATTAAGACAAAAGATGGCATAATAAGAGAAATCAAGAATTTATGACAGCTTAGTTTGATGATATTTAGATGCATAATAATATGTTATCCTGACAATGTAAAACATTAACGTTAACGTTAATTGCATGTGAAATTTAATTCAAGTGATATAGGTTACAGTATACTACTAACGTTATAGCCTTTCTAGAATTACACACTAGGCCCATTTTTCGGCCAAGTTGGCCTGGACAAAATTTCAACCCAAGTGACCAAATACGCTAACTGTTACTGTACAGTAACCTACAGTTACACTGTAAGTTACTGGAGTATTGTCATTAGTAATGCTACAGAGATCATTCAGATACTTCACAAATTTGCCAGAGGTTAACTGATCTCAGTGGTCAGTAGCTAAAAAATGAGTTTTATTATTAGTTACTTCTTAAATTTCAAGGAAATAAACATAAATTCAAACCATAACAGATAGCGGACAGACATGCAAAAAAACTTCTGTGAAATATAGCCTAGCTAACGTTACTGTTTTTGATTTTAGCACTACAGGCGGATGATTTGCTCTTTTTTCAATTTAAACTACATCCACAAAGATTTTCGACATTTAACTTACAGGTAAGGTTAAATAAGAAATATACAATTTTTACCTCACAAAAATTCACCAGAAACGCCTCTGTTTTACGGACATCAGTTGGTTACAGTCACGGTGAAAAATGGGAAGACAACCGTTAGAAGGCTATGACGTTGCTGCTCAATTTAAAAAAAAACAAAAAAAACAAACAAACAAACCCTCTCCTGTTTGACTTTTGAATTCAGTCTGCTGCTTTTAACCTGAACGGGTTGTCTGGGTGTCCAGCAGCAGTGGCAACTCTCTGCCCTTCAATGCCTTCGCCCTTTCAGTTGTCATACAACAAACGGCTAACCACCATACCTGACCAAAACAGCCGTGCATGAGGCGCATGGCGCGCGGAAAGAGTGCAAACGTTCTATTTCTTACCTTTGATAGAGGCGAGAAAACAGCCGCGCAGCACAGCAGCAGGTTGAAATTAGGAAATCCTCTCCGGTGCTCTCTTGCTCTCATTGAGCAAATGTGACCGGTCTCCTCTCTCCGGCGACAGAGGAGGAGCTTTGGAAAAACTGCTTTGCCAACTGCGCTCACCTCTCTCTCCCTCTCAAAGCATCATCCCTCCCATCTCGGGTGAGAAAAAAAAAAATCTCCCAGTCGAAAACACCTTGCTAATCTTGCAGAATATTGTGCTGGGCTGGGCTGACCACGTGAACCGTATGGTTTATTAATAAAAGCCAGGTAGGGAGCAGACAGCGCATCATTCCCCGTTTGTTTCATGCGGTGCAGGCTGCAGCCAGCCCTAGTGATGTTGCATTTGGAGGGAGGAGTTGCCGTGGTTACACAGCAAAGGCAGTGTGATATTTCCACTGATAGAAACGGCCAGGGGAATTTTTTTTTTTTTATTCCAGTGATGACGGAACAGGTGGCTATGGTGCTCAGTTTAGCTCAGCTGCTTATTTGTGTGTGCCTTGTGTCATTTCAAGGTCATATGCAAGTGGCCAGTGCATTTGTCAAAGGTAACACCAAAATCATGAAGGTGACTGATAGCCTAACATGTGCAGCACAATTTAACTTTTATTATTCAGTAAAGAAATGCACTTCTCTCTTGTTCAAGATTTTGTTTTTCCTACCAATGGTGTCTTCACATTTCTAATAGGCTAGGATGTAAATGTTTTTTGGAATAAGTGTTTAAGGAGTGGATTTGGGAGAGTGAACCCAAAGCTTCAAGGTCACACATGCTTCATGAACCAGCCGGGTTAATTTTGAATATGCCAATCTAATGCCCAGCCTTCATCTGACATGACCATCATCCGCTGAACCCCCGGGTTGCCATGTTTCCCTCACATCAAATAAAACCCCCACCACGGCTTAGCATCAGTCGACAGGCCAAACAAGCCCCGTTGGATAGACACAGACATGCAATCTCTACACCGCATGACAAAGTATGTGTGACACTAATGGCCTGGTACTGTATAATAAATCACGATTCACTGACCTCATTGATTTCCCCTTCTCCTCTCCTCCCTGCCTCCTATTACCTAACAGGAAACACAGAAAGAGACAGTATAAACTTGTCTGACTTCACATCATCAATACTCCAAGAGTGATGCACGCATTGGCAGATGTTTTTGTCCCCACCGCCCATTGCGGTCCATGTAGGTCCAGAGATTGAGATGGACTCACTAACAGACAGATTGTCATCAGCACACCCCACAGCCTCATAATGTTCTGGTCCTAAACTTTATCCTCATTTATCATCTCCAAGTTCAGCTTGCTTTCATACTGCAGCGGTTCTCAAAGTACAAAGTACAAAATAAATATATACAGTATATTTTGTATTTGACAATTATTACATGCACTTGTTAACAAAATGATATATCATGTTCAGAGAGTGGTGTACTGAAATTTTAGTTTCCACTCAGTGTTATCGTTCTTCATTCTAGACAGTAATATGCCATTCTGTTAAATCAAATCTATTAAATCTCCCATGAAATGGGGTTTCCAAATTAGGTTATTTGATGGTCCTTGGTATAAAAAAGTTTGTATATGTTCTTTGATATGAATTAATTTGATATGTGTTTGTGAGTTAGATTGACCATGTATGTCAACACTTGCGATAATGATGCCTCTGTCATTCTTATCAAGAAAGGAAAAAATGTATCCTAACCATTAAATAACCCCTAGTGAGTAATATCATTCATGGCTCCCTCTCACAGGACCAGCATGTTCTCCTGGGTCTTCCTGCTGGAATGCTGTCACACTCCAAAGCCCAGAAGACTACTCATTTACTGCAAAGTGATGGAGTTTGATTGCTTTACCTGATCCATACTGCATTGGTGTGCACTCTTCATAATGGAGCTCTTGCCACTGGACTTCCTGGCTGACCAATTCCAAGTTTTTTGTCCCCCCCTCAGAATAAGCTGGCGACCATCTGACAAGCTGATTAAAATGGGAGTTTGATTGATGGATGGACAGATAAGTAGGCTACATGATCGATCAGATGGTTGGGGGAGATAGACTGCGCTGTGAGGCAGTTTTTGTCACTGTACCATCTGTCAAGAAGAAGAATTAAGCTTTGGTGAATTTTACATTTGAGCAAATGACATTTTGACCCAGAAGACCAAAGACAACGTGCCTCCAAAATAGACCCTGTATTTTGCTTGAGTGATGGAAATGATTATATAAGTGAAAGTCGTGATTAATGTCAGGTGCTCTGACCTTGCGCAATACGCCTGGCCTCATTGAAATGTGATGGTAAATCAAAATGTTAGTTTGAATATTGACTGGGCCACATTAAAAAAAGCTGTCACAATAGTTGTTCCATTTGTTTGAACTGAGTGTGGGTGTTGTGGATGTGTGCACGCACATCTGATCAGCACGCATGTCATCATAAAGCCCACTCTGAGCCTGTGACCCCTGCTCTTCAGATTAGATTTGTCACTATTTTTGCCTATCAAATGAGATCCCATCCAGGATGTCAGCTCTTTTTCAACAATGGCCCCCAGCCCACCCCCAACCTCTCCTCCACACCAGCCGTTCCTGATCTGGCTGCATTTCCAGCATAAAAGTGATGACTGGTCACCGGTCATGTGGGGTGTGGCGGGGAGGAAGCGGGGGTGATGGAGGCAGTTGTTTTGATTTGTCTGAAATTTGCGCTGCGACAAAACAACAGAAAGATCCATGCTGGCCCTGCCCCCGACCTGGCCCACCCTCGCTTTGGCCCAACAGCTAAATCCGAGCCTTTGTGTCCCACATAGTTGTATGGATTTGTCAGCAATGGGGCAGGGGGGGTGAAGGGGGGTAGATAGGGCGAGGGTGATGATAACCAAGCAGGTTTTCCGGTGAAGAGGGAAG
Organism: Centroberyx gerrardi; assembly: GCF_048128805.1. Taxonomy (NCBI): domain Eukaryota; kingdom Metazoa; phylum Chordata; class Actinopteri; order Beryciformes; family Berycidae; genus Centroberyx; species Centroberyx gerrardi. The sequence continues at coordinate 14,119,335 of NC_136019.1, forward strand.
GACCCTCTTTGCCACCAGGCGAAATTCACTCTGCTTAGGTCCCTTATAACTACTGTTAGTATTGAATCAGTTCTGTTAAACAGGACTCAAGTAATTTGAATTAATAACTGTAGGACTTGGTTGGGATTACACACACACACACACACACACACACACACACACACACACACACACACACCACCACCACCGCAAGTCTCCATAAAGAGGCTTGCACAGACCACCTGCCCCTTAGGAAAATACAGTCAGCAAAACTAAATGGGCAAAGGCACCAGTGGGATACTCTGATAGCAAATTGTCAATACATTGTGAATCGATGAGGCTATTTGTGAACACACTAAAGACAGAGAAGATGTATTCCAGAATATATACTTATATAATACTTATATACTTATTTATATGGCGTTATAATGCAAAAGCAAGATGGTGCAAAGTTAATGTGGAAGAGACCATTTAGGCTGAAAACGGGGGGGAATATTCATTTTAGCGGTACCTCTAAAGAGATTAACGGAGTGATAATCCATGGCCAGGTCTGATCACTAAGTACTGGAGTTGATTAGATACAGGCACAGACTGTGAAAGTGAGACCCCGCCTCCACCGGTGGTCCATGTAAACACATTGGCAGTAGTGCAGTGATGAATTATGATTATGATTATTATGGTTATTTCAATCAGAAGTGAAGCAGTGGTTCCATTTATCAAACTCCAATAGGAAATTTGTAGACTTTAATTCTGAACCCCTGACTTGCTTACAAGCAATTATCCAATAGCAGTAGTGGGACTCAGTCACGACACTAATATAACTTTCTCATAGGTTTCTCATAGGTTGGGAGCCAGTCTTCTATTTCTATAGTATAAACAGCAAGGTAGACAAAGATTCTAGTCTGATACTGAGTTTCACCCAAACAGAAGGTACCAGTTGAGGGTCTTTGTGTATTTTGGCCAGGTAACTTCCAAGTTCTGGAAGATTTTGCAAGGCTTCTAAACTGGCTACTGCTTCCAGGTATGACTAACCAGAACTGTACCCCTTTTTAATCAGCTGAGCAAATGCACATTAGATCAATTACACACTGAAAATTCGGTAGAGCCTACACTGAATATGACAGAATAGAACGAATAGAATAGTCAACATGGTACATCTGTCTGAATGCAGTAAGTTACAGTTGTGTAATTCTATAAAATACCTTATCATAAATAGATTTCTCTTCTTGGGACATGAGCTTATAGCTTAAGTAAAAATCCAATCAACCTTTGCCTTTTTTGACCTTACAACATTCAACCATTGGGGGACGATGCCGGGGAAGGACAAGCAGGACAAAAGCATCGTATTGATTTGTTCGCCCCATCCCTCATTTCACATTACATGAGGTCCACGCTAAAAGCAGGACGGGAAAACGTGCACGGCGTGTCCTTATGACCTTTGGTAGCTGAATATGGTGTTTAATATTTCATGCCGTCAGATCCATGAGATCTGGCCACAAAAGAAGAGGCGAGTGACGATCAAATGGTTATGTTGAAAGAGAGCGTTGTTGTGATGCAGGCCGTTTCTTGTGAAGGTTTTAAGGGTCAAACAAACAACAACCTGACGCCACAGAATATTCTCTTTGGCTGCTATCTATCATTGAGAATCTGATGTGAGGGAGGACAGCATTGATACAGGATGCACGCCGCATTATGAGGTTAATCCCTATGTCAACAGGCCCACAGATGGGCTGACCTGCTGGGACACGGGGATGAGGTTTGCCGCTTACGGCAAGTGGGAGAGAGAAAAGAGCGAGAATGGGCAGAAAAAAAAAAAAAAAAACACAAACTGGAAAAAAACAAAAAGTTGAAAAATGTTTCATGCTCTGATGTCATTAGGAAGGCGAAAGCAGAGCTGTAATCCTATTTTAATCGCAGTGGATTTATTAAACAGGAGCAGCAGGTTTAAATCTCAGCAGATTACACAGAAGGCCCAAGGAGATGTGGAGAGGGGGCCGGAGAGGCTTGCGTAATCAAGTGCACTTAAGGTGATGCGGTCCATCTTTAACTAGTCAGGATTGATCAGGAGGGTGGGGGGCGAGGGGGTCAGGGGGGATCCTCAAAATGTGAGGAGTAAAGTCAGACAGTGTTACAATTAATAAACTCTCCATCTGATGCATCAAATGTCAGTTGCACATTCAGATTATTTAAACATCATGAATTCATTTAGCTATTTCAGTGGATTGGAGATCTAAATGGAATATTCCATTTAGATGCGGTCTTTTAGAATAATTACATTAGACAAGATTAAGACAGACTGCCTACAGATGGTTGTAATTGTTTGGACGTGTATTGTTGTGTGTGTGTGTGTGTGTGTGTGTGTGTGTGTGTGTGCGCACGCATGCCTCAGTATCTCTTGGAGTCATAGTACAAATCCTCTTGAAACCTTGGTGCTTGAGCTTTGGCCAGCCAGAGAAAAAGGGGTTAATCCCAGGCCGTGTCACATCTGGACTTAATCAAATCAATCTCTTAACTGATCATGTGGTACATGCTTCAACCTCTAGAGGCCAGCAGGGCGGCTGTGGTTCTGGCTCTGCTCGGGCGCGTTCTTGTTTATCACACACACACAATGTCTTGGAAACAAGTGACTGGATTTTGGGTCGTTGCGATTTTGACGGAACCTCAGCAAGCAATGCGTCTCATCATTATATTGATCGGTCTAAAGGGGTCCTATAGCAAGCAAATCACCTATCTTGTTTGAGCTACCATTGGGAATTTGGGCATAATTCATTTTGAGAAACATGTTTTTCCTGAATACCTGTAAAGCCTCTCTCATTAGAAGTAAAACTTTTGTCTCTAACAAAACAGACATTTTTACTTTGAACTGAGTTTAATATAGAATTTGTAGGGGACAACATATTTATTGTAGGCCTGTTTGATAGAAACCCAAAACCAAGTATAGTCTAGTATACTTTAGTTTAGTGGTAGTTGTAAATCATATTATTTTCATGTGCATACTTAGATAATGACGATGATTAATTAGCATTAAAAAAAAAAACTCTTGTCACTGTCAAAAGCATCAAGTGAGCACCAAGGACCTCCACAAGGACTCTCAACTGATTTGATGCAGAGAGTGAGATTCATTCCCATAAACAGAGTGTGTAACATGCCAGTAAACAGAGCGCTGGTGAACTTTGCCTTTGCCAAATGCTTCATCTAAAAGGATGCCAAGCTCACCATCTGTTGGCCGAGCTTGGCAAATGTCTGTTTGTGACACAGCACTTCTTTTGATGGGGAGCCATTTTGAGCTATTACTCTTCTGTTTACAGCTATGGTCAGTATGCTGCAGATTCTAATAATAATAATAATAATAATAATAATAAGTTTATTTTTATAGTATCATTCATACATAGAATGCAACTCAAAGTGCTTTACATAAAATAGACTCTAGTGCCTAGATGGTGTTTGTTAGCATGTATGAAATGTATTTGGGGTTTTTAAAAGATATGATTATCTATTTAATGTATAGGGCCGATCCCAGGCTGAGTGTTTGTGGCAGCAGGATTCCCGGATTAGAAAACAGAATCAACTGGAAAAAAACTTCTTGCAAAATAACTGATTGCACAAAATTAAAACAAAATTATTTATGGTAAATCAAGCCTTTGGTTGGCAAAACACTTTCATAGCCTGGATTTTCTGATTTGGAGATTAGCTATTTTTTTCTTTGCTAAAATGGAAATGAGTTTGGAAATTCACTCCTCAAATGTGTGTATAGCTTTAAAACAAGTCATGGGTATCTGTGTGTGTTAATGAGGTTTTCTCTCATCTGCATACTTTCTTTGCTACTTCAGACCAACCAAGATTGTTAAATCATAGGGTTGTCTCTATAGATATGTAATTCACAGTTGCATTGCCAGTGACATTGAAACTCCATTATATAGCCATGACAGACAGAGGCTTCCTCATCTGTCAGTCATGTGATGCCAGATTTCAGCAATGTCTGCTTTCTATATGGAAATACTGTAGCTCCCTTAATATTTCTAGCATAAACTTGCATAACTGTCAGTAAGCTCCTGTTTAAGTATCTGAATCAAAGACTGCAGCAGCAAGAACATAGATTGTATTGGAATTGATTGATATTTTTGTTTTGACCGATATAAAAGTGATTTTTCAAAATATGTGAATTAAAGAGACCTTGCTGAAATGCATTATGCCCTGTGTGCATGTGTGTGTGTATGTGTGTATATACTGTATATACCAGGTAGACAGGTCAAACAAGGTCCTCACAAGTACAGTTCAACTACAAAAACACATTAGAAAGGAGAACAGGAAATGTCCATGTTAGCATGAGGGATTTATTGTTAGGTTTAAATTAGGTATGTGGAAATTAATGTAGGCCTTTATCAAGGTAATATCTTTACAAGTACAGGACCCATATGTATGTACAATATATATGGATGTGTATGTGCGCGTGTGTGTGTTGTAATGTCATTTGATACTTGATGGATCCCTGTAGATAAATCTTCTACCCCGCTCCACAGGGAGGTCAGAGGTCACGGACAGCTTGCACCCAGGTCCTCTGGTTGAAGGATGATCTCCCTAGTCCCTCTGCCAACCTGCTGCCCTTCAAATATATAAATCATAACCCTGCTGCCTTTTATGTAACTTATAACCCGCTTCATTGCAACCAAACAGTGTATGAGAATGAGATGGTTTCCCCAAATCAGTGAGCTGAACAAGAGAGACTGGAGAATGTGGTTGGAAGGTTTCAATGCGTTAGAACTGCAGAAAATTATATTTTACTGCCATCTAATGGCCAATCTATCTAGCTGCATTTCTTTACAATTAGATTAAATGTCCTGCTTTTGGATGGGAAGGCTTCAGTCTTCTGCTATTCCAAACATGACATCTTTATGGAAGAATGATGGAGCTGCCTGCAGTTTTTTTTTTTTGCCACATACTTATGACTTTAAATGCCAAACAACTGCTATTACAATGAAATATGATGGGGTTGGGGGAAGGGTGATATTTGTTTCTAATTTAGATTAAATTAGATAATTTCAGAAGATAATTCAAGGAACTACAACAAATGAAGATGATGAGAATAATAACACAGATAGCCTAGAAACAAGGAAAATGTGTCTTCATATATTTGTAGGCTATATTCCCTTTGACAGCAGCTACTGCATGCAGGAACACTGCAGCACCAGCAGGGGGCAGAGTGTTAAAACAGCGGCATTGAGGAACTTTAACTTTGACACCCGCCTTGCTCCTTCCTCTTCCGGTTACGGTGATAGCAGGTATGGCGGCTCCTGTTTTACTCTCAAAAAATATGTTTAACAAATCCGTTGTAATCCTTCATTCTACAGTCAAATGCGGTTAATTTATAGAGATGATACGACTAAGAATAACTGTCGATTCTCTTGATGTGAATATCGGATGCGTTAGTGAATTCCCGGTGATATGATTTCGTTGCTGTTTCTCGGTCCCCAAAAATATGCTGTTCGCCGTGTATGAACTGAACGTGATAGACTTAGACCTACGATACCGGCGAATATTTGTTTTTTATAAAGACTGTAGTTGTAACGTCTCCCCTAAATAAACAATCCCGCCATCTATTCTGGCTAATGTTTTGCTTGCTAGTTGTGTCTCCACTTGGGAAGAAGGCTAACGTCTTGGGCCGTAATAGCGGTAGCTTAGCTAGCATGTTGGCAGGAGTTTCTTCATGTTAATTAACTGTCTGACTAATGTTTGTGCACTGTAACTATTACAGGTTCAAGATGGTGCAGCGCCTGACTTACCGTCGTAGGTTGTCCTACAATACAGCCTCCAACAAAACTAGACTGTAAGTAATCTGTTTCCAGCTTCATGGCAATGTTGCCTGCTAGTCAGGCTGGCTTTAGCGGCAGCACAGTCAAGTGCAGTTTGTGTCCGGAGCCGAAACGAAATACATTTGTGTGATGTTATCCTTGCTGGTCCGCAGGTCCCGGACACCCGGTAACCGCATTGTGTACCTGTACACCAAGAAGGTTGGCAAAGCCCCCAAGTCAGCATGCGGCATCTGCCCCGGGAGGCTGCGTGGAGTAAGTGAACATTGTCTTGTGTTTTGGTCGAGGCTCTTTTCTTCCCCTCAGCACACTAGTCTAACTCGTCTTCCTTGGTGCATGCATAGCTGTCTCCTCTCTTCACTGCATTGAGGCCTGAAAGACTGTCCTGTTATCAGCAGGGTTAGAGAGATGTTGAGCCGATATTGGCGCTTTCTTAAAATGTCAGACATCGTCCACTCATGTCATCCACTTCAAATATGATGGAGGGTCCTCCCTGACTACAGCCACATAGTCTGAAATGTATTTAATCCTTTCATTTTTCAGTGTTATCTGTAAGTGATTCTTCGCTAAAGGTAGTAAATCTACTCCATAGTTTCACTGCCTTGGAATAGGTGGGGTGTGTCACCTTGCCTCAAAGATTCACCTGTAAAGTTTTCAGTAGAGTTTTAGTGTCCCACAGTTTAAGTCAGAGATCCTCAAATACAGTACTCGGATGCAGAGTACTGACTGTTTTCTACCCTACCAGGTAGTTAATTGCATTCACCTGTCTAAGGTCTAAATCAGTCCCTGGTTAGATGGCTAGGATTTAAACTACCTGTCAGAATAGAAAACAATCAGTTCTCTGGACCCAAAGGGACAGATTAGAGGGCCACTAGTCTAAATGCTGTTTCAGAGGTGTTTCAACCTGTCAAGAATAAAGTTCTGAGTGAATTTAAAATGTGGAAATGTTCACACGCTCATACTGGTTTAAAGCTGTCAAGATGCCAGGATTGAAGCTTTCTGTAGACTTTGGCTACTCTATGACAATTCTCAGCCTTTTCATAATAACACACATGCACTTAGGGAGTGAGGAGTTGGAGCTTATGTTGAACAGTAAACCATCAAACACTGCAACATCAACCACAAACAACAAAAGCAAGTAGTTGTGTCCTGCCGTGGCATTTTAAAAGATCTGATCAGAAAATTACTTATGGAATTCTAGATAAATTGTTGGGTATTTTGGTATCCAGGTATTTTGTTGTTTAAGTCAGAATTCAGGAAGCTGAAGAAATGTTCCCAAGTTGTATTTACCACCTGAAAGCTAAGATGAATGGTAGTGTAGTTGAAAGCCTGCAGCTGCTGTATTGTTTATTTATTTATTTTTTTTAGCTTTTGTGCTCTCAAAGGAGATGCACGCTCAGAGACTATAGTAAGTAATCCAGTTTCAGTTTAATTTAAACTTATTCCACAAGTGCCCAGTGAAGTAAAAACCTTTTCTTGGGGTCAAAGAGCATCCCTACTAACTTAAATGTATAAAGCAATGCAACAAGTATTGTAAAATAGTAGGTCAAGTATTTTTGAGTATGTAGGCATGAGTGTTTGTTCATTTTCACCTTGGTATTAGAAGCAAGACACTGAACCCTGTCTGGCTGCCGCAGTCCTGACCAGTCTGAAATATATATGCATGTGAAGGTTACATACATATGTGTGAGGTGCATATGCACAGAAATAAATTAAGTCCTTTATCCTTCTTTCTGAACTATCGGTCCTATACTTGATGGGCTGAATTTCAGCATGCACAGACTGCCACATTGGTCCAATGTATTTGAATGTGGGAAAATATTTACAGAGAGGTGTATGAATGAAGGTGCATACTAAGAAATGGAGCGGGTGAGGGTGTTGTGTGCTGAATTGCAGGGTTACACTGCTTTATTTTTTTACACAAAAGAACTACATCCAACTTCACTTCCACACTTGTCAGTTGCAGGGAAAGAGGGAACTACTCCTTACTTGTACTTGATGGAAAGCTGTTGTCTGACGATGATTGTTACACATTAAATTAATTTACTTTTTGTCTCCCATACTAACCCCCCTCTGTCCTTGTGCTTTTTGCCCTTGCTGCCCTCTGAAAAGTCATGGGATGACACCCGCTCTGTTCTCATCATGGTTCTGCCTCTGTCTTGTAGATCCGGGCTGTTAGACCTCAGGTTCTGATGAGGCTCTCCAAGACCAAGAAGCACGTCAGCAGGGCCTACGGTGGCTCCATGTGCGCCAAGTGTGTGCGCGACAGGTAAGAGAAGCATCTACTGAAACAAAATCTTTTACTGACAAAGAAGCTGTTTTGCCTCCTAATGGCAGATTTTGGCTTGCAGGCAACAATTAGGTCTTGAGGATAATGACTGAAACCCTTGACCCATGTTATTTATTTTACCTTTTACTTTGGCAAACACAATAGTCTAAACTTCTAATTGAAAATGATATTTTGCTGTCACAATTGAAATGGTGGCAAAGATCAAGTGTCATGCCAGTTTCTTCCAGGTGAGTTTTGATGGCTAATTGCAATGCAATTTAGTCTAAATTGTTTTTTTATTTTCTGTTTTAGGATCAAGCGTGCTTTCCTGATTGAGGAGCAGAAGATCGTCGTCAAGGTGCTCAAGGCGCAGGCACAGAGCCAGAAATCTAAGTAAATGTATTTGTACTGCTACAATAAAAGAAATGGAAAAAAAATCCCTTGTCTGTCCTGATTTGAAATGACTTTGATTTTGTGTATTGTTTTACTTCACTGTGATGTCAACTGCAGAGACAGTTGCCATTTTTGAATTTCTGTTACTCCTGATCTATGTGGATGCATGACTGGGTTGTGGGCTTTGGGTACATGCTGCCAGACTCATGAATTTAGATTTAGACATGTTGAACAAATGCCAAGCTTACCATTCGAAAATGGCAAACTAAGCTGAAACAGTACAAACAAACAAGGTTTACATGAAGCCAATTACAGTATGGTCTACAATTAAACCGTATGAATCGCATCACAAATCACATTTCATACTGGGTGGTTTTAAGAGCAATAATGGCTCATACTTGGAGCAAATACACTATGGGATTACCTGAAAGATGTAGGCTACTAATAAGAATTTAGTATGATAAATTTTCAGAGGTTCTGTTCCTATTTCAAGAGAAAGCATGACTGACCTCAAAGGGATAATGCAGACATTTGAATGAATGAATTTGACAATTTTATAGAATTACAGCTCTGTATTTAAAAAGCCTGACTGATGTGTCATGATGTGCTTGTCCTTTCAGTCCATTCAAAACTCAAGAGTAGTGAAGAGTAGTGCTGTGTGTATCAGCTGGTGTTTGGTTGGAATAAAAACTCACAACCATGTCCTGTACATCTTCGGAGGAGGACATGGCCGGGCCGCTGCTGGTGGAGGAGGCTGGGGTTTGAGTTGGAGGGGGCAGCAGGGGGTGGAAGGGACCCACCAGCCAGTTGAGCGGTGTGTTATTGACCAGATAATCCATGACGTTGTCCAGGTAATTCTTCATTTTGCCCAGCTGGATTTTGCTGCTGGCCAGCACGCCTTCCGGCAGGTCTCCGAGGACGGCGGCCTTATTGAAGCCGGTGTAGAGCTGGGTGGCCGAGCGCCTGAGCGAGACCGCCTCCTGCTGGATGTGGCTGGGGAGGCCTTGCAGGCCAGAGACCAGGACCAGACAAGTGGTCTGGAGCTGCTGGGTGAGGGAGTGGGCGAGGGCCAGGGTGCGAGACTCAATGACCTGAGAGGAGGGGAACAACGAGGTCAGAAACCTGCGATACCTTGTTGTGTTTCTCTATGCAGAGAGGCTTGTGTGGTCGCACTTAACCCACACACTCATAGGAAATAATAATAATGTGCACTTTGTGTTTTCATCTTTCCTCGTCTCATTCAGTGTGTTACTATCTGTTGCATCTCATCGCCTGTTTGTGTCTTCCTCGAATCCTCTTGGCCAAACTCGTCCTTACCTCTGCCTCGTGACCGTTCTCCTGGTTTGGACCGTTGGACTTCCACTCCATCAAGGAGCTCAGCTTGTCGTTTACCTTCTGGTTGACCCCGTCAATATTCTTTCTGCCGTATTCAATCTGGTGAAGGACAGTTAGAGAAACATTACTTTATGTTAGTCTGCTGTCCGGTAGCAGTAAAAGAAATTATCTGGTTAACATATGCTTTGTTTGTTTCAGTTTGATGAATGTGACAACGCAATTTAGCAATTTCTCATCTCATGAAACATTCACAATGCACTGTTACAAGTAAGCAACAGTTTTTGTAGTTTGTCCCCTTTTCACAGTAAGGAAGAACGAACTAATCCCACCTATAATTCTGTGTTTGTTTTCCTTACTGCAAAGTGAGTTGTGTACAGCACCACTGATACTACTAACGTTAATGATAAGGACACCCACCAGGTCAACAGTGTAGTTGAGCTGAGAGATGGATTCTAGGCTGTGCTGCTTGGCGTCTTGTATTTTGGCCAAGGCCCTGCTGTACGCCCGCCTGCGCAGCTTGGTGGAGAGGGAACCCAGACGGACGTAGTAGCTTGGCTGCTTCTTGTCAAAGCCTTTCACTGTTTTAACCTTCCTCCAAAAAAAAAAATCCTCATTTCAAAGGAATTTGTCAATTATTTATTTTTGTATTATGGCCATGATGAAATTTGGATTGCAGACAGTGTAGTAATTGCTATTTTTATGACTAACCCCCCATGTATCTTAAGGGATTCCACCATGTGCTGACTTTGTAAATGTGATCTCCTCGTGGCAGAGTGGTGAAGGTGCACCCAGCCAGAGGATGTACAGAAAAGACTGTTCTTTACCAATGGTTTAAAATCTCTTACCGTCCTGTGGAATGGATTTGAATGTCTACACACAATAATTGCGCTGCAATAAATGAGGTTTGACCTGATTGAAAACTAAACCGTGTCAATTTGTTATTATTTTTTTAATATTTGTCACTATATTGAGGACTTGGACTCAATGTGAAAATCTGCAGTATTGAACACAGAGGATGTCGAGCTGTTAGAAAAACACACATAGTGAGCTACATCAGTATGTTTCACTTCCTTACTCTTGTTACTCTTGCTACTTATCACATTCATATTATTTTCGAAGATATTCTTTATCTTATTGTCAGGTTTTCTTTCCAGCATTTTAATATTTCACTGTTAGGATTCAGCTGTGATTTTGTTTGCTTTAAATTACTTTCAGGCAGTATGATTAGTAAAAGTGAACAAAGGTTTAAGAATCATTGTGTACCTGCAGCAGAGCTTTTAAAATTTACATGAATGACTTTTTCTTTCTCCCTTTAGAAACTGTTTACTTTTGTTACTGCAAGCAAATTTGCACTAAAAGATTTTTCCTTTTTTTTTTTTCCCTCTAAGAATTTAAGTTGCAATTCTAGGCAAATGCCTTTAACTTGTCACTGAATAAGGAGGAATGTACATTCATCATACACAAACAAGACAGATGGTTTCATATGTTGTTTTTAGTTGAGACATTATGAGATTAGAAAGTTAGATTGTGTAAAACCCCACAGTTCATGGTAAATGTGTATCTGACCACACAGCATTATGAAAACAAAATGACTTCTCAGTTTTTATACAAGTATAAAAAATGGGAGCTGATGCGTATTTGTATACAAACACTTTGTATTTGTATGTATTTCAATGAACTATTTACAATATTTACAAACTATGTACAATAGGTGGCTTGAATGGCGACACGTTGCTCGGCCCGGGGATGTTCTTCAGGCAGCGGTGTGTCTTGTCACCATAACAATGTAAACAGGACTTTTCAGATGTTTATAGTCCAGTTCAAGTTCATCGTTCAGCCATCTTGTTCGGTCTTCCACTTTGTCCCTCACTGCCAGGATGAAGTCACGGCCGGAGTGGAGCTGGAGCTCAAGGAGCCAAAGTGGAACCGCAGGAATCAACAGGGACTCCAGCTGGAGTTGAGTTGGAGTCGGAGTGGCGCAGGAGCAGAGTCATAACCGGAATAGAGTCGTTACCGAAATGTCGTACCAGGAGGAGTTGGAAGGGAAATTAGGGAGAGGAAGGGTGGAGGGTGGAGGGGTGAAAAAGGAAAGGTGTTCTACTGCTGTCCAGCCTGGGCCAGACGGGCAGAGATCTCCTCTTTCCCATCGTCGCTGCTGTTTGTCTTTTTCTTGCGACTGAAGATTTTGCCCAAGATGCTCTCCTTCTTTTTCTTGGTGAGTTCCTGAAAAGAGAAAGATGATAGATTTTTATTTCACTTCCAAAGGCCTGTTGAACTCAAAAGATAAGATGACACTTCATTTTCACAATCAAACCAACAGAATCATTCTTTTCTCTCAGTGCCAAAACAGAGTAAACATTAAATCCAGCGTACCTGAATCTGGGCGTTCTGGACTTTCCTCTCCTCCTCCATTGCACTCATGTTCTTAATCCACTCTTCTTCTTTGGTGAGCCACACCTTCTCCAGCTCGCTCTTCTCTTTCTCCATCTGCTTCACAGTTTTCTCCCATCTCTCCTCCTTTGCAGTGGCAGCGCTCCATCGGCTTTGCCATCCCTTCTCTCTGTGTTTCAGTTCTCTGTCTTTGTGGCTCAGCTGGCTCAGGGTCAGTTCATGCTCCTCTTTAAGAGCCTTCATTTTCTCCATGAAGCTGGAGATCAGGTTCTCCTTGACCTCCATCTCCTCTTCCAACTGGCTCACCTTCTTCTCCCAGTCCTCTTCCATTTCGGTCACCATGGTGACGAGGCTGTCCTCTCTGACTTCCCAGCGGCTCTCCCACTGTTCCTTTGCCTCTTTCCGCTCTTTCTCACTGGCGGCGACGCTCCTGTCGTTCTGCTCCTTCTGAGCGCGGAGACTTTCTTGAAGAGAGGCGATCTGCTCGTCTCTCTTGCTCATCTCTTCTTCTGTCTTCCTGCGTTCCTTATCAAACGCTTCTTGTTTCAAGAGGAGGGCCAGTCTTTCGTCCTGGAAGTCGGTCCTTGTTGTCTTCACCTCCGCCTCCAACCTTTTAACCCTCTGCTCAGCAGCGGAGAACTTGACATGTAAAAACTTATGGTCTCCCATCAGTCTGTTCTTCTTATCCTCCCAGCTCTTTCTGCTCATAAGGAAATCCTCCTCCATCTTCTTTATCTTGTCCTCCATCTCTCTTTTCTTGGTCTTCCACATCCTCTCCTGGTTGGACCACTGGTCCAGGATGCTGTGCCTGGTCTCCTCCCAGGATCTCTGTTCGCTCACAAACCCACTCCTGGTGTTTATGTGCAGGTTCATCAGGGCTTTGTGCTCCTTCTGACACTTTGTCAGAGCTTGGGAGATGCAGACCTCGGTGGTTGTTAGTCTGGCATTTTCCTCCCTCAGGATCAGGTTCTCTGACTCCAGCTTCTGGTTGTCAGCTTCAGCCACCAGAAGGGCTCGTCTGAGTCCCTCTAGGACTGCTCTGGAAGCCTGTGTCACATTTAAAATGGTAACTTGTACACCACAGTCCACCAGCTCTCACATGTTGCCTAGAATTTTACATTTTTATCCTAAATTCAAAGTTATTTTGTGTGTTAGATACTATTGAGACTTGTACAGAGTAACTGCAGGGTGTTAAAAGACAGAAGGAGACTTACTGGAGGACAGCTGACCTCAACTGTCCTTTGGCCTTCACTGGAAGCCGAACTCGAACCCTGGAGGACAGAAATATTTCAGTCAGCAAAGTTTAGCAGTCATATAAGTTGGTCTGCTACACTGGGCCAGGCCACTGATGGGTCAGAGACACACTTTCATGACAAGAGTAGTAATATGTTTTAGTATCCTGAGGCCCAGGGTGAGAAAATATGTTTATTATTGTTTTTCCTGTACTTGTTCTACATCATCAGTGAAGCAGGTACTTACAGAGGATGGCTGGCTGGATGCGTCCTGCATTTCTCTCTAAAAGGGAAAATATTTTTAATTAGTCACAGATGAACTTATTTTCTGAAACTTCATCTCCGTTGTAAAGCTGGATTTAATCATATTTGTTGAAACATTAGACAAAATATGAAGTAATGAAAGAAAAACTAACTAAGCGCAGATCTGGATGAAATATCTGTCCAAAAAGCGTCTCCTGGTCAAGATTATCAATCAGTCTCACCTTCTGCTTTCTTTTATCCTTTTTCTTCATGTCTGAAAAGACGCTGTATTGATGATATATCACCACTGCAGAGGAACACGTTGTTAAATTAGTAGAAACAACTTGTGAATTGCACTGTATTTGCTGACAGTCGACTCCGCACTGAGGACAAATGTGTGTGTTGCTCTCACTTCAGAACTAACGGCGTCACAACGGCTTTGATGTGTGTGTTCTCTGCTGGAGGCTTCACTTCACTTGTTGTTGTTTAACATGTTAGCAATATTAGCCTGTTATTATTAGTAGGCCCGTTTGTATTTCCACGATACTCTTTGCCTACTCGATCTCCATCAGTAGCCCGATATAAAGAGCAGACAGGCGATCTGATCAGCATCTGTTCATCACTGATTTCAGTCTGCAGGTACAGCCGCTGATAGGGAAACTGAGGGAAAACAAACACAGTAATCCTATAACATATATACATTTCAGACTGATACAACTGTCACAGAAATAATACAATTACAGATTAATATACCATAAAATATGACAAGGCCTCTCTTAACTCACTGTTGAATAGGCTACCACTGACACACTTTAACCCTCTATAGGAATATTATAGGAATATTATAGGATTTATTTATGTTTATTTTTTACTTTTTCTATTGTCATCATAACTTTGCAAACATAATACATCTTCATACAGCACATCTTGAGGACAATAGCCTATTTCTTTTTGTGTGTAAAGGTGGAGACCAGTGTGTGAGAAAAAAGAAAGACATACTGAATACAAAGAATAAAAATGAAAAATAGGTAAATACATACGATCATTTATACATTCATATATTCACCTATATATATACCCTTGCGTATATATCCTACATATCTATATAGGCTACATGCTGCGTACATTATATTATAGGATTATGGTCGATTTTCACTATAGGGAGCGTTTATTAATCATTTAGAGAATTTCCACGTCTAGGCTATACAAAACCATACAATCTTTCACTTTCTTTTCACTTTTCTTTTCTTTCACAATCTAACACAACAATGCTGATCATGATATATTTTAATCTGGATTATTCTGAGGTCACACACATCCTGCAGTCTCCAAAGGGGCGAGTATTATCTGATATCATAACGTTATATCATTTATGCTGCCATCCATTATAGCGTAGCCTAGTTTAGTGTTGTATAGGCTGTTATCTCACCTGAGCTCCTGTTTGGAGATCTGTGGTGGAGGAAATATGGTTTGAGTATTGAAACTGAGGCAAAGGAACAGATATGGTAGATTCTCTTCCTTTAACTATTGTTGAACTCATTTTGACGCAGGATGTAGGTTAGGTTGTAAATGTAAATAATAAAGTAAATATACTCTTTTTTTTTTTTTTTTTTTTGCTCTCTTAAAATCCACACACTGGTTTTCCTGGCACCTGGGCAGCAAGCCAGGAAATCCCTCAAACATGAGTCCAGTTCTGAGAGCCAAACAAAACACCTACTGCCCTGTTTTGTGTTTTAATATAATTAAATTTCATGCTTTGTTTTCTTTTCTTTTTTGTCTGTAGTAGGAGGGGTGAGTGCATTAGTGTGTGTGTGTGTGTGTGTGTGTGACCTCATCATCATCCAAGTTTTTTTTATATACTATTTATTACTTTATTTCACTTTATTTTATTTTATAAAACAAAACTGGAAAATTAACGAACGGTAAAAGGAAAATGTGTCCAATGTGTTATTTGGGAAGAAGAGTGTATAAACCCCACTAACCCAAACCCATGTGCCATTGGTCTTTATTCCAACCCAACACTGCACACCAGCTGACTTCACTGATCAGCCTCCTCTCTAGTTAAAGGTGTTTATCAGCTGCTGTTTGGTTGGAATAAAAACTTTCACACTCATGGGTCGCTATGGGAACTGTTTGAGAACCACTGTCCTACATCTTGGCAATAACATCAATTTAAAACTGAATGTTATTCTCCTTTCAACTGGCTACTTCTTTAACAGTTTGGCAAACAGAGAAAAGCCCATCATCAGCAACGGAAATCAATTAGGATAAAATTAAACAACAATAACCCAGGAGAGGCCATGCGTTACAGTGATTTTTTAAACAGCCAAGAGACGTCAGGCAGGACGCAAAGTGGAGTATGCACACAATTGTATTCATAAAGAAAGAATGCAAATGTTCAATAAAACTTTTATTTTCAATCGATAATACTTGAAGGTATCAGTGAAATGGTATCCTTCCGCCAAGCAATAGTGCCGCTATGAGTGGTGACTTTCCAGTTGACTTTCCGGTCCGCATGAATACCTAATTCATTAATTAACTGTTACGGTCACAGGTGTGCGTTTACTGGTACTTTACAGAGTCTTCCAGCGCGACTGCGCTCGGAGCAATTGTCATGAAGGTGAGTTGTGAGCCAGGAGGTTTATTCCTCTCTGCTGCCATCTAGTGTCGGTCTGTGAAATCACTGGCGTCGTGTCCTCACCTGTTGCAGAGCGAGAGCCTTGAGATGCAGCAGCCCCTGAAGAGGGCTTCCAGCAAAAGAGGTGAAATTACCTTTTCCCCCCCAAATAATCCTTTGTCTCTGACTGTGACAAGTATTAGAGGGAGGGAATAGCAGTGGGTTGTAGCCTACAAACTGTCCAGGATCTCACGTTAAGGACAAATGGTTTAGTTTAAACAAGCAAAACATTTCCTTTGCTTTCATTTTGCAGTGAAACTAAGTGATGCACCGAGCCAAATCATTCCAGCCCAGAAGTCCTCACCCAAGACCTCTAAGGTAGGTGACTAATGTTAGTCCAGTTGACTGAGATATTCTGCTTTTGAACTTCAGGGGTCCTCAGCCCCTGAAGAGTGTAACACTAAAGTGGAAAGGCAATACAATAAAGTTAGGTGAATGTAGAAAATTACAATAATGACAAAGATCTACTCTGGAAAAGTATCATCACCATCCCCTTGCGTTATACCAGATGTTGTAGTTGGGCATTTTGAATAATTGTTAGCTGACAAATTAAAATCCATCAAAAATAAGACAAAAACAAAATGTTTGACAAATAGACAGAAGGAACAATGTTATTTCATTATCTCGTGGTTAAACTTTTCTCCTGTTCAATCCATTCTATTGACTGTGCTCCTCTCCACTCCCCTACTGCTGGAGTAAAAAGCCCATGTGCATACTTAAAATGACCTGATGACATTGTTTACCCATGGGGATCATGAAAGTTTCATATATTCTAAAACGCTAGCTTTCTTATCACCCTATAATGTGAGGTACACAGAGTTGCGTCTTGTCCAGGAGCCCAGAATCCCCAGCAGGCATTGCAACATTATTTGTGAATGTGCTTGAAGTGGAAGCTGGTTCTCTCCTCCCTAGATGGTTTGCTTTTCTGAAGACACCAAGGACGACATTAACCTGGACTTGCTGGATGATGTGGCTTGGTGCCAGATTCAGAGGCTCACGGTAATGCAATGCTTATTTTTAAATGTGTTTAGAGGGGGGTTAGTTTGTGTCATTGCATCTGAACGAGGGACACAGAATGGGGAAATGCCTTTTGGAATACATTGTGTGGCATCTGGAACAGTACAGTTGGTAATTTTTTCTCTCCAAACTGGATTCTGATTTTTTTTTTTTCAGAGGCTGATGGATTATCTCTCAAGCAAAGTCAAAGTCATCATTGGTGATGAGTAAAGACACTGCATCGTCTACAATGACAAGGATATGTTTTGTTTTTCTTTCCCCATTTTAGTTTTCAGAAGTTGCGTTCAACCCTTCACAACAGCTGCAGTCACAAGAGCTGGTTGTGCAGGTCCAAGTCTGTCTTAATGTGTTTTAAAATGTAATAAATCTTATTTATATCATCCTCTGAATGCTTGTCACTCAAAATAAGTTCTTTGTGTAATTCAAAGAGTTGTACTGAACTAACTGTACATTCAATGCCTGAATTACCATACAAAAGATGCCAGTACTGTAATCGGTGAGTAGCCTACTGATTATGTGAGGGTCCAGTTAAGCTTTAGTTAACACCTGTATACACTTTATCTCTCAACAAAGGTAGCTTTCTATTGGATTTGGGTAGTAAGACAGACCCAGGTGACTGTTGGCTTTTTTCTATCCTTGGTATTAATCCAAAATGAGTTTAAGTAGAGGCTAGTGTTTTTTATTAGATGGCCCCATTGGCTTTCACTAGCATTGCTAACAAATGCTAAAATCTAGAATATTTCCATCCCATTATCAAGTGGTTTTTGCACTGACTGCAATGAGGGTACATCAGACTGATTTATTACAATTTTGACGTATCCCATTAGCATTGCAGAAAGTTCCCACATTTGTAAGAAAGAGAAAAAAAACGCAGATGGCATTATATTCAAGGAGGTTTTTATAGTAAATTTCCTCTAAATATCAAATTTATTTATTCATCGGTTGTCGCTTTAATACTACGTCACTGCTCCGGGTTCCTTGCAGACGTGCAAAATAAATTAACAAAACTAAGCTTCTCGTGTTGTTTTCACTCCAATTAATGCATGTCAATATTTTCATCCGTACCAATGTATCAGGCAAGGATAATTTATGTTAGTATAAAAGAGATAGTGAGCTGCACACATATTTTAGGTTCGTAATTAAGGAAGGAGGGACATGCACTTCCTGGACACGTCAACATAGCTGCTGCGCAGTCAGACTCCAGCCTGAGACAGCTGTACCGTTGGAAGGGACAGTATTTTTTTTATATAAATCATGGAGACTTTATACGGTTTACCGTTTGCTGTGCTTGAATGTCCAAACATTAAACTGAAGAAGCCTTCGTGGCTGCACATGCCGTCGGCAATGACGGTGTATGCAATCGTTATTGTCTCATACTTTCTCATCACTGGAGGTAAATGGACGTGCTAAGCTAAGCTAAGATAAGCTAATGCAAGACTTCTAGCTAGTGTGTAGTGTTAGTTCGTCTTCGTCAGTGCTAGCATCTGATTTTCATGTCAAAGCTCTCTTGTCCTGTTGCAGTAATGTTAGATAGTAGTCAGATAGCATTAGTCAGTTAGCTAACGTTACTCCTTTAGTGAGCCGTTGATACAGAATGAACTAGAGAGTAAGCTAGTTATAAGCTAGCATTCTCAAACTAGTTGAATGCATCTTGATCCGGTTGCTATTCAAGAGTGATTATTATCCATTATTAATAGTTATGCTTTCTTTTCTGAGTTCTATGGCTGTGTTTTAATTACTACCATCGACTGGCTGAACAATGAGCTCTAACGTTTAATTTGTAATGGTTGCTTCCTGGCATGAGTCCTCTGTAACCAGTCTTATTTACTCCTCTGCAGGGATCATCTACGATGTGATTGTGGAGCCACCGAGTGTGGGTTCAATGACTGATGAGCACGGGCACCAGCG
Source organism: Centroberyx gerrardi (assembly GCF_048128805.1). Lineage (NCBI taxonomy): Eukaryota > Metazoa > Chordata > Actinopteri > Beryciformes > Berycidae > Centroberyx > Centroberyx gerrardi. The sequence continues at coordinate 14,138,586 of NC_136019.1, forward strand.
GCCAGTCGCCTTTTTGGCATACAGGTATGTCAGTCACAGACAGCATGACGTCATTACAGGTTCAGCATCTCAAATCGTATTTAACTGAAGCCAGTTGGTCTTGGTCATCTCACACAATACTGGTGAAATGGTGCACTAGCCAGACAAGGTAAAGCGTCACTAATGCAGCGACATTTCCTTTCCAGAGTAAACGGCCAGTACATTATGGAAGGACTGGCCTCCAGTTTCCTCTTCACTATGGGAGGCCTGGGATTTATAATCCTGGACCGCTCCAACGCGCCAAACATTCCCAAACTCAATCGCTTCCTGTTGCTCTTCATTGGGTTTGTCAGCGTGCTCCTCAGCTTCTTCATGGCCCGGGTATTCATGCGCATGAAGCTGCCGTAAGTCTTTATTTTTATGCATGTTTTCCACCAACCAATGAAGATCTCTGTATATCTAATATTTCTGTTAACCACACCCCAAAGTCTGCATGCCTTGCAAAATTACCTGGATGTAAAAGCAAAGGATAACTCTGTGCATTTACACTACTCTTGAATGTCAAATTGTTGTTTGACAGTGGCATAGTGCACTCTTTAGGGAAAAGGTAGAGACATTGGGCCTGATTTAGCCACTGGACAGGGGTCCAGTGTTAACATTAATTAACACATACATGTATTGAAGGGGAGACGTGTTTGAGACATGGAGACACCAAATAATGAAGATAGGTTCATTTGATGACCTATATTTTTTGCATTAGTCTATCTTTTCACTCTGACCTACATGCTATGGGCACACCATGCAACAATATATTGAAAATGTATTTAATATAATACTCTGTAATGCTCTGCTGCCCTAATACTGTATGCAGTACTAGTTAAAACAATCCCTTGTTTTTCCGCATTTGGCATTTATAACAAATGAGAGGTTTTTGTAGTTGGACCTTTGGTGTGTCACATAGTCCTTACAAATGTGCCTCTTCTCTTTTCAGAGGATACCTCATGGGTTAAAGGTGCAGACGGCACGCATCAACCGACACAGATGATTTGGAAAGAGGACTGTCAAAAGAATCAATCTACATGTGGGGGCCCAACAAGCAGTTAGACTCAAATTTTGGGTGGATTCAAGCTTCGATGAAATCAGCAACTCTTAATGATTGAAAGCACTGACCTTGCTAAAGAAATTTGGCCTGGCTGTAATGTCAGTCTGTCTCATTAGTGCTCAGTGACTTCCTCTCCTTGCCTCTTCTCCAATTTTATAAACAACTGGAGCAACAGAGGATCTTTAGCAGATCTTTCACATGGCTATCTTAATAATTTCACTGTGTCCAGAATCTGTTATCTCCATGCACAGCAAGTGTCCATATTAACAATATATACACTGTAGCATAATGGTACTGAATGTTTTCTTTATGAAACCAGGAAAACCATATAACATTCAGGCATTTTCTGTATAGTGATGCTGGAGCAAACTATTCCTGCCATACTATTTTGATTTTCACTTTACTAGTACTATGCAGCTGGGCAACTCTGTCTTAAGCCATTAGAAAAAAGGGAAGGAAGTTACTGCAGACTGTTGGGATGGAGCCGCTGATCTGCAGCCAGGAATGGCACTCTTTCTGAATTATTATACAATATTCTGAACCGGCAGTACATTCGGGGGGTGGGATTTAGGAAGTATGGGTACTCTGTACGTTTGAAAATGCCTTGAACCTGTCACATTAGTGTTTTTGTATGAGGGTGTGAAATAAATGTTCTTTCCAGAGCCGCCTTGTAGTGGTCATGCTTCTAAAAAAAAGTATAAGCACATGCATGTCATTACAAATCAAAAATCAAATTTTACTGTGCAGGTTTACATTCATGTATTCAGAACAAATTGGAGCAAAGATGAACATGACTTCATCTGGATATACCCCCCTATATTGTAGTGGCCTGTTTCCTGGTACTTGCAGAGCTGCTTAGTTCACACAGTCCATGTGATTTGCTTCAGTCTCCAGAAGGTGGCATCATAGATTCACTAATTCATGTTTTTGACACCATTGACATTAATGAGCGCTTCAAACCTAACAATTCTGAGCTTTGGTCACTTAATTTTCACCAGGAGAGGTTGGTCATGATCATCTTGAGCATTATATTGGGTTATTAAGACCATTACCCTCTCTTGACTGAATTCTAAAGATTATATGGGTTTTTAAAACAAAATAGCTAAGATAGTCATCAAAGATTGAATTTTTAGCTTGAGATCAAAATCAGCTACTACATGGTTATGCATAATTGTTGCTATTTGAATAAGTACTCTATCTGTGTGTCATGTGCACCCCATTACATTCACTTTGAGATGCTGAGTCTGCTCAAAACACCATCTGTTGACAGTTCCTAATGGGTAATGGCACCTCTCAAGCTCTCCTGTATTCCCACAGAGGCAGGGAGTATCTCCCTACACCCTGCATGGTAACTGATCTTTCTTTTCAGAAGTGTGAACACAAGATGAATCTGGCAATAGGAAAGCTCAGAAATAGCTCACTGGCATATGTCGTTGGTCACAGTTAGTACCTCTGATTCTTACTGTTATTGCTAAAACAATGTGCTACCATTCTGCAGTTAAACATGATTGGTAAACAGACTTAGCAGTCTGTATCTTTGTCTCTCATAATCTCCTTCATACATGCTTATTCTTCCGAGCTACTGAGTGTAATGATGACATTTAAATTTCTTCTGGCTCTCAAAACACATCTGTCACTCCTAGGAGATTGTTGATCCAGCTTCTGATCCTGCAAAGCTATAAGAGCTAGACTTGTCATGCTGCCACAGGTTAATGCAACATACTAAACTATTGTAATGGTATCTTACTCTGTTCTTGTCTCTACTGGCCAGGGTTTAGCCCTGCTGTGGCTTGTGCAGTTCACAGCCAGTGTCACCACTGTTTCAACACCTGGCTGAAGCTGGGTGGACCTCGCTGAGCCAGACACACCTCTAATTCTCCAAACATCAGCTTGTCAACCAACTGCAACGTAAAGGATTACCAGTTACTGAATCTAAACACAGTGTTTCTGGTTGGCTGTAGAAAGGTTTTGTGCAACATCTAGAAAGATTTACAGAAATGTCTTCCAAGTACATATAAAAATATTTGCTTCCCAACAGTTCCAAGAGCATCTTTCCCCCATGCATCAGAGAGAGTATGCAGGTTTTCATTCCAACCAAAGACTACACTGGCTCTCAGTTTAGTTTTAGTTACACGTATAACACAGGAAAAAGGCAGGCTAAATGCCAAAGTTGCCCATCTTCATTGAGAAAAAAGATGATGGTGTTGAAAAGGCCTGTTCTGAGTAGGACCAAGTGTTGGCCAGGAATGTTATATTTATATTTCTCCAGTTTCTCCAATTATCTGCTTCCTGTGTTTCCAGCCAAAAAATGCAACCAAGCATCCAAGCTTTCTCCTGTTGGAGAAGAAAACCGTGCTCATCACTTAACTCAAATGGAAACATAGTGTATGTAAAGAAGTCGAAAAGAAAGTTTTGTCTATTACTAGTATTAGTAATAGACAAACTAGTACTATTCTAGTACCTGAAGTACCTATTTCTCCTCCTTTCCTTCAGCTCCTCCCTCCTCTCTTCCCACTCTGCCTCCATCTTATCCACATCGAGGAGAATGGCCTGGGACTTTGGCCAGCTCTATGCGTCTTGAGATTGAGAGAACATATTGCTCTTGTATGAACACTGACGATGGGCTCTACTGCATTCTTCTGGGCAGCGAGGGCCTCCTCCTTCTGAATGAGGAGAGTTAAGCGCTCTGACATGCAACTAACGACACGTTAGCTTTTGGGAAACAAGGCCAGTCTCTGTTAATGAGGAACATGGGAACACTGGCAAATCATTTCTGAGCTGTCAAACAGTGAGAAAATAATTTCTAAGTTTGTTTAGTCAAGGCAGAGTGGGATGAAATGGAGAATCAACGATTACTGTCACACTGTACACCAAGTATGGCTAACTTTCACATCTCACCTTTGTTGCTATTAACCTGGCTCTGAATGTTTCTGAGTGAACCAGTTTGCAAAGCATATACGAGTTAAACATCTGTCACTGTCAACCGAGCATGAAGAAAATTTTGTCTGACTTCAACTAGGCCATAGTCACAATAGTTACAAATCATCTCCTTATGCTCTTTATCATACTGCAAAAAATACTTTTCATACTTTTCATTCACACAAAAATGTATTTGTGTAGATGGCAGTTTAACACATAGGCTGCCTTCAGGAATGTTTTCTTTTTACATTTTGTTTGTTCAAATTCAAAGAAAATGGAGACAGTTACTATGATAGCTCACTGCACCAAACCATAGATGGTAAACACCAGAGAAGCAGAAAGTACATCCTCTTTATGGAGTGGCGGTGTAACTCAGTGAGCAGGGAGCCGCCCTTCAGCTGGAGGACCTTCAGTAGAGTGTAGCTGACCCTGACCTTTGACCTCCCTAGAGGATCTCATTTGATCTGTGTTTAACAAAAGAGTACATGACATAAAAAATGTAGGCTATGAGCTACCAAGGTTTTCTGTCTTCTAACTAGTGTTAAGAAAACTCAATTCACCACCAAGTTCACTTTTTAATTTTTTACTTCTGTATGAAAAAGTCAACATACACATTTAATGGGTAGCCTGAATGTTTTCGATCAACAACAAAAACACCTCTTTTATTAAATTATTATCTTGTTCTTATTTATAATCACTGACGGTTATGGTTATTATCTCAAATATTAGGAAAAGAAAAGTTATGATAAATTACTTGATACCAAAGCCAAAGTAAGCATAGCGTAGCCATATATAAATTTTTTGCAAGTATGATTTGCTGAAAGTAGACATGGAAATTGGATGTCAGCAAATTAAAAAAAAAAAAAAAAAGTATATATTACATTTGAGCAAAAGCCACTTCCTTTATCCATTTTCATTTTACTTTATCCACATTGAAGTTAATGTTATCTGAATTATATCAAATTATCAACAATAACAAATAGGTTACATGCTAAGGCACTTGTGTTTTTTACAGTGTTGTTGGAATAGTGTTTGTAAAATACTTAGATGCACCTGGTAATCTTTCATGCTGGAGATGGATGGACTGCGTTTACACTTGTGGATGATTCTATCAGCTTTATTATACAGTGTAAGCTAAACCAAGCACACCTAAAGCATGAGAGAGACAGCATGTCAGGTCGCTGCAGAGGTCCGTTATGTCTTGAGGCGTTTGGTTTGTCGAGGGTCTCGTTGCCTGCGCTCCCCATTGTGATGGTTGTGTCCGTTTTCATCCGTGGGCAGCTTGGGACAAAGCCATGAATAAAGTTGAGATACAAATCAATGAGTATGAAAATCAAGAAATGTTTGACAGATTCAGTGTAGCTCTTGCATAAAACCCACAAGCATCTCTTGGTTTATTTGCCTTCTTTATCCAAAGATCAGATGGGATTTGATAAGGTTTTGGTCCAGAAGACATGATGATGTATCTTAAGCCTATCAAGTTCTCTCTGATCTTTGGGAGAGGAAACAATTGAAGCTAATGGGAAGCTGCTTAGATATGGACCAGAGCCAGACTTACCTTTCTCTTACTCTCTAGAGTCTCTGTGTTAGGCAGATTCAAACCGAGTGCTTTCTCTAGGTCTGGAAACACAAACACAGACACATCGACGCATATGAATGAGAGTGCTTGCAGAACAATGGTTAGACAGTATCATTATACACCTTGAGGTTAAATAACGAATGAGCCAGACAGAGACCTGCTAGTTTCACCACCTCCTTCCTAGACAGCACCACAGATCACAAACTCATGGGAACGTGGAAGGTACCTGTGAGAATGCGGTCGATTTTCTCCACCACCGCGTCGGCATCCTCCTCAGTGAAGCACATGGGCGGCTTGAACTTGAGGACGTTGCGATGAGGTCCGTCAGCACTAAGGAGGACGTGCTGTTCCTTCAGTCTGAGGACAGAAGTAGTTCAGAAACTGTTCTGCATTCTCTACTAACCCTGCACATTCAAATTAGGGTGTTTGAGCTATATAAAATGCCTTGTAATTAGGGTTAGACAATATATCGGTTTGCCAATTCATTGGGCCTTTTATTAAATATCGGATATCGGGCAGTCAATGTCGTCCACCTCTGATATGATCGACGCTCCTCCCTGACCACAACTTTCCACAAATTTCTTTTCTTTTCACATTTTGTTTATTCATTGATTTTTTTCCTGACTTCATTCTTTATTTAAAGGCCTAATGCAGGTTTCCATTCCAACCAAAGTCTACACCAGGTGATTTCACTGGTTAGCACACCTTCAACCAGAGAGGAGGAACTCATCAGTGAAGTCGGTCTTTGGTTGGAATGAAAACCTGCACACTCTCAGCCCTCCATGGAGTTTCTCCTCCCATTGAATAGGTGGGGCAGGTCACCCTGTTGTAAAGAGCTGCTAATAATTTTATTAATACCTATGGGTTGTAATGGAGAATTTTAGTTTCCCATGGTCTAGGCTGCTTCAGAGGCTTTTCTGTTTTCAGGGTGGTTTGTTTTAGAGTATAAAATTCTGGGGTAAACACTGAATACTTTTTTTTTTGGGGCGTAAGTGAATAAAGAAAGCTTTAGCACACCTGAGTGACAGGTGCGAAGAAGGCCGACTCCACAAGGAGAAGAGAAAACTTCAGTCAAGGACCTTCATCAGGCATGTTTTCTCTATTTTTGTTAAATTTGGGTTATCAAAGTTGTCAAATTTAAAGATATTGAATATCGGCACAAATCTCCGCTATTGGCAGCTTCAATACAAAAATATATGTATCGGTACTGGCCTTCAAAAACCCATATTGGTTGAACCCTACTTGTAATAATTCGTTTTTTGTATTTTTCAAACTAGATATTTTTTTGGACTTTTAAAAAACATCCTCCCTGAAATGTCAGTTTCACTATAGCTGGCACAGTTTGAGGTCTCCTAATGAGTACCTACATTATTTCAAAGGGAAATAACACACTGCTTCAAAGAAAGTCACTGCAAAAATGTGGTAACGTCTGTTCTGTTTTTGCCTCAGGCATGATGCATAGCAATACAGACGCAAACAGACGAGTAAATCACAAACACACCCAAGGACAGAACATCCAGGGCAATGCACACATGCATACAGACATAAACACTTACTTGTATATGACTTCTTGAGCCTCTGCTGTTGCAGGAGTGAGCTTCACCCTGTCTCTCACAAGCTCCGCCCCCACGAACAGGCCGTGACCCCTGCCAGACAGGACACCATTTGACCTGTAGTCGCCTCTGATTCACATGTGATCCTATACGCACTTCCCTACTTTTCAGAGATGTTACAACAAGTATGGTCTCAAAAAACTCTGGGTCAAAAGATCATCTGACAAAAAATATAGTTTTCTTCTGTCTACATCAGTGGTTTTCCTTCCATACATTTATGGATCATGGTAACATTGTAGACCAAATTGAGCCTTTAAAGTAATAATCCGTGACATTTTCATAGAAGTAAATACAAATATAACATATATATAATAGAAATGTCTATTTTGCTACTCTCCATTGCTGATAGCCAGTTCATGAAAGCTTTTCCATTTATTGTTCTAAACACTCGGTGGTGTTTCTGGTAGCTCTTTCCTGGGAAAAATCCTCAGGCGCACAGGAAGTGATGCGTTTTACATTTCCGGTTTGTTTGGAATAAACAGAAGAAGAACTGAGTAATTAGCATGAGCAGTGATAGCCAACATGGCTGAACAGAGAAAGAAAAGAGCGCCACCTACAGAAACTCAGACTGCACCAACAGAAGATCCAAGGAAAAAGACGTCACAGACAGGAGAACTCTGGGAAGAGCGATGAGCGCTCAGCACCAAAGATAAATATACCATACCATATATACCAAAATAATAAAAAAGTGAATCTCGCGGATTACCACTTTAATGTTGTTGTTACATCATCGACTTGCACTTTGGCCAAGAGATTAGAAAAACATGACTCAGCATTAGTGCGGCATTTAAAACTGTAGCGTGTGCATGTTTTCATCTAATCAGATATATATAGCATATATCTTGTGATTCAACTGTTGCACTGTGTCACTTTCTGTAACTTTGTGTGTGTCTGTGTCTGTGTGTGTTTGTCCACCTTATATCCCCCACCAGTGGATGCTTCTCCTTCTGCTCTTCCAGCAGCTTGGTCAGGTAGCCCCCCACACGCAGTGCATTATCCTGGAGGTCCTCTTTCTCGATCACGTCTAGCACGGCCAGACCAATGGCACAGGACACCGGGTTACCGCCAAACTAGGAAATTCAAAACCCAGACACAGAGGGAAGATTACACCAAGGTTAGGTTCACACACCTGAGCAATCTGCCGGTCGATCACCAAGGGATTCGGTGTACCACTTCAATTTGCAATGTGAGGCAACTGTGGACAGGACCTCAAGACAGAGGCTGAAGACTGTAGGCTTTGTTTCACATAAAGTGCTTCAACTCATATTGTCTGCTTTTGAGTGAGTGTGTTAACTTTTTTGCTAGATTGAGAGAAGACTAAGAATCAAATCAGTTTCCCCCAATACAATCAATCTAAATCAACCAAGTGGACATCATTTGCATGATATGACTGGAAAAGATCAAGTATGGCTGAAAAATCTCCAGTATGACAAGAAAGAGCAAGAGTCTTAAATTTGGATTCTTTTTTCTCAACGTTTTCCTTTTACAGGAAATGGCTGTAAACTGACACTGTCAAAGAAAGAATCTGGCCTGCACACAATGTATTTTCCCCCATAATGTGGAAACCAGATGTGTTTGAATGCCTAGCAAATATGGAGAAGAACTTTATGTCAAGGATGGGGTCAGGTCAGTGCTATTTCTGGTCAACATGGGAGACAGAACAAAGATCATGTAATGTGTTCACATTAATCTGCCTAATCTAACATTTGGCATTCTGCAGGATGTCACCAAAGCAAAATGACACTTTTATTCAGATCTACTGAAGCGTCATGGGACATAATGCTCTTACTGTATTGAAGTAGTCCATCCCCGATAACATGAACGCCTCTGCCACCTCTTTGGTGGTGATCACACATGACATGGGGTGTCCGTTGCCGATGGGTTTGCCCATGGTGACGATGTCAGGCACAAAGTCCTCTCCCTGAAGCTGGAAGGCCCAGAAGTGGGTGCCGACGCGTCCAAATCCCACTTGGACCTCATCTGCGATGAACACGCCCCCAGCCTGACGAACGTGTCTGTAGAAGGACAGCAGAATCCAGAGGTGTGCAGGTAGACACGCTCACTCACTCCAGCACTCTCTCACTCACATACTCACTCACTCACTCACTCACACATGTTCGCTCACATGCATGCACAGTTACACACATTGTTCATTTGCTCTATCCATAATCGTCATCAAGGGTAGATTATAAGGGGTAACACTCTTAGACTGCTTGTAGTGAAGGAGCACACAGTGGTTAGAGTGCAGAGGCAAGAGACAAAACAAGAAGTTTGTCAAAGTTTTTCTAGCATTGCTGAAGAGTCTCCAAAGTGCACATTCTCAAGAAAACATTACTGTGATTTTTGAATGAAGCAAGAGACATCCCTTGAAACCAAATTGCCAAATCATTGATACATATCTTATGAAACAAACCCCAATGTTGGGTGCACAATACAAGGTTGTTTTGAATATATAAATCATCAATTTTGCTGTCTGGTGCAGTTGCTAGACAGTGTCTTTTTGTGTTTGTTCATTGGTTGAAGAATTCCTGCAGTGTGCATCCAGCTAAGGTAAACATAAAATCTAGTTTGTCTACATCTTTTACATACTGTACATATACATCAGTTGTTACACAATGAACACCACCCTACAGGCACTGAGCATGAACATGAATGCAATCTCTTGGGTACATACTTTGCCACTTTCTGGAAGTAGCCCACAGGGGGAATGACTTGCCCACCGCAACTCTGCAGCGACTCGGCAATAAAAGCAGCAATCTGCACAAGAGAAGAGCATATCAGACCCAACACAAAGCCAGGCTGGGAGACTGGAGGAGAGAAGGAGTCCTTGCACCTGCAACCTGTGGATCTCCCGCTTTCACCAATGTCAGGATTTCACTTTTTGGTTGTAAGTAGGTTGTCGCAAAATCACCCCACAGACAAGAGAGAGGCAGTCACATAATGCTTGAACACAACTGCATGTTAGGTCTTGGAGAACAGGGCAATGGAGAAAAATGAAAAACTCCTGGACAGTGTCTTAACTTGTCAAAAAATACAAAATTGAGTATTTTGCTAAGAATGTATAGGAGTTTTTGTCACAATCTTTAGTCACATGTTGCTCTGCAGTATCACAGAAAGGGATGAAAGCGTGACATTGCAATCATACATCAAATTGTCCATTTTGGCTTCTTCCTCTAGACGCATGTCTGCACACATCCATCAGAAGCTGCTAAAGGCATTCTGTAAGTTCTTTAGGCTGAAATCCCGTCCTCCTTGCCACTGAAAGCTTGGACATTCCCTTGGGTTGGGCTTTTGAACATAGCAACATATGAACATAGGCCAATGAGCTTGGACACTTTGGGAAGCACTACGCAAGTTCTCGTGCTGTGTGAGGGGACCTGGGATTTCGCCCTAAAAAGCCCAAGTCCTTGGCTTGAACCTGAGAATTGTGAGAAATAGTGAAAGAAGAGAAAGGGGGGAAAAGGAAGGGTAGAAAATCAAATGAGTACTGACCAATAAAGAGGGCAAAACAAGGTAACTCGCAGATGCCTGTGACCAGCCATGGAAGTCAGTCATGCAGTAGTAATAAGAAATATTAAACAAAGCTTTATTTTGGTTAGCCCTTCTTGAGGAAACCAGACATTTAAATTCTTGCATTCAGTGCTTTTAATTCAACAACATTTGATGTTTCAAGACATGCAACATAAATACAAGAAAATTCCAGACAGTTACAAAGCACTGCAGTGCTGAGTACCAAATGTTCTGTGAATTCATCATGGTTTCCATCATAATTCAGATTTTGACACCATTGTGATGAAATTATTTGGGTTTTGTATTCATTGTGATGCCTCCTCTGTTAAGTCAATGCACTTATTGAAGATAAATTTATATTTGAAAATCACTTAAAAGACTACGTCGGCTTTTTTTGAAAACTGGCTCGTTGGTTAACTTCCCTTTTACATGTTATGATAGGAATACCACCAAAATCATCTCTTGTGTCTCTGGTAGATATCTCTGTCTTGTGCAAATGCTAATGTGTTAGCATGCATGTTAAGTGTCCGTGGGCAGCTAGCATTGTCTAACGTAAGAAGATAGTTTTTTTAGTAATCCAGAGTCGGTGTTGGTTTTTATCTAACAATCCTCCCTGACGGGCCAATTTCCCCAAAAGTCGGTGTAGTTCTTTGACATAAATAAGGCCGATCTTGCCTTGAGAGTTCATACCAGCAACCACAACAATGATATCAAACATGCACACTACCTTGCCTCCTTTCTCATGGGCTTTGTGTATGATATCTTTGACATCATCTGCGTATGCTGTGGCAGGGTCTGGGTGATCCGCTCTGTATTTGCCCCTGTAGACATCTGGGCTGGGAGCCTGTGTGAGGGATGGGAAGTCGGAGTGATGAATAGAGAGGATTACAGGTCATATCTTCAGGGGCCATGTCTTACCATGTCCTTTAATAATGGGGAAGAGGATTGGGTCCTCTGTGGTTTGAAGATCCAAGTGTCAGCCTAAAAACTGTCTAAAATATTGTTATTGTGTTTGTCCTTAGGCTTTTCATTCATAACATTTTAAAAATCAGTCTTGGTTCCAAAGATTTATACATTGGCTGACCTGCTCAAACAGGCTTGTTGGTTTTTGAGGCTATTGACCTGTCTAGTATGTTAATGTTTAACAAAATAAGGCATTTGGTCCAAAATATGTCAAAATATCTGTCAGTGGCCATCCAGTCACCTGAGGATTTCTGTGAATATCAGTGACAAATAGGCATAGCTGAATGTTTGAGAACTGCCCAGCGAAGTTCTCAAAACAGGCATTTTGTTATCTTTGGGTTGTTTACATTTCACACCAGATACTTCCAAGAAGTTATTGGTCAGCTTAGCTAGCCAATGGGTAAGCAATGACCTCAATTACAAGCATCTGAAAAGTGGATTTCCTTATAGTCTATGATCATGAATAAAACATGCAAGCTGGTGAAACAGACCGAATCACCCCACCATCAGCATGTAACATTAGAGCTGGGTATTCCACAAGCAGCCATATCAAAATACACCAATGCTATCAAAGGACAGAGCTGGATGATGGAGGGACCTCACAACATGATGCAATGATGACTCAGCTCATGTACCATTTATCTAGTCCTGCCAAAGGTATTGAAGTTGTAGTTTGTAATCAAAATCTAAATCTAAATATAAATGTTGATTGAAATGGTCAAATCAAAACTGTCCTTTAAAAGATAGGCAGAAGATTTATTATTTGGTGTAGAACTAGATGCACATTGCACTGTTCAAACTATATACTGTTCTATGCAGGCTCTTTCTGCCTATTAGCAAGACAGCTCCCACAGAACAGTATCTACAAATTATTGTAAGACCTATGAAGTTAGTAAATATAAATATTCAAATATATATTAATTAGTCAAATTAGTGAATAGATTAGTAAGTATTAAAGTAGTAAATAGAATAGAGTGAACCATCCCTTAAAAAGGAATGAGTGTGTTTATGTCCAGCAAGACAGCCTGAACTACATGGGGAACTCTCAAACATGTCAATGCATAGAAACCAGAGGGACAGAAGAACACATAAATCCTTCAGGATGATGTCTCAGCAGAAGAAGAGTAACCAGAGACAGTCTGGCTCTATCAGCTCCCTAAAAACTTCTCCTTAGCGGGACAAAGACTGACATGGACGCTATTTTGGAAAATCCTCCAAGAGGTATAAGAAGAGAAGAAGAAGAAGAGAAGAAGAGAGGAGAGAGAGTAGAGGAAGACCCAAGAGAGGACCGTGTAACGACTAGACCCCCCCCCCCCCCCCCCCCCCCCCCCGCCTTCGACAAGAAAAGATCCCATCTCAGCATTTGTCTATGGTATAGTGATATCCTAATGTTACTTATAACTGGTGATCTGTATAACCCTATGTTTAGTTGGTATACATTTTGTGACTACTCCAAATAAGGATGAGATTGATGATTGATTAAGATAGATGATGAAATTGACTGATCCTGGAAGAATTGTTACTCTGTTCTGTTCTTATTAAAGAAAGAAGCTATTATTTCACTTAAGGTGTTTTGGCTCTTCCTTGCACAAGTATCTAGCCTGATCCCAGTGAAAGATCCCCCCTAATTGTTTTAAAATTCTTTATTTATGCAAAATAGATAGTGGGTATTATTCCTTGACTGTCTTGCATATAGTCTGGTTTGGATTTACCCCTAAAAATCCTACATTATCTTATCTGAAGGAGGGCGGCACAGGAACATGACCTGTGGGAGTAATTGCTTATTACATAATTAAACACACTCACATCAAACACACATACAGTACTGTGCAAACATCTTAGGCACATGTAAAAAAAAGCAAAGATGCTTTCAAAAATAATTAAATGAAAGGTAAAATTACTATAAAGAGCAGTCTACTGACACTCTAATGCAGAAAACAAATAAACATCTAAGACAAAATTTACATTAAAAAATCTAGGGTGCCTAAGACTTTTGCACAGTACTGTACACAGAGTGGCCACTTTATTAGGTACACTTGGTTAGTACTGGGTAAGATCCCACCGTTTCAGATCCACCCGAATTCTTTGAGGCATGGATTCAACAAGGTGCTGGAAACCGTTCCATAGGGATCTTGATCCATGCAGACTCAATAGTCATTCAGTTCCTGCAGATTTTCTGGCGCATTCATGCAGTCATGCTACACACAATGCCGCTCCATCTCATCCCAAAGGCCATTGGAGTAAACTGAAGTCACTTCTCAGGTTTCCGGAAGCATCTTTAGATGATGCGTGCTTTGTAACATGAAACATTATCCTGCTCCAAGTGTCCAGGAAGTGTCCATTTGACAAAGGCTAGACTGTGAAGGGATGCATCTGGTCAGCAGCAATGTTTAGGTACACTGTGGTGTTCAAATGATGCTGCATTGGTACCAAGGGGCCTAATGTGAAGAAATATCAAGAAAACACCACACCCAAACACCCAAACAATTTTGGTGATCATGTGCTCACTTTAGCTTCATCTTGGTCTTAGCTGACAGGAGTGGAATCCAGTATGGTCGTCCAGTTCAACCAGTTATACTCCACTATGCACCACTATTGTACTAAGATGTTTTACATACTTGCAGCCTGCCTGTCAGCTTGAACAAGTCCCCCCCCCCCCCCCCCCCCCCCTCCCCCCCCCCTCCCAACCTCTGTCAGTACTGGGGCATTTTCACCCTCAGGACTGCAGGTGACAGGATTTGTTTTGTTCATTACACCGTTCTCTGTTGTAAACTCTAGACAATGCAGTGCGCAAAAGTCCCAGGACAGCAGCCGTTTTTTAAGATGCTAAAACCGGTGCGTCTGGCACCAATGATAATGCCACGTTCAGAAGCGCTTGCGTCACGCGTCTTGCCCAGTGTAACGTTTAGTCAAACAGTGACTGAACCTCTCGGCCCTGCCTGCATGCTTTATATTTAAGCTTTATTTAACTGGGACTCATTGTCTAGATTAGTGAGCTGTTTACGTAAAAAACAGAGAGGTGTACCTAAAAAAGTGGCCATATATCTACGCATGCATACACACACAACCATATGCACACATATACACACACATACTGTCTATCTCTGCCTCTGTCTCCATCACTCTCGCTCTCTCACACAACACACAACACACATGCATGCACGCACAGGTGTGAACACACACAGTAGCCTGCCAGAACCCAGCAGAGCAAGTTGAGTCATGGTGTTTTGATGGTGTGCATGCAGCAAAACAGGCAGAAAGAAGCACTCACCACATGAACAGATTGATTCCGCTCAGCGTCTGACAGCTGGTGGAACTTATACGGACTGATGTCAATTAGCGATGAAACGTGGCCATGGTATGCACTGCAAACAGAGGAAACCGTGGACAATGGGAACACACAGTTACAGTGACAGTTCAGGGAAAGGAGTTTGATTATGTCTGTATAGAATGCATATTTTGCTGAATATTTAGAATCATGAACACTGATGTACATTAAATTGTACATTAAATTGAAATCAATAAAAACATTCCAAACACTGAATAGAATGTAAAAACAGACACAATGTAAGTCTCATCACTCCCCTCAATTATTATATGAGGCGGACTGTGGATACATCAAGCTGGTGCTATGTTCTGTTTTTTCAGTTTACAGTGGGATCGAATCACAGATAATCGCATTATAATCATTCTTCCACTAATCATTATCATACATTTTCGTTTTGCCCATCCTGCACTGGTGCCAACCTTCGGAGGAGAATGCGGCCCTGGCAGCAGCACTTACTTGTCGAGCGTGATGATATCTTTGTGGCCCGTATACTGCCGGGCCAGACGCAGGGCCAGGTCGTTGGCTTCAGAGCTGAAGTTCAGAGGGGGCAAGGGTTACTCGGAGTTACTCAGTCACCACAGAATACACAGGTGAAGCCGCGGATATCACTAGCAAGCCAGACAAGGTTTGATATTTTACAGCCCATCGTGAAGGCACAGGAGGCACTCCCTATTTATGATTTGGTAATTAAATCATTAAGTATGTGCAGGCTCATACAGGACCGTGTAAACCAAATCATTAAAACTTCTGCATTTCAGTTCCTATGTGTAAAGTCAACAGTAGCATTATATTTGTGGATCACTGGAGAATACTGTGTGTATTTATATGTGTTTTTGTTTTTAAATATCATATCATCGGATCATTGATATGATCATTCCTACAACTGCATGAGCAGCCATTGGTAATTTCAGGTTAAAACACTATTTGTTTTTATCATTTGTTAATCTATTTCACATACTACAGCAGATACATTCAACACTGAGGCTGACACGCCTGTTTACTTTACAGGCTGTATAGATTAACTCCGACCATAGCAAATAAAACTGAACTGAAACTCATTGCTCTTACACTAGAATATCTGCTTTCTTTGCTCTACCTGTGTTTTACAACCTGTGATTTAAAGGTAAACTTAATTAACCTCTGGCACATGTTCATGCATTTTTGCTGTCAGACCAGTTTGGTGCCTCTGATTGCATGTGTGGTCACATTGCAAAACACCAGCGCTGGCTGTTGACCCTGCACCAGCCACCGTGGGTGTGCATTCACGATGCTTCCCCCATTGGCTGGCTCTTCATATCTTTTGCTATCTTTCTCCCCTTTATCATCAACACGTTGTAGTCTTAAAGTATTTTTTCCCCTCAAGTCGGTCTGGTTGAGTTGTACCTTTGAGCAGAGCTTCGAAAACATTTGGATATAACATCTGAATAACATCTGAACCACGCACTGATTTTATAAGTGCCTCTGCTTCGTGGCGTTTATAACTTCTTTCATTGATTTTCCTTTAAGTAACAAACGCACAGTCCAGTGCTTAGCAAGCGAAGCATATAGGGTCATGATGTACACCCTTATTACCCCGGATCAGATAATTCCTGTTCACTCTGCAGATCTGCAGCAACTGTAGTAAATGAGTAACCACACCAGTGCTGATCAGTAGAATGGCTCGTTGGACATCATTCCCCCTCTCATACCTGTCCCCCGAGTCCCAAGCATCTCCATGTCAAGGCAGAGCAGAAGCTGGACATGCATCACAATGTGGCACTGAAAGGCCAAATGAGCTCATTCTGGGAAACCACCACAATTTGGTTTGTTTTGGCAGCGTAGAAATGCAGGAACGTTGATCCGGGACCACTTTCAGCTTTCACGTTGTTATAAATGAGATGGTCAAGCTAATATTGCCACTGACCCTTGATCAGCACAACTGAGAGGCTTGAAGAACCCAGACCAGGGGGAGGCTGGTGCATAGAGGATAAGGAGGATGATCCACGCCAATTTTTTGACTTTTTACCTTAAAAAGCAGGTTGTTTATTCTTGAGTACACTAGGAACTAATAGCCATACATTTTTGGATCATACCCTTTTATAACACAGCTCTGTCCTCCTCAGTCACCAGCCTCCACTGATCCACACCCAAGTGAAAACCGAATCTGGACAATCTTCCTTTATCAAGTATCTGCTGCAAATCCTTACAGCAGATCAACTCAATGCATTAGATTAGTCTGAGGAAGACAAGCATTTGGCGCCAGGGGAGAGTGTCTGAACTATGAGAGAAATGCGGACCTACCCAGAGTTGACGAAGTAGCAGACAGACAGCTGGTCCGGCAGCGTGGCCTGCAGTCTCTGGGCGTACAGCACCAGGTTGTCATGCAGGAAACGCGAGTTGGTGTTCAGTAGTTCCATCTGCTCAGCTCCAGCCTTCACCACATCTGGGTGGCTGTGGCCCACTGAGAAATGGAGGAAGGATGTACGCATAGGATTGGAACCGGTCCACAAGTTCAGCGCACAAACATAAGATTAGAACGAGACCTTAAATCACGGGATTGTAATCGGCCTCTGAGGTCACCGGAAAAGAAACCACGACAACTGATATTAAAGGCACAAAATTGCAGGCCTTGCGTTTAAATTAAAGCGTATTGAATGTGGTACGCCAGAGGAGAGCCCATTTTACTTTCCTGTTTCTTCCGGCAAGTAGTGCCAGTTTCAGTCACTCACAGCTTAGGTATACATTACAACTGTGTGCAACCGCCACTGGCATCACATGAGACTTATTTGGATGAGACATCGAGACACGGAAATAACAGCATGTATTCTAGTGAAGACAGAGCCTAAAAAATATAACACCTCTAACCTACTTTGATCCCACGTTTGAATGCCAGCCTGTGCTGAAAAAACAGGTCAACATCAAACACAACCTGTCTGCATGCAACAGAGAATACGTGTTTTCAGGTTTGCAATGTTTGGTGGTGGTGATGATATAAAAACAATATACAAGGGGGCTTGATATGACATATTTCTCTTTTCACGTGTGTTTGCATGTGTGTGTGTGTGTGTGTGTGTGTGTGTGTGTGTGTGTGTGTGTGTGTGTGTGTGTGCGTGTGTCGGTGTGTTTACCGTGGGCCACATTGTTGATGCAATCCAAGTACCGCTCTCCTCTTTCATCATACATGTACTGGCCTTTGGCTCGCACAATCTTGATTGGGTCATGGCTGAAGAAAACCTTACAAGATGGCCTGCAATGGAGCTAATATTAATGATCATATTCACTATGTACACATAGTGCATTTGACCCTGTTCCAACAGTTTTCATGTAGTATGATATGATATTAGAGATATTATGATATGATAGAAAAGAGAGAAATTGGAGCTACGATTTTACTCCATACAGGCAAATCAGGGAAATTAAAAAACCCCTAGAAGTTGTAATGATGTATTATTGAACACATAATTGAACAGAGTTTACAATCAAATAAAAAATCACTCAAATGACAAATGGTCCTGGTAGTTTTTAATCCTATCAACCAATGAACATTTTTTTAGAGGATTAGAGAAGCAGGTTATGGTATTTCGTCAACCTTGGCAACTCAGCTGCAAATCTATAGTTTCGACATAAAAAAGTTGAAAAGTTGAAACATTGTGTTGCATAATTGCGAAAGATAAGTCTTGAGATAAAACAGCTCTTATGCAGTTTAAGGGAAGATTTGCATAGGTCTTTTCTGTTTTTATTTGTCTTGTAAAAATATGAATAGGACGCTGGGAGATGCCATTACGTTACGACTTGCATCCTTATCGGAAACTTTGAATTCATCAACTTGTAAATAAAGCGTTGCCACCGACACCATATGAATGCAGAATGTTAATTATCTTACCCAATGTGCTTCTTCCTCAAGTCGACAGTCTTCTTTTTATCAAAGATTTCCGTCGACATCCTGATGTTGTTCGACTTGAGGACGATGGACACTTGTCTCTTCACCAACACCAGATTAGTTATATCAGCTCCAGCAGAAGTGACTCGGCAGTCGCACGCACGCGCGCGCACACACACAACACACACACACACACACACACACGCACACACACACACACAAACACACACACACAGCGCAGCTCTCCCATGCTGCCACCTAGGCGTCACTTCACCGCTGTGAGAACTTGCAGGTGACTCAAGGACTGTGACGTCAGGTTGAGGCAGGTGAGTTTTCACTTCCATAGGAGCAACTATATTAAACTGTCTGTAGTCAAACTCTCTATTTGCATTGACTAATATTTTCTTTCAACCATATGCAAAAAACACATATAAGTCCATATACACAGGATCTGACATCCAATTTCGAAATATTTGTTATATATTGACCAACAATGTATGCTGGCAGGCTATTTCAACACCTATTCTACAGCTGTTTCAAATGTATGTGTTTATATATAATGCATCTTGGAATGAGCACATATATTTTAAACATCAGTAAATGTATGAATAATGTATCCTGCCATTAGTTCATACTTCAATTTACAATATATCCTTGTATGAATATATGCTATATCAAATGTATTTCTGTACAATCATATAAATGCATGAAGTGCATATATGAAATAAAGTATCCATTTTTGTAATATTGGCATACATATTGTATATGTAGGTACAATATACAGTTAACAGATACAAGCTTTTCATATAGATGTCAATACATAACATGTTAAATTGTACACACTTATATGTTTGCATATAGGCTGCAATAAAACTCTACTA
This sequence comes from Centroberyx gerrardi, assembly GCF_048128805.1. Taxonomy (NCBI): domain Eukaryota; kingdom Metazoa; phylum Chordata; class Actinopteri; order Beryciformes; family Berycidae; genus Centroberyx; species Centroberyx gerrardi. The sequence goes on from NC_136019.1 coordinate 14,158,319, forward strand.
TCCAATCACTCTAACTATTCATTGACCTATGGTAATTAGGATAATGAGAAGTTCTCCCAATAAAGCCAAGCCCATGTATTTGAAAGACTGTGTTTATTTGGCTCCAACAGTACAGTCATATGAAATGTCATCTTGAAATAAGGTGTGAACATGAGGATCTTCAATGAAATTTCAATCAAGTGTGTAAAAAAAAAGGAGTAATACAAATGCAGAACAGAAAATAAACATTCCACAAAAACAGAAATGCAATTTTAACTAAAATAAGCCACAAAGTGGAAAATTTTGTTCTTGCATTGAGACTGGATTTTAATTTGGCTGTTTGAGAGTATGTGGCCATACAGCTGTCTTAACAAGGCTGTATCTTACTGGAGGCAATAGAACTGGTTGGAGTCTCCAGGTAGGAGTTCTGATGAAAGACCAGTGCTGCTGTTCAGCTTAATGCAGAGGAATAATGGAGTCAATGATCCTACAATGATCCTAGTATTGTGTGGCACATGGGTGAATAAACTAGTGTTTCTCCAGAAAAAAAAAACATCCCTCAGTGTCAATGACAAACACTCAGATGTGGCACACTAGTAAATTATTTTGGAGCCCCTTACCAGCTATGCTAATACTGAAATGGAAATAAATGTTTCTTTTATATATTTTGGCATTTCTGCTGATAGCAGACTAAACAAGACTTGAAACCATAACAAGGAAACAACCATATATCACAATACGTTAATCAAAAAAATAATTAGCTGCACGTGCTGAAGATCCAGCACCTTGTGAGAGCAAATTACTGTACTGTGACAAAGGCTGGAAATCAAAACACAAAACTGAAAATAAAAACAACAACATAGCAACAGCTCAGTGAAAATGAAGTCATGGAAATAAAACTTTCAAACATGGTTAAAGGGACAGTATTTGAGGGGAAAATAAATCAGTCCAAATCGAGTCTTAATGAAAGGTCCGTATTTACATTTGTTTCTTTGTCTTCTGGTAAATTAACATTTTATTCCAGGTAGTGGTATACAGGGTCGCATGATTGAACAAATGAAGCTATATATATCACGCTCACATGATATTGAAGCTGCATTTGATGCTGCACACATTAACCAAAGTATAAATTGCACTTTTTGTCAAATGAGCACACATTTCAACAGTACATTAATAATCCACTATACATATATCAAACTACATTCAATGCAAAGAGAGAGAGAGAGAGAGAAGAGAAAGTGTGAGAAAAAGCCGAGACATTTAACTTATTTATGCTGTTGCATTGGCTAGGGCCCGACGACATTCAGGCCATCAGTACTTTGTTGTCATACTTAGCTTTTTGACACACAAAATGAAATAAAAGCAGATGAATGCCATGGTAAGGCCTATAGTTGAAGTAAATGCACAGTGAATACACACTGGTCTGTATCTTTTTTTTAAAGGTGATCAACTTCCTTCACATTGTACCGTCTGCATTACTCTTTCATGACGCCTTCGCATGACCCGAAACCCCCATGTCAACAACACAGAAGCAGCGGAAACTGATATCAAAAACCAAAGCCACTGCCGCTCGAAAGGAATGCCTGTTAAGAACCAAAATGCCTTCATTTAAGAAATAATAGAAAAATAAATAATGTACCACTTAAAATAGTGAGACAAATACACAAATATATGCACAAAATCACTTAAAATTGTTACATACAAAAGAAAAACAACAATAAAGAAACTTATGTTATGTTCTTGCGTACCAACTGAGCTATATTGACCTACTAGCAGATAGCACCATTGTTATAGTCAGTATAGATGAGCATCCCTTCTGTAACATTATGAGTTGAACTGTACAATCGAGCACAAACCATATGGAAATATACCTGTTGATTCCACCTCTTGTTGCTACATCACAACATAAAGCGGATCTTTCACATCTGCCCTTACAGTAAACCATCCACGCATAATGTGTTTCTAATGGTGAAGAAAATAACTGCTGTGAATATCACCTTGCATAGCGGTTACTATGTCAGAACTGACATGACATAATCAATAAACCACGGTGAATAATAAACCAGGTGCTGAACTGTTGCTTCTTCGCTCCATCTGATATGGAATGTGACATAACTGGCCACCAATCAGATTGTGGTTTATAAAATGGAAGTTGCCCAATTGACTGAAATGAACATTGCTGTGTCAAATTCAGAGCTTGCCTTGCACTGTAATATGTGCTTTCTATTGTGTTTAAGACAACAAATAAACGAGGTCCTGTGAAAGAGCAGTGTGATCCAACTGAGGTCGCTCTGTTCAGCTGCATCTCCTACTGACACAACTGCAAACACTAATGTCAGCTGAAGGGGTGGATTTGATCAAAATGCTTGTTTCAGCTGAAAACAACCCCAAGGCTGTGTGCTGGGCCTCCTGATGTAATTCTGCAAATCGATGCTTATTTTTGATATTTTCAAGAAATCCAAGAATAAATCCAGGCAGCTGTGTCCATGCAGTGAAATGAAAACACTAACCAACAACATCCCGTACAACAAGTCGAGCGTGAACAAGTATGAACAAGCATATTCATCACAACACTGGGTGTGTGAGTGCTTGCACAAACAATGAGCATCTTCAACCCTTGGGTAAGATCAGCGGCTGTACAGTCATATCTAATCTGAGGTGGACGCATTTTTTTGACCAACTAAAATCCACTTTGTGCTGCCCAAGATCTTACTGCACGTTCAGCTGAAGCAATAATTTACATGCCATTTCAACATCCAGTAAAATCAATGTTTGATACATATCAACAACAGTGCGCAATTTGTGTTTTTTTTTAATACTGTCACAACTTATAGGCTACCTAACAGAGGTTACCGTTCTGCAATAAACACCATTCCAATAACTCAAAATATGATAAAAAGTTGTACATTTCTGATAAAGGAATGAATAAAAGCTTGAGGCACCAAAGGCTATCATACAGAAGATATAAACAATGAGTAAGAACGAGAGTAAAAATTCAACTGAAAACAATAATAATAAAAAAAAAAAAAAAAAATGACTGCATTCTATTAACGCTCTCAGTAGACCTTGAAGCGTCGCCTGTTAGGAGAGGCAGATGCTCCGGCTGATCTCTATGGAGATCGATGAGACTCTTAGCGACTCTCCTCCGTAATCCGTTCCCATGCTCCCGAGGGATCCCGAGCCGGCCTGTCCCATCCCAAAGCCTTCTCGGCCTAATTTGTTTTCCTATCAGTGCAGCGATGCCTTCCCAGTTCTCCCTCCTGTCCGGCGACACTGCGGCACTCAAGAGGAGGAGGAGGAGGGGGGGGGGAGGGGGCGTGGTGTGTGTGTGACGCCGAACCGCACGAGTGCAACAGTGAAAACCCGCGGGCATCGTAGCCCCGCTGCAGGCCGCACCGCGATAAAGCAACAATAACCATCTTTACTTTCTGGGGATCAACTCTTTTCAGGCTACCAGCCATGGCGTGACTCCCTTGGGAAGATTAAAGGAAAGCAAAAGGTACACAAATTACTAATTCAGAGCTCTAGGTTTGTTTTTGTCGACAGCAAATGTTAGTGTTTTTGTTTTTGCAGAAGCCATATCAGAACCACAAAACAGTGACATGTATGTACAGTACATATAAATATAGTTTCAGTACGCTACTCATGCTTTTGCAGGGTCAGGGGTGCAATGTTTCTGTTTGGGACAGTGTCTTTATATATATATATCTTTTTTTTTAGTCTTCAGGCGATGGCGTGGCATGAATGGGTGGTGAGCTTGTTGAGACGAAAAAACACAAAAAAAGAAAAACACCTAGCGCTTGGTGTTAGAGAGCCAGTCCAGATCCCTCCAATGTCTCCTCCAACACTTCCTCATCCTCCCATGTCTCCTTTCCTTCCCCCCCCCACCATGAAATCCAGTCTGAGCCATGCAAAGACTTAGGAGACAAGTTCTGCCACGGGCCGAGGATCTGAACTCCACCACGATGTGGATGTGAGAGAGCGGACACACACACACGGTTTTCCACACGGCGAGGTGAGTAGAAGCAGCTTAGGGACGTGACACTCAGGACGGTTATCTCTTTTTTTTTTTTGTATCATTGTACACATAGATTTCTTTTAGATTTCTTTTTTTTTTTTCCCCATTAAAAAAACTATAAATACCATAAAAGAAGCATTATTTACAAACTCCATGCGTTTCAGGTTAGAGTGATCACTGCAAGAAAAACACAAGAGAGAGAGAGAGAGAGAAGGACATAAAGATGGGAGATGTTTTCATATTGTTTTGTGACTTTGTACATTCTGGTTTGACACAGTGAGGTCTTTCGCAGGACAGTGATACGTTGTTATGAGGTGACAGTCTTATGGTAGGAAACCCATGCAAACTTTGGGCCGAGGGTGTGAGAAGCTGAAACACTCCGCACTAGTGAAATAGACACTGAGTGTACAAAATATTAGAACCACCTTCTCTTTCCATGGAACTGGAAAGACAAGGTCAAGTCCATTTGTTCACAGAGATGTGGATTAACCCCTTGAACTCTGATTTTCCCCTTAAATTTCCCCTTAAGCAGCTTTTTTCCATACTGTACAACAATGTCACGTACATATTCTGTATCTGCTCAAACCAATGCTTCATTAAAGCTATAGCGCGCTTATATTGAGTGAAATATTCAAACCCAAGATGCCATTTTTATGGCTGCATCATTACATCAAATGGAAAAAAATCTAGATGTCTTATGCATCATTTTGTACACATTTCCCTGTAATTCAGCATGACATGTTTGGTGTCTTTGGAAACCATGGGATCTTGACTAGAATTTAAAATAAAGCTCTGTGGGTTTGAACAAAGCTTGGCCGTACAGCATGTGTTTGTAATGATGGTCCCGCCGGTGGGACCGTTAAGGATAAAAACTGATATTTTAGCTTTGAGACAATTTAGATTTGGTCTTAATATTTTGTTCACTCCATATATCTGCACCACATAGTTGCATTTTTGAAGTCTGTCACGTTACTCAAAAATGTCTTACCTTCTGCCAGCACCCAGGCATTGGTAATCCATCTGGGCCCTGTTCAGGGAAGAGCAGCAGGGAAGATATGGTCGATTAGAAACAATGAGGAATGAAGTAGAAATGGAAGGTACACTCTTAATAGGTATACTACATGCAATGATAATAGGAATAAAGTCGATTTTATGTCACAAACAAGACATAAAGATGTACGATGCAAGATTTTTATGCAAAAATACACCCAGTTTATCAGCCCAAAACACAAAGTGGGGCTACAACAGAGAAGACAAATCGACGAATCGAAACTTAAGAGCGAACTTCAAAATTTGCTAAAAAAAAAAAAATTGAAAATTGCATAGAGCAGCTATAACACTCCTAATATAACTGAGCTTTTTGCATCACTATGCCCATGTTGAAATGTTGGGTTTGAGGCTTCAGTATCTAGTTTAGGGAAGGAAAAGGCTCCATGCAAACTGTACAAACTGTCCCTGATATATTGTATAAAGGGAATAAAAGATCCTTAAGACATAGGGGCTTGATAAAGTAATAGTTTCGCCAAACTACAGCTTTAAAATCATGTTTAGCCGCTGAATATATTGTTGATAATTGTGCATCTCATATTACTAGACTATTGTTTGTTGTAATGCAACTTGTTGTTGTGGAACTTGTGGAAACGATGCATCTCACTACAGAATTTCTGGTATTTTCAAAACTACACTTATTGGCCCAAAGGGGGGCGCTACACCGCTCGTTTGTTCATTCATCATGATGCATATCTCAGAGACCACTGATCAGATTTGGATGAAACTTTGCGGTTGGTCTGCATCATTCATGGGGGATAACATGTTAACTGTTGCCTTGCTTTGAACTGTATCTTTAACCAGTATATAATAAAACGTAATGACATCCGCAACAGTGTATTCTTATTCATGCAGGCAATACACAGCAAAATGTATCTCATGCAAGGCAATATGTTGGTTCTTTAAATAAATTGATGTAATGTAAATAAATGAATGCAGATGTAACTCAATGAGGTGATTCGGTTTACTAATTGTGATTTATGTATGTTCTGCTCCATACTCTGGCTGTGGTGTAATTGTATCAACTCATTTTAAGTCATTGCTCAATCCCCATGACATTTTAAAAGCAAACATATTGTGGCACATGAGTTCCAGTTCACCTACACCTCTCACATTTCCGAATTTCCGAAAAGGAACTTGATTCCCACAGTGTTAGACCCTGCATGCACTTTACAAACACAACACATTACTTCTCTTAAAACCATAAAAAGCATAAAGAAACCGTTCGTCTGGGGCAGTAACTGACTGAATCATTGATCTTCTCTCGTTTGGTCATGGTCTGGCCCAATTGGTACAAATACAGGTGGGGGAAAAAGGAGTTAACAGAGTAGAGGAGGAGTAACGCATCAGTAAAGGAGTCTGTGTTAGCATCAAGTTAAAGGGGAAACGGTCCGTTTAGGAATCAGCCGGAAGGGAACAGGATTGGAGCAAAACTGATTCTATAAGGGCAAGGAGGGATTTAGTTAGATGGATTGATTTTGACAGAGTATCAAACATATCAGCATAAATGTTCATTGGGTGTATTCTATTGTTTAATATTGTATAAAATTTAAAGAGGGCTGCTTGCAGTCAGAAAGTTATTCAGGTTTGTGGTGTGGCATCGTGTTAGAAAGTGCGTTATGATGGAAAATGCAGTCGTGACCGAGACAAGGTGTGGCTGTGCATGGCATCTAGGTAGATTATAAAGAGCGTGGATGTGGTGGAACCAGTCTACATGCTTGTCAAGCTTCCAAGTCATGCATGGTTTTCAGCGGAGATTGAGGACATGAGAGACATGCATGGTTAAGAGGTTGAGGAAAAAGAGAAATACTGTACCAATTGGCATGGGGCATCCAGCCCGTCCAGACCTGGCTGCCCTGGCTCCCCCTTTTCACCCTTAAAGCCCCGGAAACCCTGTTTGCAAAGATGACCTAGGAGTGTTACTGGGAGGCAGGCGGACGGCGCTAATCCCGCGCATCCATCCGCTAAGGAGGATACAAGAGGGGGGCGAGGGAGGAGCTGCCCTGTGAGCCTGCTGACACCACAATCCAGCCCAGTTCACTAGCATGTCTGATAGCGTATAATGACGCATTTGTGTGTCGTTGAATCTGAATCTTTTCAGAAAAGTAGCAGAAGGTGCATTTAAGGTTGCTTGGGTCAGGTGGTTTTATCATTCTTAGGGCGGGAAGCTGGGTGTCAGTTTAGCCACAGGGTGCTCCTCCTTGTTTGGGTCGACTGTTCTACGAGGCTGGGAGGTGATTTCCAGCTCAGAGCTGTGACATACCAATGGGCAGGGTGCATCTAATCCAGGGGCACCCTGTTCTCCTTTCTCGCCCTTGGGCCCTTTTTTGCCCTTCTTTCCCTTCTCCCCCTGTGAATACAATGGTTCGGTCATGTTAAAATCATCTGTGAACATTTGGGGCAGCACTGCTATTAGGAGGGGAGTGATTAAAAAGGGAGGCTATGGCCCACAAAGGAGAAACGACATGGTCAATGTTAGATAGGAGGATATGCCAGACGGAATTGGGTATTCCAAAACATTCCTCGGGAAAGGAAGAGGACAAAGAAGGGGAACGGTAGGAGGGAGTGGAAAAGAGAGCCGGTCGCCAAAGGGATGTCAAGGGCACAAGGGAGGAAAAGAGTAGCAGGGAAAACACCTCCAGAGGGACAGAATTAATCAAATCCATTGAACACTAAAAGAGTTAAAACTGTATCCCTTCATACTTGGGTTGGAGTCGGCCTCCCTCTAACATTCAATGCATGCATGAAAGACAAAATACTGAACAAAACAGTTCAATTCCTGATTTGAATATCAAATTTTCTTAATGTGAGTGCATGCAAGTGTTGTAAGACCTCAATACTCATAACTCACAGTTAAAACAGACTCCCCTAAACCGGATAGCTTTCATTCATTGTATCTTTTCAACAAAAGCATTTATGTGGAACATCATCCTAAATGTCAAATTCAGTTTTGACAGTTCTTAGTAAATACCTGGAACAGAAGTAGTTTTTTTTAAATGAGCTCAGAGATGGCAACAAGGCAAATGCAAAGTATATTCATCTTTATCTGCCAAGGAATGGGATACAGTTTCTCTGAGAAATTAAACATCTAAGAAACACGATAGAAGTGTTAGTCAGTGTAATGCAGACACACAGACTAGGCACTGAAAGCTGTTTCATAAAGGAAAACTACTGTAGTGCTCATGCATGGAAACAGCAAAAAAGAACACAAAGGTGAGTTTAAACTGCCTGTTGTCAATGGACTTGCTCTTATTTTACTGTCTGTGCTGTCATTTGCTGTCGATGTTGAAAGGAAAATGTGTTTTTGGATGCCTCAAAATGTGATTTGATGCATGATTTTGAGAAATGAGATGAGCAAATCATTCAATGGTGGGAGAACAAAAGCTGGCTTGACAGGATCGGGGATGACATTTTATGCAGAGACAATTTGACATTATATAGAGCTTTTATCCCAGTTGGTATTTAGTTAAGATCCTGGTTGGTGAGTGCTTCTCTTGAAAAGGCACAACTGCCAGAAATATTCAGTTGAATCCTAATTGAAGCCTGTCCAGTACCTCTGTGACAGTATAAGGAATTCATTAGGATGCAGAAAACAACTTATATTTCAGTACAAAATAGAAAAAAATTGAACAGCTTCCTACTCCATCCCTTACATCTACTATTTACACCTCATTAAATCGATGTGTATCTGAATTTGGGGGGGGGGGGAAGCTACATAAACGACTCTATAATTCCTGTCACAGTCACTGTCCATTGACATCAGTCCTTCTCTGTATGTTAAGGGGTTCACAAGCCACTGTAGCTTTTCTAGATCTACCTTTTCTCCTCTTTCCCCAAGGTCTCCTTTCTCTCCCCTTAAGCCTGGCAACCCCTGCAAAAGTACAACTCCACTTCATCACTCTGAACTCAGCTCAGACAAAACAAGGTTTCCTCTCCCTTCTGACGAAGCTGAAGTTTCATAAAATACACAGGGGTAAACGTAAAAGAAGAGGCTGGAAGAGCGAGGTGAAAAAGATTTTAAAAAAGTGAAAAGAAAGAACAAGAGAAAGTGGAGGGATGTGCAACAAGAGGAAGATTAGTATGAAATAAAATATCACAGCTGCTATATCTGGTGCCTATATAAAGTGTACAATACAATATATATTTTGTAAGCTGGTTATTATTGATTGTTTGGGGAACCAAGCAGCAGACACTTACATCCAAGCCTGGTGTTCCAGCAGCTCCCTGCAAATAAAGAAATACATTGGATGTGTTACCCTGGTAATAGTGACACTGTTATTCACATGCATTTGATTTGTTAATTAAAGCCTGCAGCAGAAATTAATAACTCATATCTTGTTCAATAAATTAGGGCAACTTAAGCAAATACATTTGGCTTGAATACCAGTTTATGGTATTTGTTATACTGCTTAAGCAAAATACAAAGAAATAGACAACAGACTTATCTTATTTCTCCTAACAATTACATCTAATTGGATAGTATATTTGTAGAATATGATGTTTTAGCACACACTCACACACACACACACACACACACACACACACACACACACACACACACACACACACACACACACACACACACACACACAAAACATCATGTGCACAACTATGTTGCTTTTGGAAATTTGGCTTCTGAGTGATTTTTGATTGATGACTGAAAAATTACAAGAAATGTTGTAGCAGACTTTCCACTGATGCTAACCAGCAAAGGTGCACAAAATGATGCCTAAAGCCTTAAATAAAAAATAAAAGGCATGTGTCCTCAACATGTCAACAAACTTACAGGTAGTCCATAAGGTCCCCTTGGTCCTGGTTCCCCTGCTGCTCCTCTCTCACCCTGGATAAATAAATCAGTGTTGAAGTCACATGAATCATATTCAATCAAATCAAAACTTCAGCACACTGCTGTGGAAACTAATGTATCAGATTGATGAGCGAGTGCTAAAAATACCTTAACATGTACTGTCAAAAAACTGAAAACCGAGACCTCAGAAATAATGTCAACAGTCATTTTAAGCCGATACGTGTGTTGTATAGAAAGCTTCACTTACTCTGTCGCCCTTCGGCCCAGCTGGCCCGGCCGGCCCCACAGGCCCATCCATGCCCTGCAGACAGTAGTGTTATCATGGTGAGCTTCCAACCCGCATCTACAACTACAGTCTGATAAGACTACTACAACTCTTTCAAAATAATGTTGGTACCAGGTGGAAAGCAAACTTCACGTTCAGCATCCACATTTGCACCGTATCATACAAATTCATACAGATGTCTCACTATTTATTTAAGATTCTGGATTGACCTACAACCCACACACAGGATCTATAACAGAACCGATGCTAGCTCACATGCATTGGCCACAACAGACATTTATAATGCTGACACAGTTAATGTATGAGTGTGTGTTAATGCTGAGTTAATGGCACACGGGACAAACGAGAGCCTTGAAATGCCTGCTGTCACAGCTTCTTGTACCGTTATCATCCGATGAACGAAGCTCAAACATGGCTAAATTCAACTCGCGACTCCTAGCTTTGATATAAAAACCCAGCAAGTGCTCAGGTGGAACCGAAACTGCACACAACTTTCTCTTCAGTCACAACGAAACACAATACCTATTCAGAGGATGGATGATGTCAAGTAACAATTCTGAGGGAAAAGGGGGGCGGTATGGAGGGTGAGAGGGAGAGAAGGAAGACAGGAGTTGGGTGGTGAAGCCTCTTGGTCACATGACACTCACCCTAATTCCGGGCTTGCCGTCCAAGCCGGAGGCTCCCTGTGTGGTTATGGAGGTATGAGTGACATGAACAAGGCGGGATTAGTACCAGATGAACACAGTGAAAACAGACACTTAATTGCCGTTATTAGGACAGGCTGATGGCAGGGTATACAACAACTAAATTATACTGTATGTTACAGGGAGGCTGGGAAAGTACTCAGCTCAGGCAGATGAAGATGAGGACAGAGCATGTAGAAGGCAGTAAGACACATATGCTGAAGACACACACACACACACACACACACACACACACCCCCCCCCCACACACACACACACACAAATCAATTTGTGCACTAATGCACACATGAACAAGAAACCTGACCAGAGGGCTGACAGGGAAAAGAAGGATTTCAAAGGAGGGTGAGATGGATGAAGGAGTGAAGGACAGGCCTATGTGGTTGGGGATATCCCGTGGTGCACAGCTGCATGCGGTACTTACGGGAAGACCCAAAGGTCCGCGGTCCCCTTTGTGGCCTGGCTCCCCACGCGTACCCTTTGTGCCATGCAAGCCAGCTTCCCCCTGGAGGGCGAGATTAGTAAAGGTTGGCTCAGGAACAAGGGAAGTAGGTGCATATTACATGTATGGTTTACATGTATGGTTACATGTAAAGTCTTTGTCCTTTTGGGAAGGTCCGACATCCAGGACATTGAAGTCAAGCTGCTAAACAGCATCGCGTTCACGTGCTATTTTGTCGGAAAACCCGGAAGACAAACGATAAACAAACATGGACGTCCTGAAAAGGATGATGTGGATTTGGCTGCTTTTTGCTTTTAGGAAGCACTTGCTACAACGCTGCCGGTTTCTTCATGAGAACAAGGAGCAGAGAAAGCGCATCAGGTATGGGACAAAGTAGATTTTAGTAGCTGACTGGCATAAAAGTTGATTTTTTTCAACCATATTGAGAAGGTTAAAGGTTATCATTGCGTCATGTTTCAGAAACTCAGGTAGCAAAAATGTTCTCTGACTTTCTGACTTCATCATCCGACTTTGAATGCCATTCATGTAGGAAATTTGTTTTTCCAATAGCACCTAATGTTATTACATTACAGTTATTACATGGTTTTCGCTGCACACTCCACTGCGTGTACCAGTTAATCCAAATTCTACGACTTGTAGAGGTGTCTGAGGATTCACTAATCAATTTCTTGGCAAGGAAGTAAAGGAATCCTAAAAGTGCTTGCTTTGCTTCAATTGCGATTATGTTGAACTGAATGTGGTCATTATCGAACATGCCAGCAGGTGGTACTTTCATTTTCTTGTTGAGATTTACCTTTGGTCCAGGGAAGCCATGGGGGCCCTGAAAAACATGCAGACATGGTAAAATATTAAATTATGAAGGAGTTGGCTAAGATCATAATCACTAATATTTGCTTCTTAATGTATATACATCAAATAATTACAGTTTTATGTACTATTATGCCCAAAACTGTAGTAAATAATCACTGAATAAATTGCCCTAGCAATTTGTAGGCTTTCATATTGAGTTGCTGCTTGCTGTATGCTGAACAAGTGCTTGAAATTTCCCACAGTAAATTGTCACTAAGTAGTCAGTACTGTTTTATTGTACCTTTGTTTATATAAGTGGCTTTATACAGGCAAACACTGTCATGGAATTACACTGAGAAGACAAATTGGCCTACTGTGTCACGATTCAAACATAGAGGTGGACGGTGGAATCATTAGCTGACAATACCCAGTGTGTTGCCTGTTCTTCTAAATATGATAACAAGCAGTGATATTCTTTATGTTTTTGTTTTTGACCAGTAAGGCTCTTCAAGAGAAAGCCAAGATGTGTGAGAATACTTTCATAAGCAAAGCTCAGTACAATGTAACAGGAGGATTTTGAGCTTGTCAGAATGGCAGCAAACTGTAATTTGGACACTTGGCAATGTGAACTGTAGCACTGTATACGCTGTGTGGGCTGCTGTGACTAAACGATTAGCAGACACAACACTGCATCATCTGTTTTTGTTCCTGCAACAAAAGGAATTAAAAACACTCTATAGTTTAAATGGGCGGGGCTCATTCACTGCAGGGAGGAGACTCCTTATGAGTGTTGACACATTACAGCACCTCACCACAGTACCAGTATGACCAGAAATGCCATTTGACGTGGGAAATTTGTATTTGTATTTGTATTATACTTCTATATTCATTGTATCCGCAAGTATGCATGCATGTCCATGCACGACAGCCTGAGAGGATATGGCTTTCACAATGAGAAAAGGTGACATGTTGATAACTTTATAGAGGAGTAAACTCACCATGGGTCCTGGGGGACCATGGGGCCCTGGTGCCCCTGGAGGGCCAATGATCTGCAAACATTACATATACATATTTTATTACCATCATTTTTGACAAGGTTAACTGGTAACTGGTCTTTAACTAAGGTGACTTACTGAGGGACCTTGAGGACCAGGTAGACCTGCATCTCCCTTATCCCCTTTCACCCCATTGACACCCTGAGGAACAAAAGGTTTGTGAACATGGAGATAAGGCGTGACTCTTGCTCAGTCTAATAGTATAGCTCTACTAGATTTCCATTAAAAACATGACATTTCGACTGTCAAAGGCCTTCATCAGAAACAAAAGGTTTGTGACACATTCATATTATTCTATCTAATGCCTCATTAAGATGGGCAGAGACTTTTCCTCTGTCTTGGAAAATGGCTAGACTGCGTTATAGTGGATTCTTACTGGCAGGCCGGGTAAACCAGTTGTTCCTTTCTCTCCTGAAGCGCCAGGGATTCCCATGTCTCCTTTTGAACCTTTGTAGCCCTGAGAGGAGACAGCTACAGGTTACACCCAGACAGTTAATATAGAACTGCTTTGACTGCTCACCCTGTGGTTTACTTTGCAAATGTTTTCATTTCCATGCAGTAATAAACACTGACACTAATGATAAAGCCAGTATGTATCCCTCTTGTACTAAGCTTTTATTTTACATTTAGGCCTCCTTTACATCTGATTATTCCTGTAAGAAAATCTAATAAGTTTCAGGTCCACCTCAGTCAAATGCCTCATGGTTCATCAATATGAAGTCAAATGATTTAAGCAAAGCTCTCTCACACAAATCTTCTCAAAATTGAATTTATCCATAAGGGAGAATATAGGATCAACTCACTCTTTCACCATCCAGTCCAGGGAGGCCAGGCATACCTTGATCCCCCTAAGCGGAAACAAAAAAGCGAAATGTTTTGCAAACACAATATGAGAAGTAGATGTTAACACTTCCATATCTGTGATTTAGCAGTGTGTACAGCAGAAACGTGTTGCGACTTTGTGAGGAGAAGAAAAAGGTGCCAGTCAACATGAGATTCAGACGCAAAGGAAAAAGTTCAACATTTTAGGTGGATAAATGAGGACAGAAAATATTGGTTACCTTTATACCCTGTGGCCCCACTGGCCCAGCAGGCCCAGGGGGACCCTGGATTAAAAGAAAGAGAGAGAGAGAGAGAGAGAGAGAGACAGAGAGAGAGAGGAGAGAGAGAGAGATTTCATTGCTGTCATAGTCAACATAGAAAATGTACTTTTGATTGGGGTTGGCGTAAATTCGATATCAATTCATCTCAGGAATACAGCAAGGCCTCAAGACAAACACGGTAAAAATGGACGAGGTTGTGAATTGCATTTCATCGACAACAATGGAACTGGCCATCACACTGAAATGCTTTGCAAACAACACAGAAACATGTTAGGAATCAGTTATCGATGAACAGGACAACGATTTTAAACTGGACTGCAAGACACATGCTCGGGTCATAAACATGTGTTAGCTGGAACATATGGATAAATACACATCGTCATTCAAAGATGGGAGTGTTACATCTCACTGATGTGGGATGAGTTTCAGTCAACACGGACATGATTTCTCAAAGAAATGTCAGTACAGTATGTGGACATGTTCATCTTCACTGAGATAGTAATCATATACAATTGAACATTAGAACTATCCCACAAACCAAATTATTATTTTTTTCTCTCGAGTTTGTTTTGGAGAGGATGTTGTACTGATATTCAAGGAGATAACCAGCAAACCAGGCAGCTTCTACGATAGGTCAAAACAGCGCCATTATTTCCAAAAGAATCACAGACACTTAAACACAACACTCCATACTGCCAGGGTTCACTGTTAAGCACACATGTATGAGAGTTGCCGGGTGAGAAAGCACAGGTAGAACGGGGCAGGGCGAATCGGGGCAGGGATCGGCTTGGGTCCATGCGAGGACAAAGGTGCATCGCTTGTGCAGATGACACAACACACAGAACAGAGCTGAATTACCGTCACTGTAATAGTGGTAATCTTCTGCAGTAGGCCAAAGGAGAAGGAGGAGGAGGAGGAGAGATAAGATTGCAGACGTTACTCAGCAAGCAAACCTTTGTGTCTGCATGTTTTCTTTGCACAGATACTCCTTCATACTAATTCAGTTCTTTAGGACAGAGAGGAAGTTAGCCTATCATCGGTAGAAGACAGAACCTGAGTAGTGCAAATGAGTATTACAGAGCATTGCACTTCAGTAGGGTGCAAGCCAGTCTAGATTTATGAAATGATTTATTAGCTAGAGATAGAAGAATAACTCTGACTCTTTTAGCTTGCAGTATATACCATTATCCTACCAAAATACAGCAGACCCAACAGAGCGTAAATTATTCACTAAATAAGTAACCAAAAAAAGAAACACTTAAGGAGTTTCACAAGCTTCACTTTAGCAACTGCACATCTGATCTTGCAGATATATTTTGAAACATCAAATAGTGGGGAAATCTAAAAATGTGTTGAACAGCAGTCTCAGTCCGTGACGTGTCTGACCTGCAGAGCCTCCTGGATGTTTCCGTTGTAGTCGATGATCTCAGTGGCTCCTTGGTCTCCCTTCTGCCCAGGGGGGCCCTGCACATGGTCGACATTAGGGAACACATTTAAACACATCACATGTGCTTTCATGTACTACTGTATCTGCCACCTGCTCAACCCCAGGCATTCTCAGAATAAATGATTCTCATAAATGGGATCCTGCACAATACGTGACAGACTGAACCTTGCATGCCTACTCCAAAACATGCAGAGTGCCTGACTGGGTCTGAATGCTGCCCCCTGGTGCTTCTCAATGTGTGGTTCAGTAACACAGATGCAGTTTATTGCTTGTCAGGTACTGTTGAGCTTCTCTATCTTGCACTGTATCAGTGGGCTGTTACAGTTCACTGTACCTGACCAGTAAATAGATGTAAAATGTAAATGTAAATGAAAATTTATCAGCATGTGCTATCATGAAATCATGAAAGTGAGCCGATTCTTTCCATTTTGCAGTGAGGTTAGAAGAGATGTCATTTGTCTTCTCTGATGTTGATACTTACCTTTGGGCCAATAGATCCCAAGTCTCCTTTATCTCCAGTCTCTCCCTAATGTGAGATGACAAATGAACAATTTTCAGAACTCAAAGATTTGACATCAATGCTATTAGCATATTCTCCTTTGTGGAAATTGATCATGGTCCAAAATTGTTTTGCATTGTAAAAACTTGGTATGGTGGATTGTTATGAAAGCATATCATATCATATCATATCATATCATGATGAAGACAGCTATGCAGTTAAAATTCATATGTTTGCACCAATAATAAACAATTCTATTGCCATGCTTACCTTTGAACCTTTCAGGCCGGGTGAACCAGACTCCCCTTGTGATCCCTGACATTAGTGACAAAATATAGTCAGCAAAAAAAGAGTCAGCCAGAGTTTGAGGGACACTCTGTGCAAAACTCAGTACTTTAGATATACACATAAAATTATAATAGCTTTCTTTATGGCGTTCTGTCCATATACTTCACCACAAATTCAATGTAATTCCAAAGCACATTTCACAAAGGAAATATCATCAACTTCTCTCACTCCTCCCTAGAGGGGAGCATGGTAAGCTTCACTAAATTAACCAGCTTTTAATATGCCATAACCGCAGAGGAATGGAGAAAGTGTTTATTTGGATTCCATCATTGATAATGGAGGGGTTACTCTTTTGGGGTTTCTAATAGGATATGAAGCAGCACTAAGGGTTGTCTCAGTTTAGACTGGAGCTTCAACCACCTGCCAGGTCAGCGCCAGACATAAACAGTGGTAAACTCATTTATATTTGGTTTACTTTACTTGGACTCCTGGGAAGGCCTTGAACTCATTATCGGCTATAATGGTATAGCCGTTTCTCTTTGTTAACACAACTGAATACTTGATGAATTGAGTGAAACCCTGCTCAGGGAATGCATTCTACTCTGTCTTACTCATGACACTGGGATCTTTCAACTTGACTGTGTGCTTAGATGGAGGAGACTCTAGATGGCAGCAAAAAACCAGCGAGCCACATGGGTGAAGGACAGTCGTGAATAGGTTTAAAGGCTCTTAAAACACATGGCTGAAGGATCCAGTTTTACTTGGGACAAATAGGTATACAAAGAACCATACAATCATTCCATACATGCATGCACACACGCACACATGCTCTTAAATTACTGACCTTCGGTCCAATGGGCCCAAGGTCTCCTCGTTCACCCTTGCCTGGTGGCCCATGGTCCCCTCTTTCACCCTATAAACATAACCGACACGCTGCTCAAGAACAGGCCTTTTCTCTTACCATTTTACTCAAGTAGGTTAGCTAGCAGGTATGTTACAGCTAACTGTTTTTCTGCAACCTGAGCATTTATTAAGTGTCCCAAAACTTTACATTTCGTAGCTCATTCTGAATAGGAGAGCTGCTGTCACACTTTCTGAACCGCATGGTAAACACTTGGCATGGACTCACTTTCCTTAATGTTATGCAATTCTGACAAAAATGTGAAATCTACAAACTCTCCCACCCTTCTGGCACTGATAAATTCTAATCAGTCTGCTTACTCAACGGGTTTCCATGGTCATTCATAGATATTTATGCTGAATCAGCATGGGAGTCTGGCAGATCGTGACCCTTGACAAGGTCAAAGACGGTTTTTAAGAAGACCCAAAAACATACATCTGCATTTTGCCTTCCTTCTCCTCTATTCTGAACCTGGGAGGGCAAAAAGCTGAACTTATGTTGCACAGCTTTTGTTCCATTTCTCTCAAAGTGAATTGACACAGAAAGGCCAACAGAGGGGGATGTGGTATAATTTAGTGAGAGCCCACACTTCCTATTACTTCATGCTGACACATTGAACCAAGTGGGACACAGTCCTTGTATAGCAACCTTGGGTCAGAACAGCATCGCCTTTCTTTAATGCTGCTTACTAGAAGTAATTTAGAAGTATAGAATTGGAGAATAAAGTTACATAGTTTGAAAATGTTACAAACTTCTCTCTCATCTACAGTACCTCCCTTCACAGTTTTGTAATGGCTGTGCATGAACAATGAGGTAGAAACACTAACATGTCCAGTCACTCCAGTCACTCCAGTCAGATGTGTGAACAGAAGTGAACAAGGACACACTTCAGGACCGTGTATTTACAGTGGTGCTCCCCACTAAAGTGCAGAGATAAATTATTTTCTTCTAGACCCTGACATTTGATTGGGAAACAGAGATATGACACGGGACAATGCCATAAAAGCCTATCTTGACTATCTATGGTTAGAAAACAGAATGCTGGAAAAGGACAATGTGAACAACAGCGTCTGAATCATCAGTGTTGGCTCCACAGTACGATAAGGTCATGACTGAAAGGGAGAGAAGATTAGCTGATTCTTAGCACCCTGAGCACTCACCATGGACATTTTGACAAATCGTAGTCTAAATCACCCTGGCAAAGTGATTATAATGGCTCCTGAGACAATAAACCCACAGAGATTCATGATTTCAATCATTATCACACTGACAGTAATGCGATACAATTGTCTGTTCCAATCTGTCAGAGCTGTTGAAACATCCATAGTCTCATTCCCAGCAGAGGGTAACTCTCTTGTTGTTATGAACAAGGCTGCTGCAGTCCGCTGTGCGCAGACTGTTCATGATCCATACTATGTGGTAATCGCTAGTCAATGGCCACCCACCTTAGTTCCTGGGAGTCCTGGAAGCCCTGGCTCTCCCTGGGGACCCAGGAATCCAGGCTCGCCCTGAAATAATCAACACATATCACTTATTTTTACATGGGGCATTTCTGGTGTAGAAGCTGCTGCCTTCAGCCGATCTTAACGAGCGCAGAACACATATACAGGATGCATGGGCAAACATATTCAAAAAGACAAGCATGCACTTACTTTCATACACACACACACACACTCAGGAACACATGCACAAATGCATGCACATATGCACCCACTCACACACACACACACACACACACACAGAGACACGTGGCTTGTTAATTTATCCCATCGTTTCACATATTAATGACTCCTCTTCAGATGTAAGCAGGCCCTTGGTAGAAACTCATCAGGACCCACAGAAGTGTTTTGCTTAATGCAAAGACCAGGTTCAATGCCACTTATGATGATTTCAAGTCATTTTGTTTTACCATTTTTGCATTTCCATTTATGACTTATGAGGAGTGAACTTGCAATATAAGGTGTAATGCTGGTTAAATTCTAAACTGATACAACTTTATTGGAATATCTTACTGCACCATCTGAAACCAAAGGTCCCACCAACACACTGGACACTCTGAAAGATTTTGGAATGGCAATAGACACTTGCCTCTCAAACTTTGATTGGATAAACAAGGAAGACTGCGGAGCGGACCCAAGTGCAAGCTGAGCTCAGAGTGCTACGTTAGCAAAAACATTGTTAGATTCCATTAAGCATTCAGGCCTCTTAAGTAAAAACAGGAGTATATAAAATGAAAGGTTTTTTCTTTTACAAGGCCAGCAGGTTACAAGCATCCAAAAAGGGAAAAACAAAACCAAAACAGCAACAAGCATTATCTCATCATGCCTGTTTGAGCATTCCTTGCATTCATTCACGTTATATTTCAAGCTGATGATCCGTGACGTACATTAAGGTGGTTGCTACTCATTTAGCATGTAGATGGCTGTGAAATATTATGTGCCTCTAGCGTCTCTACTCTCTGTTTTCTTTCCAGTAAATGAATACTCCTGAACCATATATTTCCAGAACAAAAAAGCCTGCTTTGGGAATTCTGAATAAGTCAAATTGAAACATCCTCTCCTTGACAGGCGGTGTTTTTGGAACATCTTGTATTGATGAGGCCCTTTTAGATGCCACTTACAGGAGGTAAATTGCAGCGTTTCCCAGGGGTGCAGTTACGATCAGCGCCCCTATTCATTATTTCATAGGCCTCCACTTTGTTCACAGATTGAAATAAGCCACTTTTCTTGTTTACTTCTGCTACGTTCAACTCAGAGGCACACACTATTTGCCTTGTCAGTCATTTTCGCTTGAACTTCTTGCTTAAATGTTTGCTTGCACCTTCACAGCACTGAATGTACATACTATTGTACTTCTGGAACATTGCAGTATAGGTATAAATCCCACACAGCAGGAAAAGCAAGATAGCAGGCAGCCTTACATGAGGCGTAGCTATATGTATGGGTCGGCTGAGCTTTGGTATGGGCCGGCTGAACGCTGGTATAGCTGGGCTGAAAGCGGATGGACAGGGACAAGACTGGGGGAATGATTGGGGATGAAAACAGCGAAGCATTTACCTTTATCCCCGGAAGTCCAGGCAGCCCTGGAAGTCCTGGCTCTCCCTACACAGGAAAAGTGTGACATGTTACAGCCAAGCCAAGCTAAGCTGAGTCAAGCCTCATTCCTAGGCTCTTTAGGGCCTCGTGTAGCTCTTGACTCTATATGTGTCTTCTCTATTGTCCTACTGTAAGTGTTAGATACTGATGATGGCCTGATGTTTACTAGTGTATGATGACTGTTTGTCATTCGCTTGTGGTAAGCACCAGCAGAAGGTACTGTACATGCACTTTCATACCAACTCATGCAGCCATGGCTTGATAGGGCAATTAGTGTTTGTTATATTGGACTATGAAGATCTTTTTAGCAAATGTCAATCACTTATTTCAATCGCTCAAGCTTTCACGGGAGTTAATCAAGGTTTACTATTGTTCATTGGTGGGGTCAGGTGTGTGTACGTTCTGGTTTCTTAAATGAAAACTGTCAAATACTTTGGATTAAAGTTGCAAAAGCTGTTTTGAAGAGCTGCTGCGGCTTTATGGTCATTAGAGTTTGGCAGAGCTAGAAGTTGCAAAGTCGGTCTTTTTCTCCATTACCAAGGTCAGGTCACTGTCAAGTGGAGAACTCTAGACTCCCATTGCATGAAAGTATGACTACAGTTCAGTCATTTGATTCAACTGTGGAAAAATCAGAGAGGTCAAGTCCCTTGTGAGGTTTCTGAGAGACTTTCAAAACAAAACTTCTGACTCGGGATAATTTAACGCTCTATTAAGACTATTATATTTATGGCATATGAAAAGAAATGATTAGCACCACACGAGAATGATCAACTGTAATGGCACTCAGGGGATCAGAGAGCCGGCTGTAAATTTCCATTGTGGCTCATGAAAGCATTGTAAACCTAATGAATAAAAGTCTCTCTTGTGGACTACTACTTCACCAACCCTTACTGAATGTCATCCAATGGTACTATTTAATGGAGATCAACAACTCATTTCATGATGGCCAACATAATGAGGAATAAAAATTGCAAGTGTGTCAGCACAAACAGAATGGCTGTGAAATGGGAGAGATAAGATAAAACAGTTTAAAGTCAGTCAGGCCGCGAGCGTTCTTCGCAGCGCAGCAGAAAAAGGCATCTGCTAAAAGTCTGTCTGTCTGCCTAGAATGCTTTTCCCCAAAAAGAGAAGAGAGTGGGGAAATTAATGGGGTGTGGCCCTTGGGATTAAAAAGTGTAATTAGATGGGGTACTGGTGCAGTCTTGACAGCAGTCTGGTCAGGGGGACAACTAACAGCCTTTGTGCCGCATGAAAATAGCTCTTCTTCCGCCACATGCTTGTTTTTCATGGAATAAGTTGCACTTTTCTTCTCAGCAACTGTCTTCAACCAAAAGTTCCTTGATTTCCTGCATTGACTTCAAAAGTGTGTCAAACTGTAGAATACAAACTTGGTTGGGGGTGGGAGGGGAGGGGGGTGGGGGGGTTGTCATGCCAACAAGCGACGCTTAAACACCAAAAACGTGTACAGTCGGTTGGTTGCTAAGCAAAGTCGTGGAATGACTTGGTTGGTGTTAAAGAGTGTGACAAGTGCGGGTCTCAATAAAACTGAGCAAAAACATCCAGAGGATTTAGTATTTCCAGAGGTGTTAGTATGATGCCAGGGGCCTTGCTCTGGCTCAAAACAAGTGTCAAGCCAAAGTAAATGCAAAACGAGCCTGAGCACTGTGATGCATTGAAGCTCAAGTTGAAGTGTCAGGTACTGTCCCATGGACTATGGAGTCCCATGGAGTCCTCATTACACTTTAAAACAGAGTCTCAACCAGTTTTGGAATGCTCAAAATGTCTGTTTTTTATATTGTGAGCCTGATGCAAGATGCTGATAGCTTCACCTTGTACACTGAATGTGTTCATACCTGTGTAAAACAGCATAGCAGCAATATTGTATTCACAGTGATGCAAATAAAGAAATATGTTGAGAGAGTCAGGTTGAGCATTTTCTGTTATTGCATCAGCTGAAGATTTTATTCCCCTCCTCATTATTATCAAAACAGAAACCATTATTAAAAACTATATACCAACCAAATTATTATGGCTGTGGTATAACCCGTTTAAAATAGATATTACTGCAGGAGTTACTATCATTACAAGCAACCATCTACAAAGCTGAGTTTCCAATACACTACTACTGCAATTACTGCTATTACTATTTCTACGACTGATATCTCTATCAAGGAGCCACTGCTAGTAGAAAGCAATGATTACCTTATGTCCACTTCGTCCAGGCTCTCCAGGTTCACCCTGCAACACAGGCAAAGAGTTTACCTTTCAGCTGCTTCATTTCCTATCAGGAACAAGGAACACAAATGAAGAATCATGCTGATGCCAGTGACCAATTTCAATACTAGCTCTTACCTTGATGCCTGCTGCAGAGGAGCCCGCATCTCCCTGAGAGAAAAAAAAATAAAAGCATCCCAAAATTACTTTAGAGAGGTGGAAAATGGAAAATGGTAATGGAGATGATTACAGCACTTGATGGTGTTTTCTGTATGGTCATGGCAGGAACAAATTGTATTACTGTGCAATTACAGTGACAAAAAAAAAAATGAAAAGGCTCAATTTGTATGTAACAATGCAGAACATAATATTGTGACTGCAGTCATTACTGAGATGTTGGGAGAAAATTGGACAAAAACCTCCAATGGAGAAAGGAGATGGCTTTTGATTCTAAGCAGTGTTCAATCTGAATGTTCCTCCTCACGAAACCTTGAGGCAGCACATTGTGGACATTAACTATGGGCGAACCTTTCCATTTTTCTTTTCAGAGTGCAGCCTTATGCTCACAATAGATGACATTAGGGGTGAAACCTACAACCATACAAATCCACAACAGCATAGGAGAACATAGCAAGGACAACTAAAACCATTTCAATCCATTTTTACCGTCGCATCTCCTCAGATCGGGTATTGAACGGAGGAGATGGGGCTACTTTTATCACAGTTTTCCAACAAACTCTGACATCCAGAACCCAGGACTTCTCTATGAACTGTAGTACTACTGCAGTGTACAGTAAAAACAGACATAAAACGAGGGGCCAATAAGCATAATTATGGGCGGTTGGTGGGAAAAGGGAGTGGGGAGAACGAGACTGGGTCTTGAGCTCTGGTGCGGATTCTGTGGTCGCACTACACATACGCCTCACGCTCAGAAGTTGCTGAAGGAATGCCTCCCGCCCTCAGCTTTTTATGGGAGTCATTACGATGCATAGCACACAAGGCATGTTTAATTGCTGCATTTTTTTTGCAGACAATAAACTGCGTTACTGTTTACAGCTGGGCTTTGTTGCATGCTCAAGTGCGCCGCCAGCTCCCCTCTCAAGGCTTATCGTTCCCATTTTTATATGGACGTTTTCACAAGTTAGCGCTAGCTTGTTACATATTTAATTGAGGGTACAGAAGATCTGAGGGGATGGACGTTTATAAGGTTTGGTTGTTCTTGGATCCACAAACACAGGTTCCTCTTATGCGTTATGTATTACAGTACAGAAGATGAGCGGAAGGCTTTTAAGAGATTTTATCATTAGAAGCATCATGCAAAGTAAAAACATATTCGGTCGATCACAACCTTGGATATTATCTTGTGGTTGACCGAGGAATTGTGATAAAACAGGAAACGACTTACAAGGCCCCATTATGACTTTCTTTTGTCTTGATAGAATAATGCCTTGTTTTAACAGCACAAACATCAAAGTCAGAGCTGGTGTACACCTGTTTCTTTCTGGCAGGGATGCACATGTAACAATGCCTCACATCTGCACTTAATTAGGTCTGAAAAAACAACAACTAAATACCTACAACAGATCTCATCTTGTTAAACTCACGCTGTGGAATAGATAAACCTGACTGACTTTAAGCATTATTACCATTTGTCCCCATTATTGATCTAGGCAGGAATAAAACATCAAGGAGCTAACATCGTGAAAATTAAAATTGATATCATGGTTTGCACAGTGTGCTAAAATTAAGTATCAAAGGCAGTTGTTTGTTGCCCATGGTGTGTCAGATCCTTGGTATGTTAATTCAGAACCATAAAAATTCTAATGGACATGTTAATCGCAAGGTCTATCATCAAAAGTGACAAACGTATCAGGAATAACATCAGGAATAACATCAGAAATAACGATTTTTAAGTATTTGCAGCCTGTTGCATTGCCGTCAATGGAAAATATTTAACAGTGAGATGAACCGTTGGAATCAAGCAGCCGCTCTGACTGAGACCCGCGTGAAAACAAGTGTCAGAGGATGCTACACAAGCAATCATCGCTTCGCTCCCCTGCTGCTAAATACGCCAGCGACATGATCTGTCATGGCACAGCTGCAACGCAAGTGGCACCAAGCCCGAGAACCAAGTGAGAGGTTCGCACCGCCTAATCAATTCCAAGTGAAGGACTCGGCGAGCAATTGAGATGGAAAAAGTGGTTGAGTTGGGAGGTGAGCTGAGGCGCGGCGTAGAGCGCTAAAGTGTCCCAATTGGGCCAATTACCGTGCTGAGGCCACAGCCTGTGATTTAACCACAGAGCACAGCAGGAAAGGGCACTGTCACTACAGCGCCACTTCTTTATGGGCACCCATAATTGTCGCTGACTGTGTCAAACACTGTATATTGGCACTTAAAGATAATAGCATGAAGATCCCATAATGTGTGTCTGGTGATTCAGGCCATTTTCCAGCTGTGTTGCCTGGTACGGGCGACTGAGGTGGAGAGAATTAATCAGACAGCAATGAAGCCAAGGCAAAAAATGTTCTCTATATTATTATGGTCATTAACAAAGCTGACCAAATTCATGCCTTGGCTGAATGTTGACCTCAGCCACTGTCTAATGACTGCGTTCGGCTGTATGCGAGGCGACACAGATTCTGATTGGCCCCGCCAGGAGCTGAACCGTGGCCAGTTCACAAGGGGCCGGACTGGACCTCAGGACCGAAGAACTTCACCGACCGCTGTGCCACACTGGCCAGCGCCAAGCTCTCACAGCCTGGAACCTCCCAAAACCAACTCGAGAGTTTACTTGGTTTCGTGTTTTTTTTCGAACCCACAAGACATTTTTCCCACCTCTGAGGTTCGACTTTTTGAATAAGACCAGTCACAGCCAATTTCACACGTTGTTAAATATTTAGGCAAATTACACCAAAAATAATCGTTTTTGGAGCTAAAGCCGTTCATTTTATCTGTGGGCAGGATTTGTGCGTAGCGAATCGAGAGATGGACAAGCGTGTTGGAAAAGTTCTTCTTCCCAATTGGTGATGGCTTATCAAAGTGACACATCCAGCAACATGTTATATAAAGGTATACGGCAAATCCAAGTAAAATCCAATTAAAAGAAAGTTGCCCTAGTTGGTCTCTCACAGACTTTTTTGGAGTGACTGGGAGAGGAGTTATGATTCAGTTCTTGAATGCTGTGCCAAGCGTGCTTCAGTGAAAAGCGGATTGGTGCCTGAGTCACTAAGATTGTGTGTGTGTGTGTGTGTCAGAACATACGAGAAAGAGATTTTGTGACTGTGTGTGTCTGTGTCTGTGTGTGTGTGTATACACGTGTACATGTGCGTATGAGCGAGTGTGCACGTGAGTGTGTGTTATGTACGTGTGTGTCCTGTCATTTAGTCTCTTTCACACTCCACAGATCCCCGTCAAAACAATCTCCCTTTGTATCATGCAAAGCCCGGTCTGATTGCTCGCCCTGCCATCTCCCTCTCTCTCTCTCTCTCTCTCTCTCTCTCCCTGCAGACCGCACCGCACTCCCTGGGGTCGCTCTGCTTACCATACTGAAGCTTTCACTGCCTCACCTCTCACCCCAGATCCCCCCCCCCCCCCCCCAAGTGTCTGCCCTGTTAACCTTGGCATCTTCAGCATGCAAGATGAAAGATGCCCTCTCTCTTCTCTTCGCTGGTTTCCTCTCCTCTCAGTGAAAACAATAGGTCATTGACAAGCATATTGGGAAGAGTAATCGATCAGACCCAAAACTCTATTGTCCAAATGATGACAGGAGCTCCAGTTTGTGGGATGGCGGCACGCTACACCCAGCATCCCTCTCTTCTAACTGATGCAGAATCACAATCTACCGTTATTCAGCCACTCAGTACATGCTGTAGCCGATTACAGCCGTGTGTGTGTGTGTGTGTGTGTGTGCATGTGGGTCTGTGAGACACTTTCTTCACTACGCCGAATAATCAATCAATCCTTTGTGTGTCTGACTGGTGTTAAAGCCCTTTAGATATGTATTCAGGTACTGAGTTACGTCCCGACTTGTTTGAAAAGCAATTATTCCCACCATATGTTCGCCATTGTGCTCTATGGAAAAAAAAAAAAAAGGAAAGAGCTCATTTTTACATCCTGACGCTGAAAACCTGGGATGATAAGATAATCCAGCCCATACCAATGACAAAATCCTTGATCATTAACGCGATGTCTCTTATTTCTAGTTCTTTACGGCACTTTCTGTCTCTTTTTTATTAGGAAATAAATTAGAGTGCAATTGATGAATTGACGAATGGCAGGTGACTTGCTACAGAAGTTTGATTTCCCATGGTGCTCAATTCCAATTTTTTTTCATTTTTTTTTACCCCTGCAGCAAAACTCCAACTTCTTGCTTTTACTGCACTAAGGTAGACCAGATCAAAGTAGCGCTGGAGCTGCGAAGTTTTATCGCCCTCCACTTTCTTTTTGTTCACTTATTTTCCACAGATGATATCCTGCATCTGTTTCCTTCGAACAGTGTCTTTCTTGGCAGCAGCGCTCAGCAGTCTTTTAAAACCAGCGTACCCATAAAGTGAGAAGTTATCAAAGTTGTTCTCCACTGAAAAGCAATAAATTGGCGGTGACATTTTGAGTACACTCCTTCTGCCGCCAGTCTATCAATAATATTTTTGTTTTTCTACCTAACCCTGTCTTCCTACCAAAAAAAGCATCTCCAGTATATGCGGATTGTCTACAATGGATCTGTTCTCTGCAATTGCCTTACCATTTTTTTTAAACTATTTATTTTGTTTTGGTTTGGGGTAGAATCTTTATCTTTTCCTTTTTTTTAATATCACAATCTTTCCCAAAAATTGAGCACTTTTTGCCTGGGTTGAGAAGTTGAATATAGAATCAACATTTTCAAGGAATTATTGATTCAAATTTAAATAAATAACCTGTTTTCTGAATTGTTTTACAAGACGCTTAAGAGGATAAAGACAAAGGGGATGTTAAACGTTTTATGCTCCGGACCCAAATTTTGTCATGTGGTCACCCAGAAGAAATAAGCCTGTGACCTATTTTCAGTCCCAACTCATATTTTCATAAATGCTGCTTTAAGGAAATAATAACAACGAGGGCAGCATGACAAGCACTGGATAGGAAGAATAATCCGTCTCTGGACATGATCTCGATGTACTAACACAAAACAAAACACTGTCTCTCAAAAACAAAAGCCTTTGGGCAACAATCTGAATCTATGACTTCGCCGTGGCTCTAGACAATGTGTCCAGCAAAGCTCTATCCTGCCTTTTGTTGGAGTGGATCACATCTTGACAAGCTGTCTCGATGATAAATGGTCCCAAATTAATGCAGGAGCCATCCAACCAGGAAATGTAGCGCCAGCGTAGCACAGCAATTAAGTCCACATTAAGCGCAGAGGACGCATCAAGTGCCAGGATGATTGCTGTTGCCTAGCCTTGACTGCAGCTGATGGCACTTTACCACAGCTACTTCTCCACAGATCCCCTCAGATGGCTAACATTAACTTTTTTTTTTATGCTTTCTGGCCAGAGCCAGATTCTCTCTCCTGCTCTCTTGAGTAGCTTCCAAGACATAAACAATGAGAACAGAAGGTAAAGTTGAATTTACATACCTTCTCCCCCACGTCACCTTTCGATCCGTCTTCGCCCATATCGCCCTGTGATAAAATCGCACAGAGGAAATCGTATTCAGTCTTTTGATGGGAAGGATATGTACTGCTGAAAAAAAAAACACTGTTGAGAGCTCTGAGAGTCCAAAATGTTTAATATTGCTTGGGAGTAGCATGGCTTTTGAAAAAAGAAGTAAGCCTCAAAGAAACTGAGGATAAAAGGATGAGCCAGATTGTTGTAACTGACAGACAGATAATACAACAGAACTTTGACTAATGTTCTGCTATTTTCACGCTTCACTGCTCTTTAAAACTGTTTAATGGATGCTTGGAGGAGTGTCTGGTACATGGCAGCAGCAGAGATGATGTGCCATTACATGTTGCATTTACCTTGGTCACCAACTGATTCCCCACACATGGTTCAAATATGAGAGCTATAGAGGGCTTTCAGGTGACGTAACGCACCCTCCGGGGGCCACAGTGGAGGTCCTCAGCTCTTGGCAACAACGGCGGTGAGCGGCTGATTGCGTCTCTAAACTTACGACTTGGCCATCTCAACAGTATGGAATAGATATGATTAATTGCTGCGCTGTTTTTGACTGGGAACTGATCATTTCACCACTGATAAATCTGATTGACATTGTCAGTTGTTAGCTAACTAATCATAAGGTGAAATGTCAAATCAAGAATTCCAAGTCGATAGTTGTGTCCTTGTGGAAAACGATCTTCTAATGTTGTCTTGGAGAGAACGAACTTAATAGTATTTCGGCCATTATGTCATGGGGCCACGAGAACATATCTGATTTACACTCTAGCTAACATACTGTATCTATTAGAAGCTAGCATTAGTAGTGTCAAAGAGTCATAGACAAAACCCAACTGTTTGTTCAGGTTAACTGAGCTGACTCTTCTCAAGCTCTAGTGCTTTGGAGTAGAGACTAGGACTAGAGACAAGACAGTTTCACAGTGACACAAATTTGAAAACAAATCTACCTAGTCAGACTATTCACTTTAACTTATAATTTTACTCAATATACCTGCACCCACACCACAATAATATTCTTAAGGTATTGCTCTCTCGGTTTGTTATATATTTAGCCATTATCTGCACAGCCAATTCTCCACTGGACCTCCATGATGGTGCCAGCCGTGGTTGTTAGGAGATACGTGATGCAACTGCAAAGCCTCTAATAAAGTGAATCAGGTGTAATGATGGGTAATAACACAAGTCCCTAAGAAAAGTCAGAAGCACAACTGAGAACAACGTGTCCCATTTTGTGATTGGTGCCAGTGAAGTACACTGAGTCATCACCTCCCTCTCCTTCCCTCTCTGGTCAATGTTCGCACCCTCCCACCCATGGCTGTCCAACAACAGTGAATAAAAAGCATTAGGATTAGGGAATGGAGAGAATAAGGATGGAGTCGGGGCTGTTTTTGCTCAGTGTGGCTATTGTGTGGTTTCCCGATTAGGTTTTTTGGTCTCCACCAAGGCCCAAGTTAGAGAAATTGGGTCCTAAGAGAGTTAAGTGACTCAACATCACTGAATCATTGATGGCTGAATCGCTGAAGGGAGTCCCCATTGAAAAACAATTGGTTGCCAAGTTGGAGTTGTGAGAAATGAGGCAGATTCCAAGATTGGGGGGTGCCAACATCCACAAACTGTATAGCTGCCATCATTTATAATGAAGGCTGTAAACAAAATGTCTTTAGTAGGCACATGGTGGGATATCGGGCAGATGCTAAGCATAATGTTAGTGATCTGAATTAAGGCTTTACCTTTTCACCTCGCTCTCCCATTTCACCCTGTTGGGAAAGAAAGCAGAGCATTAAACATACAGAAACTTGTGGGGCGTTGGGTTAGGTTGGGGAATTATTGCAGCCAGTTAGGGTCAGATTGTATCTGGGGTTAAATTCATGTTAGATTATAGAAATGCTCTCATATTTCGGCTGCTCTTTCCCCTGACAGACCCTCGGGTGTAAACTTTTTGAGATATTGCTCTGTGCTTTCAAATAAACGTGAACAGCCATTACAACTAGTTGTCAATACAAACAGGCAATAACACCAATTATAATTACAATGATATTTTACCACAATGCCACTATAAAGTGATGATATCCAGGTCAATATAATTGCATTTCTTTAAGCTTGTATGTAGCTACTATACAGTGAATTTACATTTTGTATCAGATGTCGGCTATGAAGGCGACACGGCTTTATTGACATTATGGACACAATATGAGTCAGAACATAATTTTTCCTGGTGAAAGAAGTTCTGCAAGAAAGATGCAAAAAAAAAAGAAAAGAAAAACAAGCTAGTATGATGAAAAGATGGCAAAAAGTGGCCACAAGGTCAAAAGGCAAGGATGTCTCCTTGATAACAAAGGGAGGAAAAAAACAGATGGCTCAAAATAAAAAAATAAAAAAATAAAAATATCATGGCTGCAATGAATTCAGAGGTATAAGAGCGCGCAGAATACGTGCGAAACAAACCTTGACTCCAGGGATACCGTCCAATCCTGGGGTGCCAACATCCCCCTATGGACAGCATGACATACACACAGTGGCTTCATTCAGTGCGTTGTGCAAGCCATGTGAACATTAATCTAAGGTCAGGAGGTACAAAAAGCTTAAGGTTTTCCCCCCAGATATAGATAACCTTAACAGAGGTTAAGTTCGTGTTATAAAATTTGCCTCACAGGACAGGTGGAATGCATTTGCAGGATAGCTGACGACGAAGCCACAGATAGATATCGTTATTAATGCCGGATGGACAATATACTTTAATATATGGCACGGAATCGACCTGTAACGACTCGCCACATGTTTATGTACAGTATAGTGTGAATGAAACAATAAATTGCACAAGGTTCAAATGATAGAGTAAGGTATAAAATCTGAAAACCGCAACAGAAATCTGTAAGTTGAGAGGATAAGCTTTGCAGAGTGTACAAGTTGATTTATATGCTTTATGATCTCTGGTTGGGTTTTATACATGTGTAAAGGAGGACAGCCAAGTCCATCTGAATGAATGCCAGTTCAGCGTTAGTGTCAGTCTGCATCCATGTTGTCTGAGGGCAGAGGGTCTAACTGAGACACCAGCCTCAGTCCATCTGCTGCCAAAAACAGCTGACCTTCTGACCTTTGCAAACCTACCACATCATTAACCTTTTAGAAAGGTAGCTACTATTCCTCAACCCAGACAGACAACTTCAACAGGGCGACAGAGATGAATGCATCCCGGCATGAAAAATTAGGCAATCTATTACTTATTAAAACATGTTTCAATGTGGAGTGTCATTTCATGGCTGTCTAATACTGGTGTGGAAAACTGGGTTGTATACTTTCTTATTTTTCTTTCTTTTTTTTTACTAGTCTCTCTCTTTCTCCTTTTCTTTTTGTTGTTTTCATCATTGTGCACATGCACACTTTTGTTCGGCCAAAAGTCTTTGAAGTTAAGTTTTATGTTTTTTTTGCATGCAACATTGTGGAGAGATCAGTCTGTATGTTACAAGTCGGTGGACAGGGAGTATCCCAAGCTACACACTAGTGAAACTCATTATAAATCCTGGAATCTTGTATCATCTATCAGCGCACATATGGAAGTCATTGACATAATGATGATGATATATTGCCATAATGATGATGGGATCTGATTAAAAACTCTTAAACTCTCTGGCTGATAAGGTTTGCATTAGTGATCATCCCCCTTTTAGTGGATATCTATGTCAGATCAATATGAGGTCTGCCAGTCAACCTGCCACTGCTGGCAGAGGCTTCATGAACCAACTGCTTCAGAGTTCAACTTTCTGCATGAGTGACACTTACATACCAGAACCGATTCTGTTTTATAACAGCATTGCACAGCATTGGAGTTCTATTTCATGGGTGCTGGCAAACTCCGGTCCCAACACAAGTATGGAATTAGGCCTTCAGCATTTGCTGTCTCCAAAGTGAGTATGGCTTTCACTCCGAAATGAAACTTCTTTACTCTGGTTCCCATTACAGCCATGCGTGCCTCTCCTCTCATATCTTTATAAATGCATGCTTAAGATTAGAAAGATGGCGCCTCTCAAATCGTCTCCCCATTCTTTCGCTTCACTTATACCATCTTTGTTCTGGAGTAAATATGGTTTTTCCGTTTTTCCTATTGTGAAATACCTGCACTGTGTCTTCTTTATTTGGTTTGAGAATGAAATACAGAAAGAAGCTGAGTGTGAGCTGATTCACAGGCAGCTCAAACGTTACTTTGTGGTTACGGCTTGAAGATGCAGCCCAAGGGATTTCTCCTAAATAGGATAGTGGTTTGAAATTGTCAGGATCCATGGCAGCACTCTTCTAATAAGAATACTGCAACACATGGCCAAAAGGACTAATGAAAACATTAAGAAGTATATTAAAGTGACTCTTTTGAAGATAAAATGCTTTCAGGTGTGGATGGAAGTTTGCTTTTTGAGCTATTTTGAATATGGTATTTTGGGAGGAAAGATATATATTATGTTCAGGCTAAGCACAGAGGGCCTGCTCAATGTGACTAAAACTATTCAGCATCATGAATCTGCTAGTCAGCATCACGAACAATATAAAAAATATCCATTTTAACAAGACAGTTAATTTAGTATTGAGTCTTAGAAAGTAAGAAAGTGAAGTGATCTGCCAATGGAGTGAGATAACTTCACTTATTTCCCTTGCAAATCAACCTGATTTTATTAAATCGTGTTATTTTCCTGATACTTGTAGAGCAATCTGCCTTATTTCACTTCACTTCAAGCTACTGATACATGTTACTACGAAATGGCTGAAACAAGACACAGCATTTGAAACAAATGCAGTTACCTCACCTCATTGTCAGAATTGTTTGCTTGTTTTATGAAAAATAAGATTTTAGGGCCAAATATGATAAAATAGGATTTTTTTGCAGCGTAGTCATCATCATCCAACTGCTTTGGTGACTGGACTAGTCTGAACAACCAGTAAAACAGCCAGATGTGAGGATTATACACATCTGCACCACAATCATCAGCTGTTCTGTATGCATCATGTGTAAGTGACTGTCTCTATGAATGGCCTCACCTTCAGTCCATCAACACCTGCGATGCCTGGAGGGCCAAGTGAACCCTGTGAAATAAACACAAAGACCTTTAGGTGACATTATATTCAACGCTAAAAGCAATCACACTGTATTTGTCTTGCAAAGAAAGCAGGGGAGACTGCAGAGTTATGGCTACCATCAAACACAGTTTGTTATGATCATGTGCTTTCAAGTGATGAATGTAACTGCAGGTCAAGGTGACTTTACATAATTGCCTTCCAGAAGAATGAACAATATTGAATTGTTTGTGAGAGCAGGAGCCCGAGCACATCTCTCCAGGTCTCCGTTAAATGCCGTGACAGTGCACTTTGTCTTCCTACCTGTCTGATAGATGCTCTAAAGCACCGACCCCAGGAGAAGCAGGGTCATATTATGCAAAACCACCATCAACAGCCCTCGCGAGACACACCGGACGTGGGATAAAACAGCCTGTAAAAGCGCTCCCAAGTCTTTCGCTCCCACCCCCACTTCCACTCATCCTCCCAGGTTGAGTGCGTGTGCTGATCTGACAAAACCGGGCCAGAACAAATAGCGCATGTCATGTTTTAAGACCTGCAAAATTATGGACGATACAGGCAGAGGGCAAGACTGGGAGTTGACTTTAGTCCTGCTGAGTTTTCAAACTTACTAACAGAGAGGAGAATGTGAAAAACGGCTACCTAGCTCTGTTATGTTTGCACATACTGCTTGAACTTGTTTAGACAAGACGATTTAGACTCTGGGGATGTTACAAACAGTTTAATGAGCTCCCACTCTCTTGCATTGTGGTGTGCACATGTTGGCTATTTGTGCTTCTCCATGGAAAGCCACCTTAAATGCAACTTAATGTTACCATGGCCACATGTGCAGATATATGTGAGTCATATCAAGTCAGAGCTGGGTGGAATAACAGAATACAGACTTTAAGTAGTCAAAGCAATGACTAGAGTGGAGGTTATTATCATCGGATTTTGTATAGCAAACTTTTGAGGATTCAGGTGATGATTCATGATTAATGAGTTATAAACAAACAAAGGGAATTTAGTCTATGGCATACATCATCAGACAAATATTGGGGGGATAGAAGAGAATGGGCAGTGGACTTGGTCTTCAGTCAGCGGCAGGAGGGTTCATATGAATTATCGTTCCAATTCCGATCAGTGGATATTTATGATTCACACACTACTTTAGATCATGTTACTACACTCAATCAATCACCAAGGCGATGAAACTTCAATATAAACTGTTGACATGTGCCGTCTGCTGAACACAGCGCTGCAGCAGCAGCAGATCTAATGGAGCAGGCCCGGGGCCTGGCTTATGAGTCATTAACACGACGGTGTGTCATCATTGACCCCTACACCCCCCCCCCACCGCCGACGGGAGGGCCTGCCGACAGATGACAGCGCAGACAGGAAGTGTCTGATTGGGTTACACTGAACAAACACTGGCAGCTACCTGATGGCTGGATATGGCCTACATCTGTTCCCCACATCAGCGCCGCGTGGGACTAGGAGCCTGTACCGCTGCACTGAGCTCAGCCTCTCCTGTTCTCCGTCTCCCTCTCTCTGTCTTTCTCCTGCTCTCTCTCTCCTTCCTTTTTTCTTTCTCTACCTCTGGTTTTATCTCTCCCCATGTTGCTGTGTGAGACTTTATTTCTCTCCTTGTCTGTTTGCTTGCCCCGTCTGTGCCCCCTGTATCACAAATCTCCCAGGTTGCAATGCTCCATGCCCTTTGGTGATCATTTTTCAGCCTTACTTTTTAATTTTGGGAGTAGCCATTGTGCAGCCTCACACTCTGTCCACTTATGCACAGTCACAATCAAGTCCAAAACATTATTCAAATGCTAAAGAAATTCTCCATTGGTCTGCATACAATTCTGATCAAAAAAAAACTTTACAGAATATTATAATTATGGGAATGAGAAAGCACAGTATCAGTATGGAATGTGTTTTTGATGTGATTCAGTAGATGACGCATTTACAACCAAAGTGAGAGACAATAATAGAATAAGAAGAAGATAATGATGGGGCATCCTGGTGGTTCACTGATCTAAGACATATAATGTAACTGCGACATCCTGGGTTTGAATCCAGCCCAGGACTTTTGTTGCATGTCATCCTGCTCTCCCTCCCAGTCTTCCCTGTCTCTCTTCACTTTCATCTATCTAATAAAGCCACAAAAATGCCCAAAATCTGTAGAAGAAGAAATGATTTTCTGAAACCTACCTTAGACCCTTGGGGCCCTTCAGGTCCCTGAAAAGAAGAGAGAGAGAGAGAGAGAAAGAAAGAAACAAACAAAGAGAGTCGATGTCAGATGAAATAATATGATTTCCACGGCCAACGCAGTGACAACAGAGAGACTGGCAAGGCTTGTGGTAGGCTTTCATACAGTGAGCAAA
Source organism: Centroberyx gerrardi (assembly GCF_048128805.1). Taxonomy (NCBI): domain Eukaryota; kingdom Metazoa; phylum Chordata; class Actinopteri; order Beryciformes; family Berycidae; genus Centroberyx; species Centroberyx gerrardi. Next base: position 14,194,090 of record NC_136019.1, read on the forward strand.
AGCCCTTCAGGCGGAACAGGCTCACAATCAATCCCTTGTTTTATTCGATGACAAAGAATGAAAATAAAGTCACTCTGTGCCTTCTTTTCAGCGGGCTGAACCATAAACAAGAATCTTTAATGAAACCATGAATAATGAAAGCAGTTATGGTTGTATCTTTTATGTTGATCTCTGTTGTTTTTTTTGCTTTTAGTGACTGTAAAAAAAAAGTGGCATCTTGTTTGACTGTTCTGGATTTTAAGCCTATAGTCCGACACAGAGGAGAGGTTCATTACCTCAAAGTGACGATCACTGGAAAGCCTTACAGTACTTATGAAGTAGGCAGGGCAAAAAAGGCGCCACACACTGTAATAGAGATTTCAGATAATGATAGATGTGTCTGGGTGGACAGTTTCTATTTCCAAAGTAGACCTGCTGTTTATCACATTGAAACTTGGGGCCATGTTTGATCCCCAACCCCTTACACCACAACCTGTCTGAAAACAGTAGGAGACCTTTATGACTAAAAGGAGAAAAACACTTGCACCGAATGAGTTTTTCCCCTTAAAGTGTGTTCCCTCCATGTTTGGCCGGGCAGGACTCTAAAGTATCGCAGCACCACAGCAGTTCATCAACACCTTCACGCATGGCTGTTATGACACTTCTTGTTGGCCAACATTTTTCTCACTGTCGGCTCAGGATCTGGTTGGTGCCATTTGGCTCATCACTCTCAGCTGGGTCGGGGCCAGACAGACCTTATGCCCCACAAGCCCTCCACAACAACCCTTCTGCCTGGTCTTATTTATGTTGATGCAGTATAATTGGCAAAGCTTCAGATTTGGTTCCCCAATGAGTGTAAAAGGCCAGCGTGCCTGTAAATTATTCAAAAGTAACTGATGAAGACCTACTCAGGTTGAAAAGTTTGACTGTCTGCAGATTTTTGTGAAGCAGGACTGCTTTGTGGTGGCCTACTTTTGACTATCTACAGTTTTATCTATGCCAAGCACCAGTGAGAAGGGTGGATATGCAAATAACTTAACTCAATAACTCAAGACCATTTCCTATGTTGTTAATAATACAACGCTTGTTCATATTTACTTTCTTATCTACTTTATCTATTGACAAAACTAGCTGGCCACAAAGTATAGTGTGCCTGCTGCAAAGCTCCGAATGAACCTGTACATATTGTGTATTTGCATGTTTAGGAAACTAGCCTGTTAACATCCCAGCAGCAACAAGTTCTCACATTTTACAGTAATGGCCCACGCAGTTGCAGCATACCTTCTACACTTATTGGAAAAAACCTCAATGAACAACTTTCCTCCTCCCAGCCAACCAAAAGAAAGGTTTTCCTCGGCTTGTCTCTAAAAGCCTTTCTTAGCAATCCTCAATAGGGCTGGGTAAACATCTTTACGACCCACTAGGTATGTGAGAGCCTGCGCCACTCGCCTGAGCGCTAATTAGCTTCACTACATCTGAGAGCACTCAAGAGCTACTGACTGACAAGGAAATTTTTTCGGAAAGTCAAGGGCCCCTGTGAAGTCTCGGTCTCGCTCCTTTGTTTTCAGCTTTGGCTTCCGACATCGCTAAAACTCCAATATTGAGAAAACTCCAAAGATCTTCGTTAAAAAGGGTGATTATTTCAACCGTAAGTATCCATGGTGATACTGTGTTGTGGCACATGCCTAGCGTAGTGAACCTAAACTGCCTCGTTTAACATTCATACAGGAATGAAATCCACAAATGCACAATATCAACCGGATGCATATTTAAGCAGAACACACAAAGCACTCGATGTTTGGTGCTTTCATTCATGACTCGGAAATGACAAACAATTGCCAGGTTAATTCCCACAGTCAGTCTGCAGCTGAACCTTCGCTACTTGAAGAACTTGAAAAACTCTCCAAGTGTGCAGTGTGCAGTTCTTGCTCGGCATTTACAGAGAGAAAACTTTGGGTTGATCAAAGCATAGAAAGTCTACATTTTGAGGCTTGGGAGTGCAGGTTGAGAGCTTCTGCTCAAAGAGATCGTTTTTCACTTGAAGGGTCTTTGAAATAGCTTCGCAATATCATGCTGTTGTTTACTTCCAGTCTAGGTACTTTCAACTTTATGGGTTAGAAACAAGCAGATCTGTTCTACACAAAAATGCTTTTTCTTATTGATGTCAACAGTCGCCACAGTGGGAACATACGTCTTCGGAGTCCACCGAGCATGTCTTAGGACATTTACTCACATCTTTCCCCCTCATGTTTGGCTTGGCATGAAAGGAAACTTAATGTCAAGGACACCAAAATATCGAAAGAATGTGCTCATTAGAGAGGCATATTATGAAAGCAAGATCCTTACATTGCATGCCTGATACGCATTTTAGAAATTGTCTAAGGTGAGTCACTGGTGCATTGTGGGTAATTGTGGAAGAAGGAGAAGCCACTAACTCTTCCTTCAGCATGATTGGAAATAACACCAAGAAGCAGATGGGAGACTTTGTTTCAGTTATGGATGGAACACCACATACAATACCCCACTGCTTTTCCATATTTAGTCTTTTTGAAGCAAAATCAAGTCTCAAATGAAAGCTGCGTGCACGGCTGCAAGCCACCTTTAGAGAGCCGAAGACCCCCTTAATTTACCCCAGAGAGACCTTATGGCACTGATGATTTTGAATTGAGTCCTGAAAATATTTCCTTTTTCTTCTTCTTCTTCTTCTTCCCTCCTCCCCCTCCTCCTTTTTGCTCCACAAGAGCTTAATCCTTCTAACCAGCACCATATGTCCTGGAAGGCTGCTGGAAAACTCTGGAATCCACTTTTGCCTCCTTAACAATAGCATCTACATCAAAAACGCTGAGCTGTGTCAAGTGGGCACTGGCTCCTGGAGTACCCTAAAAGAAGCGAGAGTTGGTTCAGACCCGACCTCAAAAATCCCTACCTCACGCTCACTTGTGCAAATCTGAAAGCTCTGATCAAAGATCATCCTTTCAGCTTGCTGCACAGAGTGGAGCCTATCTGTCTAGTTTCTTATGTCCAGCTAATCCATATTCATTTTCAAGGGCCAGTGAAGGGTGTGGGCTGGTGCTCTGTTTCTGGACGGAGAAGTATTTTTCTATTCCGTCTTGAGAAATAGAAAAGCCCAAATGATCAGTACCTGATTCGCAGAAATATTGCGTAAACTTTACCCTAAAAATTCATTATCTTAACACACTACCAGTCAAAAGTTTGGACACACCTGATTGAATGCACTATGTTTTTCATTCTCCTAAAGCCATTTTGATCTAAAGGCTTATGCTTAAATGCTTGAAATTTGTTTCTTAGACAAATATAAATAGTGAAGTTGATGCCTATGTATGAATTTCTTTTCCAAAGCCTTTGCCTTTCCATCAAGGCAAAGAGCAGCTACTTTAAAGAATCTAAAATAAAAGATAGTTTTTTGGTCACTGCATAATTCCATTTGTGTTATTTCCTAGTTTTGATTTCTTTACTATTATTCTAAAATGTGGAAAATAGTAAAAAATAATGAAAAATGTGGCGTGTCCAAACTTTTGACTGGTAGTGTATTTTTGCAGTTTTTTCTCTCCAGGTCTGCAGGTATTGCGGAGAGCCAAACAAACGGCTGTTGGCTGAAGGAAACAGAAGCTGTATGTGAAACTCAAGACATCTGACAACCTGCGCACGGCAACCCCAGTGTGTGTGAGCGGTCACGCCACATCTTTTTATGACCGGTGGGACGTGCGTATGCTCATCTCAAGCTGCTTTAAAGGCGGATTGATTTCCAAAGGATGACATTATTCCTTGTTAAAAGTACATTAGTGTCACGGTGTGTATACACGAGTGAAACAGTACGCCTTATTTCACGAATTACACGGAGCAGCATATATTTTTCATTCAAAGCTCTGCGCAAGTGCTGTGAACTCATTTCGAATGGGATTCACCATTCATCTTTTGGAGAAACGCACCGGCTGCTGTCATGAGCTGTTGTGTAAGCGCCGGAGACTTCTGAGCGCTCACCTGGGACCGCGGTGTAATGTATCGCAAATGTTACATCCACAGACACGCTATGGATCTTGAAACAAGGCTCTGGTACTTTAATACGGTGATGTGCATTTGTAAAACGGTGAAATAACAGGCAAAGCGTGCAATCAGAGCCAACAAAAGCTGGAGACTTTATTGGCATCCGAGCAGAGAGAGAGAGAGAGAGAGGGGACAATGTCAATTTGACATGGGGCAGAGTGTTAAATGATCCCAAAACGATTAGAAACTTCAGCTTACTACTCCTCTATCTCTCTCTCCCTCTCTCTCTCAGCCTTCTCATCCTTTATTTTCTCTGTCCAATCCTTTCCAATCCACCCACTTTTTCCACACCAAGGAAAAGCTCTGAGAAGATGGAATCAGAGATGAAAGCCCTTGATAGCACCTCTTCTGTCAGCCTCTCTGACTCTCCCATGAACTTGTGAAAACTGACATCACCGAGCGTTTCTGTATGTGCCGTTTTCCGTCCTCGCTCTCTTGGCATCAGAGGATACGTTTGGCCTGACCTATTCCATGCAGTTTTATGAGGAAAATGTAATCAAATAGCTTGTTTGCTAAACACCAAAAGCAGTATCCAGTTGCTGTTAATTGGAACAGCTTGCTGCTGTAATGGGTTTTGTACGTGAAAACAAACATTTTCACAGAGTATCATAAAATGTCCCATTACCATCCGCCATAGTAACAATAAAGCAGCTTTTGAATATCTCATTAAATTAAATGAAAAATAAAAAAAATAATGCAAATGTGGATAACCTAAGTGAGTGGCAGTATCCCCAAGTGATTGTTTTTTTAAATTCAAAATTACAAGACATTAAATTGATAGATTCTTTTGCAAAACAGAATTGAAATGGGCGTAGTCTATTTAAGCTTATGTCACAGTTGATTGGTTAGCAAATTACATAAATATGTCCAGGATAAGAGAGACGTGACAAGGCAACATCTTACCAAATTACAACATGTGGTCATAGTGACTTTTTCAAAGTAATCAAAGCAGCTCCTCAGTGAAGCTGAACACCACAACATGGCGTTATTTTATTATTGCAGAAAAAAGATATCTAAATTGAAAACTGATGTTAATCATTATTCAGCAATTAATATAATAAAAGAACCTTCCTGCATATGGTGAGAGTCATTTTGGAGAGCCTTTATGTCTCTGGATTCATTTTGCATAATCAGCTGGCAAGATTTTCATTCATATTGAAATAGTGGCAAAATAAATTGCTGTGCTTTAAGCAAGACTTGAAACTGATTGTTTCCCCTCCACAAACTACATTTCAAACAATTCCATTATGCCAAATCAGCTCTGCAATCTAAGTCAGCTACACATCGCAAACAAAATGTGATTCCTAAAGGTTTGTGCTTACCATGGGTCCTATTTCTCCAGGGGTCCCTGGATCACCCTATAGGAAATACAAAATACCCAATTAATGGAACAGCAATAGGAGAAATCCTGTTTGAAAGCTTGAGAACATGGCTGGACCTAAAAGAAGAATAAGAAAAGAGAAAACAAAAAAGAAAAAAGTAGCCGCACTGCTCAACATGTACAGGCTTTGTTTTGCTAAGTAGATCAGAGACTATTTGTAGATGTTGAATTTTGAGTTTGAAAATGATCAATAACAATATTCAAAGTAAAACAAGTTCATTTTTCTGAAAACAGAGTATTTTCCACATTCTGATTGTATTTTCCTCTCTTTTTTAGTGGTTTAGCAGGCATTGTTGTGCACTGGGTCTCGCCTGCCAATAGCAGCTCTGCATTGTTCTGCTCATATACTAAGTTGGCTGTGAGGTGTTTATCATGCGGTGCCACCTGTATCCCTCACTGTCTCCAACAATCCTATTATAGTCTCTGCTTTCAGTTCGGGCCTGGCTCTAGGATGTTGGATGTTCCTGCATTTCTCAGGGTAGAAGAGACACAAATATGCCACGGCCAAATTTCTATTCCATTTTTGCCTCTGTGTGACATTCGCAGGACAATGTCTGCTGCTCTCCCTCTGAGTGATTCACGGCGGCAGAAATAAATCAGGAGAGAAAAACAGCGATCCAGCAAGAGAAGTTTAATTTCTTGGAAAAACGCTACAACCACTACAGCCTTGTTTCAACTGCTGAAATGAGCAACTGGAAGAGTTGAAAACAATAATCATCAAAACCTTGGAAGGAAACAGATAAACAACACTTAATATTTTTGCACTCCCACAGTGAACTCTGCCAAAAGAACAAAGATCAGCTGGAGCCCTGGGAAGGTTTTATGGCAGAACATAATTGACAGGCCTTTATGTTTCTTCTTACGCTTTCTCTCACAGTGCACATAAATTAGTGTGATGCCAGTGACAGGCTTAAAGACATGGAAAAAGTTACGTTAGAATGGAAAGCAACCAAGTAAACATAAATCTATACAGAGAGGCATATTCTTGGGAGCATATTCTTGTTTTTAGCTAAAGATATTAGGGTAATGAGCTGCAACATAACAGTCATTAGAAAGGTTTTCACTGATCAAAACTGCCCTTATTGAGTCAAAGTCAAATTGGATACGAGTAAAAAATACCTACACCTCTACTTTAGCTATGCTTGTGTTAATTCTAATGGAAAACAATGCAGTTATTTTTTTTCAAAGGACAAATCCTGGGCATTTCGATGATCTGTGCAGGATTAATAACACACTGATGAACAGAAGGTCTTTGTGCAACTTAATCAAACTTCTCCCAATGTGGGGTGAAGGTCAGTACTCACCGGTAGACCCGGCACACCACGAGGCCCGTCTTTGCCCGTGTCCCCCGGAGGCCCCCGAGGGCCGGGAGGGCCCGGGGGCCCGGGAGGCCCCGGTGGTCCCGCTTGGCCCTGATCTCCCTGTGTAGCAAAGTCAAAGAATTCAACATCATTATGTCAAGATATTGCGGGCTCCACGGAGGCTGGAGGCGCTGCTCAGTGTAACGATAATGGAGAGCGAGTAGTGAAATGATCAAGTGGTTGGGTGTGGGCAGCCTCCATTCATGACATGGAGGAGAGTTTGCATTTTAGTGTCTTACAGCTGAAGCTGAGCATACAACAATGAAGATGGTGTTGTAATTTATCTGATTTATAGCTGAAATGCAAATCCCGTCTGCTGCATGCATTCCCAAATGGAATTAATGAGCTGAATGGGGTTTATGCTTACAACGACTGAACAATTCTTAACCACATTTGTCAATGTAGAGCTTCAACAATGAGGGCAACAATATACTGTAGATGTGTGGTCCATTAGTATACCGAGTTATAAGAATATTCAGCAATTTAACTTACATGGCAAAGTGTTTTAAGTGGTGCCATGGCCGTAATTCATTTTACCTTACGAAAAAACATGTTTTCAAAAAGAAGTTCCCATACTTTCCTCTAAAATAACAGAATGAGTATTAGAGTGCTTATGACAGGTCTGTCTAAAGGCTTGCATGCAAACTGCGGAATGGCCAGGGAGAGTCATTAGGTGAGACTTGGCAAGGTGGAGAGACAGACGAGTGAGGACACAGCCACTACCTTAATGAGCCGCCGCTTTATGAGCTGCTGGTCAGCGGAAAGAAAGCCATGATTGATCTTAGGGAAGACCATCTGAGCAGGTGTGTGAGGTCAAGAGGTCGTAGGTCAGAGGTGAGAGAAGGTTGGAGAAGGATGAGGTCCCAGAAGAAGAGGAAGGAGGAAGGCAAAGGCAAAAAGAAACAGAGTCTGTTAGAGAGGCTTGTGCCCATGAAACCCAGTGCAGCACCTTCACAGATGGAGGGGGAGAAATCCACACTTTTCCACCGCAGAGGTGGTTTGCTTCGGAAGTCTGGACTTGGTTTTTTGGGGAGCCAGAGCCCATAATTACCACCTCAGGGGTGCGAGGGCGCCACAGCGGGCTCGCAGTCCCGGGAAAAATGGGAAGTTCTCCTCCTCTGTGAAAGCGCTGTCATCATCATAATAGTGCTTGCTGCTAAGTCAGACCCTGGGAGCCGCACACACTGAAACCAACGTGCTTGACCTGAGGTGAGGTCACTGTCTAACCATGTTCCTTTCAAGACCTGTATTATCCTGCTGGTGTCCACTGGTATTAAGTGGCATCATCCATCTCTGGAACAATCACGAAGGTCAAATTGGAGGACTGAAGGATTTGTGGTGAACCATGGGCATGAGCTTTAAAAAAACATTTTGCCACTTTGGTTAATCATTTAGTTATTACTAGTGGAGTTCCTTCCATTCACTTTAGCATCAGTGGACACGAGCCAGACCATGTCTTGGTTTGGGCATGCTGATTCTGGTTCCAGTCGGCTGACTGAGTTTTAAAAAGCTACCTTTGCTTTCACTGGGGGTCCTGGCATCTAGCGTGGAACAGAAATGTCTTGAGTGAGAGACCGGCGGTGGCTGCGGGGAGGAGGATAATGATTGACTGGCCATGATTAATTAGACGGGCTTTCGCCTGCGCCGACTCTATCATCGAGCCTCGAGAAAGGAACCTGACAGTGATTCATTTACTCCCAGTGTGTGCAGCTTAGGGGCCGGACCGAGCAGCTAGGCCGCACCGCCACCGACAAACCTTGACAGTCAGGATCTGATTGCTGTGCAAAGCAGCCAGCGTAGGGAGACCAGGCAATCCCTATAGGGACAAACAGCAGAACATGGCACAACACACGCATGACATTCACAAATTAGGTAAATAAAAACAAATTAAAGGAGGAAGAAGTCAAGCATCCTACTTCCAATTACTCTAACTTAGCAGTAAGTGGACTAAGCTGGGGTTTTATATTGGCGCACCCACAATTACTTGCTAGAAATTGACTCTAAAGTTTTTGATTATCGGTTGTAAACCGCTGGGAAGAGGAAACGGTTGTGAGGGTGAAACTTAATAGAATTTCATGGAATTGTCAGAAGCCAGCATCAAACTTTACTGTCAAGCAATTTGTTCTGAGGGCTCGCTAACTCGAAGCAAAGCAAAAAATGTTTCGATTCAAAAAAACCTCCTTGAATTCCCATGAATACTGGACCTCGCAATTTTCCCTTAAACATTTGCCATTTAAAAAAGTAAAGTTTACACTACCTCCATTTTTTCATACATGAATCTGTGTGTACAGTGACAGTGCGACTATCCAATGTAGAGTACGCTACAGTGTGATGGGTGGTTAAGTTCCTTCCACAGACCAGATAATACTGTATGAGACGAGGCAGAACACTTGTTGAGAGAATTATTATAGAACAGACTTTGAGCTACATTATGCTGCTAAATTGAAAAACAGTCATGTTCATAGAGTTTTGGGGAAGGAATTTAGACATTCACTGGAAATTCAATCAAACGGTTTCCCATTTCCTTGTCAAAAATGGGATGACAGATGTGATCTACTCATGAAAAATGAACAAAGGAGAAAAGCAACATGCCTTGCTTGTTAAGAGAAGACAATAGTTTATAGTTGAACTCTAACTTTAGTCTGAGTCCAGGAACACTGCTATATATCCAGTCCCAGACAGGGATTTGCATGTTTTGCTCAAATAAATGCATTCCAATAATTTCCACTGACCATCATCAGTCATTCTTTTGGGATATTGTCCATACTTGAACAAAATGAATATATTTTGAGAATTTTTTTATTCCAGTTTCCATGTGCCATTTCTGAGGCTTCTTGCATGCCTGCCAAACAAGGTTTCTCATAGAGTTTTATACAGTCAATCACAATTTCATACATATGTTCAATGAAACATAATAGTAAGTGTATAGAAGAAAATTTAAATTTAAAGACCATATCGCATTCACATATGGAATCCTATCCATCACATAATATTGCAAAACAATGATTGTAAATTCTCTTGTTTGTTTTGGAAAGGATGCAACAGGTAGGCAATTCTTCAGATGTTGGTGCAGTTTTTGTTCCACTGTGCATAATCAAACCTGAATGAACTGATGAAGTATAAGTATAGTAAGTAGTATGTATAAATAAAGTATTTCTCAAAGACTAGCATGGTAGCACAAAGTTCTCTGTAGGAGATTGCCCTTACTTTTTATTCAAGTTCAAGATAAAATCTGCCTATCCAAACATGGACATGGTGCCATCCCTCTGGATTTCCAGAGATAATTCAAAAGGCATGGCTCATTAAGAATATGGGTTTCAATGCAGGCTCACTTAATTCAACCCTGCAGCATAAAAGAGCAATGGATACTCTTACATTGCAGACAATAGCTGCGCTGTGTGTAACTGGGATTGACGCGCAAATATTTCAAGTTATTTACAACCTCAAACATCTTGAAGACAGAAAGGGAAAACAAGTGCTGGATTAGTGTAACAGGGAATGGACAACACAAAGAGCCTGGGCATGAAAATGTAGTGTGGCGCAGCCCTAATACGCAGGCTGGCAAATGTGCCAGCTTTCTGGGCTCGAGCCTGTTTGCTTTTATGATCGGTTTGATACATTTGCTGCGGGAGACAGTGGAGCTTAGGAATTAATCTCCCCGCTTTCATGACATGCCAGCCGTATGTGTAAGGTCTCGTTATACACTGTCGGCCCGGCCACAGTTTAGCTACATCAACCTCACTGACATCGCCAATGTGTGTTAAGAGTTGTGGAAAAAAATAAATGGCTATCTGACCGAAACAACCGGCCCATCGTCTCTCCTCGGGACAGGAGGGCAAGGGGAGGAAACAAGCCCACTCTTGATTAGGTGTGGGTTAGCACTTACACCCACATAGTCTCTGCATTGATGTCTATGGGTGAAAATGATAATGACATGGTGGTTGACAGAGAATCCTAACCATTCACAGATTGCTTTGTTTGGTTTTTCCCCTCCAAAACGGATGTTGGTTATTTGGGGAAGAGTCCTATTGCTGTGTATTTGCCTGCAGCGAGATGATTGCAACTGTAGTAAACAAAAAGCCAGATATGAGGACAATCAGAAACAGCCGTCATAGGACATTGGCCAGAACCAATATCCCCGCGACCACACCAAACACACAAAACATCCCAACCAACTACAGGCTGTGGCGTTTTTTATATATATATATATCCCTATATGTGGAGTGGGTTATCCATTCTGTGTGCAGATGGTTTTAATGTATTTAAGAGGGGAACGATACATTCATTTGAGCCCTCAGACTTGGCATCTATCTGATGCATCATCAAATTTATCTCAAGTGAAATTCATTCTGAGGCTTCTGATTTCTCAGGCAAAGGGCAGAATCTGAAACACTTCTTTGTTCATGACTGAAAAATTCAAATCCTGGAAATTACATAACGGCCTCTATATTTGGGAAGACGATTGCCAATTGGTCAAATCCCAAGATCTGAAAATCTTCAGCAACTGGACAAACCTGCACATATTTTTTTTTGTTAAATCTCAGGAATTTTCCTTTTACTGAATTGCCACCCAGGAATTCACCAACCTGTGCTTGACAGCTGTAGCGAGTACCATTCCTTAAAAAAGACCACACACCTTCCTCACTGACAGGCATAGCTAGTAACTCCAGTTAATTATATCCCGACACAGGAGCTTGAGCGGTGGCCACACATTTGTTTGTCAAAACCGGACAATTTATTATTCGGTGCTTGCTTAACCTTTGACCTTTCGATGTCGCCTTCGACCTTTAGGGCCGACAAATGGGTGACCCTGACATGTGGGGAACAGGCAACGGAAGTGGCCGTCTGTAAGGAAACTCTGGTGGCCATGTGGCAATTCTCACATTATCTTTGGCCAGAGAGGCTGAGTGAGTCTGACTTGACCCCTTTGACCCAAGAACACAAACACACACACATACATACAAACACACAGTTTGTCCTCCAAATGACACGAATACAGGTCATTAATACTAAATAAAAATAACATTCTGTTGATAACAGCGCTTCTTGAACTGACAGAACTCTATCTGCCTCAATTTAAAAGTAAGTTTTCAGAGTAAGATAGATAGAAGGGCATATTTTGTGTTTTTGTGTATCTCCATGTGGGATTGATTGACTCCCTGCACAGAGTCAATACTGGGTATGAAATGAGCTTACTTTTCAGCTATAGAGAGCCAAGGTCGGGCAGCACTTGTCCTATTATGCCTTCATTCATTAACAAAATCTCCGTAATATCGTTCCACTACATTTAGCTACTAATCTAATGTGCAAAGTCAATATGTCATCCTGGGAAGGTAATGTGATTTGGTGGTGACCTAGACTGGCTCCGTGCCCCTGTAGTCCTTCATATGTGTGACCGTGTGTGTGTGTGTGTGTGTGTGTGTGTGTGTGTGTGTGTGTGTGTTCAATTGTACCTGTTAGGGGACAGGTTTTCAATAATTGGAAGTTAATGAAATTGTACCCCGAACCGGACAATTTATTTATTTACTCTGTAAGACAAATAGGAGTTGGCTGGTTCCTGTTACGTATCTGTCGACCACACTGGTGTTCCTGAAGCATAAATCATTTAACAGATAGAGACAGATGACTGCATTTCCTAGGTTAAAAGGGTACAAATTATGGGCCAAACCAAGAAATTCAATCCGAACGGGGATAGTTTACTCCACTCAATTCAGCTTGGTGACCAAAGATATTTCCTTTCTGCCTCTTTTCTGTGGTTCAGTCTTTGCAGCTATAATGACTATACCCAATACTTTTTTATATTATCAAAAATTAACTTGGAGCTTTGTGGTTGTGTTTGTAGATCTTTAGGCGGCCAATCAAAGGATGAAGCTACCGGGAGATCCGCAATCTCAGTAAACTCGGCTGTCGATTGAGGACCGCTTGTGTGTAATATTAGACGCGTATCTTATCGCTCTGAGACCACAGATCAAATTTCACAAGTCTTTTGTATTGACTTGCAGTTCACAAGTAACGCAGTGCTTTGACGTGCAGAACTGGCTCGGAGGAGAGTTGAGAAAGCTAAAGCGGCAAACTACTAACGTCTGGGTGGGCGCCAGTGCAGAACTGGGATCAGATACAATCGAGGAGACGGCTGGCGGTCTGATGACAAGACAAACTTCTCTGTTGTGTTGTCTTGTCCTTGTGCTCTAACCTCTGCGTGCTCTTTGGCCTCGGGGAAATCAATTACAGCCATTTAAAGGGACTGCGACCCCTTATAATCCATCCTCAGTGACGACAATGGATACAGAGAAAATGAACCGCGCGTGTGTGTGTGTATGTGTGTGAAAGGAGCGGGGGTGTGTGTGTATATTCACTTGTGTGTCGCGCGTGTGTGTGTACGCTCGCAGGGAGTGACAAGATCAGAGCCTAGACGCCATACTAAACTCTGTATCTATATTTGCATTCATTCTCGATAATCTGTTTACATGAGTTGGCTGACTGAAATGCAATCAACAAACCGGCGCAGTCGCAGTCTGTTTCGGAGGAGAGCTCATTTTTTTTAGGCGAGAAAAGGGAGCGCTCGCTCACTGCTAGGTGCCGGGAAGGAGATAGAGTAATTCATTTCAGAGTTTGTCAAGCGTAGAAAAGCACTCACATTATCATCATTTAGACGGCACGCTTTTATCGAAATGTCAAACTACAGAGCTGGAAATGATTAAAGTTCTGAATATGCCATGTCACGTCGAGGATTGAAGTGAATCATGAGTAATTATAGAGACGGAGATAGTTGGCTTTTCATTATAGCTGAGACTGTGCAGATATATTTTCTGTATCACTGCCACTGGTGTGCAGAGGTTTGTATTCATGGACAATTTAAAGAAAAAAACAAGCAACAGGAGGTAAAAAGAAAAAAAACAAACTCAAAAGTATACCACCCCATGCTTTCCAAGGTATCTGCACTTTTGCCTGCCCATTCTTGATTTAGAAATAAGCAGCACTGAAATGCTTGTTGTGTTTGGCCAGATGGGAGGAACACTATCCCAGGAATCCCATGCATCTCAAACCTTTTACCCACAATTCTGCTGGGGGAGACATACAGCAACACAAAGTCACATTCATCAGCCAATCAGGAGAGGACAAGAAGTCGGAGCAAACCACATACCCGAGGTCCCTGGTCGCCTTGATCCCCCTGCAAGAAGCAAGAAGAATTTGTCTTGAAATGCAAGGGTCGACCAGACACTGAACACACACACACACACACACACACCCACACATGCACTTATGTTCTCTAATAAGCACACACACACACACGCACGCACACACACAATATTGCACTATTAATACGGTAAGACGCACACAGACACACACCAAAATCATTGAGGCATAATTCAGAACACATTGATGAAGAAAAATAATACAGGAACCCTCAACTATTCATTGTGGTTGAGGGTAAAATCACTTATGATAACACAGACTGACATGAATAGGGTATGAGAGAGAGAGAGGGAGAGAGAGAGAGAGAGAGAGAGAGAGAGAGAGAGAGAGAGAGAGTAGCGGTGTGAGGTTTGGTGGGGTTTGGTGAGGGGGCTGAACGGGGGTGAACCATGCTGCGGGGCCTAGATTTTATGCCCCAAAGATCCCTGGCTTTCTGCCTTTTCTGGGATAGATCTCTGCGGACGGAGGCCTTTCCTGAAACTAAAACGAGGCTCGGTTTCATATCGGCGGTAGTGTGAAAACGCGTGTGCGTGCCAGTGGACGAGTCGGCATATGGCGGAGAGCTGGATGGCTGTGGATTCGCCACATTAGGGTGAAAGCGAGGCAAATATACACCTCTGGTTGAAATGATGGAGGAATAGGACACACGTTGGACACTATGCATTAGAACCTGAATCTGTCATAATGTGTCTAGAATAGGATTACCGGAGATCTTTGATGAGTGCAGGTCACGTGTTTGTCCATCTTATTCTCCCTTGTTGGCTTAGTTGCATTTTTGGACAACTTATCACACATGGCTGGGAATTCTGCTAAAACAAGTGGATGCAATAACGCCTGAACAATGTGAAATAAAACAGCTCCTCTGGAATGTTTGTAATTTTTCATTGGGCGGTCAGTCCAAATCCTGATTTAATGGGAAAACAGTTGTGGATGACCACCGGACTGATCCACGCTCAGACGGAGCGCTTTATTCGTCTTGGGTGGGAGAATGAACACAGTTGTTTCTCATTTCGTCAAGCTGCAGATGAAGAGGCTCAATGAGAGGCAAAAACATGCATCTAACGATCAAGATTCAGTTATGCACGACTGTCATAACGAATACTTGACAATCGTCTGAATCTGGTTTTATGAGACATGCTGAAATGGGGGGGGGGGTCTGTTTTCTGCTTTTGAGTAACTACAAATACACAAAATCCCACATTGCTGATTCACGTGTGATCTTTGCTAATGAGTGTGAACTGCAAACTTCGGTCCAAGCCTAGCACTATAACAATGGTAGCACCTATACGATTTTTACTACAAATTCAATAGTAGAGCTACATTAGACAAATGATCATCTGTTTCTCTGTGTTGGATTTTAGCCCTGGTTAACACTCTCACACTCTGGTTTTTACAGCACATTAATCCCAGCAAATATGATGGGTTCTTGTCCAACATGTAGTGGAATTTGTAGTTTATTTCACAATACATACACAGCCCATGTAGTTCATACAATACATAAAATACATACAATTCATACTACATATGTATAAAACATACAGAAATACATACAGTGCATACAGTACATACACGCACATGCATGTATATATGTATGTATGTATGTATGTATGCATGCATATATGTATGTACAGTATGTTCATTCATTCATTAATTCATTGCTGGCCCGTGAAGCACCCAGGTTTTCCAGGCCTTGAACTGAACTGTATTTTAGAAGTATGCACACAGATCTTTGAGTAAGACAGAGGCAACTACCTCCACTCTAAGTGAATGGAGGGACATCATCAACTGCGGTGTGAATCAAGGGAGCTCATGGTTTTAATCTTTCGATGCAAAAGCATGGGCACAGATTGGTCCCCAGGTCCTGCAGACTTATAAAGAGACAGTGTGGTTATTTTGCACGCTCCGCTGCTGTTTTATGGAGGAATGCTCAGTGAAGCATTTAAGGACTTCAGCTTGGGCTCTGGAGTTAAGTCATTAATGTACTGTGCCGTGGATTTGTGAACGACAGGAGGATTTTAATATTCAGCGTCTGAGACTTCAGGTCGGGCTGACTTCAATGTGAATTACAGCATAAAATGCAAAACAACACTCTTTATGGACAAATTAACTGGGAGTAAAGCAAAGACATACATTTTTATTGTCTTGACCCTCAAAGATGGGCAATATGTAAAGGATTTTGGATTTTGGCCTTTGTAAAGCAGCTGAAAAAGTATATTTGAATTTCAACGGCAATAAATCAAGCAACATGCAAAATTACTCACCTTGTCACCCTTTGTACCTGGAGGGCCCTATTGAGAGAAAAGAATAAACTTGTAAAAAACTGATTTTAACAACACTTGAACACATGAAAATGAGTCAAATAAGAATATATCTCACGTCAGTTATTCTCAATCGTTCTGCTGCCATGCACACTTTAGTCAGAGAAAAACTCCCAAGGACTCTGCAGCACTGATTGCCTGGGAATGTCATATACTGTAAAAAGCCCGGTGTGACTAATCATACAAGCCAGGAAACAAATAGAGCTGCTAGACAAGGCTTGAATGCCGTTAACGCAGAGGAGGACGACATAATCAAAAGGTTAACAAATTGAGTTTTAATGAAACTAACAGTGTATTTTTTGACATTGATCTTAAAATCTCCAGTCACATCAGGTTGGGAACCAGTGTCTTATGCCATATGGACTGCAGGGCTTATACAAACACACAATTAAAACCAAAAACAGGCCCAAATCAAGTCCATGTTTACTCAAAGGCTCAAATCCAGCAATCTCCAACCAAATATTGGCAAGTGCATCGTGAAAATGTGCCCCGAACGAAGGGAACACTTATTTTTCAGGGGGGTTTTTTTGCTTCTTTTACGCAGCAGTTTTTTGCGAGGTAGTTGGCTGCTGTGCATTCCAATGTCTGTCAATCAATGGGCGAAGGCTCCTGGGTGGGCCTGTAAAAGGTCATGGGTGAGCGAGAGGATTTGACGATGGGGTGTGCATCCATACGCCTAAGCCTAATGAGCTTGCATTCGAAACGCATGCAGGATTTTTAACATTCAGCAGAAGGATCCAGTGTGCGCTGGGCTTTTTTCCTTCTCTGAGGTTGGGCTTCTGGAAAAAACTAGCTTTGGAAAAATCACTATTAGATCAGTGTCAGCAGAGTGACTAACTGACCACCCGCTTAGCAACAGTGTTCCTGAGACCAGAGGCTTATATCATTGTTCATCCACATGGCACCTGATGAACTGCTTCATAATCATAACTAATCATTTGATGTTCATTCAGTGAAACGGTTTTTCTGCTTCTAAGGTAAAGATTTGTATTTGAGAACAGATCTGCATCAGCTACAATAACTTCAAACAGTCGGGAAACTGTACATTGCTCCCGCTTATTTTCTTCTTCTATTGTTCTGCAATTGATTTTGTGACCTAAAGAGAAATGTGATGTATAGCCTTAGGTAATTAAGTAATAAGGATTCTACCACCAAAAAGCCTCTGTAGTACGGCTGTCGCCCTTACAGCTACAGTAATAGCGCTGAAGCAGTTGCACCTCTAACCTAGTAATGTTAAAACTTGGTTTGCTTCCACACATATCATATACCCCGCTCCTCTCCAACACACACACACACACACACACACAAAGACACGCAGAGAGAAGAACATTGACAGTAATCCGTAGATTGATGGTATCAGAATACCAGAATAAGACCTGTGTTTATATGCTGTTCGCAGCCCATGAATCCACTGACCCAGAATAGCAGGCTTGTAGACACACACTTTGCTGGAGGCTGGCACACGATCGAACAGTCTGAAATTAAAGTGCTCCACAGGTATTTCAGTCATTCTCCTCAGCCAGTTTTTACCACACTGCATGGAGGGATGTGGGGTCCAGCCAGGTCTTTTCCCTCTCAGCACCTTTGGGTATCATTTATGATGTATACTTATCTGTTTGATTTATGTATATTAGTGCATTTGTCTTCAACTGCCCAAATTATCTTGGCCATGAAGTCGTGAAACCTGTTTTGCATCTTCCTACGAATTCTAATATAAGGCAACTGTTTGGTTGATAGGCTCCTTGCAGCAAGGGCAGGACAGAGGCTGATGGGAAATGTAGTTTTAATAAACGTCTCTAATCCACACAGATCTAAGAAGGTGGTCCTGCTGCCTCCTCGCCTGGCCATGCAGAGAGCCACAATACACTTGTAAACACAAATTGTGGTATTATGAAAACAGTGTTTTTCCGATTGCGGTTCCCTGGGGGCGAATCACAGAGGCGAAGATATTGGAATCAAATGTGACTTTTACTTTTACAGAGATGCAGTGCCATTCCAGAGGGGCTGGATGCCGAAGAAGTTTCCAGCGTGTTCCTGAAACAGGACGGCAGCTGAATCGGTCAACAACAAATCAGTGTGGCGCTTTTTGTTGTGAGGGAAAATTGCCTTTGGACAATAGGAAGCTATTGACAAGCTATTACCACAAACATATGAACGGCTGGACCAAATAAATACTTAAATATACCCACTGCAGCTTTAACATAAGCCTGCTTGACATATTATGTCTGGCACTGCAACAATACAGAACTAAACAGTTGGCGCACAAAATTACTGGGCACCAGAAGTTTGTGGAAAGAAATGAGAACTCCCTTCACTTTATGTGATTTAACATTTCTATAAAGTCAGATTGCTTCATGAAAACTGCAGCAGCATTGTGGAAATCGATTAATTTGGAATTCCTTTTTGAATTACTCTTAAAGTAAACCTGCAAAAAGAACTGAGTGTTTGGACTTCCATAATAGGGCAAAAGAACATGTCCTCTTTTTTCTTAGTGTGGGAACGAATTAAATGAGGAAAATGGCATTAGATAGGTTAGACAGGTGTTAGATGGTGGATGATTTCTACAGAGCGTATCTGTGAGAGTATTGTAAGTAATGCTACCAGGCATCCAAGATAGCTATAACTAGTGATATGACAACTGTGTTCTTATCTTATATTACGTGTTTTATTTACTTTCACTAATAGTAAAGGTACTACTATTTACTTTTAACACATTGAGCCATATATGTGGCTTCTATCAGTTGCCTGAAAACATACAGTTCATTTTAGCCTTCCATCTGGCAGTAATGCATGTGGAAATGATTTCACTACACAACCTGCACCTGCTCATTATACGCTCCATCATTTGCACATCACTTGGACAGGCAGCATCCACTGGAGCTCTTCCAAAAGCTTTAGTGAATACAGTGAAGGTCTTTTAAAGAGACTATTAAACAGCTCTCCTGCAAAGACTGCTTGAAAGGAACAAGCTGTACAGTAGAATTGCTATGGGTGTCTATTAGTCAGGCAATCTCTGCAGCTCTGTGGTTTCAGTCTGCCCCAAGGACAGTTTCTAATCAGCACCTGTGTATGCTATTCACATCTTTTTACTGCTCCTGCTCTGGCTCCTTTTCAGAAGCAGCCTTCCAGCAGGCGCTCCACGGATCATCAGGCCGCTTCTTTTTGATCAGCCTGCTCACTGTGTGATGGCAAGTTATTTGGTAAAACTTTATTTGAATAGTTGAGCGCTGATACGCAACTTGCGTATCACTTAAAGTGACTACAATGTGCCATTAAAAAGTCTACAGAGTTCCAGGTGATACTCATAATAGTGTGAAAAGCTGTCTATAGATATTCAGTGTCTGGGTTAGGGATAATCTTAGGCCTGGGGTTATGTTAAGGTCAGGATTAGGGTTACCATAGTCTATACAGATGCAGCAAATCGGCAAGTGACACTTTTACTTTTTGTATCAACATTACAACTACAGTGTCTGTCTACCATGTTTATAAACAAATTACACTGGAATGGCCAATAGGTGCATATCCAAAAAAATGACGTACTGATGTACTCTGTATTCTGATGTACTTCATGGGTTTCTATGGCAACTGAGAACAAAGTTACTGTGAATATCCTTTTGCATTTTGGATTTGGGCGTGTATTTGGTGTGTATAGCACATCTTTGGTTCAGTCATAGAGAGCCAAGACCATTATTTCCCAGAAAACCACTTTTAATATTAGTCCATGTAAGTCAAGACACATGAGAAATATTGGACACCTCCTTCACAGCTTGGTGATGACCATAATGCTGTTGCACTAAACGAGAAGTGCTATATTTATTGATTGAAAATGACACGTATCACGCTGATGGTAAGCCTCGCATCTTCTGCTGCTCGATGTTGGGCAAATTTATGTCAAACTTCCATCATGAGATGATTTATAACAGAACATCCATTGCGCGTGTTATCTTCAAATTTATGGTGGACCACTGGATCAGTATTAAGCTCTTCTCTATCCAGATTCATGTCTAACTTCTGATTCTAAGCCAAACCATGACCACTGTCTCCTCCAATGGCCTGAAATGAGCTGCTGGTAAAAAAAAAAAAAAAAAAAAAAAGGAAACCCCTGGCACCTTTAAAAGAGAGTGGGGAAGAAACATGGAAAGGTCTGCAAGGGAGTATAAAAGGCAAGGAGAACTGGGGCCAAACCCACAGGCAACATGGAGATCATTGCCATTCAAATCTGATAATGTAACTTGCTCCACTTTATATTACAAGGAAACAGTAAACGATGTTCAATAAAACCATTCTGGCTCTGAGGTAGGTCAAATGTGGCTCTTGCACTGCTGATTACCAAGAAGTTAATATATTTTGTGCAAATGGATTTTCATAGGTTCTGTGTTGGTTTGCCTTGGTTTGTAAGGAAGTTGGAAGACAAGCAGGGTCAGAAATGATTTTTTAATTAATCTTGAGAAAAGGCTCTCTATATTTTTGGCTGCAATCTTAAAATGCTTGTCACACTTCCACACAGATTAACCACTTGATCGCTAAATTGTTGATTGGACAACCCAGTTTCTCTAGGTCCATCCTTCATGTCAAATACACAATCACAGACATTGTATTCTCGTTGTTATTGACAGAACAAAATCCCCTTTTCAAAGACCTGTAATCAACCAAGTGAAATGGTTTAACCTACTATTATCACTCACTATAATAGTCCAGGCATTCACATCAACTCACATGCTGAAAAGCGCCTTATTTCTGTCAGCCCGATTTTAAATTGTTTTAAAAGTCAAGGCACTGAATATCCATATTTCACATTCCTACTCTCCTATAATTTTCTCGAAACATGATGGATGAAAGTTTGACAGCGCTCGCCTGACTCCGCAGTGCAGGGGTTGGATCACATCCATAGGTTTAGCTGTTGTTGACATGAGCAAAATCATACTCGCGGGTTTGGCTGCGAGACGCCGGTACGATCATGTGAGGCAATCCACCTAATCCAACGAGATGCAAAGAGTCAGGAACGGGGATCCGCATGTAACCTCTGTCTGGACTGCGCTGTATTAGTTTTCATCGCAGCGACCTGTTAAATGTATCGAGATCCAGCAAATCAATCTATCAAACGGAGCTCGCATCCATGTCATAGAGTCTGTGCCAACTGGGCTGGCTGCAGTTGCTGCAGCCCGAACCGCCGGCCACATGGAACCAATCATCTCACCCTGGAGCACTGGCATCCCCCAGAGCACAGGCCAACGACTACTGCTTTTACAACCTCGTCTTTACAGCCATACCGTTTTTTCGCACAGCAACATAATATTAATAAACATGTGTGTACACAGGGAGTTTAACAAAGCGCTCCTTGAGGCACCGGGTGTCGACAGGGAGCGACGAGGGGAAGAGGGTGCAGGTGAAGAGCGCGGCCACAAAAGTAAGAAAGAGGGCCAATGTGAAGGGTTTGTACGGGCCGATCTCTGACTTATGAACCCCGCACAGTAAAGCCACTTATGTTTGCCACATGTCAAATTTCGCAAGAACCAATGCTAAGAGTAATGCCTCTGAGATGGTTTGTTGACAACAGATACTCCTACTTCAGAGTAAAGCCTTTGAATGTGTGGCTTTTGTGGTGTCGATGGTTGCCCCTTTACATAAGAGAGAACATGAATTCTAACTACTGCTGCGTTCAATAACAGACAGAAATCACAACAGCAATTGCCATCTACAAACCCTATAAACCCTTAAACAAGTTATGCTGCTAAAAGTATTGATTGGTTACTTCTCAGTCACAATGGCAGCCTGATGCAGCCTTTTGATTGAGTTTGCCTGACTTACAGACTACAAATGAATCCTGCAGCAATGAAGTCTTCTCATGAGTGATTCTTACTGTGTGGTGTGAGTGGACTCGACGCACGTGGCATCTTTCCTTTCACAACATTTCCCGTAAGCTCTCCAAAGTAGCGCCGTCCCATTAGATCTCTCTGGATAAACAAACACATCAATTGCACCGATAGATGGGGTGGAAGTGGTGGTAACTGCAAAATGCACATTTGGCCATTTCCAGCCAAAGGCCTGATGTGGGGATCTTTGGAAGCGAAATCTCTGTTGAATTTCAAACAATGTGCGCAAACCTGGAACGGAGCAAAAGACGTCCAGTTTTTAAAAAATCTGCACACATCCATCTGTTAGTTCTGCATGGGAACCCTCAATCATATTACCGTGGGCCCCGGGGGAACTTTTTTGAAGGCGGGAAACTAATGGGGGACAGGGATGTGAGTAATCAGAGCAGAATGGGCAGGAACGGACGACCACAAGTGGCTGGTGCTTGTCGAGGGAATCTGGACGCAGAGGTTAGGCAGGGATAGGAAAACCACACTGGAAAACTGACTTGGGAATGGCATCTGGTTCCCATATCCACAGTGTATCACAATTAGCCGGCATAAAATGACTTTAATGTGTGTGTGTGTGTGCGTGTGTGTGTGTGTGTGTGTGTGTGTGTGTGTGTGTGTGTGCTTGTTGTTATGTATTGGATGTTCTAGGGTTAGTAGAGAAGTAGAGATTCTATGTGGGGACAAGAGAATGCAGACGCACATGTTTGTCAGTGAAAGTGAAACTAATGGCATTAGGTGTGTTCGTATGTTTTTTAAGGACAGTTTGTCAGTGTGCATGTGCGAATATGCAAATGTGCATGTGTATGTGTGAGTGTTTGTGTGTGTGTGTACATTAGAAATGCCAGTTTTGCTCAGCAGGCTTGTACCAGAGAAGGCCCTGCAGGTCCAGCTCTCTGCCGGTCAAGCTAATTTACTGAGTAACCTTGTAATTAGGGAGCTGTTGATGGAGAGAGCGGCCTCCTCTCGCAATGTGGACCTGAGGGAGGGTCACTCAGTAGCCGGAAACGGGAGAACATTCTTATTCAGGATCTCACTCGGAGAAGGTCTCACACATTTATATTAATCCCGAGCAGGGGAGACTGAAAGATCTAAACAGCTTTGACCAACATCAGGGTTAAAAAAAAGTAGGCATGAAAAAACGCGAACACTGCTGTATTTCTGCGCAATACGTAAGCAAATTTCTGACCCACAAAATTCTTGTCATGGATATGAAATGTTATGAATAAGGGGGAATATTCCAGTTGGCAAAGTCTTTCATTTCTTCTGTCAACGCCACCAGAACCGCATGCTGGACAGAAAAGATGGGTTACTCTACGCTTTTCATCGTTTGACGTTATGAGATGGAGGAAACTTTCTCTCTCGATCAAAAAAGCCATCTAGCGCAACTTAGAGCATCAAATTCACACTATTTTAACTCTTTTATTAAGCTTAAGTAGCCACAGTGAGATTTAAACTGTGATGTGCTGAGTATTCAGTCTACTCAGTGCTCTATTGAGGCTGCCCCTTCGAATCACTATGACTAAACCTCATGGTTGGCTCGAGCGCCGCTTCTCGTTATTTGCTGAGAGACGAGTGCTGCTGATGGGCACCGCATCGGCAGAGGACTGACATCGAAAAGGTCAAACTCTTAATGTTGTCACATCCAGCGCCAGCGGGGCTCCTCAGGCACCGGTGCCCTTCTGAGCCCAAATAAACGCTGTCATGTCAGATAGATCCACTTACAGCTCTCGATGGGCCTCCTCAATGCTGAAAACCGGCGCTGGAGGGTGGGTGTGTATGTGCGTGCGTGTGTGTGTGTGCCCTCTGCGGTTGTTGTGAGCCTGTTTATGGGTGTTTTGCGCTTCCAACTCACAACAGGCCATGTTACTTTGCGAACAAAAGTAGGAATTGTAAATGAACACAACATTTGGGCATGCAGGACCTCCCTCTTAATGTTTGCCAGTGGTTTCACAGCCTCTCGTTTAGATAAACCGGCGTCTCCCCCGTCCCTTCCCCCCTCCCCCTCCCCCTCCTCCTCCTCCTCCTCCTCCTCCTCCTCCGCGGGGCAAAAGTGATCAAAGTCCAGCTGGAGTATGTTTTATTAACAGGTGTGGAGCTGCAGTGCATAACAGATGAAGGATGAGGGGTTGAGGGTGCCCGGGCTCCCATGCATCACCCCCACGCGTCTCTAATCCCCGTGCCGCGGCTGCATAATTCATACGTTGTGACGGATCATCCTCGACCTGCGGCGCTGGAATCCCTGCTGCTTTCTGAAGACGCGGGGAGGTGGAAACAAACACACCTGTCACATGGAGAGGCAACCTTGTGGATCCACTATGTAACTGAACTGGCTTGAGATTCCGGTTTATTACAAAGGCGTGAGCTTGGTGAGCTGAAGCGGGCCTGATATTTCCAACATTGTATCGTTTTCATCATGATTTTCCTCTTCCTTCTGATCAAAAATCAGGCTAGTTTCTTTGCATGTCTGTATTATTTTAACTTTGCACGGCACACGGTCTCTGCTAAAAAGTATAGTCAGCGGGTGGTGTTAGTGGGGAACTACACAGCAGCCTCGGGGATGGTGTTTTACGCTTGACTTGGTGCTAAATGGTGTGCACACACAGCGGTGGGTGCCGTGGGTTGATGTTTTGAAGCTACATAGACCGCCCTTGAAGGATGTGAAAACAGATAATAAAGGAGAAGTTAAGACATGATCATTTTTGCTTCGGCTGTCATTACTCCTCGGCCCTTACTAACGTTTATATACAATATGTAACCTCTCACTGGTGTCAGCGGCAATTTGAAGCAAACTTTCTGTTCTTTTAAGTATTTCCATACCGCTACAGTTGAAAATCATCAACTTAACCACATCTGTAGCATGTTTCCATTAATATTTTTCCATTAATATTTTTCCAATCTGCCTGGAGGACAAGTGGAGATATCCTACTTCACATTGCCCTCTAATAACCCATGATCATTTGACAACTGACCCTAAGATCCCATGCAAAATTTACATAGAAGCTGAAGTAGCGGAAAAAGAAGCGAAATGAAAACAAATCAAATCTCTTTTCCATGTCTGAACGGTGTACATGAGGCGCCAATGAAGATCGTTCCCGATGAGTTTTGATTGAGGAGACCTATTCTCTTTCTGTGTCCGGAACCGCAGGTCCCTGTCCATTCATCAGTGGCTAAGTAACAATTAAGCCAAATAGATCTGTAATGACTTCAGCAGGGCTGGTTTGTTTGGCTCGGAGGCCTGGGTGCAATTTACGCAATGTTCCCAGAGTTAAAGAGGGAGCTGTTGAATATTCATAGCGACATGTCCCTTGCCATCCCCCGGGTGGGCATAGCAAATGAGAAACCACATGAGATCACTTACTAACGTCTTTTTTTTTTGTGAAGAAACTGGCACAGGTTTTATATTTCCGAAACAGATTCGGTGAGTCATTGTCAGATCATTGCATTCTTTGAAGATACAATGAAATCTGCAGAAATCTAAGACAGGTCTGTTTTTATAAATGCAGACACTCAACCAGACTTATGCAGGTTTTTGCGCTGTAAATCAAAGCCTTTATTTTGTTTAGCGCAGTCTTGCTACAGCGGTTTTGCCAGGTAACCCCCTGCTTGAACCCTCTTGCCTCTTCAAACTGCAGCACAACTAATAGGACCCCTACCAAACATTTACAGCACCGTCTGCTACCTATAATGACTTCATCAGCATGAGTGATTTGCTGGCCACAACCGGAGCACAGTCAGGTACTTACAGTATGTGAGCTGGATTTACCGTGTCTCACACAATGGAACAATCCCAAAAGTCCCAAAAGACAGGCTAGCCATACATTTCCTAGCAAAAACCAAGCGCTCCTACTGTAAGAACAATTCAAAGACAACACAATTTGGGCTCCAGCCTTCTCTGCGGAGACGTCAAACAGAATGACTTTATTTGTCAGATGCGAGGCCTGGCGACAGAGGCTGAGAAGCAAGACCACCTGCACTTACTTACCTCCCAGAACCCCAGGAGCGAGCGTCTGAGAAGGCTCTGAGGATTAACTTACGACTTTTACGGCTCAGTCGGCACACGCTATTATACCTATTCAATCACACTTGCCTCCTGACTCCATAAATAATTTTAACAGAGCGCACACACACACAGAAACACACACACACACACACAGTGCCCGCTTGACCTGGTTACAGTTAACTGTCACAACCCCCGGTGCTTATATATGGGTTTGTCTTCATCTTTGGGGAAAGTCAGAAGTTTTCCATCTGTTGAGGCGAGTGGATCTGTGATCACCCGGCAGTGTAATGAAGTGAGATAATCTCTCTGGGTGCAGGGGGCTGGCAGGGACGGTTGGTAGCAAGGATATTACAAACCAGACTGCCCTAGATGACAGGGAAAGGTCCCCTATTAGGGGAAGGCAGGGATGAAAAGATTATTTTAATAATATAGTCAGATTGCACGGTGCAACCGAGAGGGTTTTTGTCAGTAAATTCGTCAAAAATCAGTCACTTCTTTTAAACCATTTTCATAACCATACTTTCGTACTATTTTGTTTGCTTTACAGCTTTTAACCTACTTCTTTGTTCTAGTTTACTGCTGCATACTTGATGTGCCTCTATGTTTTTATAATGCTAGAGCTTTCCTGTTATGTAAATCACTTGTAGCTTGTTCTTGAAAAGCATGTTAAAAATAAAGCTTACTCGTCCTGCTAAATATTAAAGCTTCCACTTTGTATATTTTAGTGCTGGAAGGAGTATTTTGCTCAAACATGCTGAAATACTCATCCGTGCTGCTGGGTGTTTGTCACCCTGTGCTGCAGCGTCCTACAGGCATGGTTTACTGTTTGCTAAGTGGGAGTTTTTTACCTTCAGCATGGCTATCACCATCAGAGAAGATGTGGAGAAGGCATACTTACAGGAGGTCCTGAAACAGAGAGGGAAAAACAAAGACATGGTTAGTGTGTTTTCTATCAGGAAATCAGCAAACAAACCAGCAAACAGCCACTGTAACCAAATATCCATGTCTAATGCATGAAAGCATCCTCTTGCTAGCAGGGATTCCTCTTAGGACAATGGTACTACAGTGTAAGATGTTTGGTTTTGTGTGTGGACAAGCAGTTAGACTGCAATCTGTTACTCCAAGTTACATTTCATAAACATGCCTGTCCCCCTGAGCCACTGTTTAAAATATGCCTACACTCACTTCTATGCACACAGTGGGGAGACAGTAGCAACAGTAGTGCTACCGGAAACTCAAGGTTCCAGTCCCCACCACAAATAGCCATTCTATTGCAGCATAACTCCAAAATCACACCTGTATTTTTACCCGTGGCATTTAACACTGGCATCGTGACAAAATGCTCATCCCGCTATCCGGTTTCCGTCCCGTCGGGCCAACAATGACCACCGGGCCCGGCCTATCACATCCTGCATCTGTAAGTGGCTCTAATTTCACTACTACAAGGGGTCGTGCGCTTGTTAAAAAATCCCCCCACGTTTTTGTGAGGTGACACTCCCGTCCTTTCCCCCAATTACTGCTGCTCAAAGGACCGTGTGCCAACGCAGTTCAGCGCTCCCCAGAACCCTGCAAATCATTCCGGGTCTTTAGGTTCTTATTAAAGGAGCCCAGATGCTCAAACCCCCAAAAACTGAAGGTTTTTTTGGTTTTTTTTTACAAGTCCTACATCGTTGAACTGTTCTTCCTTGTGACCAGAGGGAAAGTGCAAATTGCTCCTGCAGCTGGGGCAGTTAAGGAGCTCCGCATCTGAGACTCACTGGGCTGCACTTCTATAGCCTGATATATGGATCATTGAGTTACCGCTTACTGTAGCTTTTCAATAAGCCTCCTCAATGGTGTGTTTTTGACATGTCCCTCTGTGTGAAATGGCTCAATATATATTGTTCAAATAGCAATTATCATGGAAAATGTGCCTAAGAAATAATGTGATGGAAAGTCAACAAATTCTCTAATTTGATGGCCTCAGTCAGACCAAACTAACTGTTGTTTGCTGGGCTCTGTTGGTGGACGAAGACAATTGTCAAATAAGATGCATGTCAAATTCTAGTTTACTCTAGTTTCTAATCGCATGTTACACAATCCATCATCAAAGCCATTCACACCCGCTTCATTCTGTCACTTCAGCTTCATTCGCTCCACCATTCTGTTCTCACACTGACACCTCCAGTCATTTCTTCCACAGTTTACCACCTTCCTGTTTTTATTGAGCGGAGTCACCATGTGAGAACGTAAAGGTTTAGCGGCCTCACTGGACAGGTATGGGGCATGTGAGCGCTCACATGATCGTGAGAGTTGTTATCATGTTCTAAAATGAGGTTACAATCCACAGCAGCTGCACTGGGACATTCGAAGTGACTAGTTTTATTTAATTGTTTTTCCCACAGTGCAACAAAAGTTGGTTTTGTTCATCACAACCATTTGTGACATTGATGTACTTGACATTTATTGACATAAATTCGTCAACCTGCACAATTTGAGCATCAATTCCTCATTTTGCGGAGGCAGGTACATGAGAAAAAAGTAGTGATTATTCACATAAGGAAAATATGGGCGTAAAGGGAAACTTCGGACACTTTCCAGCTTTGACCACCCGCTGGGACAGTTTCAGACAACCACAGTTGAGACTGTGGCATTCACCACCATATTAAGAATTTTTTTCTGCTAAACTGTCATGCCACACTTTTCCTTTCCATATGTTAAAGGTAAATAAACGAGAGATCCTAATGAAGTATTCCATTCATTTTTAATGCATAGGTAAACATCACAGTGTTTTTTTTCCTATTTGTTCTCTCAGTCGGTCGCAGCCAAGTCCGGGCGAAAGCTTCCCCTGCCTTTGTAGACGAGTAAACTGTGTTGCTCAAAACACCTCACCATGAATATGCGGGGAAACTCACAGTGGCTTAGTTACTTTTGGGTTGAGGGGAATCATGAATTAAATATGCTTCCCTTCAATATCTAACCAGTGGTAAGAACTGAAAAGAGGGAAATTGGTTTTGCAGAAGCCTCACAGCGCAGGATGCAGTGCGCCTCTGCCCATCAGGGACGGGATTTATCAAGTCTTCTAAATAATGTCTCCTAAATGTTTATTTTCTTGTGGAATGGGTACATGGAGTTTGACACTGGGTGGCAATAATGCAGCACAGTGCCAAGATATTTATTTCTCTCGACACAGAATATTATATATTTAACTATTTAATTTCTCTCTGCTCACCAAAATATCCAAGACAGTGCGGAAATAACTGAACTGTAATTACATGATTGCATTATAATATACCGAATATCATATATAGAGTATTTAAAGCACCAGTGCCAGCAGTGAAAATCACATTCTGTATAAGATATTGCTTTGTGAAGCGTCACTGTGGCCTTAAAAGTTTGTAAAGGCATTTAAAGTCTGCCATACATGCTTTTGAAGAGGAATTCTACATGAAAGCTCCCCAAAGCTAATGAACATGCAGATATTTATGTGGTACAGTAATCATTACTGTGGTAAAAACTACTGTGGACTCTGCTTACCACCCACAGTTTATGACATAAATAAAACACACAGCCCTCTCTGGCCAGCCCTTACTGTAGGTGATAATAAAGTGGCCCAGATTTGGCCCAGATCACTGTGGGCTGACAACACACTGCAGCCAGTGCAACGCTGTGATGGGGCTATTACACACAACACAATGGAAAGGCTTGTCATCCCAGTGTTTTCTATTGTCTACCCTTAATGGACCACTGTGCCACTCCAGACATTGTGAGGGTATGGCTGTTTGCTCGTTTCCAATTGATTTGTCAAGAGGAAGCCATTTAAATTCTCCGCATTTGCCCTGCCCGACGAGAGAGGGAGAGAAAAGTGGATGAACTGTCTTTGCACAATAGTGCCATTTGAAATATGCTGGCATGGCGGATGTTTATTGGAAAGTTAAGTGTTGCATAAACAAGGACTGCGGTATCTCAGATGTGCAGCCAACCAGAACATTGAACTGTTGTCTGTCTGTCATTTGCTTTTTTTTTTTTTTTTTTCATCTTCCCCGGCTTTCAAGTCGTACATTGGATAACTTCAATATTATGTAAATCAGGAAAAAAAAGCAGAGGCAGAGAGCCATACCGCACTGATCCGTGTCTTTATGCTCGAGACCCGAAACACTGAACACACAGCCGCAAACAGGATTTGAAATTAATTTGGCAAAATCAAAAAACGAAGGAAGTAATAGAGACTTTGATACTCAAATAGCAGTGATTGTTTGAAATACAGCCCCGCAACTGATTATGTTTGATTCCTACGACTTTAAAAAGTAGTCGCTGGAATTAGTGGTAATACCGGCAGCAGAAAAAAACGTGTTTCTTTTTCTAGCAGACATGGTGTTCATTTCTTAGGCTGTGAAACCTAACCACTGTCTTATTTCTCTACCTCACTTAAAATTGGGACCTCGCTTTGCCCCGTCTTTCTAATTTGTTTTTACAAGAGCAGTACTTTTGTTCCAGCGGACTGGCTTTGGTCTACTGCAGTAAAGTCTCAACATAGGAGGGCTGCTAGACTCCAGTGCCCATTATCACTTTTGCTATTAGGTGTGCGGAGTGTGGATGCAGCCGCCTGCCAAGTACATGTTCTCGCTGTGAATTCAATTTGTGGTAACACTTTCTGTCTGTGGGAGTGTCACTGCACAACATGTCCCTTTTTCCTGGGGACTTGAGCCTGGACTGGGCCAAGTTTGTTGAGTCAGCTCAGGAGAGAGAGCGTGGGAGGAGGGAGGGATGGAGGGAGAGATGGAGAGAGGAGGGAGAGAGGGAGGAACAGAGTTTCACTTGGAGATCCTGTCAACTTGGAATGGCCTGAACACATTACGACAACTTGTTACTGAAATTGCAGAGGCCACCGAGCCTGAACCATTATATTATTCATGCTGAACATTGTGTCTAGAGTCAGCGTTGGAGGGTCGGAGTGTCGGAGAATGGAGACGCAGTCAAAATCCACAAACAGAGAACGGTGGGCTTTGCTTTTACTCCTGCTTTCCCAAGAGAGGTACGGCGTAAGAGAGAGAACTGACACTGGCTTGTCTTTCAGCTTTACTGTTAGATCCCAGTGTTTCTACAGCAACTGAAGCCACGTAGCTGTGTGGACTCAAACAATCAGATCCAACTCTGAAGCCACTGAGACCACAAATTACATATCTATCACCTATTTTGGCCTCCAAAGATATACAGTATAGTTTTACATGATTGTAAGTACAGTGTGAATTGCTGATGTTCTGCTGCATTATTCCTTAAACATTTCTGGATGGAGACTAGAGTGATCTTTGGTCTCACATATACACACACACACACACACACATACCAGGTTCTCCATTGCGGCCTCTTCTTCCTCGCTTCCCTGGTGGGCCTGCAAAGAGAAGAATACAGTCGATTTTGGTCAGCAGTTCGATTGTCCTTTTGTTTGTTTAAGTTTCATATCCTTCAGTTTGCGCTTACGTTCAAGTATTCTCACACTGAAACGAACCTACGGGCGGGATGAGGAAGAGGCAAGTGTAAAAATATTGTCTTTGGACTTTATGCACACCTCAAAATCTCAAGGTTCATTAAGCATTTAGGCTCAATTTAGACATAAACTGAGGTGGAAACAGGGCACGCATACTGTCTTGCCACAAAGTGAGCATTTCGCTGTCATCCCTGTGTCTTCTTTTTTTCCTCGGCGTTATTCATTTCAGCTCGGATGCCCTGATTTTTTAATTTGTTTATATAAACAGTCATTTTCTGTATTTCCCTCCCCGTTTGCTTTCCGTGAGCGCCGTCACTCCACTAAAGCTCAGTCGGAAGAGTAAAACAATTACACGCTTTGCCAAGTTTGACGCACTGAAGACTTGACTGCATTGTGCGCGGGTAGACTTCGGTTCTGACGGGAAAAACCCCAGAGGAGCGTAAGAATATCTCGCCCAAAGATGACCTTCTTCCTCCCGAGAATACATGGAGTCTTTTGCTGAGGCTGACTGCTGGAAACCCTTTTTTTTGCCATTGGCATTCTGTTTGCTCTCTGCCCAAAAAAACTGTGTACATTCGCAATTTAGTGCAAGGGTGAGGCCGTGACTTTCCAACTGGTAGGAAATGAAAAGCTATACAGTAGTACACGGGGAAATCTCCACCTTTGATGAGTCCGGTCAACCTGCAGTGGAATGGATGAAGTCTAAAAACATTATAGGTGTAGGAAAAATGAAAGTTTGACTTTTCACTCAACAGTGCGGGCTCAGAAAAGACCTGCCGTGTCAAAGCCTGTCCTAATCACAAACTTGGAAGTCTGGTCTGCTCCTACGTAACCAAGCGGGACAATCCTCTCCGCTTGCTTCTGCAGCACGGAAATGATCCGGACCCCGTTCCAGGCAGCTGCAAACAGTGTGAGCAGCTATTATGCAAATCATTTTGTAAACTCGTCTGACCCCTGTGCTGCCAAAGAATAGCGTTTCATTGTCGTACTAAAAGTTCAAGATAATTACAATAACAGGGGTGGTGAAAGTTTTGAATAGAGTCACCGGTTCAACATTAATTTGTCTGGGTGTCAAAAGGTGCTGCGCTTTGCCTTCGAGCGATGACTCCTTCACGCCGGGCTTAAGTCAGCAGCTGAAATAGCAGACTTAAAATACTAAAACGCCATGCTAATTACTAATCCAAATTGCCTGACCCCCCGCCCCACCCCACCTCACCCCACCTCACACACACACATACACACACCTCTCTCCCTTTGTTGCAGTGTGTCAGCTGCTTTGTCTAATCAGCTTTCTTGACTGTATTTGCCAGCTACTTTACAGTCTGCAGTCTCTCTGTATACAAGTAAGGGAGTTGAAAGTTAAAAAATGAAGACTGAAAAAAAGAAACAATGCCTTTTACTCAGTATTTGGGTGATTTACAATGCCCCAGATGTGTAACCGGGGTGTAAAACGCGGGCTTATGTTGCACGACTCTTCGCATGATGTTTAGTCCTCAACTCGCTCCCACTGTTTGGCTCCGCTTCAGCCTCCAGCTCTGCTCCCTTGGACGGTTTCCAGGATAATGTGAGGCCCTGCCAGCAAAGGGCCCAGGCACGGCTCAGAGTGTGCAACCACAGGTGGAGTTTGACTCTCACTTTGCTATGGTTCACATCAACCCCGCTTTCTCCAAAGGTTTGTTTTTCGGGTTTTAAAAGAAACGGAAAGGGGTTTACTGCGCCTGGCAGTCAATTCATTATTGCTTACTTTGAAATGTCATTGTAAGACACTTGACACCTCTGAGAAGAATATTTTGTGTGACGATACACCATCCTCCTGATTTTAGTGGTATGCTTTTGACAACTGCTGAGAAAACACATTGAGAGCACATGGGGGTGAGCGATCCAGACAAAATAGCCCACACTATTTTCAGATATTATCATGATTCACAATATGCATCACAAGATTTCTCATTTTGTTTTTCTTAGGATGCAAGATACTGAGAAGCACAGCCCAAATGGTAACAGTACTCCATTTGCAGAGCATGCCAACATTAAAAAATGCTATAAAATTTGAGTTTATAAAACACAAGTGAAAGAATAACAAAGTCCATCAG
The DNA here is from genome assembly GCF_048128805.1 of Centroberyx gerrardi. Lineage (NCBI taxonomy): Eukaryota > Metazoa > Chordata > Actinopteri > Beryciformes > Berycidae > Centroberyx > Centroberyx gerrardi. The sequence continues at coordinate 14,227,815 of NC_136019.1, forward strand.
GATCAGTGAGAGTCGGTTTTCAGATCTATTTTAATGAATTCTAGGGGTAAAAGGTAAAGAAGAACTGCACAGCTTCTTGTCACAAATAAAAGGAACAGCAGGACTCAAATAGGGGTCTGAAGTCCCGATAGACCTGAAGTTGCTTGTTGTGGCAAAACATTGCAGTTACTTCAAAACATTGTAGTTGGCCTGCTATTTTCTTGCATCATTCCAAATACAGTCATGGAACAGCAGTTTCAGAAAAAAAAATGTGGCAGGGAATTTCATGAGGAGGAGAACTATGACCAATCTACTGAAACCTTCATTTTCAACTGTTTTGATAGGAACCAACCTTTGTTAGGTGAAACATTACAGCATCAATTGCATCTTGCCAGCGTTTGCTTTTGGAGGGCTTCTCAAGTGATTTGCCAAACAATGTTTGATGCTGCCTTCAAGTGCTCCTCGAAAACTCCGTCTTCCGAGTTTGGAAATCGTAAATACAACTTGTTGCTCATTCAAGTGCTTTTGGGAAGACATAATAACAAAATGGATGCTGTATTGTTGTGCATTGTGTTTTGGGTTTCTAGATTGTATTTATGTGGTGGCTGTTTTATTGTAGAAACTAAGAGGCAAATAGTTACTTTGTGCTGCAGCAGCAGAGTGAAGAGGAGAAAATGCACATCATGTAACTGCCGTTTTACTTACTGTAAAACAAACAAGCATGCAAAAAATGAAGCGATAACTATTTACATAGAATGCCTATATATATAATAATATAATAATGCCTAGTCACATCTCAGCAATTTACCATTTTTATGGGTCACTCAATTCTGATATTTCCAACAGCAACTGAAGGCAGCACACACTCAAATGAAATGCTGAACTACGCAACTTTAACCTTTCAGGTTTGTAGGAAACTTACACAGTGACTTTGGTGAAAAGTAGTGTGAAGCAGTGAATGTAAACGGCTACAGCAAAAGTTCAGAATGGAAATGACACGTGGATTGTAGGCTACTATCATCTATCACAAAGACATATCATGTCCACAATCTCCCTGTGTAAGCGAATCGTGACACAGATTTAACCAGCGATGACATGAGATCATCATCTCTCCCACCCTTAAGAGCAGACTGTGCCATCCAGCATGAGAGCAGAGAATAAAACAGTCCCATAAATGCTGTCACATGGGTTTGCTCAGATACGTTGAATCACCACAAGGGATGGAGCTTCCAAAGGGCAGCCATTGCATCTGTTACTTTGACAGTAATAGACTGCGACATGAACTTCACCAAGTTGGCTGTAAGACCGGCGTGAAACCATCACCAACCAGCACAGTTGTCTCGAGCCTCCAGATCTACTCCGTGGAATGACTTCACACATTTGCTGCTTTTTCAGGGAATGGTCAAAGAAAAAGAGATTTTTACAAACCCACAGAACGCAGTTTGTCTCAAATATTGATAGTTGTAGAAATTTTAATGTTAGTTGGCACACCAGCCTCCTATGTATTTGGCAGTATTTTGAAACAAACTGTTCGCAAGCAATGGGTGTATTGTTTTCAAATATACTTAGCTCATGCTGGTCATTATGACATTATTTGAAAGTTACGCACTGCTTGACATAATAAACTTCTTGTTTATACTTTATGTATTTATGTAGGCAATTTTACATTTTACCATTTATCGTCATCCATAAAATATTGGTTGGCCTGGACTTGCTAACAATTCTGCACCAGCGCTCAATTCCTCTTTTTGCTCCAAATCAATCAATTTTAACTGAACCAATCCCAGGAGGACCCATTTACAAAACCAGCATTGTTTCAGAGCTTGATATACATAATCAGACCAATCAAAGCTTCTTTCTCGAAGTAACACAGCTATTCCTCAGAAAAAGGTGAAAGTGGAGCCAAAAATACCAAACTGGGTACAAGATCCAATCTCCAGAGTAAATCAGGTTTGAAGAGAACTGGCTTTCATACGTCTGAGACAGCAAACCTAATTGCACCTTTCCGGATAAGATGTAAATGAGCGCAGACCTTTGCTGTGACTGTGATCCATAACACATACTTTGCATTGTCCCACGTTAGAATATCATCCAATTCAGCTGAGAAGTGAAACGGATGTCAACTCCTGATTAGTTTTGCTTCTTAGAAGAGGCACTTGCCATCATGTTCTCTTTATATGAGTGAAAACCTGCACTTTAAAGTCATCCAAATAATCAGGAGAAGAAGGACAAAATAGCAAAATGTCTTTTTCGCTTCTGACAAATTGCACTGATGAAACAAATAAGTTACAGGTGTACCTTAAGGGAGATAGCACAGCAGTGTGTGCTTCATGAAGACTAAACCCAATGACTATGTAATAAACAGCCATTAATTGAGATAATAATTATATTAAATCATACTAGGTATTCAAGGATATGGTGCTGCTTTCACTCATCTATGTGCCATTGCCTTACACATTTTCCCATAGGCCATTTAAAGAGTATTTTGGCCTTGCTGTCATGCTGAATCAATGTAACCAATCAGCCCATTTCATGGATACCAAAAGGGCTGCAGGCCGAACTTATTGCTTACATGTGAGTCATGCAAATACAATGTGCGGCATGAATGTTTGGAGGAAATGTCATGGCAGCACAATAATCCCATTGCCAATGTTTTCAAATACTGACATGAAATTATATGGCTGCTTCTTTGTCCAGCTAAGGTTAATTTTACGGAAAGGACGTAATGGGCCTCCAAGTCCAAAAATGTCCTTGAATGATTTAGTTCTCATGCTCATAAACAATGCTCGACTGCACGGCTTCACTGTGTCTCCTGTCACAGTAGCCAAGCTTTCCTATTGGTCACAGGACTGCATGGTAAGAGAGCATGAAATGGCACCATGATATATTACTAAACTTCAGTTTAGATGCCCAGCCGGAAATATATGGATAGACATAGTTTCTTGTCACAATTTTCAAATTTCATCGTAACTCAAAATACAGTCTGCTTCAGTCCAGTGTTTGCAAAGACTACAGATTTAGATTTAGATTTAATTTTATTATAGTGTCATACACCATACTGGTGCCCAGCCCACATGACAGGCTTACAAGACGCTGTAAGTGAAACAAAGTGACAAACAAAAAGTGCAATGCTGAAACCATCTACAATTCACTTTCAAATTACATTACAAACAATGAAGTTCAGTATTGTAGTATCCAATATTTCATTCAGAATTCAACGTAAATAAGGATTCCTTTCTTCTTTCCCACGCCTTAGAGATATATTGGGACTACAAATGTAAATGTACATTTTATAGCTTTAACATGCATTTACAGCTCATGCTTATTTATCTTCAATCTCTGTCAATCAATTTCAGAGTGAAAACAAAACATATTGGTATATTGGTGATCAGTGGTGGGACTTACGGATCCTCAAGGAGGCTCCCAACTAACTTTTGATTTTCTGGCTTGGAGTTTAATTAAGTGAAATGTTCACAGTCTTGCTCAAAATATTAAATTGACAGGGCCTTTACAACCAGTGAGAAGAAATTGGAAGATCAACGATATTGGAATAAAAAGGCGCTTTGCATATCTGTCTATCGCTGGGAGCCATCTGTAATATTGGATCCTAAAAAGTCACACAGAGGAATGGGGGTGTCAGAGGCCTCTTGCAGGGGCCGCTGGTCTGTTTAAACAGACTTCATTATAGTCCATTTAATCCCACAACATGGATGGATGAATTTATTAAACCTGGCAACACTTTGGTATCCAGGTCAACAGAATCTAAGCTGCACAAAAGCTGGCTTTCTACTGTACAATCATTTGTTACTTTACAAGTACATTTTTGTGGAAAAGTCTGGCAAAGCGGGCAACAATTGCGATCCAAGATCGTTATTACTCTGCATGACAATGAATAAATCAATACATAAAATGCTAATTCATGGAACACTAGGTCTACTGTCTGGGGGAAAAAATGGAAATTGAACCACAATTTTACAATCAGCCTCATCCGTGAATGTCACTGCTCTTTTCGTCTTAAGGGGGATGTCTTGTTGTCAGAAATATGAGCACTTTTTGGCCTGAAAGTCAGGCCGACGCAACTACACTTATGGAATATCTGCACTTTTTCCACAGAAAAAAAAATAGAGGGAATATACTTATAAGATGTTAACTCTCCCCAAGAAACTGAAGAGCTCATTGTAAAACTTGACAGACAAGTGTGAGCGGCAGGTTCCTTATAAATGCTCACAATTCATGCACATCATATACAGCAGTTCCCTGTCATCAGTACATAGAGAGTGTGTGCTGTAAACTGCACTTCACCTCTCATGAAGAAACTACTGCGCTGACCTTTGAGGTTTGTCATTATGCTGCTTGAGCTTTGCTACTTGTGTCTCCAGCACAGACAGCCCATTCAAAACTTTAGGAAGTTTAACGTAATCAGCAGATACAATGAGATGCAGATCTGGCCATGTGTCATCTGTGGTCATCTGTCATGGGCATTGGTGAGAAGAAGAGGAAAGTCCCATGAACTTGTGATACATCAAGTTGGCTCCAGAAGGGAAGCTCTTGTAGCATTCTGACTGACCTTCCTAACTACTATTACTAATCACTTAACTCCCTCAAACCCTGTCAGCGTAAGAGAGATGAAGAGAGAGCGACTAAGAGAAAGACGGAGTAATTACTAAGACAGCAGATGGAAGAAAGAGCTTGTTCTCAAAGAGCAACTTGTCGGCCGCTCACTAGCCTCCTGCAGGACCTTCACGCCGGCACCTAAATCACCATATCATTCTCTCAATGTTTGTAGCATGACCGGCAGACTTGAACCCCGCCGCAAGTTAGTTCAATTCACCCCGCAAAGCTGCATGTGCTCGATTTCCATAAGAAAAGCACACCGTCCATTTAACGGCTGTCACAACTTTGGAGAGGTCAACGAAAGGTCGTCAGGAGTTCTTATGAAAGCGCCCGAAAGCTGCATTGCCTTTAGTTGAGACATAACATGAACTTAACCTTCTGTTAGGGTTTTTTTTTTTACAGATGCAAACATGAGATGGATGGATGCTGTTAGGGATTCACTGTAAGTCAGCATCACTTGTGTCAATGGAAGTTCAACTCCTGGAAATTAGAGGTAG